>NC_063362.1:24390876-24402402 GCF_021869965.1 Rhincodon typus
TCAGCCTTCCTGCTCCTCTGATGCTGCTTGGCCTGCTGTGTTCATCCAGCTCTACATGTTGTTATCTAACATCCATATAAGTCTTTTCTGAACTCTTTCAAGTTTATCTACATCTTTTCTATAGCAGGGAGACCAGAATTCAAAGCAGTCTTCTAAAGTGGCCTCACAAATGTCCTATAACATGAAGTCCCAACTTCTATGCTCACTGCAGTTTGGGTTCCGCCAGGGCCACTCAACTCCTGATCTCATTACAACCTTGGTTCAAAAATGGACAAAAGAGCTGAATTGCAGAGATGAAGTAAGAGTGACAACCCTTGATATCAAGGCTGCATTCGACTGAGTGTGGCATCAAGGAGCAATGGCAAAACTGGAATCAATAGGTATCGGGGAGCAAACGCTCTGGTGGTTGGAGTCAAACCTGACACATAGGAAGATGGTCGTGGTTGTTGGAGGCCAATCATTTCAACTCCAGGACATGTCTGCAGGAGTTCTTCAGGGCATTGTCCTAGGCCCAACCATCTTCAGCTGCTTCATCAATGACCTTCCCTCCATCATAAGGTCAGAAGTGGGGATGTTCGCCGATGATTGCACAATGTTCAGCACCATTCATGGCTCCTCAGATACTGAAGCAGTCCATGTTCACATCCAACAAGATCTGGACAATATCCAAGCTTGGGCTGACAACTGGCAAGTGACATTTGCGCCACACAAATGCCAGGCTATGACCATCACCAATAAGAGACAATCTAACCACCGTCCCTTGACATTCAATGGTGTTACCATCACTGAATCCCCTACTATCAACATCCTGGGGGTTTCCATTGACCAGAAGCTCAACTGGACTCACCATATTAACAGAGTGGCTACAGGAGCAGGCCAGAGGCTAGGAATACTGTGGCGAGTAACTCACCTCCTGACTCCTCAAAGCCTGTCCATCATCTACAAGGCACAAGTCAGGAGTGTGATGGAATACTCCCCACTTGCCTGGATGAGTGCAGCCCCAACAACACTGAAGAAGCTTGACACCATCCAGGACAAAGCATCCCGCTTGATTGGCACTACATCCACAAGCATCCACTCCCTCCACCAGTGATGCTCAGTAGCAGCAGTGTGTACTATCTACAAGATGCACTGCAGAAATTCACCAAAAATCCTCAGACAGCACCTTCCAAACCCATGACCACTTCCATCTAGAAGGACAAGGGCAGCAGATATATGGGAACATCACCACTTCCAAGTTCCCCTCTAAGTCATTCACCATCCTGACTTGGAAATATATCACCATTCCTTCACTGTTGCTGGGTCAAAATCCTGGAATTCCCTCCCTAATGGCATTGTGGGTCAACCCATAGCAGGAGGACTGCAGCGGTTCAAGAAGGCAGCTCACCACCACCTTCTCAAGGGCAACTAGGGATGGGCAAGAAATGCTGGCCAGCCAGCGACACCCACATCCCACAAATGAAAAAAAAAACAGACTGACACGGTAGTAATTGGTCAGGTTGGGTTTGTCCTGTTTTTGGGGACAGGATATACCTGCACAATTTTCCACATTGTTAGGTAGAGGCCAATTTTATGCCTTTGTGGTGTTGTGGTTAATAATTATTATCCTAATTTTTGAAGTTTTATTCATTGCTGTCCTAATATTGTTTTGTATAATTTTTCTGTAATCGATCCTGCTCTGTAATTGATCCTTTATTATCTTTTACATTTATCTATCTGGATTCCATTTCAATCTTTCTGATGACATCACTTTTTTCTGCTGCTTTGTTATTTCACACCAGTACAGCCATTCCATCTCCCATTTTCCTTCTCCATATTTTCTAAATATAGATTAATTCTCGGTCCTGAGTTGTCTCAGTAATTCCCGTTTGATCTCATTCCTCATGACAAGTTATTGCTTTCGTGTCTCTCATTTTGTTCCATACACTGTGTGCAGTGTCGCGCAAGAAGTTGAACTCATTTTTAATAGCAGTTACTTTTGCTTTTTTTTGAACATCTTTTACAATGTCCTATTGAAAAACTGTTATCTAAACATTTATGTCCTCCCTTAGTTTATTCTGTTATGCTCTCCTTCTGGTTTTGTTTGTATTTAGACTTATGACTAGCTTAAAATGTCTTTCACCTAATTTTTTAGTGATTCCACAGGAATATTGGTGCTCTCTTTGATCAGGAGGACCCCATCCCATTAGTGCAGCTTCACATTCTTCCAGTGCCCCTACCAATGTACTATGAAAAGTACCCCTGCTTTCCTACTGCAGCCCTTTATCTGTGTGTTAACCCTCTTGCTCTTTCTCTAAGCATCACCTTGAACACCTCAATAAGATTATCTCCTAATGTTGTATATTATGGAATACAAGCTCAGTATGGTTTAGCTCCAGTTAGATATTTCTTCAATTTTGTTGAACATTGATGCTGAATGGAAACTTCACTGGATTCTATTCCCCTTAAATGCTGAATTAACTATAAGCAAATCTGATTCAAACTTTCCTTCCCATTCTTTCTCCTTCAGTTGTGTTAACATCACAGACTAATATGCATGTTCTAAAAATATTTAAATGGGTAACACTAACTAATCTAGGCATGACCTGCTGAATTGCTAGCCATGATAATTAAAATTAAGGTTGGCACGGTGGTTATCACTGCTATCTCACAGTGCCAGGGATCCACATTCAATTCCATTCTCAGGCAACTGTCTGTGTGGAGTTTGCACATTCTCTCTGTGTCTGTGTGGGTTTCCTCTGGGTGCTCTGGTTTCCTCCCACAGCCCAAAGATGTGCAGGTTAGGTGGGTTTAGCTGTGGTAAATTCAGGGTTACAGGAATAGGATAGGATAAGAGGTGGGTCTGGGGAGAATGCTGTTTGAAGGGTTGGTGTGGACTTGATGGGCCAAATGGCCTGCTTCCACACTTAGAGATTCTGTGATTCTATTCTAAAACATATGAAAGGAAATCAGGGCACAAAATAGTAGTTTTTATTTGTCACCTCTTCTTGAGCACTACTTTTTGCAAGTGCTACTTTTTGATTGTCAGGGGCTACCTGTTAGTTTTCCTAGCCTCCTTTTCAGCCTCACTAACTCATTTATTAGATGATGCAGTCACTTAGTAACAATACCTTGTGCATTTATGTTGACATGTGGGACAGCCTCTTTCTCCCCACTCCCCCCTTTGCAGTCACTTCCAACCCCTCCCATCCCAGCTGGATATCTCACTCCATTTCTGATCGATGACTTGTTGATTTGCAGCTAGCTGATCCTCCAATCACTGATGGAAATAATCTAGAGATGTATCCTCAAAATTTCCGGTGGTAGGGGTGTGACTGTTTCCTTTGGCAACTTATTCCACTGTGGGATTGTCCTTGGGCAGAAAGATTGTTGATACACAGTCTTGGAAACAAATGGTTTTTGTTGTTTGTATGGATGGCTACCTTGTGTTTTGTCATTGCTGTAGATTATGTTTCTGTCAATTCCAGGTATCCCATTCCATATTTTATAAAAGATGGTCAGTCTGTTTATTTCCCTTCTTTGTCATATTGACTCCCATTACACATCTTGCAATCAGAAGTCACACAACACCAGGTTATGGTCGAACAGGTTTATTTGAAATGAGAAGTAAGAACTGTCGATGCTGGAGTCTGAGATAACACATTGTGGAGCTGGAGGAACACAGCAAGTCAGGCAGCATCAGAGGAGCAAGAAAGCTGACGTTTCGGGTCGGGACCCTTCTTCAGAAATGGGGGAGGGGAAGGGGACTCTGAAATAAATTTATAAATAAAGCTTGTGACAAAAGATTGTGATTTCAAATAAACCTGTTGGACTATAACCCGGTGTCGTGTGACATCTGATGTTGTCCACCCCAGTCCAACACCGGCACCTCCACATCAAATCTTACAGGTTTAGCAAGAAATTAAGAAGACAAGATGATATGCCGGCCCATATTCCAAGAGGGATTGGAGTACAAGAACAGGAAACTTTCCTACAATTGTGCAGGGCTTGGTGAATCATAGAGTTTTTAACAGCGCAGAAAAGGCCTTCCAGCCCATCACGCGTGTGCCAGCCACTAACCATCTATCTATTCTTATCCCATTCTCCAGCCCTTGGCCTGTAACCTTGTATGCTATGGCATTTAAAGTGCTCACCTAACTTCAAAATGTCTTGATGGTCCACATTGTGCACTGTTTCAGCCTCCATGTTTAAGAGAGGATATTTGTGCATTCGAAGTGGTGTGGCAAAAAGTTTGTTAGATTGGTTCCTGGTGTGAGAGGGTGGTCCTGTGATGAGAAACTGAGTAAATTGAGCTTATACTGCCTGAAGATTAGAACAATGAGTGGTCTCATTGAAACAAACAAGATTCTGAAAGACTTGACAAGATACTAAGAGGTGGGGAATCTAGAACATAGAGGTCATAGAACCAGGATAAGGAGTCAACTATTTAGGACTGAGATGAGGAGAAATTTCTTCACTGAACATATTGGAATTCTCTGAGGCTTCTGGGTGCTGCATCAATGAAAATATCTAAGACATGGATAGATGGATTTTTAAACTCTCAGAGAACAGGGAAGGGTTTGGTCAAGGGGAGATTTGTCGGGGGGTGGGTGGCTTGAGGGGATTGGAGGCAGGGTAGGGGCTCTGAGTGAGAAAGTGGGAATTAGCGATAATGCATTTAATGGCTCCAGGGGCTGTACAGTCTATTTGTGCTTCTATTTCCTACGCCTTACATTCTTAAGTTTTAACTCCAAATTGTGCATGACCTGTTATTTAGAGGTCAGTATGCCAGCATTCCCTGTCAGAACTATTAGATATGGTTGTCACACACTTGCTTGTTTAATTTTGTACAGGCAGAGGCTACTGTCATAGAACATCGCCTTCAGACTGCCTGCCTTGCAGTTTGCTTCTTATTGAGGTTTGACCTAAACCATCAAAAATGATCTATCCTCATTTTGTATTTCAAGTGGATTTTAAAAGAGACATGAGATAGCGGAATAAGGAGTGTTCCAAAGTGCAGATACTGTCTAAGGAACAGAGGGAGAAGCCTGGGTGTGATTCAATGATAAAAGTCATGCCCTATTTTGCAATTTTAGAAAAAAACTCATTAAGTTTAATTACTCTCAAATTATTTTTCAACTGTTTGATGGCTTTACCCTTAAGAGATGGAAAATGATTTGGAATTACATCCGTCACTAGGCAACCACTTTAGTTATGAGAGGGCAGAATAACTTCCCTTATTTTTCCTACAGCAAAATGGATGCTGGATGCTGGAAACCTGAAATTTTTAAAAAAATCAGAAGGTACCAGAAAGATAGCATTGTCTGTGGAGAAAGAAAGAGTTAATGCTTCTGATCTGAAAGATTAATTCTGGCTGTCTTTCTACAGATGCTGCCAGACCTACTGTGCAATTATTCCATTGTCTGCATTTCTCTCTTACTTTTGTTCTTTTTTTCTTTCTGATTAGTCCCCAACTCCACTGGAGGTGCTGGTCATCTTGTGGTACAGTCTCATAGACAGCTGGGGCCCTCTCATACTTTGGCCGGGTAAGCCTTCTATCATCACCTCCGTGGAGGAGGAGGTCATGTTACAAGCAAAGACCTTCTAGCAGAGGTCACTGGAGAACAGTCAAGACTTGATTTTTTTTCAGTCAAGTCCAAGCTCAGTCTCAATAGGCCACTTATAGTATCTCTTCCCCAACATTGTTTGGCAACAACCAATGCAACATAGGCCCAGGACTGAATCTAGTTATGCACTTCATTTTATAATGGGCATCCCATTTAAAGGACAACTTTCATTACTTTTTGATTCCTTGAGCTTTCAACTATTTTTTTCTGTTTTTGACTCCGAGAAATTTGAGGCACGGTTGACACTGCAGTGTAAAATTAAGTCACCGTAGTCCTACTGGACCATAGAGTTGCTCTCTCATTAGAGACATAGCTAGTCGTGGTTTAACCTGAGGGTCACCATGCCATAGGTAAGTCTTTCATGGTAACCTCAGCTGGAATTTAAAGGAAATGAACCCATCACTCTGCATAGAAAACGAGCCATCCAGCCAACTGAGCTATCGAACCCAACGTAGAAATGTGAGAGTGTTGCACTTTTGGAGGTGCCATCGTTCAGAGATGTTAAATCCAGGCCCCATTTGGTGTCCCAGGTGACTGCAAAAGTCCCATGACACCTATTTGAAGACGAGCAGGGGAAATACCCCCAGTGTCCTAGCCAATATTTCTTACTCAATCAACATCACTAAAATAGATTATCTGGTCATTATCACATCTTTGTGGGAGCTTGCTGTGCACAAATCAGCTGCAGTGTTTCCTGTATTACAACAGTGACTGCACTTTAAATGTATTTTGGCTGTTAAACACTTTAGGACTTCAGGTGGCTGTGAAAGTAGTTTACAAAGCACCAATGCTTCTTTCTTTCTTTGCTGTTGATTTATTGGAAGAATACCTCATTTGGTTTCCCCCCACTTCCCCCCAGGTAACTTTGGAGTTTCATTGCAGCCAAGTTCATTAAGAACTAAGTTTGAGAAAAGTGGAGTTGACCACATTTTACCCAGTATCTTCCAATTCACAAACTGAAGAAAACCCTTGACTTGACCCAAAGAAAATTCATTCCGTCCTGGCAATTATTCTATCTCAAAATCAAAAAACATCAGCCAAATTATTCATTAGAGACCAGATGGATGCAAAAACATCACACTCTCTGAGGTAAATTAGATGTATAATGTCTTCAGACAGACGTTGTTGTGTCAATAGCTTCAGTTTAATTAAAATAACCATAAAATAACTGTAAAACTATTTTTGTTGCCATTGAAATGTTGGTAAGTTAATTAACCAAGTTAACCTCGTTAGATTACCCAGCACCTTCCAATACTATAAACCACCAGACAACTTCACTCACATTGCCACTGCATTGTTCAGTTCTTCAAAAATTTTTGTTAAACATTTGTGAAGGACTGACTGCAAGAAATGATTAAGAAGGGATCTGTAGATCATATGGAACACCCTTGGCAGGATACTAAGGTTGAAAATAGCTGAAAATACAGATCAAATTGCAGTGGTGAAGTCTTTTCTGTCTGTGCAAGTGTGGCAAGTATAACACCTGTCCCTTTAGCCATTTCCCTTGCAACATATTGGGCCAAAGCTTACTTTGTTTTAGCAAAGCATCAATTTCACAGTGGGTTTCTCTCCATGAGTTTTCTCACACAGTCTTCCCATCCCTACCTCACTAATTACCTACCCTTGCCCGTACCCTACTGTCCAAAGTCTCAGATATTCCACAATGGACCGTCACCCCTGGCATCAGTGAAATTCTTAAAAGGCTGTTGCCCATCCAGATGTGCACCGTCATTCTGGAGTTGCCCTGCCATTTATGATATTTGCGATAAGGTAGGTAAGGGGAGTTTGGTGCCCCACATTACAGATGGGCTCCTGGAGGTCCTCATGGATCTTTCTCACATCTTTCCTCCAGGACCAGCAGAAGAGGCTTCGATCCCTGGGTCAATGCAGCCTCTGCTGCCTGGAGAAATGTCCAGCTATGGAGGAAGATGGTCAATGATCTTTTCCATTCCCCCAAGTTAAGTACTACCATCTTCTATCTGCTACCTCACACTCACTCAATTTCTGCTTCTGTATCCAACTCCTACCAAGTTGCAATTCTCTACATGTTCATACTCAATATCTTCCCTCATTTGCTTTCACCTCTCCTGCACTCCCACATTGGTAACTCTGCATGGCCTCTGCACTGCCTACTTACTCACTGGGGTCAGCTTGCCACCAGCACCCACATTGAAAGCAGTGAGAAAAAGAAAACAAGAGAAAACAGGCTGCAGCAGGGCAGGGTGATCTACAATGCGTGCTGGGGTGCTTGACATTCTGCTCCTCACTTGTTACTGGGAGAAGATCCTGATCCTGACTGTCCCGAGTGTCAGGCTGACCGTGCCCAAGCTCCTGACTGGTCTCAGAGGTTGCCCTTGGCTTACTGCGCTGGAACCCTCTGGCTGAAGGGTGTATCCCTCAAGGGGGCAATGTGTGTAAAGGCAAGTCAGGGGTGCGATGAGTATCCAGTATCCACACTGAGATGCATGCAAATTATCCTGCAGCACCATTGCATCAAGAGATGCCAGTGTTCCCCAAAGTGCAGCATGGTTGTGCAGTAGCATGGTTCAGTGGATCGGGGATGTGCCATGATGATATGGAGAGGCTGGCAAGTGTCTGATGCCAAGGTCCGTAGATGTGATATGCTTATAGTTGCTACTCATGGAGTGTGCCCTGAGATGCTGGAACCCAGTGTCCAAGTTGGAGATCAGGTCCCCAGTCACATTTTCCAGTTGGGAATATTTGGCGTCTAGTTTCCTCGCAGCAGATGGTAGGATAGGAGGCTGCATATCAATGAGGTTAGCTCTGAAGTTTAGGAGGCTGGCAACAAGCAACAAACTCCATTAATAAGTGGCTCACTCACCTTATGGTGAGAATCACTCTTGAAACCCAGAATTCTGGTGGAAATGAGTACAGTCTCGCTAAACTATTCATTTCTCACCAATGCCCATGTCATTCATGTCCTTATAGAACTCTGCCTAATGTAGTCAGAGATAGTAAGAACTGCCAGTGCTGGAGTCAGAGATAATCCATTGTGGAGCTGGAGGAACACAGCAGGCCAGGCAGCATCAGAGGAGCAGGAAAGTTGACGTTTCAGGTCGGGACCCTTCTTCAGAAATGGGGCTAATTTCTGAAGAGGGGTCCCGACCCGAAACAGAAGCTTTCCTGCTCCTCTGATGCTGACTGGCCTGCTATGCTCCTCCAGCTCCACAATGGATTATCTCTGCCCAATGTATTTGCTGTTTGTGACTTTGTCTCTCCTTTCATAAGATCAAGAAGAGACTGGGTGACTGCTTTGCGGAGCGCCTCTGTTCAATCAGTAGGTGTGGTTCTGAGCTTCTGGTATTTCAGTTCTGCACCTTGGCCACCGTCTGGCCTTTTTGTCCTTGGCCTGCTGTATTGTTCCAGTGATGTTCAATGAGGAGCAGCCTCTGATCTTTTAACTCAGTATTCTACTGCCTTCTGGACTGAAAAATTTTAGATCTCCACACCCTGGACCCATGGTTTTCCTCTTGTTCCCCTTTGATTAAATTGTCCTTTGCTTTGGACAGCACCTATCCTGCCATTCTGTTGACACGATCCTTGTCTCTAGTTCAATGACCATGTCCTTTGGATTTGTACCTTAGACCTGATATCATTTCTTTCCTCCTGCTCACCACACTATCCCAAACTTCCCTTTGTGTTCCTCCTTCCACCCTGACCCCACTCACAGGTGGCACAGTGGTTAGCACTGCTGCCTCACAGTGCCAGGGACCCGGGTTCGATTCCAGCCTCAGGCAACTGTCTGTGTGGAGTTTGCATATTCTCCCTGTGTCTGCGTGGGTTTCCTCTGGGTGCTCTGGTTTCCTCCCACAGTCCAAAGATGTGCAGTATTGGTGGATTGGCCATGCTAAATTGCCCATAGTGTTCAGGGAGGTGTAGATTAGGGGAATGGGTCTGGGTGGGATTCTCTGAGGTTCGGTGTGGACTTGTTGGGCTGAAGGGCCTGTTTCCACACTGTAGGGATTCTATTCTATTCTAAAAACCAACTGCCTTTCTAACTTCTCCAAGTTCTGAAGTATGTTAACCTGAGACACTAATTCTGATTTCAGTTTAAAGGATAATACACTGATTAGTTTACATGAATTAGGGCAGGATTGAGGAGGCTTATTTGGAGCAAACACACCAGGATTGACCTGATGGGCCAAATAGCCTGTTCATGTATGGAATGTTAATTTGAGCCCACATCAAAAACAAATCTATCGAATCCTAACAGTAAGAGTTGTATCTCAAACTAATATCCTTAATATCATTAATATCCAGGAAATCAACTACCTCAGACATTTTTAGCTTGTGTGCATTAGCTAGCTTGTTAAACTTTGAAACTGTTCTTAAGGATGTGAACATGGGTGATGAGGTGCAATGTCTACAACCATCAGCTTCTCAAAGACAATCTGCTTTGAAACTGGCTACCTTTAAATCCACCCACACAAATGAAGCAGTCACATATGGCCAAGCACGGCTGGTGTAGGATTTAGAGGAGAAATAATGATGTTCGCTTGACATCGCACTGCTCCGTTCAGAACTGCTTATGTATCAAAATGTGTGATCTCTTCACTCACTGGTGTTCTGAAGAGTGCCTTGTTTAGATTGCAGGATTAGTGCTTAAGCAATCTTCTAAATCCATCATGGTTACTTTGCTTTCCTGGCTGCCAGCTCTTCTGGAGACTGAGATTGGAAAGGATGCAATGCTGGGCTGAAAGGGCAGGATCAGAAGCTCACCTGACTGTGACCAGAAAGAAATACTGCCTAGCAGCTTTAGTGTCTTTGATCTCCTGCCAATGCAGCTGATGGCACAGAGGATGCCAATGGGTTACTGGTCCAGTGACGTTTCCCTAAGAGTTTATTGTGGAGAAGGTGGCTCAGTTCAATGGCTGGAATGTCAGGGATGAGACCGTCTCCTTTGGCCTTCGAAGCCTGACTGAATTTTACAAGTTTGAGCCGATTCATTGCCTGAGGTTGTAGCCTTTGCCCCCTCTCAAGCAGAATGACCTGCTTCCAAGAGTTGCTGGCCCACTGGTGCGTAGGCTGCTCTTCAGTCCCAGCAGTGTCACCAGGAGCAGTGGCCATATCTGGGACTGCAGTGCGCTCTGGAACAGGAGCAAATTGGAGGCCTGGAGTTAAGGTGAGTGTGGCAAGCTCACCTGGGACCACTAAAGTGGGGAATAGGGACAACTGAGATCCTGGATGTGGGGACCTCTTTGAGTAAGATGACACGAGCCACTGCGTGGGGGTGGGTGCCCGAACAGGGAGGACACCATTAGCTAACAGGCAAAAATGCCCGGGTATACCTACTGCTTTGTCACATGGTTTGGGTCTCACTCCACCTTTCCCACTCAGTATTCGTGGTAAAATACCAGTAGTGGCAGGTTAGTACCCTGAAGTGATCATTAACTTGTACAAGGACAGGCAGAAAGATAAGAAAGGACTACCACCCACGCCACTGCCTGTCAAATACCA
The DNA here is from genome assembly GCF_021869965.1 of Rhincodon typus. Taxonomy (NCBI): domain Eukaryota; kingdom Metazoa; phylum Chordata; class Chondrichthyes; order Orectolobiformes; family Rhincodontidae; genus Rhincodon; species Rhincodon typus. The sequence continues at coordinate 24,401,961 of NC_063362.1, forward strand.
GAAGAGTTGGGTAGGTGACAGGCCTAGTCCCCAGTGCTGTTATTCCACCTGAATTTAACCCATCTCCCCCACACACACTGGCGCGATGGAGTTCAGGCTCTGGGTGGGTGATGGGGAGATGCTGGGGCTGTGCCGGGGAGGTGATGGGTGGGTGATGGAGAGGTGATGGGTTGGTGATGGAGAGGCGATGGGGAGATGATGGGTGGGTGATGGAGAGGTGATGGGTGGGTGATGGGGAGGTGATGGGGAGGTGATGAGGAGGTGATGAGGAGGTGATGGGGAGATGATGGGTGGGTGATGGGGAGGTGATGGGGAGGTGATGGAGAGGTGATGGGTGGGTGATGGAGAGGTGATGGGTTGGTGATGGAGAGGCGATGGGGAGGTGATGGGTGGGTGATGGAGAGGTGATGGGTGGGTGATGGAGAGGTGATGGGAAGGTGAT
>NC_063362.1:24402502-24423377 GCF_021869965.1 Rhincodon typus
GGTGATGGGGAGGTGATGAGGAGGTGATGGAGAGGTGATGGGTGGGTGATGGAGAGGTGATGAGGATGTGATTGGGAGGTGATGGGGAGGTGATTGGGAGGTGATGGGGAGGTGATGGGGAGGTGATTGGGAGGTGCTGACAAGGTGGTGGGGAGGTGATGGGGAGATAATTGGGAGGTGGTGGGGAGGTGCTGGGACATAATTGGGAGATGATGGGGAGGTGGTGGGGAGGTGCTGGGAAATAATTGGGAGATGATGGGGAGGTGCTGGGGAGGTAGTGGGGAGGTGCTGATGAGGTAATGGGGAAGTAATGGGGAGATAATTGGGAGGTGGTATACGTGTCTGGACTTTGTTTATATCGCAACATCGGGGCGGCTGCACCATTGTTTCACTGTAACAACAAGATAGGATCTCATTTCATTGAGGTTTCTCCTAACAGTCGCTGCTACACTTTGCTTGGACTAAGGTCAGAGTCATTAAGCTGTTACGTCCAATTACCATTTAAATTTAAATAGACTGTAACCTATCCTTGCATACACAATGACAGTAATTCTGTTTTATTCAAATGCTTGTAATTCTGCAGCTTCATTCAACATTAATCACCGCTTGATTTCCCTCATCCCTTCCCCTGTTCCCTTCAACCGTGATTCTGTTCTGCTTTAGCCATTCACATAAGTTTCCTTATGATCATGAAAATATATCGACCGCGGGAATTACAGCGTCTCCTCTAAACTAGATCAGTTTGAAATAGGAATTAATTCTAGATATAAAAACAGAAATTGGTGGAAAATCTCAGCAGGTCTGGCAGCATCTGTGGCGAGAAATCAGAGCCAATGTTTCAGATCCAGTGACGCTTCATCAGTACTCATCTTAATACTAATTAGATGGTTCCTTGCCTAATGCTCACTCTCAATCAGAATATGACACCCTCAGTTCTGAACAATGGCTTGTACCTCATAAAGACACGTAACTATCTGATTATGTGATTCTTTGGGAGAGCCATAGAATCATTGTGATCTACAGAAGTTGAATAGAATAGAATTTTAGGCAGCTGCCCCATGACATTTGGAGGATCTGAATTTTCTCCAAATCTGTGGCAAATCTGACTATACCTCAAACCTACAGCTCATAGCCAATTTCTCACTTTAAATGAAAGTTCAAAAGATTTCCTCAGGTTGAGGGTGAACACACTAGTGGGTGAAGTTGAATTTCTTTCTGTTCCTTGGTTTTCACTGCTTGATGATACAGATTATGTGGACTTTCGGTTTACCAGGATATTGCCTGGTTTGGAGGGTATTAGCTATGAGGAGAGATTGGATATTGGAAATTGAGATTGTTTTCTCTTGAACGTTGAAGGAAAAGGGAGTGATCCGATAGAAGTTTACAAAATTATGAGAGGCACGGATAGAATGGATAGTTGGAGTCATTTTCTTCGGGTGGAAATGTCAATTACTAGGGGACAAAGGTTTAAGGTAAAAGGGGGAAAGTTTAAAGGAGATGTGAGAGACAAGTTTTTTACACAGAGGATGGTAAGTGCATAGAATGTGCTGCCAGAGGGGATGGATATCAATGTTTAAGAGGTACCTTGACAGGTATGTGAATAAGCAAGGGATAGAGGGATACGAACCATGTAGAAGTAAAAGGTTTTTAGTTTAGACAGGCATCATGTGTTGGTGGGCTGAAGGGCCTGCTCATGTGCTGTACTGTTCTTTGCTCCCAGACAGAAAGAAAAATTTGGAAGACCGGTAACACATGGAAGTGAAGTTCTTGTCATACTGGGATCCATTCTGAAATACAAGATGTGACAAAGCACTGTGTCATTCTGGAGTTTTACAAGAGATGGTGAGGATGTTAAAGAGTGCAGTTGTAGTGGGCCTGAAGATGTACAAGTCCTGCCGACTATAAGAGTAGGACCTCACTGACATTTCCATCCAGCGGGACAGCTGAGCCAGCTGAGGGCCAGGAAAGCCACAGGAGGCCACAGCCAGAGATCACTGGGGATGGGGCCTGACTGTCAGGAGAGGTTGGACCTTGGGGCAGTGATGAGGGCGGTGGGGTCAGAGTTTGGCAGTTGACATGGGGCTGAGGACTGGGCCTTGTTTGGGGTTGGTGAGAGATCAGAGCTAAGAGGAGACTTTCTGATGGGACTGGTGAAGGTGATCAGTAGGTGTGCAGATTGTAGCAACAAAGAGAGGTTAAAACTGGTGGGGGCTTGGATGGAGAACGAAAATTGGCTTGGCAGGAGGTGGCAGACCCCTGGACCAATGAGCAATGCCCAAAAATGAAGTAAATGTCTTCAGCCTGCTACCCTCCAGCCTGATTTTGATGTTTGGTTTCCTGATCCCTGAGAATCATGGCTATTAAAAATTAAATCTGATGCTCATCTGCAGTGTGGAAGCCTGACATCAATGTGATAATAACAGCTGAATCCTGTCTGTCACCTCCAGTCTAACAGATGGTCAAGCTGTCAATCAGACTGGCTGCCTCTCCAACAGAAGGCATTTCTGTGCCTCACTGCCCACTACTATAAAATTGGCCTGGGTGTAGACATGCCTCGTTTATGTGCTCAAGTGCTTGAATTAGGACTGAGCCTACAACTTTCTGAGTCGGACTTTCTAACCACTGAAGCAGACTTCTCGAACATTCCTGTCTTCCAGTATTTCTCCAGGATAAATGAGCAGTGACCTGTTCAAATGACTGAGGGCAGAATCTCACTGGGGCCTTAGCATTGTGGTTATGGTCAGATTTGTGGTAGAATCGCATGAGATGTCCACTGAAGCCTATCTGAACATCATGGTTATCTTGCAACATCATTTGCACATTCACCAAGTGGTGAGGTAGTGTTGACTTGCCAATTAAGGAGGATTGTAGCTTGTCAGACACCTTCTTAATGTCACAACTCGCCGCATAAATATTCAGACAGACATTACCAAACATATGAAGGAGCTAGACATCGAGAATTCTTGACATGGAAATCAGAGCGTCTACCCAGAGACTTCAGTTTGCTGCTTGTCCTGAAGGACCTCCATGTTAGACACCAGGAATCAACCCCTCAGGGCATAGATGCCGAACACACTCAACCCAAATCCACAGATATTGGCATTAAACATGTGCCAGCCTCCTGGCACATCTCCAATCCACTTACAGGATGCATCTACACTTCAATGTTACACCTCAAGGTTTAATGGCAATTGCCATTGTAATGCTGCAACAGGGACGTTCAGGGACACGCAGCTAGCTCATGGGTTGGACCAGCTGCATCTCTAGCCTGTTCGCGCTATCAGAGCACTCACTCAATCTGAGCCTACCTGGATGTCCACAGCATCCCTGGCTTGCCTTGCTTTTATATAAGTTCCCCCCTTAGTGAGATATAACAGGCTCACAATGCTGCTGCATTGCCTTGCCATTTAGCACAGACACAAAGGAAGGAAGTTTGTCATGATTGTCATTAGTCCTCAGAGAAGTGAAGGGAAGATAAAACCCTCTGACACTAGTCCAGAAGCTTGGACACATCAGTCAGCCACACAGGGCAGTTAGAGTCAGGATGCTATCGACCTTAACGGGTAAGGAACTGAATGCTAAGCAGACCACCATCCGTCATGAGACTTTTTGCCTTATTGTTACTCTTTTTTCTCCTGGAATGAGACAGAGAGAGACAGGTATAAAGTGAGGTGAAAGTGAATGGCACAGCTGGAACTTTTGTGCAAGTGGGAGATATCACGAATGAGTGAGTAGGCAGCACAGAGGGCATTCAAGGTTAGTGGTATCGGGCTGTGCGAGAGCGAGAAGGGACGGTGCTGCAGGCAATAGTGAGAGTGGTGGAGAAAGAGCCTTGGTGGGAGGTGTTTACAGTAGCAGAGAGTGAGTGTGAGGTATCAGAGAGATGGATTGGAGAAGGTCATTGACCTTCTTCCTACAGTGCTGGACATTCCTTGAGATGGCTGAGACTGCGCTGACCTGGGTGGAAATCTTGGACCAGGCTGGCATAGTCTGGTGTTGTAGCCTTGGGGAAGAGGACGTCCCATCAGTACACCAACCCATCCAGCAGGATCTCCACATCCCTAATAGTAAAATAGGGTACCAATTTTCCCCTGTCTTCTATGTCCAGTGCAAATATTGGGAACCGTGCAGGCCAACTCCAGACTGACAGTGCTTTTAAAGATGTCAAATCCACAATATGCAAGCAGTGGCACGTTGGGAACCATGCTTGGCGAGATGGGGATAGAAGTGCACTAGAGGGATGCCAAGGGGTGGGGTAGGTAGGTAATGAAGTGAGCTTGGTAAGATACTGTGAAAAAACTTGTTAGGCCTCATGTCAAAAATCACTCAAAAAAACCCCCTCACAACTTTGGTTCAGACAAAGGAAACTAAGAGTCAACCAGGAGAATGATTTCTCCTAAATTTCTTTTAAAGTAAGTGCTTGAAAATCTTTCAGAAGCTCTCAGAATTCTCCTTGATGGTTCACAACAGTAAAGCCCCCCAGGCTGTAGAGATACATTTCCTTTGAAGTTCAGACTGTCAATCAATCATGATCAAAGAAACCGTATGTGGCAAATACTTAGGTTTTATTAATGTCTCTAACACAGACTAAAACAGGAAATTATGAAAAATACATAAAATGCAGATACATGCCTTCTGGAATCTTGATGAAGATTGGGCATTTTTTAACTGTTGGCCAGAGTATACAGTACTCATTGATAAAGCCCAATCCTGCTAAAGACCTAGGAAATGTAACAGCAACTTTTTACAAATACATAAAAGACGCAGTCTGATCCAATGAAGTTTGTGAGTTAGGCAGCCATCTTACTTGCTGCTGCATGACTCCAGTTTAGGTTGAAAGATTCTATTACTGTTTAAAAAATGTTCTTTGTTAGCTGACTTGTCACATCATATAAACATGATCACCTTCTTCTGGTCCTGAATAGGCTTTAGGCTTAATGATTTATCACTTATTCTGGCATAGCGAGCTTGAATATTGATCTGCAGAGCAAAATGATGCGGCGTTATCTTTATTCATCTTTGCTTCAGTCCCAGCACAATACAAATGAAAGGAGTGTTCTGATAAATTGACATTCTTCCGACATCATTGTTTTCTTATTTCTATGAACAAATTTATAAACAAACTTGAGAATTAAAAAATGTGGAGTCCTAAGTGGCCCGTGTCTGGTTTGAACAGAAGTGAGTTTGACTTAGGGATGACCAAACTGCCCTCAGAAGGTGAGTCGGTCACCATGATGTTATAATGAAGATGCATGCCTCTAATTTAATTACTTTTAATGTTTTTGTCAGACCTTGGGAAATCCAGCAGCTGAAGGGAGGGGAGAGGGCAGGATTGATTAGGTAAGTACCATGAGGTGACTAGATATAGCACTTGGGGCAAATGGGATCAAAGGTTATGGGGAGAAAGCAGGATTAGGCTATTGAGTTGGACGATCAGCCATGATCGTGAAGAATGGCGGAGCAGGCTCAAAGGGCCGAACGGCCTCCTCCTGCTCCTTTCTTCTATGTTTCCATATTCCAGCACTTTTTGTCGGTCAGGAATTGAAGGGAATGCTTCCAAGTATGCTGCCTTCAACCTTTGATGTGATCAGACTTCTGATGACCAACTCATCTCTTTGCAATATCCAATCTCCAAAACCCCCTCAGACTCAACTCCTCCTCAAATTACCTTGAATGACAAAACTTGACCAATTTTGGATTCACCCACCTTAATGTCTGAGGAATCCTATGTTGAGCTTCTGAATGTAAAACTTGCCAATGCTCTGTTTTCCCAGCTAACCTCATAGTCAACCAGTCTTTCCAGGTTTTCTGTTTTTAAGAGGTCTTGCTATTAAATTGGCTTATTGAATTAAACCTATTCTTCTGGGTTTCTTGGCTATTAAACCTAGACTCTCACTGTCCATTTTCTGCCTCACAGTTATTATCCAGCTCTGTCTTGAATTGCTCCTTTAGCCGAGTGGATAAAAGTAATATCCAACTCTAAGATTCTCATTCAGCTATTTTCTTGTCTTGTGTTGTTAGTTTTTTCAGGTTATATTGTCTATTACCTGCTCCCCACTGTGTGCTTGAAGCACCGCTGTCTTTTAAACATAAAATTGAGGCAGGGTCATCCAGTGTGTACCATCTACAAGATGCATTGCAGAAATTCACCAAACACTCTCAGATAGCACCTTCCAAGTCCATCACTACTGCATCTAGAAGGACAAAGACAAGCAGATACATGGGAGCACATCACTTGCAATTTCCCCTCCAAGCCACTCGGTATCCTGATTTGGAAATATATCACCGTCCCTTCACTGTTGCAGGGTCAAATTCCTGGAATTGCCTCTCTAATGGCATTGTAGGTCAACCCACAGCAGCATGGACTGCAGCTGTTCAAGAAGATAACTCACCATCACCCTTCTCAACAGCTATAAGGGATGGGCAATAAATGCTGACCCAGCCAATGACGTCCATGTCCCATGAGTGAATAAAAGGACTGGAGAGAGTGCAGAAATGATTTACAAGAATGGTTCCAGGGATGAGAAATTTCAGTTATGAGGATGGGCTGGAGAGGTTGGAACTCTTCTCCTCGGAGAGGAGCATTGATCTGATAGAGGTTTCAAAAATCATGAAGGGTACTGGATAGCATAGGTAGGGAGAAGCTGTTCCCACCCACAAAAAGATCAAGAACAAGGGAGCACAGTTTTGAAGTGATTTGCAAAAGAAGCGAATACGTTTCCACTTAGTGAACAGTTCAGGGCTGAAATACACTGCCTGGAAACAATGTTCCCTGTACGCAACACAGTGCTCCAGAGTTCTGTGCTTGCGGTCGCTGCGTTGACCTCTGATTCTGGAAGGGGTGTGCAGGACCTTTGAAAATGCACTCAAGTATTGCAGTTATGGCTAATAATTGATGCTGTTTGTATGGGGAATAGACAAATGCTGGGATATGATTCTGCAGGGACAATGAACTCTGCTGTTCTAATTACTCAGTGACCTTGGAGTCATTGTTGAACAGGAACGAACATGACAATAATACCAACCTCTCGAATCTGCTCTCACCAACCACCACTTTCAAATCTTCTGCCTTCCAGAGACCTGCGGAAGACACCTGCAGGATTTCACTCTCAGCTACCCACAAATCAGCGGCAAGTGGAGGTTAAGTGGTAATGTCACTGGGGCCAATAATCCAGAACCCCAGTCTAAAGCTCTGGGGATATGATGGGTTCAAGTCGCACCATGGTAAATGTTGACATTTGAATTCATTAAAAAAACTGGAATTAAAAAATACAAAAATCTGGCCTGACAGGAACCATGACCATTATAAATTGTTTTAAAAAAAAGTTCAACTGGATCACTAACATCCTCGGTGAAGGAAATCTGCGATCCTTACCTGGTCTGGTCTACATGTGACTCCAGACCCAAAGCAAGTGATTGACTCTTAACTAACTGATGAGCAATAAATGCTAGCCCAGGCAGTCTCACCCACATCCCATGAACAATTTTTTCAAACAAATGAATCATACGGGTGACCATTGCCATAGTTACCGGTGCCAATAGACTTTGCTACCAGTGATGCCAATCAGACTGAGAGGATCAAAAGCAGAAGTTGTAGGAAAAGCTCAGCAGGTCTGGCAGCATCTGTGAAGAGAAAATCAGAGTTAACGTTTCGTGTCCGGTGACCCTTCCTCAGAACTGATGGTACCTGGGAAAACATCGGTTTATGTAAATGTATGTATATATACATATATTCATGTATGTGTATATATATGCACATGTTTTCCCAGCTACCATCAGTTCTGACGAAGGGTCAATGGACCCGAAATGTTAACTCTGATTTTCTCTTCACAGATGCTGCCAGACCTGCTGAGCTTTTCAGCAACTTTGTTTTTGTTCCTGATTTACAGCATCCACAGTTCTTTTGGTTTTTACTTAGAATGAGAAGATGTTTGGGTTTGTGTCTCTGGCTGGTTTCCCATCAGTCCAGGACAATATTGATTGCACATGGGCTAGAGAGCTACTTTTAGTTGTCCACTTAGCTGTGCCCTCTTCTTTCGCTCAGAGTAAAAGAATGTAAGAAAGGGAATGTGCTGAGAGGGCAGATGGACGGGGTTTATTGAGGGTGACTGTGAGGCTCAACACTGCAATTAGATGTGGGTCAGTGTCAGTGCTGGGTGACTGGATGGATAGAGACATAAGTTAATATCTAAACAGAGGCTTGGGGGAATTTGCAAAGTTGGTGTGAGGAGTGTTGTACAGTATAGGTTTGGGAAGACAGTAGAGGAACTGGCAAGATATATTTATGGTAAATTGGAGCTGGATGTGCCATTGGTGTCACCTTTCCTGCCCTGGTGAGGCCATTGAATTGATTCCAGCATCCAGGTATTCAGGAGCACTCCTGCTGTTCACCTTCACAGCAATTTCCAGCCACACCTTTCTGCTCTGTGTGACCAATTTTTGCCTTTTATCAATATCCTGCTGCAGGTCCTTATGGACTGCAGTATCAGGTCTGGGAAGACCGCAATATCTGGGAAGCTAGCCACAACCTTGCCTTGTTGGGACTTCACTTCTTTCATCTGCTCCTCTGCCTTCACAATCCATCAGCTGTCATACTTAGAGTAAATTGTCCCCTTGAAAACAATTGATGCAATTCTGACGTTAATTACCCAAAAGTCTGATACAAATGCAATAATTGATTTAAAAAGCCATTGACAGATGCATTGTACTTATTTCCAAGTTCCTTGTGCATTACAGTGTAGCCCCTGTCCCCAGCATTGCCACTTTAAGACTAACAATATTATTGAGATTAGTTTAAATTCTAGTTTGAAGCTAAAGTATGCATTACCAGTCTTGCATGTTCAGATTTATTCTTGACAAAAGTTGGTGATGTGAACTAGGTTCTTGTGGCTGCTGCCACAGAGACAGATTGGAAGGAGCTTAGGTTCCTCTCATTAGAGCTAAGGAGGTTAGAGGAGGACAGGATACAAGTATTTAAATTGGTGAGAGGAATTGATAAGATGGAAATGAATACATTCATTGTGTATTGGATATGGAGCAGTTGAGAAAGAGGGCATGATGACAAAGTCTGCATGAAAAGGTCAAATAATGAAATTAGGTGTCATTTGCTTTCAGAGCACAGGCAGTACCTGGGCTGTACTACTGCCTGAATTGGTTAGTGCTGTAATGTACACTTTTAAGAGAGAATTGGACAGGTTTTCATTACAGTTGTGATAATAGACTTGCAGGTATTAAACCTGATAGGGACGAACAAATAGAGGGAGTGGAATTCTGAAAGGATGTAGACAGGAATTAACGGAACACTGAGACAAGTGAACAAAATTCATCTGAACATGTCAGTCTCTGAGAAGTACTGATTACCCTCTGCACATTTGCGTAGGAACGATCGAAAATATACTCAAGTATTGCAGTAATGGCTAATTATTGATGCTGTTTGTATGGGGGATAAACAAATCCTGGGACATGATTCTGCAGGGACAATGATCTCTGCTGTTCTAGTTACTCAGTGATCTTGGAGTCATTGTTGAATAGGAACGTACATGACAATAATACCAACCCCTTGAATCTGCTCTCACTCAATGTCCACAGATCCATCTTGAGCTTAGATTACTGGATAGTGATGATAGAATCAGGAGACCTGGCTGATTATTGTCCTGTCTGCCGTAGGATTGCTGAGGTCACTTATTGCTATCTGAAAGTCAGCACAGGTGAAAGATTAGGTAACTCTCAGCAATCTGAGATTGAATTCTGTTCGAATGGCTAGGGAACATGTGAGCACTTGTGATCCCTCAACCAGTGGGGTGGGTGGAAGGGCTTTTTAACTGTTCTGAAAAAAGCACCAAAATAAATGACCTTGTCTTTAATATAATTGACTGTTGGCCTCGAGGAGACTGCTCTTCAAAGGCAGTTCATTGGGAGTAAGGTACTTTGGATTGTCCTGAAGTCTGAAAATGCTGCAATTGTCTTTTTTCTGTAATTCTTCAAATAATTTTTTGATCTGGTTGCGAAGAGGAATTAGGGAAACATAGCTGAGATCCTAAAAGAAACATGTTAGATAACACCTTTCAAGATAACTGTTCAGTTGGATTATATTTGAAGAACAGTTAATATGGGCGTGCAGGCAGTCAACTTGAGAACAGTAAGATCCCACAAAGTGCAAGTCAGGAAGTGGCAGTCATTTGATGACCAGGCAATGACTAGAGGCCGAAGGCTGGTTGAGGCACCCTGTTCAAACTGGTTCCAGGCTAAAGGGTCACCGGACCGGAAACGTTAACTCTGTTTTCTCCTTCACAGATGCTGCCAGACCTGCTGAGCTTTTCCAGCAACTTTGTTTTTGTTCCTGGTTCCAGGTTAAATTTTTTGCCACTTTCTTCATCCATTTGAGCAGATCCCTGGTTTATAATCTCATCTGAAAAGTGGTAAGCCCCCACGTAGCACCTTCTCAATTTTTGGTTGAAATTGCCAGCTGATTTTTTGAATTGAGGTGCTTTGGAAGACCTCAAACTACAACCAGCTCATTCAAAAGTCGTATCAACTGAGCCGACTTGACTCATCAGCACATTCTGAGCTCTGGACAAAAGTGAAGGAAAATACAGGGTATCTTAGACCCCAAATCAGTCAGCAACTTAGATGCTTTACAGTAGTTTTTTTAAACCTTGGAGCTGCAGAGATCTCTGTCTGCCTACGAAAACCTTCCCTTCACATTGTTACCAAAAATACCAACAAATGAAAGCTAATTTGAAATGTCTTATGATAGTCTAATTCCTATGTAATTCAGCCAGGAGCAACGGCCACCTGAGGACAAATGCCCACAGTAACAACTTAAACTAATCTATGCTTAACCATTCTGTCTCTCTTCCTTCTGACTGTGGGATTGAAGACTCAAGAGAGTGCCTGATGTAAATTATAAATTGGGCACATATTACAATCATTTATTTTTCAATTATTTTCTTCTATGAAGCTCACTCTCTGGCATGGTCTCTGGTCTAGACAATGAGCAGAACTGCCTTTGGGATTCTGTCTCTTATTTCCTATCCTTCAGTCAGCTGCTTATCCATTCATATTCTTGACCTTGAATCCCTACAACTTCTGAGCTTGATTAATGACTGTAATTGTATGTGAAAGTTTTTAAAGTGCTTTTGGAAATTGAGCTACACTAGTTTGGAAGGCTAACTTGTAGTCCATTTCAGTTGACGTTTATTCAAAGGAGTTGAGAACATTGATCAGCAGGATCAACTCCTTCTCAATTTATGTAGGCGACTGTAACTAAGTTTCATACAGTTTGCTCCTAGGAATTGATTACATTATTTCGTGCAGAATGGAAGTATTTTGGATTATAGCTGTCTGTGCTTGTTTTGTCACTCGACACAAATATGAGCAGGTACTTAGTCCATGTGTAATCCACAGGTACTGCCCTGAGTGTCCTTCCTGCAATGACCACTGGTTGCTTCACAAATCTGGGCATCTTTAACAGTACTCTGGTGTAAATGCCACCCATTATGGGAATCTATTTGTTTTTAATGAAAAATATTTCACTTCTGTCTTCACTCTTAAGGATCCAAAATACACCCCAGTAATACCTGTGAGTATGGAGTTGAAGGAAGAGAGAAAATTGAGTCTATGAAATTGTAGGTAAAGCCATATTTTCAATCTCTGATTTGTGTTGCATAATAGTTACGTAGTTAGGCTCTCTAAAGGAAAGGTAAATGACAAGAAATGGTGTGGCATTTAAGCAAATAAAGGAAGGAGGATGTATTTATCCATACACAATCAAACTGGAAAGCAGTATTGATTATAAAGTTGATTGAGAAACATTCCTCCTTTGATCCAATGTATGGCATCCTTCAAAAATGAGAAGAGCTCTATAAGAAGTGGAAATATTCTTCCTTTTCTCAGTTACAAAACCCTGCTTCAGTTTTGCAATTTCATATCATAGAGATAAGTTGGGACTTCGGAGAACACTAAAGAACTCAAATAAAAAACTCTAAGAATTTGAATGCTATTATTTCAGATATTTTATAATACTCTGCAAGTTAAAGATTTGTGATAATTAGTTCAGCCATAGCTCATTTGCTTTCATGTAACTATGAATGTTGTAAATACATTCAAATACTGGTTTACCCTGAATGGAATGGGGAATGGAGAATGGAGGGAACACATGTGAACAGTCTGTGCAGTCTCTGGTGTGAACTAACTTGAAGAGCATTGTTAATCCGATAACACATATTTTACACTCTATAGTTCATTTAAAAAGCTTACCTTGCTGCTCACAGACAATGCAGGACTGCCCATAAGTTGCCATCAAAATGACTACAATTTTTGATTTGATTTAGTATCATCATATCATAGAATCCAAACAGTGTGGAAGCAGACCATTCGGCCCATTGAGTCCACACCGTCCCCCGAGCAGCATCCCACCCAAACCCCTATCCTATCCTTGTAACCCTGCATTTCCCATGGCTAATCTACCTAGCCTGCACATCCCTGGACACTATGGGCAATTTAGCATGGCCGATCCACCTAACCTGCACATCTTTGGAATGTGGGAGGAAACCAGAGCACCCGGAGGAAACCCACACAGACACGGGGATAATGTGCAAACTCCACACAGTCGGCCAAGGCAGGAATCAAACCCGGACCCTGGCGCTGGGAGGCAGCAGTGCTAACCACTGAGCCACTGTGCAGCCCCAAATTTATTGTCACATGTTACCTGAGTACAGTGAAAAGTTTTGTTTTGTGAGCAGCACAGGCAGATCATAGCAGATAAGGACATACAGATCATAGGGTGCTAAGACAGAGCGAGGCATACAGGAGGTGCACAATAGCAAGGTCAACATTAGATTTAAAATTAGAGATTAGTTTGTTTTTGTTACCTCGGTTTCTGTTCTTCACTTGTGAACACGAGTGCTGGTAGATTAATGTTTTGGATAAATTTTATTCAGGCTTCAGACCTCTCATGGATCTTTATCTTTTACTTTAATGTGATTTTAACATCTAGTGTTCAAGCTGAAATTAAATCAGGCCAAAGCCAGCACTGGTCGTTCTCCTTGCACACACATACGAATCTGAGGTATCCCTCATATTATATCAAGTGAAAACATGAAACAGCTTGTGTTCAGTGGTGCAGAATAAGTAAGCACTTTGTGGTTTTAATTATCTCTTACTGTCGGCCCTAGAGGCCTCACACATGTCACAATTCCAATGATTGCCCTCCAGATCATGCGAGGATAAGCCTGCAGTGACAGGAGGCAAGCCAAGGATTTGCATAATTCTAACAATGTGAGAGAAAGCAGATGAGTCTTGGCTGGCGACTGCCAGAAGAGATTCAATAATCCAGTTCATCCAGGAAACACTGGTTTAACGGCCTGTCCCGTGTTAGCCCTTTATTTACTCATTCTCAAAGACTTGTCGAAACAACGTATTGAATAAGCTGCATTTAAACTCCAGCCAGATCCTAATGTCATATTTGATTGTCTTACTTACATAAATCAAATGGCTAGGAATTTAACAATATGTCATCGTCTGTATGCATTTTACAAATCAAATCAGAGCAACAAGTAAAGATTATGTGGAAGCTGGAGGAACACAGCACGTCAGGCAGCATCAGAGGAGCAGGAAAGTTGACATTTTGGGTCGGGACCCATCTTCAGAACTGTCCTCCATCAAGCGTGTGGCTAGGCTGGCAGGGGGTGAGAGAGAGGGAGGCCTCTCCACTGCCAACAAATACCAGCGGGGCAAGAAAACCACCCCACTTCACCATATTAACAGGATGCTGGCTTCTGTGCAGGACACTGCCAATCTGCCTCCCAGCCTGCCCCTGGGAATGTCTCCCCAGCGGTGAAAATGTACTCAATTTCTTTCCTCCGAGCTTTTAACCGTGTCTACAGGCCCACAGAATCAGGGGAAATCAATGCGTTCGCAGTTGTCAGCACCAGCTGGCTAAGTGGTGACATTTTCGCCAAGAATAGCATAATGCATGTTCGCAAATTCTGTGGAGGGTATTACAACCAAGATCAATATTCATTCCTGTACACTTCGTAGCACAGCTAAGGGTAGTTAGAGATTATCTAGTTCATTTCTCCTGAAATACGTTTTTAAATAATGCTTACAGAGATGGTTAATCAGCTGATATGACATTGGAAGGACTGGTCAATAGATAATGTTACTGAGCCAAGTGTAAGCCTTTACACACTGGGAACTTCCTGCTGAGTTCATTCATAAAAACGTGAGGAGCAGGAGTAAGCAATTGAACCCTCAGGCCTGCTCTGCTATTTAATATGATCATGGTTGATCTCATCTTGGCCTCAACTCCACCACCCTGCCCTCTCCTCATAATCCTTTAACGCTTTATTAATTAAAAATCTGTCTATCTCCTGCTTAAATTTATTCAGCGTCCCAGCATTCACCGCGCTCTGACATAGTGAATACCACACAATCCTCTTCATACATATAAGGCACTGATGGACTTTTATGCGCTGAGCCCAAGGATTCCCTTTCTGGACTTTGGCCTTTTCTTCTGTTTTGTACAGATTGGTGGTCTGTCTGTCAACTTGTGCTGTATGATTGAGGTTCATTATCGTCAATCATTACCTTTATTTGTGTTCAGTCCCAGAAGCGAGCTCCCATGCAGTTGGGAAGTGAAATATGAGGCTGAAACATATATCGTCTTTGTTCAACATTGCCTCAGACTAAAGGGAATAAGCATTTTCAAAACATGAAGGTGCATCAATAATAAGTTGATCTGCCAGACAGCATAACATGTAAGACATCAGGGGTGTTTGAAATATAGTAGGGCCAGGAGATATGTGTTTTGCTGGACCTAATATCCTTTTCTTATCTTTTCACTTTTAAAATACTTTCATTGAATTTCCTTGTTAGAGATTGCTAATATTCACTGTGTGTGTTTTGGACTTTTAAGACAGCGGACATTATTAAGTCAATAAACTGAATCTTTATATATTTTACAACAAATCCAAGTCTAATTATTCATGATTTATATGTAATGACAACAAGCCTCTCTCTTTGTTCTTAAAACTGCAGGAAGGCTTTGGAATCTAACCCAGCACAAGACCCTGAGGTCTGCCCTTCTAATTGGCTTGGACAGCCATATTAAATAAGCCTTTTGCAATTTCAACTCCATTCAGAGTTTGAAAGGATCCACCTGCAAATCCATTGCAAATATCACTTTTGCCAAACTCTGCCACCAGGTTCAAGCCAGCTCGTGTGAAACAGAATGCTGTGTTGGTGCATGAGGACATGCTCTGTGAGACAGGGCGCTGATGTGGTTATTAGAGCAGAGTGGATGGAGTCAACTGTGGGAGCTAACACTGACCTGGCTTGTTTGGTGCCTAACCATGTTGTACACTGGTAAATCGTGCACTATTAGTTGGTTAAACTCTGGCAGCTGTGTGTACACTTAAAGTCACATTCACCCCTATCACCTCTGAGCATATATAATTGTATTACTTCCTGATCTTGCAAGGCCTTGCATTTAAAATTATTGTCCTTTTGTTAAAATGCCTTGACTCTATTACTAGAATCTCCTTTAGTCCTACAAACTGCTGAAAATACTGCCTGTAAATTTGGTCTATTGCACTTCCCTGATTTGCTTTGCCTCATTGCTGATGGCTGTGCCTTCTGTCATCGCAACTTTAAACTCTGGAATTTCCTCTCTTATTCTCTCTGTCTCTCTCTCCTCCTTTAATATTCTCTTTAAAACCTTGCTCAGATATATCCTATTATGTGGTGAAATTGTGTCTAGCAATGTTCCTGTGAAACGATGTGAGACGTCTTACTGCATTTAAAATACTATATAAATTCAAGATATTTGTTAGGAGGGGACAATGGTTTTACATCTTTGTTGTGCTAACTTTCAATTTAACTCAGTGAGGTGTGTGTCTGTGGCAAAATAGAGCATCCTCTATTTTAAGCAAGCCTCAGAGTGGTTTTATATTCCCAAATTAGGCACATTCCCACCCACATCCCTGCTGATGAAAAGTTCATCGCGATTACATTGGATCAGCAGAGTACCGGTCTCCGACAATACAGATGGTGGGTGAGGGTTGAAATTAGCAATCCATTCATATTTTGAAATAAGAAATTAACAAGCTAATAACAAAAACAGAGACTGCTGCAGAAACTCAGCAGATCTGGCAGCATCTGTGGAGAGAAAGCAGAGCTAATATTTTAGGTCCAGTGACCCTTCTTCATTAGGTCACTGAAGAAGGGTCACTGGACTTGAAACTTTAACTCTGCTTTCTCTCCACAGATGCTGCCAGACCGGCTAAGTTTCTCCAGCAATTTCTGTTTTTATTTCAGATCTTCAGCATCCAATGTTCTTTGTTTTAGTTGGCAAGCTATTAAAATGGTTACCAATTCAATTGCTGCAAATTTTTACTTGCCACTCCATTTTCCTGGAAATGGACCCAAAATGTTTGGGAGGATTCTCCATCAGCTGTAACCAGGCAGTACAAGGGCTGCAGGGTACAGAAAAAGCCTATCACTGGGATCATACTTGAATAGACTAGCAGCTGTGGATGGCACAGTGGTTAACACTGCTGCCTCATAGGGCCAGGGACCTGGGTTTGATTCCAGCCTCGGGTGACTGTGTGTGGAGGTTGTAAGTTCTCCCCATGTCTTCCTGGTGCCCTGGTTTCCTCCTACAGTCCAAAGGTGTGCAGATTAGGTGGATTGGCCATGTTAAATTGTCCAAAATGTCTGGGGATGCACAGACAGGTGGACAAGCCATGGTAAATGTGGGGTTACGGGGATAGGATAGGGGGTTATGTCTGGTTGGGATGCTCTTTGGAAGGTCGGGGTGGGCTGCTTCCACACTGTAGGGATTCTATGATTAAACTGGGTAAGGTGACAGTGTCAGTATGAGTTTTTGGCCTTTAAAAAATTGACAAATTGCTGTTGTTCAATTGTTTTGAAACAAAGTAATGGCATTTAGAAACTATACATTTATGTGCCTTCAATGAATAATAAAGAGTGAAATAAAACAAAGAACTGCAGGTGCTGGAAATCTGAAACAAAAACAGAAATTGCTGGAGAAACTCAGCAGGTCTGGAAGCATCTGCAGAGAGCAAGCAGAGTTAATGCTGCCAGACCTGTTGAGTTTCAACAGCAATTTCAGTTTTTGATGAATAATAAAGACTGATTCAGAGAACATGGGAGCCTTTCCACTTCCACCATCACCCCTCTGCTGCAGGAAATCCTGTCCCTCAGAACTCAAGATTATTTGTGCACTCCATTTATATTGTGCTGTGAATATAGCTCCAGCAAAATTTTATCAGTATCTTGTTTCGGATATTAAGTTAAAGTCTCCAGAGCTGACAACGCTGTGAAATCTAAAGACAGGCATGAGAAAATGGCCCTGACAATAATTAGGGTGGACAGAAGCAAGGCGAAGCGTTTGTGGTTGGGAAGCACACTTTATATGCACCTAAAATTGGCCTCTTTCTCTGCAAAGGGAAAATAGGTAAAACTTAGAAATGATGCAAACTGGCCTGACCGGTCTTGAATACCTGACAATGGAACTCGCATTTTCAAATGGTACATTTTTAAAAAACTATTTGTTTCCTCTGGACTAGAAGACTACTAAAAAGCCATCATAGATGCAGGGGCAGTGGGAG
Organism: Rhincodon typus; assembly: GCF_021869965.1. Classification (NCBI taxonomy): domain Eukaryota; kingdom Metazoa; phylum Chordata; class Chondrichthyes; order Orectolobiformes; family Rhincodontidae; genus Rhincodon; species Rhincodon typus. The sequence goes on from NC_063362.1 coordinate 24,420,136, forward strand.
CAGGAGTGAATGGATACCTGACTTTCTTTTCTGCCTTCCTCAGCTCACCCAGACGTATAAAATTCATCCCACAGATCCATTTTGTTTAGGCGTGAGAAATGGAGAGGATCGAATTCAGTTACGATGCCGCCTATTTATTCTCGTCCACGCTCACCTGCGATTCTGCCATTTTGGGGGAGACACTGGAGATTGGCCTGTGCCAACAGAACTGTTTGTCGGCAACATTCTCCGTGCACGAGGGAAGAGGGGAAAAGGAAACTGATAACTGAGTGTTCTAGTAGCTTCCACAGTTTAGTTGTTGAGGATAGCAGGCATAAGATTGAAGAGTGAATTAAAAAAACCATAAATAACCAGGAATATAGAATTAAAATCTATGTGTATTATAAATGCAAGGAGTACAAGAGGTGAAGGATAGGGTAGAGGTGAACTATACGCAGCCACAGTGGTAATTTGAAATCTAAACAAACTGCAATGGAAAGTACACAGAAGATGTGCCAACAACTCCCTGGATAATATCAACATTTATTAAATTACAAGAAAAAATAACCACGGTTGACAGCTGGACTCTGTTAAGATAGTTCTTTCCTTATCCTTTTAACAGATTTTTAAGGCTACAGGCAGTAACATTTGTGACAATTAACTTCATTTATTATTGTTTCAAAATAATTCAACAACAGCAATTTACATTTTATACAGTGCCTTTAACATAGCAAAACATGCAAAGGAGTATTATCCAACAAAATTTGACATCGAGCCACATAAGACGTTAGAGTAGATTATTAAATGCATGGCCAAACGTCAGGCTTCTATTTATTGACTACAGCTCCACCTTCAACACTATAATCCCAACCAAACTAATCTCCAACTCTGAGACCTAGGTTTCTGCTCCCCGCTCTGCAACCCAGGACAAAGAGTTTACCTGCTGTAGCAGCATCCTGTCTGAACACCATCTCTAGCTCACCGCAAACTTGTCCCCAGTGTCCACTGGAGACCTGTCATTGTGCAGTAGTGGAACATCATATATAGGCAAGCCATTGGACAATTCCAAATGTGAGCTTTTACTTACAGCCGACAAAAGTGAACACGGATTAAACCAATCAAGGCTGCTGTACATCCCAACAATGCCAACCAAACGCTAGCATTATGAACAATGATTATTTTACATTCCATGATGATCTCCTGCACCCAGCTGTCATCGGTCGGAACTGGATGCCAATCAGGTCCTGTGTGGCTTGTAGTGCCCAATGCAGCTGAGTTCAGTCATAGAGTCATACAGTCATAAAGCATAGAAACAGACCCTTCAATCCAACTCATCCAGGCCAACCAGATATCCTAAACTGCTCTAGTTCCATTTGCATATCCCTCTAAACCCTTCCTATTCTTATACCCATCCAGATGCCTTTTAACTGTTGTAACTGTACCAGCCTCCACCACTTCCCCTGGCAGCTCATTCCATACACGAACCATCCTCTGCGTGAAAAAGTTACCCCTCAGGTTCTTTTTAAATCTTTCCCCGCTCACTTTAAACCTGTGCCCTCTAGTTTTGGACTCCCCCACCCTAGGGAAAAGACCTTAGCTATTCGCCCTATCCATGCCCCTCATGTTATTTTAAACCTCTGTAAGGTCACCCCTCAGCCTCTAATACTCCAGGGAAAATAGCCCCAGTCTATTCAACCTCTCCCTATAGCTCAAAGCCTCCAACCCTGGCAATATCCTTGTGAATCTTTTCTGCATCCTTTCAAGTTTAACAAAATCCTTCCTGTAGAAGGTCAACGAAAATTGTATGCAGTATTCTAAAAGTGGCCTCACTAATGTCTTGTACAGCTGCAACATGACATCTCAACTCGTGTACTCAGTGTTCTAACCAATGAAGGCAAGCGTGCCAAATGCCTTCTTCACCACTCTGCCTACCTGCAACTCCACTTTCATGGAACAGTGCACCTGCACTCCCAGTTCTCTTTGTTTGGCAACACTCCCCAGGGCCCTTCCATTAACTGTTTAAGTCCTGTCCTGGTCATGGACAAGGAGAACGTCCCTTGTCCTGTCTGGCCCCTGACATTACACCCTAATGATTGTCACCATGTTCCTCTTTACTCCCCTGTGGAGGCGACATTGGTGGTCATTGCTAATAAACGCCCTCCCGGAGTGCACTCTGCCCTCTGATGCTGTTCCGCATGGGTCCCCATACATCTCGAGCTTCCCCATCACCATCCTTCTCCCTATCTCTGCAACCCACTCCCAGCCCAACTTCTTTTGAGAGTCACCCCCATGCAGCCCCTCAAAGCCTCCTTGCATCCCCATGACCGATCAATGGACAGACTATCAGCACTGTATTTGCCCCAGACTTCTGAGCCACTTAGACCAGCAGGCCTTAGACATGACTGACCAGAGCCCTGACTGTTGTCTCTGCAGCTGTCTGACTGATGATACCCGATTCCCCTGGCCTTCTGCTGCCGGCCCTGCAAGGACGCACTGGATTGCTTTGGACAGATCCCTGATCCCCATGAGTGATCTGAGTGGACAACTGACTGTGCCCCAGGATCTTGGGCCCTGTGCAAATGTGACCATGACTGATGGGACTGAGACTTCCTCAATCAACAGCAGACCCCTTTGACAGTACTGATGACTAGTCATCACCCACCTTCCAACGTGGCCATTTTGTAGGGTTCTGCTTTGCACGCAGTAATTTTCCGAGTTTTACATGGTTCGAATCACCCCCAGATCCCTGACTGTAGACACTGGACTTATTGAGGGAAAGTGAAAGAAAGAAGGCAGTAGACAGGTGCTTTAGGACAAAGGAATCAGGAAAAAAGGCCAGTCTCTGTGGTGCAATTGGTTAGCGCATTCGGCTGTTAACTGAAAGGTTGGTGGTTTGAGCCCACCTGGGGGTGAAGTTTTCGCTGTTTTCACTCCATCAGTGGGCAGCACGGTGGCTCAGTGGTTAGCACTGCTGCCTCACAGCGCCAGGAACCTGGGTTCAATTCCACCCTTTTGCACATTCTCCCTGTGTCTGCATGGGTTTCCTCTGGGTGCTCCGGTTTCCTCCCACCCACTGTCTAGCTGGCTAGAACCTGAGGTGAATTGATTTCATATGGCAACTTCCAGGAAGCATAGAGATACATTCAACAGCAGATCAACACAAAAGTCTAATGTACAAAGAGGGAGTTAAGGACGAGAGAGCAGGCACAGGTTGCTTTTTAGATAATGTTGGGGTGGTCAGGAATGTGACCATAGCCTCAGAG
>NC_063362.1:24438377-24502272 GCF_021869965.1 Rhincodon typus
AGGAGCAGGAAGGCTGACGTTTCGGGCCTAGACCCTTCTTCAGAAATTTCTGAAAAAGGGTCTAGGCCCGAAACGTCAGCCTCTCTGCTCCTATGATGCTGCTTGGCCTGCTGTGTTCATCCAGCCCTGCACCTTGTTATCTCAGATCCTCCAGCATCTGCAGTTCCTACTATCTCTGAAACTAATTGCTGTCACTCAGGTCCATTAAGGAAGGTAATCTACAAATGGAACTTTTCATGGGTAAGTTCCCTACCAGTCCAGTTTATACGCGAGTATTTTAGGCACATCATATCTGAGCCAATTTGGAACAATAATTAGAATTTGCACATGCGAACAACAGGCTCAGTGGTCCTTCTATACCATTACAGGTGGATGGGTCACCTGACCGCTTGACAAGAGGGACAAGTGTATCAACCAAAGTTATTACTCAGCCAGGAACTAACAGCTGTACCTTCACTGAGTAAAGCATTAACCCTCACTCTGCTACTGCTGTAAGATTATTCTGATACAGTCCCCACCACTCAAACTGCTGATGGTTGAATTGGTCAAATAGCACAAACCATTTTCCATTACCATTATTGCCAATTACAGAGTGAGCTGGTTATTTCTGGCTGTTTGTTAGTAAATAAGTACGTATTGTAATTCTCAATTGTACAGCAATGTGGAACATTCAGTTGGAGACATGCTGGACAAGTTTGTGAGATTTCAGCCAGAGGCATCAGTCTGAAAGTCTAACTGAGGAGATTGTGGTGCTTTGTCATGTTCCGCCAGTGTGAGGATCAGACAGTGCAATACACAATAATTACTGTGCCACAGAAATACTTAAGAGCACCAGAATTATAGAGTGCTGAGATGCAATACAAATCTAAATTGACCAGTGCAGATAGCAGGCAAATTGTGTTTGCACCAATGCACTTGCCATAAACAGTGGGGACTGTTTCTGTAAATAAGAATGTCATTACATCTCCAATGGTAATGTGCAGCAACTGAACCTGTTGGGATTCGTGAATCACCTCCCCATTTCCCCCTCTTAATAATCTTTAAGTTTCCAAATACACTATTGGAGGACTGGCTCCACATGGCTCCCTGGAATACCAGTCAGCTGTTTATGGCCTCCAGGTTTGGATTTTGCTTAAGTAAATCTTCATTCCCTAATCCCCAGCTCAGACTCCCTCCTGTCTTTGTCTCTGTACCTTGGCCAGAGTGAGTTCAGGCTGAACGAATGCCCCAAATCTGGGGCTGAATCGAGAGTCTGGTCTATTTGCCCTCCACCGTACCAATAACTTGACCTTAGCTCAGTCACTGACAATGCTGACACAGAAATGGGAAGAATTTAAAAAGTACAAACTCACCATTTTTATCATCAGTGCCTTTAGGAATGTTTGGATTTTCTGAAAGATGAAAATACAAAGTAAATATGGAGAAGATAGGCATATTACTGAATGGGAGAGGTTATTTCAAATCATTAAAGGCTAGTAGTGTGAATGGCCCAAGACAGGACTATGTAAACAGTAGATGGCAGTGCTCTTTGGTGGTTCACTGAAGGGCTATGCAGAACAGAAAGGCACAGAGCTGATCCTTGATTGAACGGAAGTGCATAAATCTCAAAAAGCTGTCATCCACATTCAGCAGTTAACAGAAAAGCAAAGGCCATGGAATATAAAAATAGGGAAGTTTTGCTAAAACTGTAGAAGGCACTAGTCAGACCGTAGTTGGAGTACTGTGAACAGTTTTGTTCCCCTTATCTAAAGGAAGATGTACAGGGATTGGAGGCAACCCAGAGAAGCTTCACAAGGCTGATGCTGGATATGGAGGGACTGTCTTATGAGGAGAGGTTGGACCTATACTCTTTGGAGTTTAGAGAGATGAAAGGTGATGTTGTTAAAACACACAAGATTCTTAGGAAACTTGACAGGATAGATGCTGAGAGGTTATTTCCTCTTATGGGAGAGTCTAGGGCCAGAATGCATAAACTCAGCACAAGGGTTTGCCCATTTAAGACAGAAGAATTTCCACTTCATCTCTGAATGTATGGAATTCTTTACCATAGAAGACTGTTGAGGGTGAGTCATTAAGTATATTCAAGGCTGAGATAGACAGACAGATTTTTTTAAATCGGTAAGGGAATGTACAGCTTTAGTGAAAAGGCATGGAAGAGGAGTTGAAGATTATCAAATCAGCCATGATCTCATTGAGTAGTGGAACAGATTCAAGGGCCAGCTTCTGCTCATATGTCTTATGATTTATCCCAGATGAGTCAGCAATTGGGTGTTATAAATGGTTTTAGTGGCTCCTACGAATGAGGTAATTATAAAATAATTAGGTTTCTTGCTCTTAATTGCTAGCCAGTGACCTATGCTGAAACGTGTCCTTGCTTGGTTGCAATGCCAACTGAATAGTTTGCCGATTTATGTCTATGCAGCAAGCTACTTGGGTCAGGGACTGAATAATTATCAGTGCTTATGGCATTCTGGCTGGACAGATGCCACTGTATCCAGGAGAAGAGGAATGAATATACGTCTGCTACAGCTAACTGTAGCTGTTAATAGGTTGGTACTTACCGAAAATGATGAGTCTGGCATGAGTGTCTGTTGATCCCAGTGGGTTCTGGGTGGTACAACGATACATGGTGCCATTGAGCTCTGCGGGGACCCTCTCCAACACCAGCTCTTTACCATCATACTCAATACTTCCATCTAATAGACGTCCCCCAACTCTGGTCCACGTGAAAAGAGGCTCTGGGAAAACTTCATTCTGTTAAAGGCACAAAGCACGGCAAGTGTCAAGTTGCCCTTTAAATTCCTCAAATACAACATTATAAAATCCCAAGTCTGGGAGAGTAGATACAGGAATGGAGGGTTGTAGAGGTGGGGTGGGAGAGTGTAAATGTGGTAGTAGCCATTGCATAAAGCAGGGATCCACAACACTGGTTCTGTGGACAGAGCTTCTGTCTCTAAAATCTCTTTCTTTGTGGTGGAGATCTCAGATTTGCAATCAACTACCCAGCATTGAGAAAATGCTATTGTGCTGAGTAAGTGTTATCTTCTCCATTTTGTCATGACGAATTCCCAAGCCCCCTATTTAACGGTGTCGTGGGACCAACTACAGAGCCTGGACTGCATCGTTGAAGAGGGCAACTATAATGGATCAACTTGAGATGGAACTAAATGATAGCCTTGCCAGGAATACTCGTGCCCTGTGAATGTCCTTTATCACTGACCCGGCTACAGTATGTAGGATCAGTGGGAGAACACCTTATCTGTATGGGTCAGGCAAGGACAGGTCCTAAGTGTGCCCAGATTCTCCTTTCACCATGTTGTTGGGGTAGGGGATTTACCTTGGTCCTTTACTATCCCTGAAATTACTCCAATTGGTTCCAAGCAAGCCAGTCTGAAATTTTTTCTTTAACATGTTCTTCTTCAGGGACCTACAGGTATTGTTGTAAAGGTTTTACAACTAACCTCATTCACTGCTCCTCCAACAGTCAGTACTCTTCTGCAGTTAGGAATCAGAGCTCATCATCCCTGGTGACTAACCATGGGTTATCATTTGTATTGTAATGGAATTGCAGCCCACAAAAGGGTCTTTGGAAACCTGACATAACTGGGCTCCGAGACAACAAGGTGCAGGGCTGGATGAACACAGCAGGCCAAGCAGCATCGTGCTCCTCCTACTTTGATGAGCAATTGTCTCATTCGCTGTTTAAACCCAGCTCATTAATCCTTTTTTGGGTGTTGTTATTAAATACTCTGCCCATTGTGTACCTTGGATATACAAAACAGGCAGGTACCAAGTTTGATGTCAGTTAACCATCTCCCTGTAATTCCCTAGCACCTAACACTTTCAATCCTCTTCTGCTAAATTTCAGATGGAATCTTCCCTTTAGCCTTCCTGTTCCTAAATTTATGTTGATACTCCCCTCCCACAGATTGCACCAACAATCATCCCCACTGGTACAAATTGGCAATTTCGCCCTCTCCCTCATCATTTATTGGTGGGCAGTCTTCACCCTGCATCTTCTGCAATTCTGGCTGGTTATTGTTACTCACCCTCAGTCCTTGTTAGCACTCTGCTTTCCCGCATTGCCATGTCATTCCTTTGCTGCATGGTCCTGGAATCCTGGCATCCCCACACCAACACCATTGTGGGCACCTCTGTACTGCATATACTGCTTCGAGAAGCAGCTCACTGTCACCTTCTCAAGGGTAATCAGTGATGGGAAAATAATGCTGCTGCAGCCATGATGTCCATATCTCGTGAATGAATAAAGATAACAAATTCATGAAGCTATGGTGGGATGGATGAGGTAGGTGTTCTCACGTTCAAATGGAAATCTGATTTGGGTAAAAGTGATAACTTCAAGTTTGGCTCCTTAGACAATGTTCTTTTGGACCTTAATGCCTGTTTTCCATGTGGCACACTCCAACGTTTTTGGTAGTCCAAAGGAAATGTATATGGCCTTTGATAACCATAGTTCTTATACTCTGCTGTAATATTTGCACAACAGCAAGCTAAAGTTTGATCTGTACTTGCAACCTGATGAACTATAGCTAGGTGGGCGTGTGGAATGCGCTGCCGGCAATGGTAGTGGAGTCAGATACTTTAGAGACTTTTAAGTGACTCTTGGTTAGGCACATGGATGATAGTAAAATGTAGGTTTTGCAGGGTAGTTTGATCTTAGATAATAGGTCGGCGCAACATCGTGGCCCGAAGGGCCTGTACCGTGCTGTACTGTTCTATGATTGCATCCACAATCATTCATTTCAAAAAGCAACAGGAAGTCAAAGAGGGAGTGATGCCAATCATTAGTGCTCCTAGAAGATAAATGTGCAAGTGTTCACAGCTCTTTGTAAAAAGAGCTTTATCTTAAATGTTGTTTCTACCTTGAGCTTTCACAATTTCAAATGTGTCTCTCTTTGTTTCGTTGTCTTGAATTACCTTGAAGTGGTACTCCAAAATTTTTTACTCTAAAGCTATTTTTCTGTTGCTTGCTTTCAAGGTCCCTTTGTGCAGGCTGGCTTTGTGTAGAAGTTATTCTATTTGTGTTGACTTTAGGTGCACAAGAATCTATTAATTTTATTTTGGAGGCTAGATACCAGGCTGCCAGCTGGCCGTGGTGAGAATGCTGATTGTTTTTCTGACTGCAGATCCTTGCTGCTTCCTGGAGAAGGTCCATGTCAGACAGCAGTTGGAAATCAGCCCTGCTTGTTTGGAATGGAGAGGACAGCCTGGTTTTTCAGACTGGTGCACTTCTAATGCCAGGAACAATGATGAGAAAATATAAACAAGTAACTGCTTACCCCACCCACTCTTTCACTCAAAATGGCAGCTCAAAGAAAAGAGCATCCATTTTTGTCACTCTCTGTCATCTCTGCTGCTGCCCCTCACATTACAGCACAAGGATGTGATACCTGATAATTCTTGGGTGAACTGTCGCTCAGTAACACCACACCAAGTGTCTTCTCATCCTCCCAGCCCCCATCTCAATTAATGAACAGCACTGTTTCTCCTCTGAGTTCACCGCCCTCCTGCTCTCCCTTAATCCCTCCCTCTGTATAAACTCGTCACCCCATATTCACAGGCATCCCCTTCGCCTTACTGTTTCACACCTCCGTTCCCATTGTGTCACTCACTGATAAGGTCATCACTTCTTATTTTTTGCTCTTCCTCTACATCTTCTTCCCTCTCTCAAACCTTTTGCATTCTATATCAGCCCCCTTCCAAATCACTAAGTGCACTTTTTATGTCCCAACTGTCTTGTCTTTGACCCTCCATTCACAACATGTCTGCAGCTACCGATGTCCTCAACCAGAACTCACCCATCTTCATTAAAGCTGTTATTCTGTCTGACTCTGGCATATCCCCAAACCCCTGGGTTTGGCCCTCTTCATCACCCCCTAGAGCTAAGGGACACAGAACTGAACAGATATGGTGGACAACTGGTTTAGCTATTTACTCGGAGATAGTAGGAACTGCCGATGCTGGAGTCTGAGATAACAAGGTGTGGAGCTGGATGAACACAGCAGGCCTGGCAGCATCATAGGAGCAGGAAAGCTGACGTTTTGGGTCTGGACCCTTCGTTAGAAATGGGAGAGAGAAGGGGGCTCTGAAATAAATAGAGAGAGGGGGAGGCGATGATAGAAGTGGATAGTGGAGAGAAGATGGACAGGTCAAGGAGGCGGGGATGAAGCCAGTCCGAGATGACTGAAGACTGGTATCTAGTTGGGCTCTTCCATCATTGAGAATGGGGATATTTATGGAGTCTCCTCTTTCAATGAGTTGTTTAATTGTGCAGGTAGGGAGTTGGGATGGGGGTTGGTCAGTGAGGTGGGAGGAGCAGATAGGTGGGAGAAAAGACGGACAGGTCAAGGAGGAGGGGAGGAGCAGACGGGGGCTGGCTGGTCTTGGGATGAAGTCGGGGGTGGGGAGATTTTGAAGCTTGTAAAGTCCACATTGAGACCATTGGTTGTAGGGTTCCCAGGTGGAATATGAGGTGCTGTTCCTCCAGTTTTCGGGTGGCATCGTTGTAGCACTGGAGAAGGCCCAAGATGGACATGTCGTCCAAGGAGTGGGAGGGGGCACTGAAGTGGTTCATGACTGGGAGGTGTTGTCGTTTGTCACGAACCGAGCGTAGGTGCTCCACAAAGTGGCCTCCAAGCCTCCACTTGGTTTCCCCGATGTAGAGGAGGCCACATTGGGAACAGCGGATACAATATACTACGTTGGTGGATGTGCAGGTGAACATCTGTTTAATGTGGAACGTTTTCTTGGGGCCTGAGATGGAGGTGAGGGGGGAGGTGTAGGAGCAGGTGTAGCAAGGCGGAGAATGATGCGTTGAATCCGGAGGTTGATGGGGTGATACGTGAGGACAAGGGGAATTCTGTCTTTGTTGTTATTGCGGGGAGGGGGTGTGAGGGATGAGGTGTGGGAAACGCAAGAGATGCAGTCGAGGGTGTTTTCGACCACTGTGGGGGGGAAATTGCGGTCCTTGAAAAAAGAGGACATCTGGGATGTCCAGGAGTGGAAAGCCTCATCTTGGGAGCAGATGCGGTGGAGGTGAAGAAATTGGGAATAGGGGATGGCTTTCTTGCAGGAAGGTGGGTGGGAGGAGGTGTATTCTAGGTAGCTGTGGGAGTTGGTAGGCTCGAAATAGATATCAGATTCCAGGTGGTTACCAGAGATGGAGACAGAGAGGTCCAGGAAGGAGAGAGAGGTATCAGAGATGGTCCAGGTAAATTTAAGGTTGGGGTGGAAGGTGTTAGTAAAGTGGATGAACTGTTCGAGTTCCTCGTGGGAGCACGAAGTGGTGCCAATACAGTCATCGATGTAACAGAGGAAGAGGTGGGGGATGGGGCCAGTGTAGCTACGGAAGGGGATTGTTCCACGTAACCTACAAAGAGGCAGGCATAGCCTGGGCCCATGCAGGTACCCATGGCTACCCCCTTTCATCTGTAGGAAGTGGGAGGAGTTGAAGGAGAAGTTGTTAAGGGTAAGGACGAGTTCTGTTAAGCAGATGAAGGTGTTGATGGAGGGGGACTGGTCGGGCCTGCGAGAGAGGAAGAAGTGGAGGGCTTTTAGGCCATTTGCATGGGGAATGCAAGTGTATAGGGACTGGATGTCCATGGTGAAGATGAGGTGTTGAGGGCCAGGGAATCGGAAGTTTTGGAGGAGGTGGAGGGCGTGGGTGGTGTCACGGACATCAGTGGGGAGTTCCTGGACTGGGAGGGGGGAAAATAGAGTCGAGATAAACTGAGATAAGTTCGGTGGGGCAGGAGCAGGCAGAGACAATGGGTCGGCCAGAACAGTCGGGTTTGTGGATTTTGGGAAGGAGATAGAAACGGGCGGTGTGGGGTTGGGGAACGATGAGGTTGGAGGCTGTGGGTGGGAGGTCACCTGAGGTGATGAGGTTGTGGATGGTTTGGGAGATGATGGTTTGGTGCTCAGGGGTGGGGTCATGATCAAGGGGGCGGTAGGAGGAGGTGTCGGAGAGTTGGCAACTGGCCTCGGTGATGTAGAGGTCAGTGCGCCATACTACAACTGCGCCTCCCTTGTCCGCGGGTTTTATGGTGAGGTTGGGATTGGAGTGGAGGGAGCGGAGGGCTGCACGTTCTGCGGGGGAGAGGTTGGAGTGGGTGAGAGGGGTGGACAGGTTGAAGCGATTGATGTCTCGATGGCAGTTGGAGATGAAGAGGTCGAGGGAGGGTAGGAGGCCTGGGGGTGGTGTCCAGGAGGATGGGGTGTGTTGGAGGCGGGAGAAGGGGTCAGTGGAGGGGTGGGTTAGACTCGCGGTTAAAGAAATAAGCACGGAGGCGGCGGAAAAACTGTTCAATGTCCAGGCGTGAGCGGTATTCGTTGATGTTCGGGTGGAGGGGGATAAAGGTGAGTACTTAACTGAGGACTGACCATTTGTCCTCAGTGAGGGGGTGGTCTGGGGGGATGGTGAATACCCGGCTGGTGCTTACTGTACAGCTGCTGGCTGTAAGGGCGGTGGGCGGAGCGGTGTTGGCGGTGGGCGGAGCGGCGGCGGTGTCAGCAGTGGGTGGAGTAGCTATTTACTGTTAGATCTAGTGGATCACTATCAGATCCCATTGGCAGCTGTCAGAACTGACCAGTAAACCAGCTTCACCCTGGAATGCAGGATAACCTCTGGCTTCTTTACTCTGTTTTCTTATAATCCTCTTCCCTGTTTCCTCCACTATGACTTGCACCAAGTAGGAGGTCTCATGAATCTCTTTTCTACTAAGGTGAAGGCATTCCATTGGTTGCCTTTACTACATCCTTCCTTTCTCCTCCTATCCCTTAATCCACTGGGCCAAACTTCCTCTAAAGATTCCTTCCCCACCCTAGACTTGAATTTACTTCTTTTTCTAGTATCCTTCCTACATTCCCTCATGCCCTCAATGTATTCACCTTACCTGTGTGATACTTCCTGCTCTCTCGATCTTTTCCTTATTGAACTTCTGATGACTCAATTTCTGGCTGCCATGTTTGCTGATACTGTATATAATTCTTTCAATTCAGGTTCTCCTTTAACTTTACCATTGCCAGCTTGCTGTTCCAAAAACCAACCCTTGATCCTTACATCATTGCTAACCACCGTCCCAATTACAACCTCACTCCAAAGTCCTTGAACACAGGAAGGAACATGGAGGCAGGGGTAGGCTATTCAACCCCTCAAACCTGCTCTTTAGTCCTAAATCATGGATAGTAACCTACCAAAATGCAATTTTTCTGTGTATCCCCATATCGCTTGATGTCATTCGCAATTGGAAATCTACCAATTGTGATGGAGAATTCCAAAGATTCACTATACTCTAAGTGATGAAATTCCTCTTCATCTCGGTCCTTATTGGCTTGCCCCTTATTCTGAGACTTTGTCTCTGGTTCAAGATCTTCACTCAGGGGAATCATCCTTTTTTCATCTACCCTGTGGACGAGTGTAAGTATTTTGTAGGTTTCATTCACATCTCCTCTCATTCTTCTAAACTCCAGTGAGCAGAGTTCCAAATGTTTAGTCTTTGCTCATAAGACAATGCCTCCAAACTGGGCATCATCCTAGTGAACATTCACTGAACTGCCTCCAGTGAAATCATATCTTTTTTAGACACAAACACAGATTCCTCAGTCTCTCCTGTTAGCACAGTCTCGCCATCCCAGGAATTAGACTGGTGAACATCCACTGCATTCCCTCTGTGGAAAAACTATTCATGTTGTTACTTCCAATTGTGTGCTAGCCATTCCCAGAAACCCAACGTTTCAATCAGGTTTCTGTCCTTGCCACTACTGTGAAACAGCTTGTAACAAAATTCCAAATAACCTTCAACGTGATTGTGGTAAAGATAAACATTTCTTCTCATCATTCTTAACATGCCTACAGGCAATGTTGCCTTATTACCGCCATCCAGTGGCCTGGTTCTGTTATCTAACTAATTGTAACCAAAAGACCTTCTGTAATGGCTTCTTATCCTACGCCTGCATCGTTACCTTTGGTGCTCCCTGAGGATATAAACCTTGGCCCTTTTTTTTTAGATACGTGTGCCCCTTGGCAAGTTCATCCAAGAATGCTGGCAGTTTCGATATGCACACTAGTAATGCCCAGCTGTACCTCACTGCCACCCATCTCAACCTCTCCATTGCCTCAAACTTCTTGTCCTGCTTGCCTGAGATCCAGTACTGCATGAGGAGACATTTCTGTTTTATAAGGTCATATTAATGGAAGAGTTGATGTTGGAGACCGCATTAAGCTCTACCAAAACCGACAAAGTCATACAGTCTTTGTTGGGGAAGAGAGGAGATCTCAAAGGGGACAGACGTTTCTCATTGTCTTCTGATAGTCTTAGTTATGCCTCCCTCGCCAATGTAACTTGTACGTATTGCTAACATGCGATAAATTACACCTTGTTAAGAGAAGGGCTTGTGCTTATGGTTCACGTGTGGTTCATCTACCACTGCTAATCAAGAATGCCATTAGACGCTGTGTAAAATTGGAGACATTGGGCTCTTGTGGTGCAATGGTAATGTCCCTACCTCCGAGCCAGGAAGCTTGGGGTTCAATCCTACCTGCTCCAGAGGCCATAAAACTCTGAACAGCTTGATTAGAAAATATCTAAAATGGAGGATAATGGACATTTGTGGTGCAGTAGTAGTGCCCCTACCTCTGGGCCAGAAGGCCAGGATCAAGACACCAGCTCCAGGGCTGCGTTATAACATATTTGAACAGGTAAGTAAAGAGGAGAATTGATGGTTGGCTCTGTTGTGCAATTCACGTGTTCTGCTATTAACCAAAAGATAGTTGGTACAAACCACTTGCAATGAGAAAAGTGTTTTCTGGCAGTCAGCACCAGTGGTATGGTGATGAACATAGCTGTCCTTCCAAGGAGTTAACCTGGGCTTGATTGCTGCCTTATCCATTTCCAAAACTTATCAAATTTGCAACCATAAGGTTAGGCTGGAATTTGATGTATCATGTGAGATTTATACAGCTTCTTGTGATGCAATAGGAGTATCCCCTGCTTCTGGGGCAGGAGATCCAGGTTCAAGTCCCACGTACTCCAAAGGTTTGTCACCACATGCCTGAACAGGTTGATTAGAAATAACTATAAAGGATAATTAGGGGGTCTCCAAATTGTTTAAGGTTTATCAGAGAGAGGGAATAGATTTTCAAATAGTAATGGTGTAGGGATTTTAATGAGGTCAGCCAGGTGGACCTTGTTCTGAGGAAGGGTTACTGGACCCTAAACGTTAACTCTGATTTTTTCCTTCACAGTTGCTGCCAGACCTGCTGAGCTTTTCCAGCAACTTCTGTTTTTGTTCCTGATTTACAGCATCTGCAGTTCTTTCAGTCCTCATAGAATATTCGTTCCCTGATTGGGACTGTTAATCTGGTCCAATCAGGGAGCCCTGGCTGACAGGTATTAACAGGAGTGTCAGAGGTTCTGTTCACACTGAGAGCTGGCTCTGAGGAAGCTGGATCAGTGTCAAGGACTCTCCAAGTGTAAATAAAGGGTGACTTGGTGATGGGATACTGGTCTCTGTGGAGTTATTTCAAATGGGTTGAAGGCCAATAAGTGGAATTGAGGCCGAGATGTGATTAACCATGATCATATCAAATAGCAGAGCAGGCTCAAGTGCCTTAATTGCCTACTCCTGCTCCTAGATATTATTTAAAAGAATATAACAGAGAACTGTTTGAAGCTACACCATTCTGAAGAAGAGTCACTGGACGTAACACATCAACTCTGTTTCTCTTTCCTCAGATGCTGTCAGACCTGCTGAGAATCTCCAGCAATTTCTGTTCTCTCCCAAACAACCACTGGTTCAATCACACAGATGAGACATGGTGATTTGTGGTCAGCGTCATTGCTCAAATACAACAAGCTAACCACAGTGATGGGGGGTGGGGAGGAAATGTCCATTGGGCCAAGGAGAAATTCTTTTTCAGAAGACAAGTGAGTTATTACTTTAAATAATTTACAGGATTAATTTAATCCTGTAATTTAAGGATACTCAGTCAATCAGTAGCAGCAAGGCTTTGGACAGACAACAGAATTTGTGGAAGGAACAGTAAGCTACAAATAGCACTGGAGGCTAAAATCTTCATTTCAGATCTGGTCAGGAATGCAGGAGTAGTGTGAGGAAGCAAGAGCTTAACTATTTACCGAGGCACTAGGCAATTACACAGTCCTTAGAGAAGAAGGGTCTGTAGGAAAGTCTGCTTTGAGGTTCGCCTCACTGTTCCAAGAGTAAAGTGGAAAATATTTGTTGCGCACGGGGGCAATTACTTTAACCATTCGCAGTAGTGAGCACTCACCATAAACCACAGCTATGGTAGTGAAGCCAGGGGCCAAGAGATTTAAATAAAAACTGAAAGAACTGCAGATGCTGTAAATCAGGAACAAAAACATAAGAACATAAGAACTAGGAGCAGGAGTAGGCCGTCTGGCCCTTCGAGCCTGCTCCGCCGTTCAATAAGATCATGGCTGATCCTTTCGTGGACTCAGATCCACTTACCCACGTTCTCACCGTATCCCTTAATTCCTTTATTGTTCAAAAACATCTACCTTTTTTTTAACAACGTTTACTGAAGTAGCGTCAACTACTTCACTGGGCAAGGAATTCCATAGATTAACAACCCTCTGGGTGAAGAAATTCCTTCTCAATTCAGTCCTAAATCTGCCCCCTCTAATCTTGACGCTATGCCCTCTTGTCCTAGCTTCACCTGCCAGTGGAAACATCCTCTCTACTTCTATCTTATCTATTCCCTTCATAATTTTATATGTTTCTATAAGATCCCCCCTCACTCTTCTGAATTCCAATGAATATAATCCCAATCTACTCAGTCTCTCCTCATAAGCCAACCCCCTCAACTCTGGAATCAACCTAGTGAACCTCCTTTGCACCCCCTCCAGTGCCAATACATCCTTTCTCAAGTAAGGAGACCAAAACTGCACTCCAGGTGTGGCCTCACCAACACCTTGTACAGCTGCAACATAACCTCTCTGCTTTTAATTTTAATCCCTTTAGCAATGAAGGACAAAATTCCATTTGCCTTCCTAATTACTTGTTGTACCTGCAGACCTACCTTCTGTGATTCATGCACAAGGATACCCAGGTCCCTCTGCATAGCAGCATGCTGCAACTTTTTATCATTCAAGTAATAATCCTTTTTACTATTACTCCTACCAAAATGTATGACTTCTCATTTATTTACATTGTATTCCATCTGCCAGACCTTTGCCCACTCACTCAATGTATCTATGTTCCTGTGCAAAGTTTCACAGTCCTCTGCACACTTTGCTCTGCCACTCATCTTATGTCATCTGCAAACTTTGACACCCTACACGTGGTCCCCAACTCCAAATCATCTATATAAATTGTAAATAATGGCGGTCCCAACACCGATCCCTGAGGCACACCACTAGTCACTGACTGCCAGCTAGAATAGCACTCATTTATCCCCACTCTTTGCCTCCTGTTAGTCAACCAACCTTTACCCTTAATGCCATGCATCCTTATCTTATGCAGTAGCCTCTTGTGCGGCACCTTGTCGAAGGCCTTTTGAAAATCTAGGTACACCACATCCACTGGGTCGCCATTATTCACCTCGCTCGTAATGTCTTCATAGAATTCCAAAAGCTTTGTCAAACATGACCTGCCCTTCATGAACCCATGCTGCATCTGCCCAACGGGACAATTTCTATCAAGATGCCTTGCTATTTCTTCCTTGATAATAGACTCAAGCATCTTCCCCACTACAGAGGTTAAGCTAACCGGTCTATAATTCCCCATCTTTTGTCTACTTCCCTTTTTAAACAGTGGCGTCACATTTGCTGTTTTCCAATCTGCTGGGACTGCCCCAGAGTCCAGCGAATTTTGGAAAATTACCGCCAGTGCACCTGCTATTTCTCCCGCCATCTCTTTTAGTACCCTGGGATGCATTCCATCAGGGCCAGGAGACTTATCGATCCTTAGCTCCATTCCCCAACACTACCTCTTCCGTAATAACGATTGTTTCCAGGTCCTCACCTACCTTCGTCTCTTTGTCAATTACTGGCATGTTATTAGTGTCCTCCACTGTGAAGACCGATACAAAATACCTGTTCAATGCCTTGGCCATTTCATCATATCCCATAACTAAATTCCCCTTCTCATCCTCTAAAGAGCCAACGTTTACTTTAGCCACTCTTTTTCGTTTTATATATTTATAGAAACTTTTGCTATCTGTCTTTATATTCTGTGCTAGTTTTTTCTCATGTTCTATCTTACTTTTCTTTATAGCTCTTTTTGTGGCTTTCTGTTGACCTTTAAAGTTTTCCCAATCTTCTAGTTTCATGCTGTTTTTGGCCACTTTGTATGCCTTCTCTTTCAATTTGATAGCCTCCCTTATTTCTTTAGACACCCATGGCAGATTACCTCTTTTCTTACAGTCCTTCCTTTTCATTGGAATATACGTTTGCTGAGCACTTTGAAAGATTGCTTTGAAAGTCCTCCACTGCTCGTCAACTGTCCCACCATAAAATCTTTGTTTCCAGTCTACTTTAGCCAAGTCCTCCCTCATTCTATTGTAGTTCCCCTTGTTCAAGCAAAGTTGCTGGAAAAGCTCAGCAGGTCTGGCAGCATCTGTGAAGGAAAAAACAGAGTTAATGTTTCAGGTCCAGTGACTCTTCCAGTTCTGAGGAAAGGTTACCGGACCTGAAAAGTTAACTCTGTTGTTTCCTTCAGAGATGCTGCCAGACCTGCTGAGCTTTTCAAGCAACTTTATTTTTGTTGCCCAGAGATTTAATTTGTACTCAGGCTGCAGCAGTGGGAATTTTGTGGGGGAGGTTTAATGTTACAAAGGGGCAACTTAAAAGATAAAGAAGGTAGAGTCTAACAGAAGAAGATAGTTAGAAGATGTAAGTCTGTGAAAAGGATGGGCGTTAAATGATTTAAACCATGCCTATGGCAGGAAGTTATCTTAAAACTACAGCAATGAAGCTTTATTTGGAAATTAATTGAGGGTGTATACATTGTGTTTAGGCTCTCAGAGGCAGGGAAAATGTACATTTTTGCACCAAAAAAGTGGGAAACCTTCAACTTGGCACTATTTGAAGAGGAATGGGCATATTCTCCAGCGTCCTGGCCACAAATTATGAACAAATGTCACTGAAAGAGATGATTTGATCACGATCCCATTGCTGTTCTTTATGGAAGTTTGCTGCAGATGAATAACTGCAGTGTTCCCTGTATTATGTCTACAGATGTATCCGTCCTAAACATTGCCACTAATGAGCAAGCCAATCCTGAAACACTGTCTATACAGGTAGTCTTGTGTTGAGTATTGAATCATTTTGTGTGTGTGGGTAGAGGGGAATTCAGAGATTGTTGACCTACAACATTCAAGACTGGCCATTCATTTAAAATAGTTCACACAGACTAGAAATATGAACATTGCATTTCCTGCCATTTGTAAAAAGACTGAGAACTAAATTACTCAGTGAAGAACAAAATTACCCTAACCTTCTGGTGATATGTGTCCCTCTGAGGTGCATATTCCCCATTTCCAAATGATACTTGCAACAGTATTGTGAAATAGATGGAATTGTAAAATGTGGCAGACATCTTTATGTCATATAATACTTTAGATATAATTAGATCATTTCACTTTTGTATAAACTAATCTGAGTATTCCCTTTCACCTACCGTCGACTATTTAAGTTTTTTCAATGTTATTAAACATTCAAAATGAAGACAGGGGAGATCAAATGACTTCAGGAGAGTGCTGTTTTCTCAGCAGCTGCCTTTTCAATTTAGCTTGAAATTTACTTAAAAAAACCTCCACAAGATATGAATAACACAATCAAACTGGCTTGTCAAACGCTAGAGTTCGGCATGGTGTGCGAGTTGAATTTATATCTAATGCTCTCTCCCCCACGTTCTTTTCTATTCAAATATTTTATGACTTTGTGGAATGGAAATGTTTTCCCACTATCTGTAATCTGAAGGAGTAATCATCTGCAGAACTGCGATAATTATACTGCTGGGTGTCAGGATGTTAACTGAATTGAAAACTATGAGAGTATTTCTATATTGTCAGAACCTGGCAGGATATGAAAAGCTCCACCAGGCTACTTTTGTTCTTCCTATCATGAAGGCCAGTTCTCATGTGCTTTACAATTAAAACCTTTTATTACTACTTCATTTCCCGAATGGGCTGTCTCATTCAACAGCAAAGCTCTATAACCATCAGCCGCAAATACTCCACTCCAGCACAGTTGTTCCTCAGACAACATTTCTTAATTTGCGAGCATTTACTAGATGGCCAAAGCTTGTGTGATCTACATTATACCATGTCTGCAGTCAACGCAGATGAGAAACTTCATGGAGGATTGAAGTATTTATCTACATAAGTGCAGGTTGGCTGGTCAATCATATAGAGGATATCACAGTGTGACCAATCCTGTCTTTATCATAAGTCCACAGAAAGCGCTTTTAAGTGGGGATGGGTTTATTCATCCCTCTGTAATGCAGAATAACTGGGATCAACTACAGAACCTGGATGGAATTAAATAACTTATTACAGACTTTTGATTGGACCCAAAATATTCTGATCTATGACACTCTGGAGCAGTATACTTACCTTACAGATTTTTGATTTGATTTAATTTATTATTGTCACATATACCCAAGTACTTGAGCCACTAATTTAATAATTGATTACTTAATTAATTTAAATACTTTGTTAGCTCGCCATTACAGAGAGTTACTTGCAGTCACCTCAAATCTCAGGAAAACGCCAATCGTTATTCCCGTTAGCACTGTATAAAGTAGGTGAAAGCAATTGCTCCACTGGTAGCACTGTCAGCACTGAGTGTAACATTGGGGTTCAAGCAGCATTCCAAGACATTGGTGAGGTCACTTTTGGAGTACAGTGTACAATTCTGTTTGCCCTACTATAGGAGGGATATTACTAAATTGGAAAGGATGCAGAAAAGATTTACAAGGATGTTACTGGGACTGGAGGGTTTGACTTATAAGGAGAGGCTGGGACTTTTTTTTCCACTGGAGTGTAGGAAGTATGGGGTGACCTTTTAGAGGTGTATAAAATCATGAGGGACGTGGATAAAGGTGAACAGCAAAGGTCTTTTCCCCAGGATAGGGGAGTCCAAAACTAAACGGCATAAATGTGAGAGGGGCAAGATTTAAAAGGGACTTGAGGGCCGACTATTTCACACAGAGGGTGGTGTGTATATGAAATGAGCTGCCAGAGGAAATGGTAGATGCAGGTACAGTTACAACATTTAGAAGACATTTGGACAGGTACATGGATAGCAAAGATTCAGAGGGATATGGGCCAATCACAAGCAAATGGGACTAGTTCAGTTTATGAAACCTGGTTGGCATGGATGAGTTGGGCTAAAGGGTCTGTTTCCATGCTGTATGACTCTAGGGACTGAGGAAATAATCCATGCTGAGAATCCAGAGTCTCTCATCAGAGGGAATGCTGCATTGTTGATGAGATGCTAAATAGAGGCTGTGTCACTCAGTCTGGGTGATCATAAGCAATCTCACTATTTGAAGAAGAGCTGGGAGATCTCCCAGAGATCTGGTTGACACTGCTTCCTGAACCAGCACCAGGTTAATTGGTAGTACCTGGGTCAGAAGGCTCTCTATGTCATTGGTTCATTGATGTCTCAATGAGGTGCAGGGAACTGTTGCTGTAATGGTAATGTCACTGGATAGAAATCCAGAATTGTAAGTTAACATTCAGGCGACATAGATTTGAATTCCACCATGGCAGATGGTGAAATTTGAATTCAATAAAAATCTGGAATAAAATATTGGCCTAATGGCAGCCATCGTCAATTGTTGCCAAAGTAAAAACCCATCTTGCTTACTAATGTCCTATAGGGAAGGAAATGTGGTCTTCCTGTCAGTCTGTTTTACGTGCGAATCCAGACTCACAGCAATGTGGTTGACTCTTAACTGCCCTCTGGACAATAAGGGATGGGCAATAAATGTTGGCCTAGCCAGCGACACCCTCATCCCATGAACAAATTAAAAATACTTATTCCACAGGAAATGGTGTGCACTCTTTGTGCAGGAATTGTCATCAAGAAGAGACACACTAAACAAAGCAGCAGGTGAGAGAGTTTTTTCTGATGTAGGACAGGAGGGATTCATATCAGAAGTGCAAAGGAGGAAAGAAATGTTGTCTTGAATCTTAAGATCTGTAGCAATACTGAATGTAGTGTCTCTGTGTACAATGTTCTCCCAACCCAACACATTTCTTCTGATCTTCATCTTTTAGCTGTTAAAGAAGTGTGGAACTCAGTGTACCCTCAGGAGCTCTGACAGAGTGCATTAAAATCTGGGAACTTCTTTAATTCCCTCTTTTTATGGCACTAGCTGTCAAATGGTAAGTTTAAATATTTGACTGTTAGGGAGTGGATGAGTGAACGTGAGAGAGGGTGAGTGAGGAAAGTAGGTGGGCACATGGACCAGGTGGCTGGGGTGTAGTTGGATCTGATCAGCAGATGGTTGCTGAGTTACTGGTTTGGGGGATAGCTGGATTGTCAGGAGAAATCTGTGACATTGTTGCAAGTATTCAGAGAATCGAGGGGTTAGGTGGGTGGTGGGTGATTGGAGGGGGCAGGGCATTAGTCAGTTGTGAAGTTACCTGGATGATTCACCAGGTTTTAAACTGTCTAATATTTCTTGGGAAATTATCCAGATAAGTCCCCGAGATCTCTTCTAAATCTGTAACACGAGTTCAGAATTGGAGACACTCACAGAAGGACCTGGGGACCAGTCGAATAACCCAGCAACTTCCTGTGCAATTCCCAAATACTTTAATGCATAAGGATTCCAACAGAATCCTGATGTGCATCTTCAGTCATCTGCCTGGTCTCTGATCTAGAAACTGGAAGATCTGGCCTGATGTTTCTGCAGAAGCCTTTTGAGGCACCTACTGAGAAGTGAGTGTGAACAGGTCACCAGGGAGATGAATCCCTCAGAGTCTGGCCTTGAGGACCTGGCAGCAATGCCACAAGAAATGTACTGACCTCACATGGGTGGTAAAAGTCAGTGAAAAGATCTTCACATGCCATTTTTTGCACATCACCACTACCATCGCACACTGTTCAATGCACCAAGCCCATCTAGAGTCAGGATTCAAGACCTATATTCACCCCCAAGTGTGTACCAATGCTGCCAGACTTTCATTCACCTTGTGTTACTTCTACATACCTCTTCAGCCATGGCAAGCACATCACCCAAACACTGAAAATACCAGGATCATTCCTTCTATCTTGCAGGAAAAGGTGGATCGAAATAGAGAGGCAAGTAAAACTGTCAGGGTTAGGCATGCCTGTAACATACAAGCCCTCTGGGAGGAGACAGTCCTTTGTATCATGGAAATGGCTGCCATGTATCCAGCATCACAGAGAACATTTAGAATGATGGTGTGTTCCTGTCTCATGCTCCTTCTCAAACCCACCTCATGTGCCACCCTCTCTCTGGCCTAGAGAAAGGGGCTGATGTTGTAACAAGGAACTTCTTGTTTTCCTCCCACTCTTCTTCCTCCACGCTAACCCTCAGCTTCTTCAGTTGTCTGTCCATACCCACAAAGTGCCTTCAGGCTGGCTAGTACAACCTCAGTTGCAGGAGGTAAACATTTCTCAGACTTGGTCTCCTGCAATAGAGTGGGGAACAATGCAGCAAGTCCTGCTTCTGACAGGACGTAAATGGAAAGAAGAAGAGGTGCATGTCAGATAGAATTTGTGAAGTTCAGGAGTTAAAAGCTTCAAGCAGCAATGCTCAGGCAAGCTGGAAGGTGCACAATGACAGATGAGATCTTGAGGAGGATTTAACGTCATCCTGTTTGAATCACTGTATCAACATGAACACAGTGACGGATCTCTGGTGTTTAATTTAATACTGATTGGCTGGTGTTTAGTTTGAATTATTACTTTTCTGCCATACGTGCAACATTGTGGAATTAATTACTTTTCTGTCTATTCTTTACGTCTTGACAGCTCTTGAAGGGACATATTAAACTTTTGGCACCTTCACCTCCATCTGCAGCATTGGGGCTGGCCATCTGTCTTTGCCCCTGCTTTGCCAGCCTTTTTGTTTGGAGAATAGTTGGGCCTAATTATACATTCCAAGTCCATACAGAGAGGTACAGTTCACTGAAGCAACAGGTGTACCTTACGAAAGCCATTTTCATGAAAGCGAGGGAGTATCCAACTCACCATTAGTTTCATACCTTTCCCACCAATACTATTTTCAAAGGCAATGAGAATATTGACTTTAGTCTGAAATCGCACTGCTTGCCACTGTTTCAGCTATTTCATCTGACAAAATATACTACTTAACCTTTTGACCCCTTGTAATGGTAGGCATGTCAATGTACTCCATTGAAAACTTTACTTACAAGAGGATTTTCAACCTTATTCACTGCTTCTGTAATGACTGGTGGTAGACATAGATAAATATATGGTTACAAATAGTTTTTTAGCTGGTCTGTTACTAATATTACACCAACAACTACTCATTTTGAAAAAGCACCCTTAACGTGGCAACACTTTCCAAGGAGCTACACCATTGGTGGGCAGACATGACTGGGAGTATTGTTACTGTGACATCGCACTGGTGCTCAAGAATGAGTCACTTTTCAGCATTTACTTCAGAATTTGTCAGCAAAGAGAGAATACATCTTACCTGGAATCCTAGTATGACGATTTTAACAGTGTCACCGACTCGAACACGTGCTGGGCTCACATCAATCCGTGGACCTCTGGGTGCAGCTGTGGGCACAAAGACCAATGTTAATTTTCTAACCTTAGCTGCAGCGTCTCTCATACGGGCAGGATGTCTCACTCATGAAAGGTGGGAGGGACTGCTTCTGGGTGCATTGACCACTGAGCCTGATGTTCTGAGCTGTGTGCCCATTCAGCTGTAAACACCAGCCCCCAGGAGCAAATGCGTCATCTTGTGAGATAGTAGGAACTGCAGATGCTGGAGAATCTGAGATAACAAGGTGTAGAGCTGGATGAACACAGCAGGCCAAGCAGCATCAGAGGAGCAGGAAGGCTGACGTTTCCGGCCGAGACACTTCTTCAGAAATGGGGGAGGGGAAGGGAGTTCTGAAATAAATAGGGAGAGAGGGGGAGGCAGATAGAAGATGGATAGAGGAGAAGATAGGTGGAGAGGAGATAGACAGGTCAAAGAGGCGGGGATGGAGCCAGTAAAGGTGAGTGTAGGTGGGGAGTTAGGGAGGGGATAGGTCAGTCCAGGGAGGACGGACAGGTCAAGGGGGTGGAATGAGGTTAGGAGGTAGGACATGGGGGTGGGGCTTGAGGTGGGAGGAAGGACAGGTTAGGGAGGCGGGGATGAGCTGGGCTGGTTTTGGGATGCGGTAGTGGGAGGAGAGATTTTGAAGCTTGTGAAGTCCACATTGATACCATTGGGCTGCAGGGTTCCCAAGCGGAATATGAGTTGCTGTTCCTGCAACCTTCGGGTAGCATCGTTGTGGCACTGCAGGAGGCCCAGGATGGACATGTCATCTGTGGAATGGGAGGGGGAGTTGAAATGGTTCGCGACTGGGAGGTGCAGTTGTTTAGTGCGAACCGAGCGCAGGTGTTCTGCAAAGCAGTCCCCAAGCCTCCGCTCGGTTTCCCCGATGTAGAGGAGGCCACAATGGGAACAGCGGATGCAGTATACCACATTAGCAGATGTGCAGGTGAACATCTGCTTGATGTGGAAAGTCTTCTTGGGGCCTGGGATGGGGGTGAGGGGGGAGGTGGAGGGGCAGGTGTAGCACTTCCTGCGGTTGCAGGGAAAAGTGCAGGGTGAGGTGGGGAAAAATGTGGGGTCGGATTGCAGATGGCGGAAGTGTTGGAGGATGATGCATTGGATCCGGAGGTTGGTGGGGTGGTACATGAGGACGAGGGGGATTCTGTTTTGGTTGTTATTGCAGGGAGGGGGGTGTGAGGGATGAGTTGCTCCCACGAGGAGCTCGAACAGTTCATCCACTTCATCAACACCTTCCACCCCAACCTTAAGTTTACCTGGACCATCTCTAATACCTCTCTCTCCTTCCTGGACCTCTCTGTCTCCATCTCCGGCAACCATCTAGAAACCGATATCCATTTCAAGCCCACCGACTCCCACAGCTACCTAGAATACACCTCCTCCCACCCACCTTCCTGCAAAAATGCCATCCCCTATTCCCAATTCCTTCACCTCCGCTGCATCTGCTCCCAGGATGAGGCATTCCACTCCCTTACATCTCAGATGTCCTCGTTTTTCAAGGACCGCAACTTCCCCCCCTCAGTGGTCGAGAATGCCCTCGACCGTGTCTCCCGCATTTCCCGCAACTCATCCCTCACACCCCCTCCCAGCAATAACAACCAAAACAGAATCCCCCTTGTCCTCACGTACCACCCCACCAACCTCCGGATCCAACGCATCATCCTCCGACACTTCCGCCATCTGCAATCCGATCCCACCACCAAAGACATTTTTCCCTCCCCACCCTTATCTGCTTTCCGGAGGGACCACTCTCTCTGGGACTCCCTTGTCCACTCCACACTCCCCTCCAGCCCCACCACCCCTGGCACTTTTCCCTGCAATCGCAGGAAGTGCTACACCTGCCCCTACACCTCCCCCCTCACCCCCATCCCAAGCCCTAAGAAGACCTTCCACATCAAACAGATGTTCACCTGCACATCTGCTAATGTGGTATACTGTATCTGCTGCTCCCGATGTGGCCTCCTCTGCATTGGGGAAACCAAGTGGAGGCTTGGGGACTGCTTTGCAGAACACCTACGCTCGGTTCGCACTTAACAACTGCACCTCCCAGTCGCGAACCATTTCAACTCCCCCTCCCATTCCGCAGATGACATGTCCATCCTGGGCCTTCTGCAGTGCCACAACGATGCCACCCGAAGGTTGCAGGAACAGCAACTCATATTCCACTTGGGAACCCTGCAGCCCAATGGTATCAATGTGGACTTCACAAGCTTCAAAATCTCTCCTCCCCCTACCGCATCCCAAAACCAGCCCAGCTCGTCCCCGCCTCCCTAACCTGTCCTTCCTCCCACCTATCCCCTCCCCCCACCTCAAGCCCCACCCCCATGTCCTACCTACTAACCTCATCCCGCCCCCTTGACCTGTCCGTTCTCCCTGGACTGACCTATCTCCTCCCTACCTCCCCACCTACACTCACCTTTACTGGCTCCATCCCCGCCTCTTTGACCTGTCTGTCTCCTCTCCACCTATCCTCTCCTCTATCCATCTTCTACCCGCCTCCCCCTCTCTCCCTATTTATTTCAGAACCCCCTTCCCCTCCCCCATTTCTGAAGAAGTGTCTAGGCCCGAAACGTCAGCCTTTCTGCTCCTCTGATGCTGCTTGGCCTGCTGTGTTCATCCAGCTGTACACCTTGTTATCTGCGTCATCTGTGGTTGGACCTGTTTGTTAAAACTGTTCATGCACATTCAGCTTAAACAAAAACTCAGCACACAACAGGTGAAAGCAAACAGTGACATGGAAGAGCAACAGGACCGAGAGTTTATCTCCTTAACCAATAGGATTAAAGAATTAAGAATGAAAGGCTGAGGGTAGAAAACAAGCTGGAATGAAATCAAGTGTGGAAAGAGAAATGGAGAATGAGGGAAAGAGGAGATTAAGAGAGAAAACAGGGACAGCAAGGAAAAAGAAATGCTATATTTAAAATTTGAAGCTCTTAAAAAATCTCCAATGGCAATTCAATGCTTGAAAGCAATTAGACCTCACGCTTTTAAGTGTTCGCTTTTTGAGCAGGAATAGTTGATTGACAATCATTACCAACAATTACATCTTTAAAAGTGTGCTTACCCTGTAAATTGTTGGATCTAACTTTCCATGGCATGTTTAATAGACAATTAATGTACAAACGCAGCAAATCCCATACAACAACATGGAGTTTAAGGTGTTGTTTCCTGAAAGCTAACAGTGTAGCACAAATCTTCCAGCAACTGGTGGCAATTTGCAATTCGTGGATATCTGTTCGTTCAATCACTGACCGATTTGCACATTAATAAAATGAATTGTTCAGATGTCTGTTACTTTTTAAGCTAATTCTAATAATTTTGAAGCGGATAAGTTAGACACTGAATTGCAGTAAAATATCCCAGAGCTTGAAAACATTCACATGCTTAAAAGGGAAACCTTGGTGGCAGAGGAACAAATAGTTTGTATCCAATTACCGTCAATCCCATTGGAAGGAACTTGGGAAGTATGCAAATTCCTCCCATCCTGCCTCCTTCATATTAGACTGCAAGTTCAGTTTTGCACAGAAGTCCCATCAGATAGCAACCATTCTGAAGGCTTGAGTGAGATAACACTGACAGCCTAGTAAGGATGTTTGCATTGCTGACTGAGCAGAGTGTGACTATCCTGAACGTAATGATCTAAAAGTTTTATCTGCACAGAAATCATTAAGACCAGGGAGCAAACAATAGGAATACCAACCAATTAAAAGTGATGTGCTTGTTATTTTGGAGTAGAAATTTAAGCCAGTCAGAAAATAACTGTTGCTGGTAGAAAGCACCACAGTCTTAATTACAATTGTTTTCCTTCACCACTCAAATTTAACCCTAGCATCTCTGGTATCTTGCCATCAACAGAAAGAAAGATTGAAGGAAAAGATAGAATGTGCTTATGCTATGCATCAGTGCATGAAGACCTGGTTTCTTTCCTTTGTTCCATTGCAAGATGCGATCTTAACAATGTCAGCTCCTAGATCCTGCATCAATGTAAACTCAATAAAAATGCATTCTCTGTCAGGGCAGGGAAGGCGGTTTTAGTCATGAAAATATAACGGTGCAGTGTTAAAAGTGTTAAGAGTATTTATTTGTGGAAGATGGAAATCTCGTGACTTAAGGAGACCAAACGCGTCCAGCTAAATGTAAAAAACAAAGTGTGATGAACAGACATTAATCTTCTAAGGAACAAAAACAAAATTGCTGGAAAAGCTCAGCAGGTCTGGCAGCATCTGTGAAGGAAAAAACAGAATTAACATTTTGGGTCCAGTGACCCTTCCTCAGAACTTAGGAGGGGTCAGTTTTTGTCAGTTTTTCCAGCAACTTTGTTTTTGTTCCTAACTGCATTCGCAGTTCTTTCAGTTTTTATTAATCTTCTAAGACTGGAGGATGATGTTTGACCAAATGTAAAAATATGTAAGAAACTGGTTTTTAGAAAAGTATTAACATAAATAGAGAGCTCGGTTAAGTAAAGTTAGTTTAAAATGTAAAACCAACCAAAAGGAAGGTTTGCTCAATTTGCTACAATTCAGTAATAAACAGTCTCAGGGGTCAATCCCATGTGTAGCCTCATGGTTCCCACCTTTTCCTTTCCTAATGGAACCGAATGGGTATAACTTGAGACTGATGTGACAACTATCAATGACCATGTGTAGCATTTGGATGTGAACTTAAATCCTTTGCTCCAATTTGTGTAGTGTAAATAACAGGCACCCAAGAGGACAGCAGACAGTTGAGGGAATAAGCGATTTGTTGTGTAGCCAGCTCTGGTTTGCAAGTTCGCTCCAAGGCGGTGTGTGCATCTGGGCAGGAGGCCTCCTCAGTGAAGTCAGATGTCAATGGGGCTCTACATCAGCATGAGCAGAAGGTGACCTTTTGACAGGTGTCACAGATGGTTCTTCATAACAAGAAGCTATTTCAGAAGCCCATCGGGAACTTTGTTGACAGTCTGAGCCAGTAACTCCATCCAGGACTTGCATTCTGGGCAGTTTTGTAAAGTTTAAAGGAGGTTTTGCCAAGACATTGAAGTGGCTCACGGCAGAGTGTGCCAAGAGCAGATGGTTCTCATCCCTTAGATCAAACACAACTCTGCAGACACCCGAAGATCTGCCATTTTTTTTGTGTTTTTATTTGGAATATGCAGCAGAATTATTGTAAAAACAGAATATTTGTGCTGGTAATTGTATTACTTAGGAACAGTGTGGGCCCATGAGGCTGCTGTGCCATTTTGTTTGCTATGACAGCTCTATTTGTTTTTTGTAGATTCCTTGCTCTCTCCAGGTCTTTAATGGCTTTATTTCCTAACTCCCTATTATTCTGATGTTACTATGTGGCTTTCAAAACTAAACTTGCAGTGGATAATACAGACTTTATGGCAGTGTTACTGTGGTCTTACAGACTAGCTTTATGACATCCATGTAACTCAGAATCTATGAATGCAATGTGAATCCACTAATCACTCTTTGGAAATCAGTTAGTATCGGCCAGGAAGTATCAGGAATTGGAACAGTGGCATAAAAATGCAGGTGGATGTTAAAGATCAAGTGCCACAAATCCTGAAATAAAAAAATAAATAGTTTCCTTTCCTTCTGATCAACATTTGTCTCTCAACAACTCATTGCTGTTTACAGAATTAAAAAAAGACTGCACTAGCTGGAAATCAGAAACAAAAACGGAAATTGCTGGAAAAACTCAGCAGGTTTGGCAGCATCTTTGGAGAGAAAGGAGAGTTAATGTTTCGCGTCCAGCGACCCTTCTTCAGAACAGAAGGGTCACTGGACCTGAAACTTTGACTCTGCTTTCTCTCCACAGATGCTACCAGTTTCTCCAGTAATTTTTGTTTTTATTGCTATTTACAGAATGTTGGCATATAATGATTATAGGGCTGTTGTTTACATTGTTTTCTTGGCTAAGTCTGAATCTCATCGAGTTTTTTGGAAGGTTTTTTCACTGAAAGGTCAGGGAGGATTTCTTGCCATATCTTATCAAACACTGCACTTTAGTTACCTTTAATTGCCCCTCAGTCATCTCTCATGTCTAATCCTGGCCCCAACCTGCTCAGCACAACACATCACTCGGCAGATATTCACTGAAAGACCAACAACTCTGGCATCCATGCCATCTTTTAAAGGTTACTGTGCACCTGGATGAGTGCTGGCATTCTGAAACTGCCCTGCTGGGTGATGAGCACAGTGTGATGATGTCAGAGAAGGGGCAGGTGGCACCGTGATTCCCCAACAGGGACTTGAAGGTCCTGGTGGTCAGGGTGGTGTAAATGGGCACTGTTCCCTTCCCAGAGTATCAGCAGAGGAGACCACACTGCAGATACAGGCAACTGAGGATGAGGTCAGTGCGGTCTCAACAGTGTGGAGTAACAGCCAATGGTGCCCTAAGAACGTCAACGACCTTCTCCACTCTGCCAGGGTTAAGTGCCACACTCTTCTCTCTGCCACCTCACTCTCACTCTATCTCTGCTACTGCATCCACTCCCACCGAGGCTCCTGCTCTGCCACTCTCGCTGCTGCCTGCAAAACCCTCCCTTGCCCTCTATGACCCACCTCAAACCCTCCAGCACCTCTAACCCTGCACGGCCTTTGTGCTGCCTACCCACTACCTTAGAACACCTTGCCACCTTTCTACCACCGGCACCAGCACTGTCAGCCATACCAGCCATTGTTGTCTCATTCACATCTCCCATTTCTGTTGTTACAGCAGAGGACAGCTCGTAACAGGGTACAGTGAGCCTGTATCTTTTAGGGGCTACCTGACATTTGGTTCCTCAACCCCTAGGGGGAGATTCCTGTAATTTGCAGAAGGCTGGACTGCTCCTGTGAGGATGCTGAGACACTAACTGAGTAAGTACCACTCTTCATTCCACTGCAACTCTCACAATAACCCTGCTGTCAGTCTCATTCATTGCAAACCACTCTAATCACAGGGCATACTCTATCTCTTTCTGGTCTTTTGCAGGAACAGCCAGCCTCACCATGAAGTCTGCAGAGAAATAGCCTGCTCCCTCAGAGGGTGAGAATGCTGAGTCCTCAGAAGGAGCATTGGCAAGGCTGCCTCCTGCTCCCCGGATCAGCTCAGATAGCAACCCCCTCAATGGGAACATTAGGGCTACAGAGTGTGAGGGTCCACAATCTGGTGAGCACCTCACCGCGACAGCTCTGCAGCTGGCCGAGGAAGGGGCACTCCAGGCCGCTGGCACTCGGAGGCCTGCCAGGGACTGGGCACCTGCTCAGGCCCAGGCAGGAGAGGGCCCTGTGGTGTCAATAACCAGGGACTTCACCCACATGCACAGGGAGGGACAGGAGCAGCAGGCAGGGATGTGGGAGGCAATGGTCCTCACTGCCCAGAGGCTGCACCTGACTGATGGATACCTTCATATTTCCAGTAAGGCCTACTCCCCTAAGCCTTTGAGACCTGGCTGTGTGCTTGCTGAGCATGCTGTATGTCTGCTACTTAAGCTGCTGGCACATGGGGCAGATGTGAGATTGACATAGTAATTTGCAAGATATAAGCCCCCTTGATTGAGGACTGCAGAGCAGCAAGGCAAGTTGGCAGTTTGTGTGACAATGCTCATTGACACTGCAAGGCAAAGCATGGCAGGAGGCAGGGCAATGCAAAGGAAAAGCAAGACAGGGCAGGGCAAGGCAGGTGGGCGCTAACTGAGTGAGTGCTAAGAGGCTTAGCAAGCAGCTCAGAGATGCATAGGTTTTCCCTGTGAGCAAAGTGACTTTGCAGCAACTTTTCAATGTTGGTTGTCAATCTGCCCTGCAATGCAAGTCTATGCCATTGAGCACAATGTCAGTGAATTGTAGAGGTGCCAGGATGGTTATGAGTGGCTGCTAGATGCCATATGCCAATGTCAATGGAGGAAAGGTGTATGCAGCTGTGGATCATGTCCTGGTCTGCCATTCAGTTATTGGCAACATGGAGGTCACTTGAAACAAGCAACGAGCTGCATCTGCCAAGTCCTGGCTCTGGTTCCCTGCTGTCGAACTTGTTTGTTTAGTGCAGTGGAATGGGAGCTGAATATTAATGAGGCAGGTTGTGCCATCAACAAGGCGATTAACAATCAATAAGCGTCATCAATTGGCAACTGACTGTTGCCAGGTGTGAATTTCACCATAACTGCTGGTAAAAAGCATAAAGGATGAAGTGGTATACATCTAACATTGAGCTGGGCCTTGGCAGACATCCTGCCTAATTCCATCACTCATCTAGCCATAGGCCTAGTCACTCAGACCCCGATAGGATTTTGCCCAGTGTTTTCCCAGTGTTGGTAATTTACATTGTGAAGGTCTTGGCATTTCATTGACACAGTAAGATGCTATAAAAGCATTAATTGTGTTCTTATTAGGAGCACCAAGCAAGTCTGCGTCACCCTTCTGTAGAGCAAGTCCAAGCACTGTCAACTTTTCTCAGTAAGATTGTCAACTTGTGCAACATTGTGCTTCTATTCTCAATAAGAATTGGATTGAGACTCATCTCCCGGGTCTACCACATCTCTCCAGAGTCAATCAGCAAACAAAGAAAACTTCCATCGTCTCTCTGGTGAATTTGTGCCTGAATCTCAATGTTCAGAAGCCACACTCCATGAATAAACGATATACAACCTATTTACCATTCAAAGGTATGGCTGGTGTTGAGCATTCCCTCTATGTAAATACACATTTCATACTGAGCCCATGGAGGCTTGGAAACTTGCCTTGTGAAGATCTTGCTGCTTGTCCCTGGTGGAAAATGCCATTGAAATTGATGGTAAAAGTGGACTGCAAGAATACCTGTTAGCTTTGCCGTTTTGGCTCAGTGCTGTTGGGCTGCGCTCGCATCCCACCTCAATAAAAACTACCCTCTCAATGCACCTGTTCTCTGGCTAGCTACCTGGGAACGCAGACCGGGCTCTGTGAAACCTGGCGGGTAGCTCAGAGATCAAGGTCGTGGTAGATCAGGAAAGGCAAGGCTGACAAGAACAATGGTGGCAGCCACACTGTCTTTCCCATCCTCCCACTCTCCTCATCTCGGACCTCAGCACTAACCCAGCCGAACTATTTGCCTGTACTCCACTGCAGGCAGTCTAAGGCCAAACAGCAGTGCCTGGGCTCCACTTGTCTTGAACTCCTCTCACCACCGGACCAAGACCTTGCACTGTTAAGCCCATGTGGTAGCAGGTGTGCAATGGTTTCCTCACGCTAAAAGAATTCTCGCACAGGCACCTTTCACAACCTTAAGATGAAATCCAGGACCTGGAACATCAGGACTCTTATGGACAGTCCCGCCAGTGACAGACTGGAATGCCGCACAGCCGTTGTTGCCCGGGAACTCAGGTCCTACAATGTTGAAACCACCACCTTGATTCCAACCCGGGGGGAGGTGGGGAGGGGTGCAGGGGAAGGACAGCTCTGAAAGCAAGGTGGTTACACCTTTTACTGGAAAGGCAAGGCCGAAGAAGAGCACCGCATCCGTGGAGTCTGGTTTGCCATCAAAAACAACCTGGAGGACCAACTCAAAGACTCCCCTGCAGAATAAATGAATGCTTCATGACACTCTGATTCACCCTTGCCCTGAACCAGTATGTCACGGTATTCATTATATATGTAGCAACACTCAATGGAGCAGCTGAGGACAAGGAGAAATTCTACTCCAGCCTTGACCAATCTCTCTTACAGGTTCCTGCCGCGGACAAACTAATCTTCCTTGGTGACTCCAACGCCAGAGTCAGCAAAAGCGCAGACCTCTGGAATGATGTAATCAGGAAACAGAGAGTAGGGAAGCAAAACTCCAATGGCACCCTTTTCCTGACCAATGCTGAGAACACAACCTCCCCATCACCACCTCACTGTTCTGCTAAAGAGGCTAAAACAAGACAACATGGCAGCACCCGCATTCCAAACACTGGCACCTCCTCCACGTCATCGTCAGAGCGAGGGATCGGAAGGACGTTAAAACCACCCTATGCCATGACGGGAGCTGGTGACTGCTGGACGGACCATCGCTTCATCTGAGCCAGAATCACTATAAATATAGCCCCATTGCAGCAGAGGCAATAGAAGCAGTGCTGCAAGAACTTCAGCAATGAGGCATTCAAAGACCTGGAAAAGATAGCCTCATACAACCAGCTCCTCTCCACAAACCTAGCGACCCTTGGCAACACCAAGTTGCAGGATTCCAACAGGATTCCATGACATAAAGAACAGGTGGTGGGTGGTGAAAGGACTGGAGGCCTGACAAATGGCCAACAATCATAATGTGCAGGGTTTCTTCTGTGCTGTCAAAACCACTTACGGACCAAACACACAAGGCCCCGACCCCACAAAGACAAAGAAGCCATTAAACAATGCTGTTGGGAGCACTTCAGAAACCTTCTCAAACAGGGCTCTGTCATCAATCTGAGCGTCCTTGAATGTATCCCACTACATGCTACACGCTACAAGCTCAGCAACACCCCAGCCCTGCCTGAAGTAGAGAAGGCCATCTGCCAGCTCAAGAACAACAAGGCTGCTGGAGCAGATGGTATCCCCGCTAAAGCATGGAAGTGCAGAGGCAAAGAGCTCCTGCTGCAGCGACACACCCTTGTCTGCCTTATCTGGAAGGTGGAGAGCGTCCCAGGACAGCTCCGAGATGCCACAGTCATGAGGATTTTCAAAAAAGGGGACAAGTCCGGCTGCAGTAAGTACAGGAGAATCTCTCAGCTGTCACCAGTTGGAAAAATCATCGCCAAGGTCCTCCTTAACCGTCTCCTCCTTGTGGCTAAGGAACACCTCCAGAGTCGCAGTGTGGCTGTTGGCCACAGAGGGGCACAACGGACATGATCTTCACCGTGTGATAGCTGCGGTAGAAATGCAGAGAAAACAACCTATCCCTGTACATGACCGTCTTTGACCTTACAAAGGCCTTTGAAACCGTCAATCAGGAAGCATTACGGAGCGTCCTTCTCTATTTTGGTTGCACCATGAAGTCTGTCACCATCCTTCACCTGCTCTACAATGACATGGAAGTTGTGGTAATAAAAAATGGCTCTGCCACCGACCCATTCCCCGTTCGGTTCCTGGTGTCAAGCACGGCTGCATCATTGCCCCAACACTGTTCTCGATCTACCTCGCTGCAATGCTTCACCTCACCGCCGACAAGCTCCCTGCTGGAGTGGAGCTAACTTAAGGAACCAGCGGGAAGATATTCAACCTCTTCCACCTTCAAGCTAAAACCAAAGTCACCCCAAACAGTCTCACTGAGCTACAGTACACGGATGATGTTTCCCTGTGTGCAATCTCAGAAGATGTACTCCAGACCATCGCCAGCACCTTTACGGAGGCATAGGAGAATGTGGGTCTCACCTAGAACATCTGTGAGACAATGGTCCTCCACAAACCTGGCCTGGTATTTTGGATTGAACCCCCAATCATCAAGGTCCATGGGGAGGCCTTAGAGAACATTGACCACTTCCAATACCTCAGGAGTTTGTCCTGTCGGCCAAAGCAGTTATTGATGAAGAGATCCAACACCGCCTCCAGTGTACTAGTGCAGCCTTTGGCTGTCTGAGGAAAAGGGTGTTGGAGGACAACAACATCAGATCTGACACCAAGGTCATGGTTTACAGAGCTGTGGTGGTTCCCCCCCTCTCCTATGTGGCTCTGAGATGTGGACTCTCTATAGCAGACACCTCAAGACACTGGAGCAGTATCACCAACGTTGCCTGCGCAAGATCCTGCAAAACCACTGGGAAAGAAGACACACCAACACCAGTGTCCTAGACCAGATCAACATCGCCAGCATCGAGGGACTGGCCCTCCTTGATCGGCTACAATGGGCTGGGCACATTGTCCACATGACCAACACGAGAGTCCCCGAGCAGGTGCTCTACTCCCAGCTCTGAAACAGCAGGCAAGCCCCAGGTGGACAGAGGAAGTGCTTCAGTGATACCCACTGGGGAAGTGCAGCATTCCCACCGACACCTGGGAATCACTGCCCCAAGACGGTCCAAAGTGGAGGGGGAGCATCCGGGAAGGTGTCGAGCACCTCGAGACTTACTGTCGAGAAAAAGTGGGAGTCAGGTGAAAACACCGAAAGGAACACGCTGCCATACCAATGCCCCACCCACCCCTTCTCATGACCACCTTCTGCCCCAAGTGTGGCAGAGCCTGCGGAAGCTGCATTGGGCTGTACAGCCACTTACGAACTCACCCTGAGAGTGGAAGAGAGTCATCTTTGCCCGCGAGGGACCTCCGATGATGATGATGATGATGATGATCTCTCAGACTGCCTGCCTATGCTGCTCATGTGTTACACCAAGAGCCTTGCTCCACCTTCTAAGACTTCCTGCCCACCCTGGCCATTTCCTCAGTATTGAGAAGCTCTGTTACAATCACAAAGCTGTTTCCTTAATCAGTCCTCACTGATTCAGAGTTGCCATGGTGAGGTGAGCAGGGGTTCGAAACGATAATTTATTTACGCAAATGATTGTCAGTTGCTACAAACAGAGGTTACATTAGTTCAGGATGAAACCTGGTCCCTATCATGTGTTTTAAATCAGCCAGACCCCAAAGAGCATTGCCACTTTCCTGATGTTTTCTTTGCAAAATGCCTTTTAAGCAGGCGCCTTCATGTAAGTTGAGAACCTCAGACAGAGAGAGAGAGAGAGAGAGAGTTATGTATAATTCATGAGGGTCAGGGATGGCATTCTCAGGCAGCGCTACCAACGTAGAACTCTTTGCTGTATCACACAAACAAAGTGGATGGGTTGAAGAGTTAATGGAACTCTTTTACTCTACTACTTATTTGCATTTTGCCCGACTGGCTCATGCCAGAAGCGGGCGAATTAATGGGATCTTGTTATATTTCCCTTGTCCGCCAAGGCCAATGTATTATTTATAAGCTACAGAGATCACATTGTCATGCAACACAGCTGACTGAAACATTTGAAAGCACAAACATGATCTGGTTGCGAAGCGATTACAAATCATCCCCCCACCAAACTGCTTCAGCCCCTTTCTTGTCGACAAACTTTATTTAAAGAAAAAAACATTTTATTTTTCATTTCATCCTGTGCCGCGGCTAGGCCAACCCTGGATGTACCCTGCACACAGTTGGCATGGTAACGCTCACAAACAAGCATTTTACTTCATGCGCAATAAAATGTGAGGTTAAAGGTGAAGGGTATTCAGCTAAATTGTACATAATCCTGAAATGTTAAACAGAAATGTCTTTCTGCTTGCTAAACCTCCTTATTTTGTTGTTTTCAAACAGTGGGTGACGGAGGGTGTGAAATGTGATGTTTCCTTTACCACTGACACTGCGGCCCATAACGCTGTGTACCATTTTATGATGTCATTATTAATTTGTGTGAACAGGAGTAGAGGATTGTTCTCGAAATGTGCACTCTGTTTCTCACCCCACAGAAGCTGCCAGACCTGCTGAGTTTCTGCAGCATTTTATGTGAAGTATCTC
Source organism: Rhincodon typus (assembly GCF_021869965.1). Taxonomy (NCBI): domain Eukaryota; kingdom Metazoa; phylum Chordata; class Chondrichthyes; order Orectolobiformes; family Rhincodontidae; genus Rhincodon; species Rhincodon typus. Next base: position 24,472,614 of record NC_063362.1, read on the forward strand.
CTTATTTTGCAACATCAAGTAAGGCAGACCTGAAAAATATGCAACCATACAGGACAGTCAAGAATATGAAGGAAAGCTATTCGGTCCAACTAATGTGCTCCTTTTCGATTGACTTCAATATTCTAGAGACTTTATGAAATCTCAATAACTTGCATTTATATAAAGTATATACCAGCTGCTTCACAGAGATGCATTCGGAACAAAATGGCTGCCAGTTTAAAGCAGAATGTCTTGTCTTTCTATAATTGTGTTTCCCTTGAGCCGCATGTATCAGCAGCTTCAAAGATCTACACTAGTAACAGCCTACCATCAAGTATTGACTGACAATCTTCCACTCATTCTTTCCCCTCATTTTTGACTCTGATTGGACCCCTTCATCAATTTTTTGAGGTTAAGTTTTTCTCCAAAGAAAGGGAAAAACCTTCCCCTTCCAACTCGGTAGGCCATCACCGGGGTGGGTGAATGCCAAGTGGGGGCTGGTTAGAAGACTCGCCTTGGTTCTCTGGCACCTCTTCTCAGTTGTTCTAGAAGCTGTTAGTCCCTCTGGGATTCACAGCATACATTCCCTTAAAAACCCCACCCACCACTATGTCTCTTCCATGCCAACCTGTGTCTCCATGCACTCCCTTCATAGTTCTGTGTTCTCTTTTATCCAACTCTTTCCCCTCCCCATACCCAATGACCTCTTTATATCACCCATGGCGACTGATAACTAACGTTTCTTCTCATCTTTGTTATATCTGTACGGACCTCTGAATAGTCTTTTTTATCCATAGTGGAAGCCGTACGGTGGAAGATGATGGGCTGTGCATGGGTTTTTTTTTTAGCTGCTGAGTGGCTGTGCCTGTGTGTAGACTGCAGGGAGCATTGCTGATAACCCCACATCACTGCCTATAACCGCTCACCATTATCTACCATGAAGTGACCTCAAGTACCATGTAGAGATGAAATACAAAAATTTCAAACAATCTGATAGAGATCGCTTTCATGCATACTTGATAATGACAAGCAAGATCATTCATGAAATCCGTTCAAAACCTTTAAATACCTTATGAAAACAAACCAACAAAGAACCTTAGATAACAAGGTGTAGAGCTGGATGAACACAGCAGGCCAAGCAGCATCAGAGGAGCAGGAAGGCTGATGTTTTGGATCGAGACCCTTCTTAACCCTACAACAAAGAACCTTAATGAGACTGTGCAAACACCAGATAGCCTGCTCATCAAAGCAAACCAATAATTTTTAATTCTTTTTTTCAGGTTTAAAGGGCAGGTTAATTAAAAATAAAATCAGATCCAGTACCTAAACAGACCTCATCTGGCCTTTAAATGCTGTTGCATCTACACCAACAATTCCTGATTCCTTCATTGTGGGTGAAAACACTTATTGGAACAACCAAAATGGGAAAAGGCAAAAAGGGATCTGGTGAAATTGGGGTTGGGAGGGGCGCGATGATTCTGAAGTGGGGTACCGCCTGACACTTTTAAAGTATTCTGAACTCTGTGCAAATCCAGCCCTGTCTTTACTTCTCACAAGGCATCTGGACTCTATTTGTTGACTTGGAATCACGATGACACTGTGGCACAATGTTAGTTGAAGACCTATTTAAAACAAATATTTGAACCTGGAGCCCAACCAAGATTACTGGGACATTTAAAAATATTTTCAAAAAGACAAACTTCATTGCTTCCCCCCCTCAAGTGATGTACCATCCTGCGACTCGTATAGATCTGCCTTTGCAGTATATGTAATCAGTCTATTAGACTCTATCTCTTAGTTTAGTGTTTCTTTGCCATTCATAAATCCTGTATAACATCATTGGAGGTTAATTGTTAAAGATAAGGCAGGAGATTCTACACAAGTGACATCTTTGGTATATCTCTGGCTTAAGGACTCAGCGGCCATAATTATGGACAGACATCATGGGCTCTGGTGCTGCTCCTGGCTGGACCCCCTGCTCTAGCCCCTACCTGAGTACAGTGGCCCCAAAACCCACCTGCACACATCAGCCCAACCCCTTACCCACACACGGAGACATTCCATTCCCAACCTGACCCAGATACAGTGAGCTGCCCTGTGAACCGAACACAGTGGGTCCCCCGGAGAATTGGGTATGGGGCCTTGATACACGTCCATGGTCCACTGCTGTAGCAGTGACTACTCATCGTAAAACCTGTCTGAATTATATTCAAGTCTCACTTCAGTCATTGAAGAGCTGCATGCACTACGGGAGTACAACAGGTATCACTTATGGTCACCTTCAAAACGTATTTGCACCTACTGATTTTAGTGTGGTCAAACAGCTTAAATATCAAGCTGCAGATCTTTCCAATACATGCCATGGGCAGGTGTGTAAGGGCCGTAGAGTTTCCTGGCTACCAATGTGATGGCAAGAAAGTTGGAGAATCAACTGTCACCATTCATAGCTCCAGGCTTCAATGTTCTGTACAAGGTCATGGTGCCATATTGAGCCAGACTCCCTGAGTGATCTGTAACACATCTGTTACTAAATACACATGGTAATATAGTAAAGCTCTGTGTACAATCTCTGTGTACATAGTGTCATAAAGTCATACAGCACGGAAACAGATCCTTCAGTCCATGCCGAACATAATCCCAAACTAAATGTCTCCCACCTGCCTGCACTTGACGCTTATCTCCCCAAACATTTCTTATTCATGTACTTATCTAAATGTCTTTTAAATGTTGTAACTGTACCCACATCCACCACTTCCCCTGGAAGTTCATTCCACACACAAACTACTCACTGTGTAAAAAAATTGCCCCGATGTCATTTTTAAATCTTTCTCCTCTCACCTTAAAAATATGGCCCATAGTCTTGAAATCCTCCACCCTATGGAAAAGACACCTGCCATTCACCTTCTCTATACCCCTCATGATTTTATAAACCCCTACAGGGTCAACTGTCAACCTCCTATACTCCAGTGAAAAATGTCCCAGCCTATCCAGCTCAAACCCTCCATTCTCGGCAACAATTTGGTAAATCTCTTCTGAACCCTCTCTAGCTTAATAATATCCTTCCTATAACAGGGGAGACCAGAACTGGGCACCGTGCTCCAAAAGAGGCCTCACCAATGTCCTGTACAACCTCAACATAATGTCCCAACTTCTTTACTCAAAGGTCTGAGCAATGAAGGCAAGCGTGCTAAACGCTGCCTTATGCATGTTGCAAAGATTGGCCCCTGATTTTATTTCTGTTCTTGAATCTGGATTGGTAATTAATATTTATATGTGTGTAGCATATTGTTAGATTGTGACTAGAGTCAAGTTAGGATTGATCAGTCTACTATTGGAAGGTATTCGACATGTAGTAGTGACTAGGACATTGTTGATCTGTGACATTTTGCATTGTTGGAAGATGATTCCTGTGTTAGAATGTGCTTAATTATTGGTCCATGGAAGAGAGGTATGTGACAGTCAGATGTATCCTTTGACTGATTCCCTTAAAGAGGCCCTTGTAAAAAAAATGACAATCCAAAACTGAAACAGAATTTATCCCAATATTGTAATTCCATTAAACACACATTGTTGTATTTAGTTGATATTTATCGGAATCTCGGCAGCTTTCACAAAGACAGAAACGGAACCAAATGTATTTTGAGCTCGTTTGACAGTGACTGTGTGAGGTCCAGCATCACAGCCTTTTCTGGTGATGTGTACAGCAAACAGTGCTGGAACCTATGATTATAAACTGATGTGGTTCAGCTCACAGAGGCAGCAGGGGTAGTGACAGCTGCAATTAACTTATCTAAGGAGGCCTAACTTCATCGGTAGGAACCAAAGTCAGTTCCTCCTGCAGTCAGGGAAAAAGATGTTTCATTCTGAGCAGCTTTTAACAATATCTGGAGTGCTCAGTTACAGATCCAAGGTGCCAGTTCATATGAATCCACAATGCCTTTAGAAAATTAATGGAAGCTTCAAAGATTTGTTTTAATGTTGTAGTTTTGGATCTTTGAAACAACAAAATATAGCTCATGGATAAATATGCTGAGCGATGGTTTTAACCTCGTTTCTCCAGTCCTACAATTCCTTCTGAATACTCACTATCTCAGAGCTCCTGCTTTATGAGCAATGTCCGGTCTTCAACATTTGTGGCAGCTACAGCCTCCTACCCTGAAACTCTCTCCTTGCTCAGCTCCTCACATCTTGGTCTTCACTCCCAATAGCTCCTCAAACTTGTCTTTTTCCCCGTTCTAAAACAAAATTCTTAAAACCATCTCTTAGAACTGGTTGTATGCCACCTAATCTCTCCCTTCCACACTCTTCAAGTCCCACTGTGGCCTTTCCCTCCTCCGTAGCTCTTCCAGCCCACAACTGCCTATGATTTCTATGCTCCACCACATCCCTAGTTTTCATCAATCCACCAGTGCTAGCTGTACCTTCAGCTGTTGAAGCCTTAATCTCTTGAATTCCCTGCTTAAGCCTCACGTCTTATCAGTTCTTTGAAGATTCTTTAGGACCTACGTCTTTCACCAAACCTTTTGAGCACTAGTTCTAATATTCTAATATTTTCTAATATTTGGCTTCCTGTCATGTTGTATTTGACATTTCTTTTGAAAGCACTTTGGACCATTTTATTCCATTGAAGGTGCTTTATAAACATTTATAACTCTTGAGATTTCCTTCTCTCTAAAGTAATATGATGCAAGTTGTCATAGAGATGTACAGCACAGAAACAGACCTTTCGGTCCAACTTGTCCATGTTGACCAGATATCCTAAATTAATCTAGTCCCATTTGGCCATATCCCTCTAAACACTTCCTATTCATTTACCCATTCAGGTGCCTTTTAAATGTTGTAACTGTACCAGCCTCCACCACTTCCTCAGACAGTTCATTCTATACATGCACCACCTTCTAAATGAAAAAGTTGCCCCTTAGGCCCCATTTAAATCTTTCCCCTCTCACCTTAAACCAATGCCCTCTAGTTTTGGAATCCCCTACCCTGGGGAAAAAGACTTTGATTGTTCACGCTATCCATGTCCCTCATGACTTTATAATTTTCTATAAGGTCACCCTTCAACCTCCAATGCTCCAGGGAAAATAGCCCCAGCCTATTCAGCCTCTCTCTATAGCTCAAACCCTTTTCTGAACCCTTTCAAGTCTCACAACATCTTTCCTATAGCAGGGAGACCAGAATTGAATGCATTATTCCATGCTGTCAGATTAAATTTGAGAAATGAATAATAAGTTTCTAAGTTGTGTACAAATAGTAGTTTGTCCTAGATGAAGGTTTACCAGATGCGTCACTTCCAGTTTGCTCAGTCCCTCTCTAGTACCTCATCCATGTTACCATGTGTGACTGCCAACAGCGTCATTCAAAATGGAGCCTAATCCCACGCACACCTAATATCCACACACATAACATTTCCCATCAGGGTTCAAGTTTAACAATTTTGAATGGAAAGCACAATGTGCCCTTCATCCAAGGGCACTGACAAATATGCCAGTGCACCAATTGCTAACTCAAAGGAGAATGAGGATTGAAATAGCCCCATGTTGATCCCTAAGAGTCAGGACCACATTGACTGAGACATCGCTGACCAAGATAGCAATGCTTTCAATCATTGCTATTGGAACAATTTGCCCTGTTTGAAATGAAAAAGTTACAAATGTCCAAAGACTCCTGTTTTCGCACTGTCCACTTCCCTGATGTTACTACATACTACAGCCTGCAGGCACATCAATAGTTAGGAAGGCAAATGGTACATAGTTTATTACAAGGGGTTTGGAAGTCTTCCTACAATCACATAGGGCCTTGGAGGGACCTCACATGGAGTACTGGGCATGGTTTTGATCCTTGCCGAAGGAAAGATACACTGAAACAAAAAATGCTGGAAATCACACTGGGTTAGGCAGCACTTGTGGAGACCAAGCTAATGTTTCAAGTCTAAATGACTCTTCATCAGACGTGAAGTGTGGAGGGGACAACATTTATGCAGTAATGGGGGAATGGAGTCCTGGGGTAGAAGGAGTGCTGACATTGCAGATTAAGTGATCGGAATAGATCACTTAGTGAAGAAAGATATATCTGCCTTCAAGATGATGTGACAATGGTTACCCAGATTGATTCTGGGGTGAGGAGGCTCCTCTGAGGAGACAATGAGTAGAATGGAGAATTATTCTCTGGAGTTTAGAAGAATGAGAGCTGGTTTCATTAAAAGATATAAAGCCCTTAAATGGCATTCCACGAAGATGTGTATTGGCTGTTTCCCTTGGCTGGAGAGCTCAGAACTTAGTGGCCTGTTTCAGCTATATGGAAGGATTCAGACATTTAGGACTGAGACGAGGAGTTGATTATTCATTTAGACAGTCGTGAATCTTTGGAATTTTCCATTCAAGAGAAGATTGCACAGATACACAGCATTGAAAAGGGCCATTTAGCCCAGCCAGTCTATGCTTGAGTTTATGCTCCATTCAAGTCTCTCTCCATCTTTTATATACATATCTACCATTGTAACCAGCTATTCCCTTCTCCCCGAAAGTTTGTCTAATTTCCACTTAAATGCATTGATACTTTTTGCTTCAATCTCTCCCTGTGGAAGTACATTCCAAATCCTTTAGATGTGAAGAAGTTTCTTCTGAATTCCCCATTGGATTCCTTGGTGCCTATCTTTTATTGATGACCTCCTGATAAGATGAAACACTCTGTCGGTATTGACTCAATCAAAACATCTTATCATTTTAAAGACATTGACTAGATCATTTTTATTTTTCAACAGAGGGGTTCCAGCCTGACAATCCTTTCTGAGTTCTGGATATTCATATATTTTCAAGACTAAGATTGATACATATTGGAGTATCAAGGGTTTTGGTGATAGGACAGAAGTTGGTGCAGGCATTCAACCATGATCTTAGTGAATTGCAAAGCCGGCTGGAGTTGTCATTTAGCATGGTCCTATTTCTTATGTTCTTACCATTTGTAAAGCTCCTGAAATCCCTCTTCGTGACAGTACATCAATATACAGTGATGGTGAGATAAATCCTAGATACCTTCCCCAATTATTACCATCACCCATTATGTGCCAACATCTAAAATCAGAAGATTATGCCCGCATGACGTTCTCACTTCTCATAATCCATACTGGTAGTTTTTTTCTTGAATGACTGGTAATGATTGCCCACTTGGCATGCAGGTCAACATTGCCCTCAGAACAGCAGCAAGAGGAATTTCACTTGTGTGTTCTGTTGTTCGTGTATTTAATATCTTGATGTTCGCAAGACTGCATTTTGTGTTTGAGCAAGGGGTGTGTTATATGTGTATCTTCCCTTTCAGCGAATTTAGGTTTAATGACTTTGTTTGTTGTGTGTATACAATGTTGCGACCTTCCTGACACTTTGCCTGCTTTGAATTTGCAATCTGCACGCACAGAAATCAATTGGCTTGTAATGGTTGCTTCATAACCTGAACTCTGTTTTATTGTTTTAAATAAACAAATCCACAAAGAAATTAATCGCTGGTCAGTGGTTGATAATTAGATGATTGTACATTATTCTGTTATAACATGTGTTTTGTTAACGCACATTGGTTGTAATGTGATTGATGAATAGTGGACACTGTTTGGATAACGCAAACTTTCTACTGTATAGCGATATTCTATAGCGATTTCCTTATAACACAAGTTTCTATGGCGATTTTCTATAGCATGAGGTCACACGAGAACACAACTATTGTGTTATACGAGAACTACCTGTAATAAACATAAACATAAATAACGGTGCCCTTAATTCTTGAATCTCTGCAGTCCTTGTGGCAATGGTGCTTTCTCTGTAGCTTTAAGGAGGGAATTCCTGGGCACTGACCCACTACAAGGAAGCAACAGCATTTAGCGTTAAGCCAGAATCGGACATTTTGAAGAAGAACTTGGAAGAAATGGTAACCACACCTCTCCCTTCATCTTCACTGTATTGACTGTAACAAGATCAGCCAGCTGGACCTCATGGAGTATGAGTTCCCTGATTGGGACTGTTAACCTGGTGCAATCAGGGAGCCCTGGCTGACATAAAAAGGTTGAGTGTCAGAGGTATTAACACTCTGGTGCCTGACTATAGGAGGGCAGTACTTTAGTCAAGGACTGTTCATGTGTGACTTGGTGACGGGATACAGGCCTCTGCGGAGTTATTTCTCCAAGGTGGGGGATGAAGAGGAGGAAGGTGGTGTAGTGTAATCTTGATGAGTTACTGCTATGCATCCTGCAGATTGCAAGCAAAGTACAGTGCACAAACTGTAGAGGGAACAGATCCCAGAACATTATTTTATAGTTTGCAAATCTTAAAACCTTCCGGTGTATCTGTGAAGTTCATCAGTAGATAATGCACTGAATGGACTCAAGTAGAAAGGAATGACAATGTTTGCAACTGGGACAGGCTCATGGGATAGAGATAAACTACGATAACGAGGTGTCGGTATAGTTTGGTCTGCAGAGTTAATATAGATTGTTGGAAGGGAAAATTTTATTGCAGCTGACTAGGAAGCAAAAATAACAAATAAAACTTGTTAAAGAATTTCTACCCTTTGGAGGTTCCAGTAGGATTCAAAGCCTGAGCAGAACTTATATATTCAATAGATTCAACCATCATAACGAGATTGGCACCAAGGAATATACAACTCTCACATTCACACTAGCCATCATCACTGCAGACTGAAAGCTACTGAATAGCTGCAGCTCCAGCAAGAGTTTAGGAATATTCTGACAGGTCTGAAACAAACTTGTTTTTCACTTCTCTCATCTCGAAATATTTATACTTCAACAGATCACAGATTCTACTCCCTATATCCAGTGGCACGGTGGCTCAGTGGTTAGCACTCCTGCCTCACAGCACCAGGGACCTGGGTTTGATTCCACCCTTCGGCAACAGTCTGCGTGGAGTTTGCACATTCTCCCTTTGTCTATATGGGTTCCCTCCCACAGTCCAAAGCTGTGCATGTTAGATGGCTAAACCATGCTAAATTGACCATAGTGTGCAGGCTAGGTGGATTAGCCATGGGTAATGCAGGGTTATAGGGTGGGTCTAGGTGGGATTCTTTCAGAGGGTCAGTTTGGACTTGATGGGCTGAATGTCCTGCTTCCACATTGTAGGGATTTTATGGAATAGATATCCTTACCGCCCCAGATCCCACTCACCTATCCTCCTTCCCTTGCTACCTATGTTTCATCCTGTACTTTCAAACCACTGGTTTAAAATGTCATTTTTGTGTTTAAATCACCTTGAAGTCTTTCCAGTTCCTCTCCTTAACTCATTCCTGTCCAGAACTTCCTCTCTGCTGTTCTGGATCTGGCCCCTTAATATTCTCCTGACCACGGAGGGTCCTGTCTTCAGCATCCTAGGCCCTTCATTCTGCAAATTCCTACCAATTCTGCATTTCGGACCCTAATTAAAACTTGAAATGTTTTCAGTCACTTTTAATCTTTCTTGTCCATAGTTTGGTATCCATTACGTCTCTGTGCACAACATGGGATGTGTTTTCTCTTTGGTATAGGTGCTATACAAATGTAAGTTGTTACTGCTGTTCCTTTCCTGTCCAGGCTTGGCCTCTCTGCCCACCCACATCGAAGACTGGAGAGGTGACCTGAATGCAGACGCCCGTCAGGACCCCTGAGAAGGAAAGCTCCTACGTTAATGAGATCACCACCAGTGCATTGGGCCTAGTGGGGAAAGTTCATTCGCAAAAGCATCTACAGTTTCTCTGAAGGTCAGTAAAACCTTCACTGAGCTATTTGTTCGAAAGAACACAGCAATGCTTTCATCTGTCCTAATGCTGCCAGTGAGTTGTCCCAGTTTCTGTGTTCTATTCCCATTGTGCAGGGGAACTACACTGAAGGGAGCAGCTTTTACAAAGGAAGGCTTTTCTCTCCTGGATCCGATCCTGTTAGCACCAGTGTCATCTCCCATTAGTGCAATCACAGTCTGCCAGCAACATCTCATTTCCCCTCATTAGGATAAACATGGCCACCAGGTGCACCAGATGGATTCAATCAGACCTTCATTTTATTTTCACCTTGTTCACGGCTCTGACCATGATGAGCTGGATTTTATATCACATTTTGTGCGGGGCAACAAAGACGGTGGAAGCAAACTACCTTCCTTTTAATGTCTGCTTGTTTGTCTCTACTCTCGTAAAGATCAATTTGAGCATCGTGACAAGAAATTAGTGTGAAATGATATTATGCCTGACTGTTGAAGATTATTCAATCCTGTTAGCACGGATAGACTGCTTGTGAGCAGAAATACCAAAATATGGCCTCATTCTGGGTGGTACATACTATGTAATTCTAGGTATTTTACCGCAACCCCTAACAGTAAATCTGATAGACCTACCCCACCCCTCATTACAACATTGACAGACCCCTCATTACAACACTTACAGACCCCACACCCCTCACTTTGACACTAACACACCCCACACCCCTCACTGTGACACTGACACACCCCACACCCCTCACTGTGACACTTACAGACCCCACACCCCTCACTGTGACACTAACACACCCCACACCCCTCACTGTGACACTTACAGACCCCACACCCCTCACTGTGATACTAACACACCCCACACCCCTCACTGTGACACAGACAGACCCCACACCCCTAACTGTGACACTGACACACCCCACACCCCTCACTGTGACACTGACAGATCCCACACCCCTCACTTTGACACTGACACACCCCACACCCCTCACTGTGACACAGACAGACCCCACACCTTTCACTCTGACATCTATTAATCCCTCATCCCTTAAGAAAGTAAAATATTCTGCTTGAACTTGTCTGTTTGAAGTCATCTCAGCAGCTAATGTCAGACTTGAATTTGTCATGGCTCACCAAGCTGTATTGCACTCAGACCTCTATCAGTTACAGATTTGTCAATGATCTCATGTGGAATACAGCGCCCATTTACCATCACATTGTTCATGTTTCTGTTGAACCTTCTGATCTAAATTCTAAATTCTAAGTCTAAATTCTGTTCAGTGCTGATTGCAGTGGAAAACAATTCCACCAAGCCAGTATAGTCATGGGTTTTACAATCGATGTTGCGATCTTCAATATCCTAAGATGATCACAGGCCACAATAGCTCTGACTGAGCTCTGGGTCCACGCTTGGCGATCCCAAATTGTCGCTGGTGCAGCTTCCTTCGGATATCTTTCAAAATGAAGCTAGAATGACCATTCTTTCATCATGCACCAACAACCCTCCCACGATTGTAAAATATTGTCGGTGTTCAAATTATCTTTTTATGGCTAAGCTGCTGAAACTTTGGTCTGGCCACCTTTCGATACAGTATTGACAGATGATGAGATTCCTGATCCCTCATCTGATCGTGTCAGCCAATTATGGCCGCTGTCTGTGTGTGTGGTTTTTTACCTTAAGAACTGAATGGAGTCTGCTAGTTTCCATTGCCACATATTATCTTCTCCTCTTAGGCTTCTTCTCTGTTGCTATTGGGCTTCTACTTTACTCACCAACCTGAATAACTTTCTCGAGAGTGAAATCTTCTTTTGACTGTAATAAATTTGACAGATGCACTTCAGCAATTCCAATAGCAATTCTGTCTCTTATGAATTCTGACTTGAAGTTGCCATAGTTGTATTTTTTAATAATGTATCAGGACCATTAATTAAATTATCTATGAATTGTCCTGGATGCAGAACCCTACTATTAAATCTTGCTCTTTGAAGGATTTTATTTGCTGTGACATTGAAGTAAATGTTAAAGGCTCTCAGTACCTCTTCACAAGTACCTTTTATATCTTTGCAGTCTAAAACATTGTCAGCTATGCTCCCAATTGTATATAGAAGTGTAATTACTTGTTTAACATATGATTTATATCTAATTTGGAAGCTGTTCTGTACAAAAAGGATTATTTTTTCCAAGATGCCAAATACTGTGTCCTATTTGCCCCATCTCTGAACTTAAATCTTTCTGGAACGATTATTTCTGATGCCATGTCTTCTGTTTTATTCTAAAGGTTTCTAAAACATTTTGTTTTAAAACACAAGCTTTCAGAGACTTACTCCTTCTTCAGATGTTAGTGAGAGTGTTTTCAAATAAACCTGTTGGTATTGTGTGATTTCTGACCTTGTCCAACCCAGTCCAACACTGGCACCTCCACATTTTGTGGTAATAACAGTATTGCTGCTCTGTGCTGTAATATTGGAGGGGTTTCCCATGTTTTCTGGTTAAGATGGATGATTCCCACTTTTTACAGCTTCGATAAATGATGTCCATTTTAACCACAATTTTACTCAACAACTCCCAATATTCATCATTTTAAGCGATAAATCCCAGTTTTCTGTTTGCAGCTCTCATAATCATCCTTGTGTCTCTCACATTTTTGTGGATAATTTTCACTCCACTTGAGTTTAAAAAATGCTTCCTGCTTTTAAAATGGTTTTAGTGAAGGATCACAGTAACAGTAGTAAAATCTCCTAAATCTCCTCTTCTGTTAGACCAGGGCTGCTTAGGTTTATAATTTTCCCCTTTGTCACTTTATTTCTGGCTTCATTACATCTATGGGTCTGTGACCTTGATTTAAATTGCTTTTGTGACCTTTGATTTCGCTTGCTGTAGCTGTGCCTCTTGATGCCTGCCCAGTAGGCAATGATTCTCAACCTGAGTATATTTCTCACTTTATGCTTTCCCATCTTGTACTATGCACTGATTTTAAAGTTTTCCCTTGCCCAACAGGGACTTTTAGCTTTACGCATGGACCCTCCGGTGTTGGTTCACTCTCTGGCTGAACCTGGACTCAGGAGGACTCAAACAGACAGCAGCCACCTGGTGCATTCTGTATCGGCGTTGCAAGTCGCCGAACACACAAACACTCCAGGGAGTTCTTAACTTCTGCTTCAGCACGTCTCAGGTCTATACACTGTCACCTTCTCGGATATGCTTCACACTATTTGTTGTAACACCCTCAACTGTCTGAGACCTCAGCTGGCACCTTGGAAGCCTAGGGAAAACTGCATTACACATGGTTTAAGAAAATATGTAGAGCTATATGTAGGGCTTTTGAGGCAATAGTTATTTAGTTGTAATGTAATTTCTGGTCTTAGAATTGGTGAAAAACGTAATTTATGCAAATAATATGTGCAGTGTTGGATGTAGGAAGTTGCTTTTAATGACTACATCCAATATGTTGTTGGCTAACTTTGGGTGTTCATAGTCTGGGTGATAATCTGTCCTGAATTTGGTCATTTTCCTCCTCAATTTTCCACAAGAAAGCAGATGAAAGGCAGTTGCAAACTCCTCGTTTGGAGTATTGAATTCATATGGGAAAAAAAACAGGAGATAGGCTGAGGAATGTTGATCTCAACAAAGTGAGAAAAGAAGGTGTGGAGATGGCTATAGGGAAATCACGTGACTTCAGCTGACAAAGGAGCAGTGCTCCGAAATCTTGTGATTTCAAATAAACCTGTTGGACTACAAACTAGTGTCGTGTGACTTTTGACTTTGCCCACCCCAGTTCAACACCAGCACCTCCGCGTTATAGGGAGATTGGCTGACATTGCAGGGAGGTTTAGAGAGTCTTGCCATGCTGATGAGTAGAGAGAAGGGAAGGAGGCTTTCTGCTAATAGCCTCAATTTTCAAGCAGATTTTTATACATTCTTGGGATTTGGGCTTTGCTGGCTAGGCTATTATTGATAGCCCATCTGTAATTATCCTTGAGAAGGTGGTGATGAGCTGCCTTCTTGATCCTCTACAGTCCATGTGCTGTACGTAGACCCACTATGTTGTTAGGGAGGAAATTCCAGGATTTTGAGCCATTGAGGGTGAAGATGATATATTTCCAGGTCAGGATGGTGAGTAACTTGGAGGAGAACTTGCAGGAGGTGGTGTTTCCAGGTAACAGCTGACCTTGTCCCGATCATGGGCTTTGAAGATGTTGTCTAAGGAGCATTGGTAAGTTACTGCCATTGCATTTTGTAGATAGCATACACTCAGCATCAGTGGTGGAGGGATTGAATGTTTATGAGTGTGGTACCTATCAAGTAGCTGCTTTGTCTTGGATGGTGTTGAGTTTCTTGAGTGTAGTTGGACCTGCAAACATCCAGGCAAGTGGGGAGTATTCCACTTCACTCCTGACTAATGTCTTGGAGATGGTTGACAGGCTTGGGGAGACAGGAGGTGAGTTGCTTACAGCAGAATTCCTAGCTTCTGACCTGCTCTTGTAGCCACTGTATTTATATGGTTGGTCCAGTTCAGTTTCTTGTCAATGGTAACCCCCAGGAGAGTGTACTCATCCAGGCAAGTCACATTTGGCTTCTTGTTAAAACGAACAAGGAAGGAAAAACCACACAAAGGGCAAAAAACACCATTAGAGAATATTTAGGAGTACAAACATGCCATGTATCCAACTATCTATCTCATGGGTTACAATGGCTTCTTAAGACACAATGAAGTTGGGAACAGCTTTGGTTGGTATCAATTGATTTCATAATTACATATTCATATGAAGAGTATGACTGAATTGAAGCAGCTGACACTCCAGTACTAAGTCGGACAGGGCTGTAAACAGTTGTGACAATTCATGAGATAGGAGACAGTGGAGAAAAAGGGTCAAGAGTCAATCAGGCCTTCAATGCAAAAATGTAAATATGAAAATGGATTAATGCCAATCATTGCATGAGGCAATAAAACTGTGCAGCCTAAGCAATCAGAACTTTTATATCAGATCCCTTCTGAGACAAAGATATTTATCTTACCAAATTGGTGTTGGAGATTGGTGTTTGCTGTTGACACCAGCCAGCACCAGCAAGATTGGGCTGTGGTTAGGGTGGGGGTTTGGTGGGCTGCAATGGGGAAGGAAATATAGATATAAAGTGTGAACCCCTGTACTCATTCATTTACTTGTATGTACAGGTCTTTGGCATACCGATTTTTGGATTTATCCAACTATATAGGAACAGGACAAAGCCAAGCCCTTTCCAAATTGTCAGGCCTGTGAAACTTGAAGAGGTAAAATAATAACCTTTTAAAAAAAGATGCAAGTGTAAATCCACTGATCTGCATAATCTGTGTGCAGGTGGAGACCGGTGGGAGGGTAAGGTTGGTTCATACTCCCACCAGTTACAACTCCAAAGTGGGGGGAGTGAGATGGGGGTTTTTAACCTCTAAGTGCATACAGAATATGGTGGCTCAGTGGTTAGTACTGCTGCCTCACAGCACCAGGAACCCAGGTTCAATACCAGCCTTGGGTGTCTGTCTGTGTGGAGTATGCACGTTCTCCCTGTGTCTGTGTGCCTTGCCTCTAGGTGCTCCGGTTTCCTCCCACAGTCTGTAAATGGACTGGCCATGTTATAGTGTCAGGTTATAGATGTGCAGGTTATAGATGTGCAGGTTAGATGGATTAGCTGTGATAAATGTGGACTACAGGGTTAGGGTTGAGGGCTGGATCTGGATGGGATGCTCTTTGGAGGGTCAGTGCAGACCCAATTGGCCAAATGGCCTCTTTCTGCACTGTAGGGATTTTATAAAATTCCTGAGCTTTGAAGGGTGGTTTTCTAAGGCTGCATGTAGACTAGACACTCCTAGTATAACTCATTTCTTCTTTGTGTTAATTTTATTCCTTTGGTTACAGCAGTTGTATTAAGTGATTCTGTTGGTTGACCTGCCATTAATTTGCGGAATGGGTTAATGAATGTGTTAAATTAAAACAGACAGGGGCCCAGCAGGAGCATACTAACCAGGTATTACAGAATAGTCCATTTGATTGGAGTTCCCCCTCTCTTGAAATGGCTAAACAACTAGAACATTTCAACTGTGAACTTACAGTTTTACGTATAAATCTTAAACATCTCCAGTGTCCTGCTGAAGATGTCAGAACTAATTCTCAGTGATTCCCTGTTGAGTTATGTTATAAATTTTAGATGAAAAGTAATTACAGTGCTTTGCATTTGGTAGTTAACAGTATTGAGGAGATGGGACAGAGCTGGGGTCTTATTGATGTAAATTCCTACTGCCTGTGTCCTAACTCATGCCAAATTACAATTGCTTGGCATCCCTGCATTCTCTGACTGGTATTGGCTCAGCAACACCTCTCTTTTTAAATTCTCACTCTAGTTTTCAAATCCTGCCAAATATTTACCCCCCGTATACCTTGATAACCTTCTTCATCCCTAAGACCCTCTGAGAGCTCTGCGCTTCTCCAATTCTGGCCACTTGTGATTCTTGGATTTTCAATGCCCTTTCATTGGGGTCTGTGGCTTCAGCTGCTTAATTCTAGGGTCTGGAATGTTCTCCCTAAAACGTTCTATCCTTTTTTTCATTCACAGGATGTGGATGTCACTGGCTAGGCAGCATTTATTGCCCATCCCTAATTGCCCAGAGGGCAGTTGAGAGTCAACCATATTGCTGTGGGTCTGGAGTCACATGTAGGCCAGACCAGGTAAAGATGGCAGTTTCCTTCTCTCAAGGACATTAATGAAACAAATGAGCTTTCCTGACAATCAGCGATGGATTCATGATCATCATTAGACTCCTAACTCCAGATTTTTATTGAATTCAAGTTCCACCATCCGCCTTGGTGGGATTTGAACCAGGGTCCCAGGACATTACCTGGGTCTCTGGATTAACAGTCCAATGACAATACCACTAGGCTGTTGCATCCACTTGCTCACTTTCTTCCTGGAGTTGCTCTTTAAAACCAACCTCTTTGGCCAAGATTTGTTCACCTTTCCTGGTGTTGAAAAATTTGTGTCCCAGTGACAAGATGATCATAGAATCTCCACAGTGTGGAAACAGGCCATTCAGGCCAACAAGTCCACACCACCCCTCTGAACAGCATCCCACCCTGACCCATTTCCCATGTCTAACTCAAACATCCCTAGACACAATGGGGAATTTAGCATGGCCAATCCACCCCCCTTCCTGGCACATCTTTGGACTGTGTGAGGAAGCTAGAGCACCTGGAGGAAACCCATTCAGACACAGGGAGAATGTACAAACTCCACACAGACAGTTGTCTGAGGGTGGAAATTGAACCCAGGTCCCTGGTGCTGTAAGGCAGCAGTGCTAACCACTGAGCCACCATGTCACCCCCTGATGATGCTTGCCATTTACCTCATAAAAGCTGCTTGCAAGCATATATCAGGCTCTAAAGCAGTGATTTCCCCTGTTCTTTAAATTCTCTACCATCTCAATGTGATCCATGCAACAGTGGCATTACAATGTAGACTGAGCAGCTAATCAGATTAAAGATTCCTCACAGACAGCACATCAAGAAGTATAATGCATGGAGTATCCTTCACTCTTTAAGCATTTTACAGAAAGCAAAATAAAACTCGGGCATACACTTTGGACCAAGTTAGAATTGAAATTTTAGTAGCAAACTCCCAAAAGCATTAATTTTATGAATCATGGAATAAGCAATTAAAACTCTATATTTGTAAAATTAGTTTTTCAGGCTCAACAGTAATTATGAACTTAATATGCTGTTAAAAGTTCAGTTACACTTCAACAAAGCTGAGCATTTTCAATAATTTTCACACTGAGAATAATGCGTCAGAAGTTAATGTTCAGACATAATCATTGACTCTGTTTTTTAGTGCATCTGTTAAGACAGAAACAGCACACCCGGTAAAGGAACAAGCAATTCTAGAATACAGTGATTAACTGTGCATGAGCTAGTGCTTGAAGCGGCTGTCAGTTCTACACAGGAATGATAGCAAGTCCTGACAGTTACATTGTCATCACAATATATTTCAGCCCAATATCTCCTTATATGCTGTACTGCAAAATATAATTTGATGAGATCTCTGTAAAGTGCCTTGAAACATTTTACGATGTTATAAGTACTATGTAAATGGATGTCATTGCTGTTTTTTTGGCTGCCTGTCTGGGCCCTGAACAGATCCTGATACAGACTTCCCAGGTTTCTGAGGATGGTTTCCACTCAGCATCTCTCTGTAGACTGACTGAACAAAGTTTGAGCTGTTTATAAAATGTAAATCTGGTACAATCCAGGAAGGAGAAAGTCGTTCAAATTCTGGCTCCATGTTTGAAGATGCAGGCATCCAGGTTTCAGGGCCCAGCTCCTCCGTCCTTCTCCTCTCCATTCATCCATGATTTATAATCAGCCATATGGAGTAAGACTCATTTTCTGCATGTGAGGGGAGCTAAGGATGGTCACTCCCAAGCTCCTACCCTCCTATCTCCCCTCCCTCCCTTTCCTCTCTTTGTTCCCTCCATTTCTTCCTCTTTCCCTCCCTCTCCTCCCTCCCTCTCCTCACTTCCTTCCTCCTCTTTCTTTCTCTTACCCTCTCCATCCCGCCCTTTCCTCCCTCCTTTCTCTTTCCCTCCCTCTCCCCCTCCATCTCGTCACTCCTACCTCTCCTCTCTCCTTCCCCTTTCTTCCTCTTTCTCTCTCTCTCCTCCCTCTCCTTGTTCCCTCCTTCCTCCTCTCCATTCCCATTTGGCTGGGCAGCACATTCATTGAAGAAATGCCTCAGAAAACGAATGAGACTAAGAGAAAAGCTGGCTAGTTAGAACACCATTCCTTGTGGTTAAACCAACAAATGCTGGCTTCCTTGTGGAATTTGATGAACTCGATGCTGGGAAGAGACCATTCTCAAGAATCCTTTCTTCCTCTCAGATGTAGATGCGGATTCGACACCAGATTACATAGTAACTATTTCGTATCATTGCCTGATAACATTCAGGGGTGCAAACCCAAGCCTTTGAGAAGAGTTTTCACAAAGGCATCCTTGCCTTTGTATCCTCGCTAGCTACTGGAGAGGTCTCCGAGGACTGGCGAGTAGTTATAATTGTTCCTTTGTTCAAGAAGGGAAATAGGGACAATCCAGGAAATTATAGACTGGTGTGTCTCATAGCGGGCGTTGGGAAGCTATTGGAAGAATATTTAGGGGTCAGATTTACGCGCATTTGGAAAAGCATGGCCTACAGACAGTCTGCATGGCTTTGTGCAGGGTAGGTCATGTCTTATTAATTTGATTGAATTTTTTGAGGAGGTAACAAAGGTAATTGATGAGAGTAGAGCAGTGGATGGCCGCTTGGATTCCGAATTGGCTTGCCCATAGAAGGCAGAGGATCGTGGTGGAAGGGTGTTTTTTAGGCTGGAGGGCTGAGACTGGTGGTATTCCACAGGGATTGGTAATGGGACCTCTCCTGTTTGTGATACATATAAATGACTTAGATGAAAATGTAGATGGGTAGGTTAGTAAATTGGCAGACAATACAAAGATGGGTAGAGTTGTGGATTGTGTAGAAGGTTGTCAAAGGATACATCTGTATAGAGCATTGGTGTACAGAGGGATCTTGGGGTTCAAGTCTATAGCTCCCTTAAAGTGGCCACACAAGTAGACAGGGTGGTAAAGAAAGCATATGGCATGCTTGCCTTTATTGGTCGGGAAATTTAGTACAAGAGTCAGAATTTCATGTTGCAGTTTTGTAGGACTTTGGTTAGGCCACACTTAGGGTATTGCGTTCAGTGCTGGTTGCCACATTACAGGAAGAATGTGGAGGCTTTGGAGGGGGTGCAGAAGAGGCTTACCAGGATGCTGCCTAGATTAAAGGGCATGGGTTATAAAGAGAGACTGGAAAAACTTGGGTTGTTCACTCTGGAGCAACGGAGGCTGAGGGGAGACTTAATAGAAATCTATAAAATTATGAAATGCATAGATAAGGTTGACAGTCAGAATCTTTTTCCCAGAGTTGAAATGTTTTAAATTAGGGTGCGTGCATTTCAGGTGAGAGGGGGAAAGTTCAAGGGAGATGTTAAGGGCAAGTCTTTTACACAGAGAATGTTAGGAATGTGGAACACGCTGCCAGGGGTAGTGGTGGAGGCAGATATGATAGGGGCATCTATGAGACTTTTAGATAAGCACATGAATGGAGGGATATGGACCAAGGGCAGGCAGAAGGGATTAGTTTAATTTGGCGTCATATTTGGCACAACATCTGGGGATGGAGAGACAGTCTGGGAAAAAAAGACAGATAGCCAGGAACTGAGAAACTGCATTACTTTCTGTTCAGTAAAAAAAATACTTATTGGGTTTGACAATGAAGGACTCACTCCTTGAAACAACCAGGAATGTCCAAAGATGGAAACTGCAGCAGTGGAAGACACTGTTCAAACCTCTTTGTGATATGTATAAATGACTTAGATGAAAATGTAGATGGATGGGTTAGTAAGTTGGCAGACAATACAAAGATGGGTGGAGTTGTGGATTGTGTAGAAGGTTGTCAAAGGATACATCTGCTTTAGTCATTGAGTTCATTGGTGTTTGGAAATATTGGTCAAATAAAGCTTGTAGAGTACAAACCCACTGATATAGGCAGTAACTTCTAAACCCTAATTTATTACATCTGCTGCAGAAGGTTAAGGCCCACTCCAATTTGAAATGCAGGTCTGTCAGTCCTAATGACTGTGCTTTTCCAACCTTCCAGCAATGATACTGGGATGGACTGTACAAAAACACATTTCAGTTTGTGCTGTGCAGGGATACAGGAGTACAGTGAAACGTGTACAATGTTGCTATTCCTGGAACCATCTTAGGCGCAAAAGAAATGTTTGATGCCCAGTCTCTCTGATGAAATAAGTTGATAATGATTGACCCATGCAGGTATTGAACAAGCCTGCGTTCATCAAACATTTACTGAAGCAGTGGGATTCAAACCAATGCATATAGAACACAATAACCTCTTGGCCATCTTATCACTTGGTATGGGGTATTGAAATATAAAAGTAATCATAGCGACTAATCCCTCCCTCATACCCTACTCTTAAAACAACAACTTTAATGGGTTAAACAACACCCGGTGCTGCACTGTAACAGAAACATAGTTAAGGGAAATTTATAGAATAGAAACTTATCAAATCAAATCAAAGTAGCATTATCTGGGGTGATAATGCCCCAGTCCCTGCGGTGCTCACCAGTCTCTAAAGGCATCAATTCTGCCAGAAGACACTATATCCTCCCTCTCTACAGACTCCACAACAGCCCTCATCCTCCATTCTTGCATATACTTAAGACTTGGGTCTTGACACCCAAAGGGGTCATTTTGACATTGGGTGATAAGGACCAGTCACACGTTGTACAGCTCTCCCCACCTTTTGTTTCAACTCAAGTTAGCTGAGCCAATATTGCCCTTTTCCATATTAACAAGTTACTGTAGTGTGTGTTGGATAATCAGCCATGGTCATATTGAATAGCGAAGCAGGCTCGGAGGGCTGAATGGCCTACTCCTGTTCCTATTTTCTATATCTCTATTATCAACCAAACTCAATGTTGCCTCTTTCACTCCACTCCCGTATACAAAATGCCACAACAATTTCTCTGGTAGTAACAGAAACATTGCTGATACGTTGGATATTTTTTTTTAACTTTCATTAATGGGACGTGGGTGTCGCTGGCTGGGCCTGTATTTATTGCCCATCCCTAATTGCCCTGGAATCCCACAGTAATGATGCCAGTGGTCAATGACTGGCAGCAAATAAAACAATTCAAAAATAAAAGCAAACTGGTAATGTCTGGGTCATGACCAATATCACTTTCAGCTGCTTATCACTAATCTGTGTCCCTTCCTCCTCTTCTTTCTCTGACCCGTCTCCTTTCTGATGATCAAGTCAAGCATCTCCAGGTTTTTCAATTCTAAATTGACCTTGTCTTTAATGAAAGGTTGCCACTCAATGCTTGAACCTGCCTGTATTTCTCTGTGTATGCAGTGTAATGAGTATTATGAGAAGCATTGCTCGTTTGTCTTCTCAATGATCTACTGGAATTCTGTTTCTTTTCTCATAATTTACTGCATTTGCAATTTTTCATTTTCTCCCTCTTATCAATCTTTGTTTTGTTCTTTTCACTCTTTCAAATGTTCTCTTCCTCATTTAGTTAACCCACATAAGTACCATCCAGATGTGAGCAGATCCTGACAATATCCTGATATATGAATATGCCAATTAGTCTGCTCCAATCTGTTGCATCTGACAGGATTTTGCTATATTTTTGTATTTACTAGCAGTGTGCATCTTAGACCCTGGTTTGCCCAAACCCAATATATTCTGCTGTCGAATGCCAGCTATCCCTATCTTGGTTAGGAAGTTAGCCATGCTTTGTTTTAACTTAGCTCCGTTGATTTGCATAGATAGGGGACAGGTTATACGTGGGCAGAGCTGTGACAAATATCCTCATGGGGGTTTTGCTTGTCCCATTGGTGAGGTTTTAAATTAGCATAGCAGGGGGGATGGGAACCAAATTGTAGGCTTAGATGGATTAGATTCAGATCAGGAATTGGGACGTAAAATATTAGTGATGTACTCAATGACTTGGAAAGACAAACGAAATGAGGATTAAAAAGCATCCAGCAAAGGAAATTGATGGGTTTGAGCTGTTTATACTTCAGTACAAAGAGTATTACAAAAAAAGCAGGTGAACTAAGGACACAGATAGACACATGGCAGCATGATGATATTGCTATAATGGAAATGTAGCTAATGGAGGGGCAAAAAAGGAGTGGTCACACTACTAGGAGTCTGCTACAGACCCCCAAATAGTGAGAGGGTGATAGAATCCCTACAAGTGTGGAAGCAGGCCATTCAGCCCATTGAGTCCACATTGACCCTTTGAAGAGCATCTTAGCCAGCTCCACCCCCCATACCCTATCCTCATAACCCTGCATTTCCCAGGGCTAATCCACCTAGCTTGCACATCCCTGGACACAAAGGGCAATTTAGCATGGCCAATCCACAATGGACTGTGGAAGAAAACCAGAGCACCTGGAGGATACCCGCACAGATACAGGGAGAACGTACAAACTCCATACAGACAATTGTCCAGGGGTTGAATTGAACCCGGATCCCTGGTGCTTCGAGGCAGCAGTGCTAACCATTGAACCACTATTGCTGCTCCAATGACTGTATATGTGGCCACATGTCTGCCTGTAGGAATAACAGGGCAACAATAGTGGAAGACTTCAAACAACCCAAAATCAACTGGGTTTCAAACAATGTAAGGGGCATTGACGGTGAAAAATCCATGTAGTGTGTCCAGGAAAATGTTATTAAACAATACTTGACAAGCCTAACAAGAGGAGATATAATTCTGGATTTAGTTTTGGGAAATGAAGATGGGCAGGTTGGTGAAGTGACACCATGTCAGGGATAGTGACCACAATGTGGTGAGATTTAGTATTGTTATGGAAAAGGACAGAGTTAAATCAGGAGTAAAAATTTTAACTGGGGGAGGACAAATTTTACAAAACGGAGAAGTGATTTGGCTGAGCTGGATTGGACAAGGCTGTTAAGAGATAAATTAGTGGTAAACCAGCTGGAGGCACTAAAAAGTGAGATTCTTAGGGCATCAAGCATGCATGTCCCCTCCAAAAATAAGGATGTTACTGCCAAATCTAGAACCCCATGATTGTCTAGAAAAATACATGATGTGGAGGTGCTGAAAGCTTGCAATTTCAAATAAACCTGTTGGACTATAATCTGGTGTCTTCTGAATTCTGACTAGAAAAATACATGGGAAGATTAAACAGAAAAAGAAAGCTTATGATAGGTATAAAAAAACTCAATACTGAGGACTTTAGAAAGTACAGGGATCAGGTTGAAAAAAGTAAATGAGGAAATCAAAGAGAGGACATCAAAAAATATTAGTAAGCAAGATAAAGGAAAGCCCAATAATGTTTTGCTAGTATATAAGGAGCAAAACAACAGTTAAGGAAACAGTAGAACTTATCAGAGATGAAGAAGAGAACTTGTGTGAGGATGCAGAGGATATGGGAAGAATTTTAAATGAATTGTTTGTCTCTGTATTCACGAAGGAAAGGGATGATGTGGATATAGTAATCCAAGAGGAACAGTGTGAAATATTGGACAAAATAATCATTACAAGATAGGAAATGTTAGAGCAGCTGGAATCCTTGAAATTGGATAAGGGCTGAATTGATTGTTCCCTAGGATGTTGAAGGAGGTCAGGGAGGAAATAGCAGATGGTCTGAGGATTATTTTCCAATCTTCACTAGATACAGGTGAGATGCCAGAGGACTGGAAATGTGGTTCTATTGTTTAAAAAGGATACAAAGGAAATGTCAGACAATTACAGGCCAGTTAGTCTTCTGGTGGTGGGCAAATTGTTAGAATCAATCCTGAGATGTCGGATAAATTGTCACTAAGAAAGGCACTATTCAGGGATAGTCAGCATGGCTTTGTTAAGGGAAGGTCACGTCTTACAAATTTGATTGAATTCTTTGAGGAAGTGGTGGTGGGTAAGTTGTTGGAGGTGATTCTGAAAGATAGAATTTATATGTACTTGGAGAGGCAAGGCCTGATTACGGATAGTCAGCATGGCGTTGTGCATCAGAAATTGTATCTCACAAACTTGACTGAGTTTTTTGAGGAAATAACCAAGAAGATTGACAAGCGCAAAGCAGTAAACATTGTTTACTTGGACTTTACTAAAGCTTTTGACAAGTTTCCGTGTGGTAGACTAATTAGCAAAGTTAAATCACATGGGATTCGGGGTGAACTTGCCAGTTGGATACAAAATTGGCTTAACGGCAAGAGACAAAGAGTGGTGGTGGAGGCAATGACCTGGTGGTATTATTGATAGACTATTAATCCAGATATCCAGGTAATGTTCTGGATACGTGTGTTCAAAATCCTGCCAGAACAGATTTGGAAGTTGAATTCAATAAAAATCTGGAATTAAAAGTCTAGTGATAACCATGATTGTCATAAAAACCCATCTGGTTCACTAACATCCTTTAGGGAGGGAAACTGCCATCTTTATCCCACCTGGCTTTCATGTGACTCCAGAACCACAGCAATATGGTTGACCAGGGGTTATAGATTCAAGCTAAGTGGCAGTGGATTTGGGGATAACATTCTTTTACACAGAGGGTGGTGGGTGTCTGGAATTCACTACCTGAGTTGCTGGTGGAGGCAGAGACCCTAACCTGTTTTAAAAAGTACCTGGATTGCACTTTAAGTGCTATAAGCTGCAGGGCTATGGGCTGTGTGCAGGCAGATGTAATTAGAAAGGGCATCAAGGTGTCTTTGGGTCAGCATGGACAAGATGGGATGAATGGCTCTCTTCTGTGCTGCATCACTTCTATGGTTCTATGAGAGATGTTCACAATCCGAGATTTTGATGTTTACAATGCCTGAGACACTAAACACTCTGGTAAGTTGTTAATTATTTACATGTTCATACGATGTTGTTTGCTAGGCCACCCTAATTGCCCCTGGGAAGGTCCATGAGCCATCTTGTTGAACTACAGCAGTCCTTAGAAAGTAAATACATGCACAATGCTTTGAGGAAGGGAGTTCCAGAATTTAGACCTGACATCAGTGAAGGAACGGCGATACATTTCTGAGTCAGGATGGTGTGTGGCTTGGAGTGGAGCATACAAAAGGTGACATTCCTGTGTGTCTGTTGTCCTTGGCTTTTTAAATGATAGACATATTGGGTTTGGAAGGTGCTGTTGAAGAAGCCTTTGTGACTTTCTGTAATACATCTTGTACATGGTACACGCAGCAGCTAATACGTGTAGGTGGTTGATGGGTATGAATGTTGAAGGTGGTGAATGGGGTGCAAACAAGCGGGCTCCTTTCTCTTGGATGGTGATGAGCTTCTTGAGTGATGTTGGAGCTGCAGTAATCATGGAAAGTGGGGAGTATTCCATCACACTCCTGAGTAAGGTCAGCACTACTAGCTCACAGCTCCAGGGAGCTAGGTTCAATTCCACCCTGAGGCAACTGTCTGAATGGAGTTTGCACATTCTCCCCATTTCTGTGTGGGTTTCTTCTGGGTGCTGTAGTTTCCTCCCACAGTCCAAAGATGTCCTGGTTAGGTAGATTAGCCATAAGAAATGCAGGGTTACAGGTTAGGGAAGTGGGGCTGGCTGGGGTTCTCTTCAGAGGATTGGTGTGGACTTGATGGGCCAAAAAGCCTGCTTCCATACTGTAGGGATTCTATGGATTAATGTCTTACAGATGTTGGATAGAGTTTGGGAAGACAGGAGGCGAGTCGCTCACTGCAGAATTCCTAGCTACTGACCTGCTGTTGTAGCCACAGTATTTATATGGCCAGTCCAGTTCAGTTTCCAGTCATTGATAACCCTCTAGATGTTAAAAGTGGGGACCTCACTGATGGTAATGCCATTGAATGTCAAAGGGAGATGGTATTAGATTCTCTGTTTTGGAGATGGTCACTGCTTGATGACCATTTACCATCAAACAGTGCATTCAACTCTTCCAGAGATAGTAGTCTTCCTACTGCTTTCCACCAATAGTGCAGCTTACCATGCTGTGTGAACCATTGACTCAGTCATCACTGACACATCACAAGTTTCGATCAAACACCATCTCCACTATGATGACACAACTTGTTTTCAACTGGATCACCCTGCTGTGTGATGCATCAGCTTCCAGTGTCGGTATGCAGTATATTCTAGAGTACGATGCAGGACCTTCCCTTAACCTGGCAATGTTTATTTAACTAGGAGATAGAAAGGACTGCAGATGCCGGAAATCAGAGTCAATAAAATGTGGGGCTGGAGAAGCACAGCAGGTCAGACAGCATCTGAGGAGCAGGAAAGTCGATGTTTCGGGTCTGAGCCCTCCCTCACGACTGGTCATCAGGAAAGATTCAGACTTGAAACGTCGACTTTCCTGCTCCTCAGATGCTGTCTGACCTGCTGTGCTCCTCCAGCTTCACATTTTATCGACAATGTGTGTAAGCTTCTGTTAGCACTACTAAAGCTGCTCTACATATTGCAGCTGGCTATGTCATTTACATTGTCAGTCTTGACTCATTAGCATATCAAACTCTTAAAACAACACATCCCTTAAAACACTAACACTACATTCCATTGTTTTCCCAAGAAAACATATTTTCACTAAAAGTGAAAATGCAAATGCATTACAGTATTTGTAAAACTACTTATGCAAACAGAAGTAATAATTGAAAATTTCACAGTTCAGAAGTATGCATGCTGTGTAGGTGATTTGGCGATCCTTTTGGATATTTTGGTGATGTTACATTATAGTAAGTTAGATTTCACAGTTAAATGTTCCCAACTTGTAGATGTATTGAAGTCTTGCATGTCAGTAGTGCCCTGATTGTTATCCTGAGAGTCTACCATATCTTCATTATCTATACTTATTTTTGTGTGCGCTTTGTGCACAATTCATGTCTTTTTACAGTTCCTGATTTGGCTTTTGTTTCTCTTCAATGTTGCTCCATTGTGCTATGACTTTGTAGGATCTAGGTTCATTGCCCACTTTTGTTGCATCTGTGAGTATCTATGTCCCCTGCAGACACATAATCTATGTGAAAACATCAGAGACGGAAGCATACATTCTGCTCCGGACCACAAATTGTATGAAAGCATCCATTTTGCCTTAGGTAAACTCCACCAAAGCTGCAGAAAATAGGAAACTATTACTTTGACAAGAAACCCCAAGGAAACAGTACAGGATACAATATTGCTATTAGCACAATTTTAAATTTTAAGGAAATAAAGACATTTCAGCTTAGCTGGAAATAATATGATGTCGCTTTAATGTAATACAGAGTTTGAAAAGTTTTGAGCAAGAATACAAAATTGCAACAATACAGATCTTAAAATCTTGAAAAAGTCATCGAACAAGGGAATTAAAACAATATTGTCTGTTGTCAGATTTAAAGCTTAAATGTGAGCAGATTACAAACCGTATCTAAAATGTGGCAAATTTTAAACAGTTTAACAATTTTAAATACGAGGAATAAATATCCACACAAAAGGAAAAGGGAGAAGAAAAAATACTATCGCACAGTTCTAACGTCAGAGATGAGTCAAACAGTATTGGACATTGTAAAGAAAACAGTTCTGAATATACAGAATTGCTATAAAATTAAATGCTAAATCTCAAGCCAAACAGGGCAAATCTCTTAAATTCAATAGAATATAAAACTGATGATGTTAGAAATCATAAAAATATGAAAGAAAGTCAGATGCTTTTGAAAAAGTTTTAATCACTTTAGGTAATTACCTTAGCCATTGATCAATCAATATTCTACAACGGGCAAGATTCAACAAAAGAGTTTGGTATCCAGGGAAATCCATAGACAATTTAAATAATGACCTCTGCAAATTAATAGAAAACTGAGAATGAAGAACTTGGACATCAGAATTACAATGAGACAAGATTATTGTTTGAATTATTGTTGAGTCTTTGTTAGACTTATTACAGGACAAAGAACAATGTCAGTGCTGTGGAACAATAAAAACCTGCAGGCACAAGCATTGTCCAGCTATGATAAAATAATACTATTTCTGCAAAACAATAGATCACTTCCAGAAGGTGTATTAATGTGGGACGCTGTTGCAGAGCAGGAAAAAAGTGCTTACAAAAGCTTACTCCTACAAAGAGATCAACGTGATAGAACATCTACCACTGAAAAAGATACCAGAGGCATTTATGGGGAAATTTGAATTTGACAGAGCTTATTTATCTCAAGGGACATCCCATTAATTTTAGATTTGTTGTGGGGATGAGTGTCAGAGATGAGCCTACATGTTCAGGTGGAATAGGTCTCCAGAGGAAAGATCTGCTGCGAGAACTACTGCACACAGAGTTGAAAATGTGCATGTAATTCATTAGCAACGCTTGTCACTTTTGAGACTGTATGCATTTCTTTAGCTCAACTTTCTTGCATTATCAGGTATTAAATTGGTTTTAAGAGAACAATTAGTTATGAAATAAATCATTGTTGACTAACCAGTAAAGAGGCAATTGGTAGATGATTTCTTTGGGCTTCTTGGATAGCTAGTGGAACCTAAAAATAAGTTATCATATTTTGGTATTATCTAGTTTGGCAGGAAAAATTGGTTCATTCTGTTAGCAGTAAGTAAGACTGTGACTTTACATCACTGATGAAAATATTTTCTACTTCAGACGTCATAAAAGCAAATTAACGTTTACAAAATTATGAGAAGCATTGACAGAATAAATAGTCAGAGTTGTTTCGCCAGGTTAGAAATGTAAATTACTAAGAGACATAGATTTAAAGTAAAAGGGGGAAAGTTTAAAGATGTGAGAGGCATGTGTTTTACACAGAGGGTGCTAAATCTCTGGAAGAAGGGGCAGTAGAGGCAAATACAATAGCAAGGCTTAAGCCACACCTTGACAGTGTTACCTGAAAGGAGTGCTCAAACCTTTGACCCAGGTGTTCTTCCCCTGTGTGACAGGCAAAAAAAAAAGGAGTTGTCCCAGGTTTTAATTAAACAGACCCATCTTTATTGAACTCTTTAGATATCAATACTCAATATAAAACATACATTCATTTCAACATTTACTTCTTACTTCATCTAACTTAACTTTAACTTTAACTCACTTCATTTAACTTCACTTTACCTTATCTCTAACTTAATTCACATTTAACTCTAATTCTAACTTTAACACTATAACTTGAAACAAATACCACTCCGATTTGAGTGAACTGGCCAATTTTTGGTCTTGTCGAACTTGCCTCGTGGTTCTTTATCTTTTCTGAAGTGAACATCAGGGTATGTACTTCTCAAATGTTTGCCTCGAGGGCTCAATCCTTTGCACTGGTAACTTATATCTTAAAGTGTTTTCACTTTCCAGAAACTTCTCTGGCACTCAGCCAATGAATTGACCAAACC
>NC_063362.1:24502672-24505872 GCF_021869965.1 Rhincodon typus
CCGAAACGTCAGCCTCTCTGCTCCTATGATGCTGGTTGGCCTGCTGTGTTCATCCAGCCCTGCACCTTGTTGTCTCACTTATTTTCCATCTCTGCAAGCCATGTGCCTCTGTGCCTGCATTCACAAGCAGCCTGGCTAGGAATATTGATCTCATTCAATTTTGTGCTTCTTCTCTTTCTTTCAGTCAATAGCAAATGGAAGTCGGCATAATTGGGAGGCAGGACCATCCTGCAAAAGTCCCTGAGTAGACCTTCTTGTGTATAGAAGGGTCATGGCTCAGGGATTGCACCTTGCCTCAGAGAGTCTCACTGCTGGACTTGAGCACATTAACTGCTTTAGTGCAGTGTCAAGGGAGTGCTGCACTGTCACAGTCAGTAAAATCAAGGTGAGACTCTATCCTGTCTGATCCAAATCAGGACTGCTCTGCCATTGTCCCAGTAACAGGCTTCGTTATGTATGCATTGGTTGAGCACCTCATAAAATATCTGTGCTGGAGAGAACTGTTGATTTTACTTTGTCAGAACTTTACATGGTTATGATAAGCTTTTCTTTCAGTGATCACTTTTGTCAATGTCTCAGTACAAAAATAAGAAGTGTAAATCGGTTGAAGCCTCTTCTATTGATAATTTGATTATCTAATTTATCATGCAGGAGGAATTAGAGGAAACATAACTGAAATCTTATTGGAGTCTGAGAAACCTAATAGGTGAAAGGTCTGGTAAGGCTCATCTCAATGTTGAAAGCATCCCAGACCTGCTTTTCACAAGTGGCATGGCAAGTTTGGGTCATTGTAATGCTGCAGCAATGACACTGTGCATTCAGAGACCTACATGTAGTTCATGGAGTAGACCAAGCTGTATTTCCAGGCTCTTCACTTACCATCAAAGCACTCACCCACTCTCAACCTATCTGGATGCTCACAGTATCCCTGTATTGCGTTGCCTTGCTTTGAGGTACCAGGGCTCATCTTACTTCAGTCTTGCCTTGCTATTTAGTGCAGACACAAAGGGAGGAAGCTTGTCACGGGTGTCAGTAGGCCTCAGTCTAAACAGGAGGTCCCAGCACAGTAACTCAAGGGCAGCTTCTGGTCCCAGTCTGACACTCGGGGCAGTCAGAGTCAGGATGTTCTCCACCATAAAGAGCGAGGAGCTGAAATACAGGCAGCCTACCATCTGTCCTGAGTCTTTCTGTTCAAGTGGTGGCTGTTTCCCTCCTGGGATGAGAGAGAGGCAGCTATTTAGGGAAACGAAAGTGTGTGGCCCGGCTATTGGTACAGGTGGGGAGGTGCCCTCAGCAAAGGAATAGGCAGCGCTGAGGGCATCGCAGGGTTAGTGGTTTCAGAGGTTTGAGTGAGTGAGTGAGGGAATATGTCACAGGCAATAGTAAGATTGATAGAGCCTGGGTCTTGTTGGGAGCTGGGTACAGTACCAGGGAAAGTGAGTGTAATCTATTAATGTGAAGGTGGTGGCATTTGCATTGGGAGAGTGGAGAAGGTCATTGGCCTTCTTCATACATTTCTGAGCATTCCTAGTGGATAGTGGAGACTGGATTGTCCCAGGTGGCAACTTCAGAGCTGGCTGGCATGGCCTGGTGCTGCTGGTCCTGGGGAAGAGGAAGTCCCATCTCTGTGCCACCCTGTCCAGTAGTACTTACAGGTCTCTGCCCACAAATCAGGGCACTGACTTTATCCTTCTTTGCCAGGTCTGAGGCAAGACAGGGTTGGAATCAGACATGAGTGGTGCCATGAAAGGGGGTAGGTAGCAACTGGCACTCATTTGGTACTGTACAGCGACAGAACACACTCAAGAGGTGAAAAGCCTCTGATAAGATGTGATGAAACCCCTGAGTGGTCCCAATACAGGTCTCTGACTGCATTAGTCCATTGCACATCAACACACTGATATTGGTATACTCCCTGGATTGCAGAGGCATGGACATACTTATTGAAAACCCCACCCATATAAAAACCCAACCAGGCACCTGATGGCAGCCAGTCTCCTGGACTGGTATAGGAGGCTACCCATGATATACAGTGTGTGTCCCCCTGACTGACATCTGCCTCCACAGACTTCGGTCAAGACTACTCCCTTAAGACTTTGAGAGCTGGCTACCAGCTTGCTGCACGCTCAGTGTGTTTGCCCCATAAACTGCTGGCATTGGGGCAGGTGTGAAATTGTTGTAGCACACTGCCATACAGCAAGATGTACAGCCCGTAGTCTGTGATTTAGTCACAGGCAACATGGAAGTGAATCGAGAGCAGGTGGCGAGCTGAATCCGCAGGTACACACTCTGGTGCCTTGCCAATTTTTCTCAATATTGAATGTGTTTGGCCTGTTTGGTAAAGTGGAAAGCTGCAATATTAATGAGGCGAGTTGCAGTGTTATCAAGTTGTTTTACAAGAGTTAATCCTGGTGAACTGGCACCTCATTGCTGCCTAGTGAGAATTTTCACCACACTGCTTGTGAAAAGCCGAGGGCAGGATGTTCTCGATGTCAAGGTAGGTCTCACCACACTTATTGCCTAATTTTGCCACATGTCTGCCATTGCCCACATCATTCAGAACCTTTTGAGATTCTGCCCATTATTTTTGACAGTGTTCTTGGGATCTGTGAAATACTAGCAGGGTTACTTTTAGAGCACCCGACTCATTAGCTTGTTACAGAGAATTGTTTATCTAGACCAATTCAGAGGGATCAAGAGTCAACCAAAGTGGGACTGGAGACACATGCAGGCTTTGTTTTTACTTCCCAAATGGTTTTTAATGGGTAGTTTCATTTTCCATTGTTAGCTCGCCAATTACCATATTTACTGAATTTAATTTGTAAGTATGCATATTCAGATTTGAACTTGTAACCTCTTGATTAATAGCCCAACATTCAAACCACTACAGCATCATATCCACATTCATGGCCAATGCACTCTCATGGTAAATTTGAGAGGCCGGTAACAGCTAGAGTTAAGAATTTAAGATGTGACCCACTGTGTCAGTCAGTCTAAGATGAGTGAGGTCAGTATCACTAAGAATGAAGTCTGATGAAAAAGATGTGGGAAATCTATCAGATTTGGATTCACAGGACGTATTGGTGTGTTTTGAACAACTTGGTCAAACTGCAGTTTGTAACATAACACTCTCAGGCCAGTCGGTCTACATGGCTGTAACACTACAGTCTCAGTGCAGTCCATTGAGAGGACTGTAACAC
>NC_063362.1:24505882-24551108 GCF_021869965.1 Rhincodon typus
AGTGCAGTCGATTGAGAGGACTGTAACACTACAGTCTCAGTGCAGTCGATTGAGAGGACTGTAACACCACAATGCAGTTTGTTGACAGGTTGGTAACATTGGAAGAATGCTATGCAGAACACTTTCACTCAGGTTGAAATCATAATTCTAACCTTCTTGTGACTTTTTATGACTTTACAGTCATACTCATGTCTCTTGGCCAGCTGAAATGTTCCAGCGAAGCCCAACACAAACAAGAAAAATCTGCCAATGAGGCACTTTAGAATGTTCTGGACTCAATACTGAGGTACACAATTTCAGGCCATAAACTCTGTCCTCCATGTTGATCTGTTTTTAGCCATACACCAGTGAGACTTTGTTTTGTTTTCATATGGAGTTGTTCTTCATTCTACCATTAATACTTACTCTAATACTTTATTTTAAGTCTTTCATGGGATGTGGGCATCACTGGCAAGGCCAGCATTTGTTGTCCATCTCTAACTCTCCTTGAATGAGTGGCTGGCTATACCAATTCAGGGCGTAGTTACACGTCAACCAAATCATGAGGTAAATGTAGATCAGACTGTAAGGACAGCAGATTCTGATCCCCAGAGGGCACTAGTAAACCAAATGGGTTTTTACAACAAACAATGTTAGTTTCATGGTCTTCATGAAAAGATTAACATTTAACTCGAGATTTTCTTTAAATTACATTAGATACTCTGCTAGGATTTGAACACATGTACCTGAGCATTAGTCCAAGCATCTGGAATACGATTACCACTACACTGCCATCATCCTTTAATGCCTGCCATTACAACTCTCTTTGCCTTTTGTTCCATGACAGCTTTGTCATTTAATCTCACCTATATTCTAACTTATCCCTAACCTTCCTGTTTGCTCTCCCTGATTCTCTCCTACTTTTCAGGAGTATAAAAGCCATTACATTTCTGCCTCCCCTCAGTTCTGAAGAAGAGTTGCACTGGATTCAAAACCTTGACTTTGTTTTTCTTTCTCAACAGATGCTGCCTGACCTGCCAATATTCTGCAGCTCGTTTATGTCAAGTTGCCAACATCTGCATATGGTTCAGTTGGCATCACTTTCACTATTGAGCCACAAAGTTCTGGATTCAAGTTCCAGGTTCTGAGCATATTAAAACAAAGGCTAATATTCCAGTGGGATGCTGTGGGAGCACTGTGCTATGAGGTGCAACTTTTCACCTGAGATCTTAAACCATGACCCCTCAGGTTGCTCAGTTGGATGCAAAAGATCTTATGGCACTATTCCAAAGAAGGGAGTTATCCCCAACATGCTGATCAGTCAATGTGAAAAAACAAATTATTGGGTCATTATCATTAACCACATTCAGGTAAAATAAAAGGTCAGTAAATATGGATGTTAGTCTGTGCTACTGACACAACCACAGCAAAATAATTGCACTCTAAGTGTACAGGCTATAACTCTGTAGCTATACAGTGGCTCAGTGGTTAGCACTGCTATCTCACAGCACCAGGGACCCAGGTTCAATTCCACCCTTGGGTGACTGTTGATGTGAAGTTTATCTGTTCTCCCTGTGTCTGTGTGGGTTTCTACTGGGTGCTCTGGTTTCCTCCCACAGTCCAAAGATGTGCAGGTTAGATGGATTGGCCATGCTAAATTGCCTGTAGTGTCCAGGGGTGTGTAAGTTAGGTGGATTAGCCATAGGAAATGGGTCTGGGTGGGATGCTTTTCAGAGGGTTGTTGGACCGATTGGCCTGTTTCCACACTGTAGGGATTCTATGATGAGTGTGGTCTGTATAGAGGGCTGTGACTTTACAGTCTCAGTATAGTTGTAGACTGGGCTACAAAGGTACAGTCATGGTGCTGTGTCAGTTCTACTAGACTAGAGAGAGGTCATAAATTTCTTTTAAAAGGTACATTTTCTTGTTTAATTTCTAATGTGGACCTTTTTGGACTAAAACATGGCTGTTCATGCTGCAATGCTACAATAAGCAATTGACAGAACTGAGTTCAGACACGATCCTCCAAGAATCTCACACCCTTGCATTGTGTGCAACTTGCAGTCAAAAAACACAAAAGCACATTGCTTGACCTGCTCCTTCCTCCAGCTACAACTGTGTTGACTCTGACTCCAGCATCTGCAGTTCTTGGTATCTTCAAAAGCACAGTAAATGACCATTTTGGAGCTGCCAAGAACTCTCAAGCACTCAAAACTGGTGTGCATTATTTAGTTGAGGAGTTAAAGGAAGCAAAGTTTCTGGACTGGGAGTAGCCAAAGTTGGAGAAGATGCAGCTGAAGTGTAGCAAGTGAAATCCTTCTGTCCAGAAATGACTAGGGACGTTAAAGAGATCCCAGACCTGGCTGAAATATTTAAAAGGAAGTGAGTCCATCGCCCTGCTGATTGAGTATTAGCTATGGCTAACCACAACTTTCTTTCCAAATTTAGAGGGAGACTAAGAAAGTTTCCCAGCAGGCACACAGCTGGTGAAGAACCCACCTCACCCAGAATTAAAAGAAAAAGACAACACAGGAAAGAGACTAATTTTCTGTATTCTAAAGATCACATGAATTAACATCAATATTTGCTGTTTTAAAAAGTTTTTTTATTGCAAACTCTTTCATTTGGTTTGTTCTTCTTTGTATGCTTGTGTGTGTAAGCGTTGTGACAATCATCCTAGGGTTTGAATGCATGAAGAAATTTCTGATTTAATCCTAAGGAGAGTTCATTGTGGGTCATTTTTAAATTGGCCTTCACAAACAGAAGGTTTTCTGATGAATTCACCCCAAAGCCTGTTTCAAAAGAGAAAATGACACCAGAAAATCTTAAAAGTCTCTGCTTAAGATCTGAAGGGCAAAGAAATAAAAGGACCACAACTTTACAGTCTCTGTGTAGTTTGCAGACAGGGATGTGACTTTACAGTCTCAGTACTGCTGTAAACAGGAATGTCAACCTGTAGTCTTTGTATATTTTGCAGACAAGTCTGTAACTATATAGTTTCAGTTCTCTAACCTGCAGTCACTGCTGGTGACGCTTCACAAAAGCAGTAATATCCCATTGTAATTATCCCGGCATTGCAATTCTAGTCACAGTTTAAAATACAGAAAAAGTGCAGAGAAAGTATTGATCACGGCTAAATTTGATATGTGGAGTTGGACAACTCATTCACCGATATCCTGATGAGTGGAACGATCCTGACAATAAAATCAGCAGAAGGCTTTTGTGTTGATACAATGTGCAATTTTAGCTGGATCACCGCAAATTGTACCCCTGTATTTTTTCCATTCTGCCAATGAATGTCAAAACTGCTCTGGGAAATATTTCTGCGGTATAATTCATCGGAAAATGATGTGCACCAGTGGAAACACTGACTGAATATATTTAAATTGCAGTTGGAGTGCTCGAAGTGTTTGCTTGGGTTTATCTGCTCAGACAACTGTTGACTTCCAACATAATAAAGCGATAGCTTTGGTGACAGAAGCTTGGCTTTTCACTTTGGAACGGAATATGAAGAACAGGTTGAACTGCCTGGCTGCTTGTTACATGAGGCCATTTGTTACACACTGAGCAATCTGTAAGAAATGCAAAATAAGAAAATTTGGGGGGGGGTTGCGAAATTGAAGTAAATTCCTTCATCGATGCTGTGGGAAAGATGTCTCTTTTAGAACTGGTGGAAAATAGCTTGTTTTTCTTATCCTTGGACAGTCTATTGTGGACTAGATGGCTTGTAGCCATTAACTGATTGGATGGAGTCTGTGAGCAGGAAGTACTATAAAATGGAGATGTTTAAACTCACTGTTTTACACTTCATTAACTAGATGAAGTTCATCTCTGACACTAATTGAAGCATTAAACTGAGGCAACTTTCCCAACATCACATGTAATCAGTCACCATCCTCGTTAGTATTCCAGTGATTGACCCTGAACAAATTGTTACGATTCAATGCTTCAGTCCAGCTCTGATGTCCTTGTTAAAATGCAGTCGCGCCAACACCTAAAGGGATGGGAAGAACAAGCAAATGGCTTTCCCTCCATTGCTTAGACACAAAAACAATATATCAGCCTAGTTACTATTAACAGACAAGTGATTAATACTTTCATAAGCCATTCCTCAGCCATCGGCAAGCTGTTTGCTTTATAAGGTTTAACGCCCCCACCATAGTGGTGAGCAGTGGAATATATAATTAGGGTAGCTCCCTGAATTTTCGAAGCACCTGAGAACCAGTTCTGTTTGACTTGCTTCAGCTCATTTTCCTTCTGCTGTTAGTTTATAATCAAACACCAGTTCTGTAGCATTCATTCGCCCTGGTTATTCAAATGTATGTGCAGCCACAGATGTTGTCAGGCAATCAGTTCTCCAGCCGGTCACCTACTTGTCATTTCTGGTTTTATCAACAGCCCTAATATCCTGTGTTGGTTCTGGAGATAACCAACACTGCTCCTTTGGAGAGCTAGACACAACAAGAGATATTACACATGCATGGTACTCCTTGTACTCGTAGCTCTGTACTTTGAATCGTAGAATCTCTACAATGTGGATGCAGGCCATTCAGCCCGTTGAGTCCACATTGACTGTCCCAAACCCACCTGCTACTCTATCCCTGCACTTCCCATGGCTAACCTATCTAGAGTTCTGAGAAAGGGTCACCGGACCTGAAATATTAACTCTGATTTTCTCTTCACAGATGCTGCTAGACCTGCTGAGCTTTTCCAGCAACTTCTGTTTTTCTACTTAGCCTGCATGCCCTTGGACAATCCACCTAACAAACACATCTTTGGACTTTGGGAGGAAACCGGAGCATCTGGAGGTAACCCACACAGACACGGGGAGAATGTGCAAACTGCACACAGACTGTCACCCAAGGGTGGAATCAAACCTGGGTCCCTGGTGCTGTGAGGCAGCAGTGCTAACCACTGAGCCACTGTACCGTCCAAACAAGGTTTCTACGGTTGCAGGACTGGATAGTTTTGTCTTCATAGTTATCTCTTATCTTTCACTCTGGTATGAAAGATGCAAGAGAAGTTACTTGCAAAACATCTGGTAGTGGAGATGGTGGCAGAGTGGTAAGGCTATGAGACTTTACTGGTCAAGTGACCCAGCTAATGCTCTTGGGACTTGGGTTCAAATTTTTAATGTTTTTAAACTAAGTTAATAAACCTGGAATTGCTAGCCTCATTAATGGCGACCATCAAACTATCATTAATTGTGATTAAAAATCCATTTGTTTTGTGAGTTTCCCTTAGGGAGGGACAGCTGCTATCCTTACTGGTCTCACTTATATATCAATAGCAATGTGGTGGACTCTTAACTGTCCTCTCAAATGGCTCAGCATGCCATTCAGTTCAAAGGGATTAGGGATGTGCAATAAATGCTGTTCTTGATAGCAATGCCCACATCCTTTAGAGGAATAAATTGAATCCTATAATGAGACAGTCTATGATGGGGAAAAGAAAACCTAAAGATAAGAAAGAGTGTGAGTAAAAGGGACATAGATAAGCTGCAGAGCTGGGCTGAGAGGTGGTCAGAGGGACATAGATAAGCTGCAGAGCTGGGCTGAGAGGTGGCAAATGGAGTTTAATGCGGAAAAGTGTGAGGTGATTCACTTTGGAAGGAGTAACAGGAATACAGAGTACTGGGCTAATGGTAAGATTCTTGATAGTGTGGATGAGCAGAGAGATCTTGGTGTCCATGTGCATAGATCCCTGAAAGTTGCCACCCAGGTTGATAGGGTTGTTAAGAAGGCGTACGGTGTGTTAGGTTTTATTGGTAGAGGGATTGAGTTTCGGAGCCATGAGGTCATGTTGCAGCTGTACAAAACTCTGGTGCGGCCGCACTTGGAGTATTGCATACAGTTCTGTTCGCTGCATTATAGGAAGGATGTGGAAGCATTGGAAAGGGTGCAGAGGAGATTTACCAGGATGTTGCCTGGTATGGAGGGAAGGTCTTATGAGGAAAGGCTGAGGGACTTGAAGCTGTTTTCGTTAGAGAGAAGAAGGTTAAGAGGTGACTTAATAGAGACATACAAGATGATCAGAGGATTAGATAGGGTGGACAGGGGGAGCCTTTTTCCTCGGATGGTGGTGGCTAGCACGAGGGGACATAGTTTTAAATTGAGGGGTGATAGATATAGGACAGATGTCAGAGGTAGGTTCTTTACTCAGAGAGTAGTAAGGGCGTGGAATGCCCTGCCTGCAAAAGTAGTAGACTCGCCAACTTTAAGGGCATTTAAATGGTCATTGGATAAACATATGGATGATAATGGAATAGTTTAGGTTAGATGGGCTTCAGATTGGTTTCACAGGTTGGCGCAACATCGAGGGCCGAAGGGCCTGTACTGCGCTGTAGTGTTCTATGTTCTATGTTCCATATTCTAAAAAGAGAATTAAAACAAATCAGTCTTTGTTAATGTTGCCTGGTTGAGTCTCTATGACTGTTTCTTCAGCAGGGTAAAGGTTACACATCCATAACTGTATGAAGTTGCTGTTTATTCAGCAATAAAAGGGTTACCTCAGCTTCTCCGCAGCAGACTTCTGTGGGTTTATCATTATAATTTAATCTGCTGTGCTATTTGTGTGATGTGTTTTAGATGCTGATCTCCAGCTGCTCAGGAGGCTGTATTTGGTCAGCGTAACCCTGTCTGGAACTGGTTGTGAATGCTTCATGTTTGGAAGCAGGGCATTATGGAGCATAAAGTCAGTATCACTGTGAGCTACAATACTAGACGAGACACTTGGGTCTGAGAGGCTCTTGTTCAAATAAAGCCAACTTCACATTCTGTGGAGTTTAATTTTGATAGCACCCTTACTCATCTAGCCCCTTGTAAATATAGATATATATTAAGAATTAATGTATGTATAAAAGTATTATATTGTATATATTTTATAAATGATACTTCTACATTATGTCCATATATATATTTGCATATGTATTTATATATAATCACACAGCCATAGAAATTGTCCAATGTGGTCTTAACTTAGTTCCTTTCTCAGATAATAATTTCTGTGTTTTGAGATACGCAGATGATCAATTTGGATGAAGTCAATCACTTAGTTTTAACTACTTCTGTAAACAGGAGACATTTGGTCTGACTCATAAAACATAATTCATGCCACTTGTCCCTCTGAAATCATAGAATCAAAGGATCCCTACAGTGTGGAAGCAGGCCATTCGGCCCATCAAATGCACACCAACCCTTTAAACAGCGTTCCAGTCAGACCCAGCCCCTACCCTATCCCTGTAACCTTGCATTAGCCCTGGCTAACCCACCACCTAGCCTGCACATCCCTGGACACTATGAGCAACTTAGCATGGACAATCCACCTAACCTGCACATCTTTGGAAATGGTCCAGCCTCTGTTGCTGTTCCCTCAGACAGTGGTTGTGTTTGTCCAGAATGTTCAATAACAAAGGAGTGAAAATCTTCAAGTCTTTATAAAGCATGAATTATTTCTCGACAGCACTTGGAGCTTGTGTTAGAGTATACAACCCTTAGTTCCTTTGAATAGCACAACAGGACCTCCAGCTACTTTCCTCCCTTGTATAGGCAAGGTCCCCATCATTCTATCGGACTACATGGGCAGCTCATAGAATAATAGAATGCCTATGTTCAGACAGAGGCCATTCACACATTGAATCTGTACTGATCCTCTGAAGAACATCCCACACAGACCCAGCTGTCATTAGAGAAAAATGACTGATGGTAGTTTAACCTGAGGGCTACCAGACCTCATGTGAGGGGAAAGGTTGAGAAGGTAACCTCATGGCAACTTCAGCGGATGTGGGAATTGAATCCATGCTGTTGGTATCACTCTGCATTATAAACTAAGTGTCCAACCAATTGAATTCCATCCTACCATGTAATATATTCCCCTTTAGGTTGTTTTATTCACTTGTTATGAATCTCCGTTCCATACAGGAATCCTGGTTGGATTCTTAGATTTGGCATTTATTCCCTCTTCCACCTCCTTTAACTTGCCTTCCCTTCCCGTTCTTTCTCTTTGCTGGTGTTCTCAGATCAAGCACCAACTCTGACTGAGAACACGGCCAGGGAGCTTATGAATGAAGCAACATTGGAAAAATATCATTGAAAAGATTCTTTTCATGAAAACTAAGCCTCCTTTTCACCACCAGTCCACTTTGAAATAGTAACAAGGATACTGGGCTACCTGATTACTCATAACAGTATCCAGTTGTGTCTATCAAAGCTGTTGTGTTGTCTGCAGCACTCACACATGAAGAAGATGGTAATGTAAAGTAAACAGGATCATAGGGCAGCCCTCTCATTCAGGAGAGACGACTGGTGGTGGTTTAACCTGAAGGTCACCATGCTCTGGTGAGTACTTCATTGGTAACAGCCTGGAGAAAGAAAGGTAGTTTGTGATAATTCCAGATGCTGAGATTACTTTACCTGCAAACACGCTTGGGATCAGCAGGAGATTGGAGGGGTATGCCCAAACAGTTTAAGCTCGATTAATTAAGCTCTTAATTTTAGTTCAAGAATGTGCCTTTGCTTCAAAAAGAAAATGGGAGGGCCACAACTCTCTCTGGATGTGCGCTGTGCGATTTTTCAGTTTTGCTTCAGTAGGTTTCTGTCATCCTGATGGATGGAGACCTCTGAAGCATCTTGACTAGTTGGGAGGCGAGGTTTTGCTTTTTACAGTTTGTATTTCAAAAGGCATTCGTCAATACCAGGGACATTAGTGTGGGGGAAACTTAGACACTAAAGACTTCAGGCACTGCATGCGTTTTTTATTCTTTCATAGGAAGTGGGCGTCCCTGACAAGGTCAGTACTTATTCCCCTTTTATAAAACTTTTAAAAAATTCATTCACGGGGTGAGGGCATCACTAGCTAGGCCAGCATTTATTGCCAATCCCTAATTGCCCATTGGCCAGTTAAGAGTCAACTACATTCCTGTGCATCTGGAGTCCCATGTCGGCCAGACGAGGCAAGGATGGCAGATTTCCTTCCCTAAAGGACATTAGTGAACAAAATGGGTTTTTTCCTGACTATCTGCAATGGCTTCACGGTCATCATTAGACTCTTAATTCCAGATTTATTTTTATTGGATTCAAATTCCACCATGTGCTGTGGCAGGATTCAAACCCGGGTGCCCAGAACATTACCTGGGTCTCTGGATCAACAGTCTAGTGATAATACCACTAGGCCACCACTTCCCTATTCCCCTTCCCTGATTACTTTGGATGGTGAATGCCATTCTTGGCCACTGAGTGGATTGCGAGGCCTTTTCAGGGGGGAGTTAAGAGTGAAAGATCATCAATTGCGCCTCATAGAGGCCGGTCCAGGTAAGGATAGCCGAACTTAATTGCGTAAAGGACATCAGTGAACTAGTTTTTTATGACAAAATCCCACAGTAGGTTTCCAACAAATATTTCTGGACCATTAGCCTAGACCTTGCAATCACTAGTTGCATAATATAATCATGTTGTTTGCCATTTCAAAAATGTGTAGGTTAAGCCATGCTAAATTGCCTGTAGTGTCCGGTGATGTGCAGGCTTGGTGGATTAGCCTTGGGAAATGCGGGGTCACGGGGATGGATTGGGGGTGTCTAGGTCTGGATAGGATGCTGTTCGGAACAGTCTGAAAGGAACTTGATTGTACATCTGACTGTGCTGACTATGACCCTGCCAGAATCTACTGAGTAATTAAGTTCATGACAAATGTTGACATTGCGTACTGAAGTGAGCCTTTAACCATTGCATTCAGCCCTTGTGTGCAATTCATTTTGTAGGTATGCATGTCCTCCAGCTGGAATAACATGGAAGCCTCAACAGAGATGGGTCTTGCAGACAGTTTAGCTCAAAGGGCAGAAAATGTAACCATCTTAAAAGGTCATGTTCTCTATGTCTGAGTGCCTATTCGTTATCTCTTTTGTACAAAACCACAACCTACTAAAGCAGGTTACATGTTTGATGAATAAGTAGGTAGCTGCACGGTAAATTGACCCCTCTTGCTCATAATGTTGCCCTTCACTGAAGTTGATGTATGATATAGATTAGCATTATGACCATTCAGTTAACTGTTGGAAAATCGTGGGCAAAGTGCATTCAATTTTCCAATATGCATAATTACTAAACAAGGTTACTCTTCCAGCAACATTGACTCAAGTATTTACCCTCTGTACATCTACATATTTAACATCCTGTACATTAACATTAATCAGATATTTTTTAGCACATGCATAATGAAAAGAACTGTCCTTTATTTTTGAAACCGTTTGCTCCAATGATGAGTTTTAACTCCATTACGTAGGGAGGAAATGCCTGTGCACTAAAGCACAACAGGCTGCTACCTTGCTCACCCAAAGTAGTATCATGGCATAGTTAATAGACACAGGTGAAGTAAGGCTCCTTATACCCACTGAAAGAATCCTTATAGTGTTGTAGTAGACC
Organism: Rhincodon typus; assembly: GCF_021869965.1. Lineage (NCBI taxonomy): Eukaryota > Metazoa > Chordata > Chondrichthyes > Orectolobiformes > Rhincodontidae > Rhincodon > Rhincodon typus. The sequence continues at coordinate 24,516,277 of NC_063362.1, forward strand.
ATTCAGCCCATTGAACCTCCAAAGAGCATCCCACCCAGACTGACCACCGTAACCCTGCATTTTCCATGGCTAATCCATCTAAACTGCACATCCCTGGACACTACGAGCAATTTAGCATGGCCAATCCCCTTAGCTTGCACAGCTTTGGGCTGTGGGAGCAAACCAGAGCACCTGAGAATGTGCAAACTCCACACAAACAGTCACCTGAGGGTGGAATTGAACCTGGGTCCCTGGCACTGTGAGGCAGCAGTGCTAACCACTGAGCCACTGTGCCACCCCAGAAGGTTTCAACCTCAGAAGACTGTGACTGTGTTCTTGGCCAATATCTTTATAACGCAAGGATGGTGTGAGCCTTCAGAGAGCTGAAACTTTTAAAACCTGTCAGTCTGGTAAGATTTGATCACAGGTTGTTTGAGGCATAAAGGCAGCGTTTAAGCCCCTGAGCTCCCTAGTTCCAACAACTGTATCTTTATTAGGCAGACAACAGCAGGATCAAGTTTCAAAACAGCGACCAATGAAACAGAAGGCAACAGTGACAACCTGAATATAATGCTGTTTAACCAACACATCAGGAAAAAGAATGGTTCAGATGTAAATGACTGACAAATGGGAGTACTTCAGATTCTTATTAATTCAGAGTGGGAATAATTTTTTTAATGGATTAAGGGGTGAAGGAATCTAAAGGTTTAAAATCTGGGTCTGCATACAGACCAAAAAGAAACTCCAACCTCGGAATGGGAGCCATTTATCTTTTTAAATTCCCTGGCAGAACTAATACCCAGCTCCCACCTTTCCACCCCATCACACATTTCCAAACTGAATGGTGGTTTCTCACCCCTGCAAATCTTCTTTTTGGAGTTCTGTGTCCAGTTTTGGTCTGCTTACTTCAGAAAGGATATAATTGCACAGGAGGCAGTTCAGAGAAGGTTCACAGGATTAATTCCAGACATGAAAGGTTTGTCTAATGAGGAGAGATCGAGCAGCTTAGGCCTGTACTTGCTAGAGTTTAGGAGAATGAGAGGAGATTTAATTGAAGTACTTAAGTTGCTAAGGGGAATTGACAAAGTAAATGTAGAGAGGATATTTCCCCTTGTGGAGCAATCTAGAACGAAAGGTCATTGTTTTAGGCTAAGGGGTGGCAGATTTCAAACAGAGATGAAGAGAAATTACTTCTCTCAAAGGGTCATGAGTCTGTGGAATTCATTACCCCAGATTGTGAAGGATGCTGGGACACCCAATAAATTTAAGCAGGCGATAGGCAGGTTTCTAATTAGTAAATGGTTAAAATGTAATGCGGAGCGGGCAGGAAAGTGGAGTTGAGGCTGGGATGAGATCAGCAATGACCATATTAAATGGGAGAGCAGGCTCAAGGGACAGAATTGCCTACTCCTGCTCCTAGCTTTTATGTTCTACAGCCAAGATGGAGGATTGTCCCTTCTTCAGGGGCAAAATAGATGTTTGTCGATTTTTTGTGGTCCAAACCACATTGCACATCTTCTTGCACAATTTTAAAATAAAATTCTGCGGCTAAGCTCACAGTAACTCTTGCCACCGAAATCACAATTTAAAGTATTAATGCACTGGTTGTGTCACAATCTAAAAAGTCTTTTACTTATCTTCTTCCATTAGACGCTATCTTTGAAAGTTTTTAAATTACCCCTTTATTGATTCAAATGTATACTGAGATGTTAATATAAGTGGGAGAGCTAGCATTATTGCTGAAATGTTTTGCCACATTATAAGTAACTTTATGTGTAGATCTACGTCAAAAGAGAACTCACTTCTGTCATACCAAAATGTGAGACCTTTGTATCCTGCAGAGTTCTTTGGAAAGTGTGGACTTGGCTTTGTCAAAAGCATTGAAACATCAATTTCTCATCTGAAAAGGGAGACAATCTTTAAACCTCAAATGTGTAAGAACTTTCAGTTGAACTCAGATAACAAAGTGTGAAGCTGGAGGAACACAGCAGGTCAGGCAGCATCAGAGGAGCAGGAAAGCTGGATGAAACCCAATAAGCTTGACCTGTGTTAACATCTCCCTGGGTTCGAATGTCAAATTCAAAATGGCTGTATACAAAACTCTTAATCAGTCCTTTGTTTATAAAAAAATCTTGAAATGCATGCAGAGTTTGGAAGCAAAAGATCAGTGTCCAGAAATTTCCCTACATCTACTTCCTATTGCAGGAGCGGCCTTAACAAGATGATATGAAGCAAGCGTGCTGGGCGATTGGTCTCACCTTGCAGTATAGCCACGCAGATGGCTTTAATATGCCCAATATTCTGGCTTCAACCAACCTTCCTAAATACTTGCTTTCTCCTTTCTCTCTGGTCTTGTGTTGAAACCAAGTCCTATGAGTTAAAAAGGACAGAATTCCTAATATCCTAAAAGGATATTGCTTTTCCAATGTCTACAGCAAAATGGACAAACCTCCCAAAACATGTTTGAAAGTTCTCCTAGCAATTCTAACCCACTATAAAGGCAGTGACTGCTATCCAATTGGTTTGAACAATAGAGGACAGTGCAGTGTGGAGGCACAGACAGAGGGGAGTGGGAGACATAGCAGGTATGGATTTGCTCGGAAAATCTAGCTGAATCTCAGTTCACTCATTTCCAGGATATATTCACACTGTTTCCACTCAATCTTTTGCTAAATTAATTTGAAGTAGCCATGTAATCGATGCGACCTGTAGTGCTCTGGGGTTGCTAGGCCATTTATCCAATGCATCTATGGCTTTCTTAGGTCAGCCCAGTAACTCCATGGAAATTCCAGTAATCCCTGGTTGAACATTAATGTGTTGGTTCCCAGTAACACATTCACCTTGGCAATAAGAAGCCTACTACAACATACACCATTAATTTTGTCCTGTTCCTCTCTTCATCTTCTCGACACACTGGATGATAGTTCGAGAAATGCAGCACAGTATTCAAAGTTATAGGGAAAATAACGGGCATTAATGTTGGTGATGGGGTCTCGCCCATTTACTGAAGATCTGATGGAGAAGATTCAACCAGAATTAAATGCCCAACTGGCTAGTGTCAGGCTTTCCTTGGGGTTTAGGGCTTTGGTATTTAGGAAACTTGGCCCCTGAGAGCTGCCAGCCAAATGGAGGTTGGAAGCTCCTCTCTGTCACCTGCTAGTGCCACTCAGAGTCGTGGTTGCCATTGGTAATGCAGCCATCAAAGGCCTGGGTTTGAGAAGGGAGCCAGTCTCCAGCTGACTGAGGACAGGGTTGGGCTTGTGGGGAGTCACTGGCTGGGCACTGGATGGAGGAGGGGAGCGGACCAGAATAAAGGAAAAGGCGTGGCTCTGAGTAGCACACATTCCCCCAACCTACCCCAACAACTCCCGCACTCAAAATGTTGTGTCCCTCAAGCAGACTCTGAATGCCTTTGAATAAGAGAAGTCTCCCACCTACATCTTGCTCCACCCCAGAGGCTCAAGGCTCCACATGTTGCTTAACCGCCTACCATTAGCCTGGTAAGAAACACTCCTTTCCTTTCCTCCGACGCCGTCCCAGCTGAAGCTCCATCTCCAGTGACCTCTCCCTCATTAGGCCTATCCTACCCTCGCTCAGCTACAGACTGGATGTGGGATGTAGGATGAGATCTTTAATTGCCTTTCCACTGTATTTGGTTGGAGGGAAGAAGGCAGTGGATTCCCTGCTGATTAACTGCCCACCCTGTCTCCACTCTCATTGACTAGGGGGCATTAACTTCCGCCCATTGAGATGCTGCAGTGTGCTCTGTTTTAATGGTTAGGAACCATTCGATATCTCAGTGGAGCTGCACATCTCATGGCAATACTTGATGATCTTTTCTTTCACTGGTGATTTAAGTCTCTTTCTTGTAACAGTGACACCTGTTGCCTTGACGAACACCAGCAGAAAGAAAAATCAAAATATCAATATACACTGCTGAGTTGCCTTCTGTTTCATTGATTACTGCTTTTCAACTTGATCCTGCAGCTCTCCACACCAGAGAACACACCAAACAGAGTCAGGAAGCATCCTCAGAGCCAAGAATAATGTGAGGCCAGTCCGAGTTATCTTTCATCCATGTTCGGATTTCATGACTACCTTTTATTGACGAATAAAGGGGGACATTTCTGTGAAATATCCTGATCAAAATGCACAAAATAAAGGGTCCTATTCTAAAGGGTGTGCAGGACAGAGAGACCTAGGTGTACATGTGCAAAAGTTATTTGGCTTTAATGAGATAGTCTCTCACTGAAACACAAACATGCAATGCTACAGATTTGGTTTTAACAATAAAACATGAAGTTTGTTACACGTAAGAAGTGAAAATCTCAATAGAATAAACCAAACTATTCACAATTAAGATAGATTTAAAGGTGTTGAAACCCTTAGTTAGAAAATGTCCCATTAATCCCAACAGCACTCCTTTACAGTATTCACACCAGAGAGAATTCACTTCTCTATCACACCAAAAATGCTTAATTTAACAGCAATGTCAATTCACAATCTTGGGAATCTGATAGCCTCTTCCTTGAGTCTTCATACAACTGACATTAGACTTTCTCAACTTCAAGAAACTCCTTCGGAATTTTAACCAAACATTTCTAAGTGGGGAATTTCAAACAAAGTCATTACAGTGAGGGAATCTGCTTCTTAACAGTTCTGAACTATCCCTCTTCTCCAGGAGCAACTGTCCTAGACATCCAATTTCAGCCAAGACCATTGAAAACTAAAACTAAAAGGGCTATTTTTCAAACTGTCAGTGGTTCTTCAATGCCAAAAAAATTCTGGAACCTTCCAACTGAAGCATAATGCGCTACATTGAGTATTCATTCCAAACATTCTCCCAATATAACCAAATCCCCATTAGTCTCAAAGAACTAAAAATAGCCACAGAAATATCTACAAGATAATTATTAAACCCCTATACAGACACAGGCCAATCCACATGCCACCTATATGCTCAAAATCTAAAGTTTGACATAAATGACATTAAAATAGATATAAATCATATACCTTACATCATACTCGTTAGATCTCAGCTGGAGTATTATGTACAGTTTTGGATTCACACTTTTGGAAGAATGGGAACACATTGGAAATAATGCTGAAGAGGTTTACAGGACTAGCTCCAGGAATGTGAAACATCAGTTGTGAGAATAGATTGAAGAATTTGAGACTTTTCTTCTTACAGAAGAGAAGACTTAGAGCTGATAGAAGTTTGCAATAATCATGAGGTGTCTGGACAGAGTTGAAGGGAGGAACTGCTCCTGCTTGTAAGAGGATCAGGAACCAGAGGGCACAGGATTGTATTTTACAAAAGAAGCAAACATGAGGGGAGGAAAAAACAACAAATAGTTGGGTATGGAGCTCATTGTCTGGAAGTGTGGTGGAGGCATGTTCAATTCAGGCACTCAAGAGGTCATGAAATGATGATTTAAATAGAAATTATGTTTGGAGTTATGGGGAAAAGCAAGAGATTGGCACTAGGTCAAAATGCTCAGAGAGCCAATACAGACACGATGGGCTGAATAGCCTCCTACTGCACTGCAGCAATTCTGTGAATCTGTGAAGTAACGAGCCAGGTCCTCACTGTTGCATCAAATAGTGTTAATGGGTGAAGTCAGGTCTCCAGCCCTGTGACATTGAATGGTTAATTTGAGGGACATCATTCAAACAGTGATGTCCATCAGGGACAGGGCACAGAGTTCAGTTCCAATATGGGAAACAAAGCTCAAGTTCTCTTCAATGGAATTTCGATGGCCATCCTTGATTGTTAACAAAATCCTGCCCTCACCGGCAGAGGTACTTGACGATTTTCTGTAGTGTATTGCTGTATCTGATCGCCCATCCCAGCAAAGCTGCAACATGCTGCGGTACGGAATAATGGGACACAGACTTATTACAATAATCACGCTCTGGACAGTTGCCAAATAGGCAAATGCCAGCCAAGGTAAGATGTAAAGATTCTTCTCTGTATCAAAATATTGTATTAGCTGTTCACAGTTTATTTGAAGTGTTCATGTGCGCCATGGAAAGGGAGATAACGTTGCTTTCTGATAAACAGAGACTTTGGGGGTGAGAGAGGGAAGAGCACGCTCAGTCAATCACCTAGATTCTGGGCAAGCTATGAACAGAAGCTCAGAGACACAAGTCACATCCAGTCTGCCAGCAGGTGAAAGACAGATGGACTGCAACTGAATTGGGGATTGTAGTTGCGTTGGAAATCACAGCCCTAGGAACTGGCCGTGGTGCCGATGTAAATCTGTTGCTCAGTTTAAAAAAAAAACAAAATTCCTGTCTATCACTGAGCATCATTTCATCATCCATCCAGCTTAAACAATTCAGGCAGATGGCTGTCTAACAGTGCTATTGACTATGTCAATGCAGCTTCTAAAATTGTCGCTTATGCTTCATCTCTAGGAGCACTAATTTAATTATCTGCACTTGAAAAGCTCGCTTGGACAATTCAACTGAAGTCCCACCATGCTGTCCATTCCGATAAGTTGATGCTCCACCTGTTGAAGTAAGTTTGAGTGCTGGGTTTTTTAAAATTAAATTTAGCAGTTCTGATCTCTGCCAGGGTAGGTTGCAACAGCTTGAGTTAAAAACACAAAGAGCAGAAAGGATTTACATCGCAGATTTCTATCTAGCGATCTTTCGCCCATCCTGCTGGAAGACTGAATAAAAATGGAACTGCACTCCTGACAACTGAAAAGTGCAGGTGCAGTGTGTGAGTTGAAGAGGTGAAAGAACAGGGATGAGGTTTAGATAGGATAACCTAATCAAGAATGTCACTGCAGCTATATTCTAATCAACCCATTTAGGGATGCCATTATGAGCCTCTAGGAGCAGGTGGGACTTGAACCTGGGCCTTCTGGCTCAGAGGCAAGGACACTACCACTGTGCGACAAGAACCCCAATACCATCACTGTACTGTAAGTGAAATTATTAAGTGCACCTTGATTTCTGGAAATCTGTCTCACAGATTAAAGTCTGGTCATTGCTCCTTTAAGGCAGCCAGCAGCAAAAACTCTCCTCAGGAATTTGGTTTTGTTCCTAACTAATGAACTCATAAATGATAATATTTAAAAAAAAACTCCTTGCATTTATATGTTGGCTTAACTTCTTATCAAATGCCCTAAGGCGCTCAGAATAATGGATTATTTTCTGCGTGCAGCGACTGTTGCTTCCTATCCACTCACTTTGTGGTATAATAACTTTTTAAACAGAAAGAGCTTGCAGACATCATATCCTCATGACATGCCACAATGCCTCACATATAATGAGTCAGTTTTTTGAAGCCATACAGACATGCAGGTTGGGAATCTGTATGTAGCAAAACTTCAAGAGCAGAAATTGAAACAAACAACCAAAGAGTCTGATTTTGGCAGTCAACCAAAAATGTTAGCCAGGACACCGGGAGAACCCCTGGCTCTCTAAACTGTGCCATGGAATCTTTTTTATCCATCTGACCAAGGCAAAAGGGATTCCATGTTCATGGTTTCACAATGCTACAGCACTCCCTCAGAGTTGCATTGAAATATCAGACCATTTATGTACTTAACTCATGGAGTAAAGTTTCACATCCTCACTCACTCAGTAGCAGCATTGCTACCTATGTATCAACTTGACAATTTGGAATTATTATTGGCGCTGTTCTTGTAAAAAATGAATTAGTTCATCCATTCAAAATTTCTCTCTGTGATATTTTTACACAAGCATGAACTCATTTAAATGCATTAAACCTGCGCTGAGAGGAATTTGGTTATAAGCGATTTATACACTGATATGGGAATGGATCTGATTACAATTTCTATTCTGCTTATAAGCATAGCTGCTTATCTTTCATGATTATTCTATCAATCACAGTGAAAAGTATCTGTGAATGTTCGAGGAGGATGTGAGCTGTTTTCCTCCCACAGTTGTCTCCCCTTCTTTCTTAAAGATCTCACCTTTTGCTATTTTTCCACTGTCCACCTGAGTGCAAAGTGTCAGTCAGCTATTGAACAGTTGAGGCACCACAGTCTAGCCCAATCCTGACATCCACAGGGGAGAGGAGGTATATTGTGGGAGGAGGGCGATCGCTGGGCAGTAATTAGGGGAATTAGCAGAATTGCACCACAGGGAACTAAGTTCAATTGGTCATGTCTCATAATGAATGCCCATTGAGACCAGACCATTGAGACCAGTTGGGGCAGCACAGTGGTTAGTGCTGCTGCCTTACAGTGCCATGGACCCAGGTTTGAATCCACCTTCAGGTGACTGGCTATGTGGAGTTTGTACATTCTCCCTGTGTCTACAGGTCTCTGGCTGCTCTAGTTTTCTTCCACAGTCCAAAGATTTGCAGGTTAGGTAGATTGCCCATGGTTAGTTTCCCATAGTGTGCGGGGGTGTGCAGTCTAGGTGAGTTAGCCATGGGAAACGTAGGGTTACAGGATAGGGTGGAGGGGTTGTGTCTGGGTGAGAAGCTCTTTGGAAGTTTGGTGTGGAAGTGATGGGCTGAATGGCCTGCCCCCACACTGTAGGGATTCTATTCTCTGATAAAAACCGGTTACAGAAGTGAAGGCACCTGCTCCAGTGCAGGGTAAGTCCTGACCTACTGATCGCATTAAGTGGCTTGCTTCTGTCTGTGTACATAACTGTGACACTTTCACACTGAGAAATACATTGATCAACTCATTTACCATCAACTGTGATGTGGGCTGCTCTAACTGATGTGAAGTGCATTTTGTTACCATTGATAATTATTTTATCCTGCAGCTTTACTACAGGAAATTTTAGATGTGTTCAACGCAGTGATGTTTATAATTCCTGGGGCGCACTGCAGGGAATAATTTATAAATGCAAGAGCTTGTAAGGAATATTTATGCCTACTGCTCTCTAGCTTACGGCACTGTAGGCAGTGCCAGTAGTGTGACATGAGGCAATTGCTTCTAGAGTCAACAAGACATATGGAAGGAGGTGGGTTTTGTTGCTGTCTTCAGATACAGAGGTGCCTCCTGGTGGAGATTAATTGAGACAGTGGCTCTGTCACTAGACAGAGGGCCTGAGCATTGAAAATATGCTTCTCCCCACCTTCCAGCCTTTAACTGCCCTCCATTGTCCTCATTTAGTTGCTGGGGATAGATCTGGCAGCCAGAAACATGTCAAAATAAAACAAAGAACCGCGGGTTCTGGAAAACCAAAACAAAAGCAGAAATTGCTGCAGAAACTCTGTATCTTCCAATTCTGGAGAAGGGTCACTGGACTCAAAACATTAACTCTGTTTCTCTCTCCACAGATGCTGCAGGCCTACTGAGTTTTTCTAGCAGTTTATGTGCTTTGAGCCAGATAAGTATGACTGGCAAATGACTGTATTCTGTTAAAAACCGAAAGAACTGGAAATCAAAGACAAAAACAGAAATCGCTGGAAAAGTTCAGCAGGTCTGGCAGCATCTGCAGAGAGAAATCAGACTTAACGTTTGGGATCCTGTGACCCTTCCTCAGAACTGTTTTCTGTTGCCTTGCTCAACCATATAAACCTGGTAGATACCCCTAGGAGTGGAGACGCTGAAGGTTATGGGGCAGAAGATAAAACAGATCACTCGAGATAAAAAGAGGCCATGAGTGAGGGAGGCATTAGGTGACACAGAGATGGTGAAGGAGAGCGATGGATGTATGGAGCATCAGGGACAGTGAAAATTAGTTCAACCAAGGCACACAGGGCTGAAAGGTATTGAGGAGACAATAAGTAGGCAATGGGAAGGGTGAGAGGTGCAGTGGAAGAGGTGGAAAATGATACGTGGGGAGACATTGAGGTACAGAAAAGAAACATAAGGACTTTGTGAGACAGATGAAAAGGCAGGGAAGAATGGATGAACTAAGGAGAGAGATGGAGAAAGGGTTGCAGGTATAATGATGGATAAGATAGAATGCTGGACAACACACGCAGATAGAAAGCTTGCAAAGGATGGGGAGTGTTTCACATAATGTGTGATTAATAGCTGCCACTAACTGCTTGGAAAGGTAAAGGTGGCATTCACAACTAGTACACTAAGTACAATTGCATTTTTCAAACAGAGAGCGAGAGAGATACAGAAGTTATGTGACATGGTGGAAATGAGAATCTCAGAAGAGAAATGCACACAACGAAACAGATGGTGCTGGTGAAAAGGGCATTGATAGTGATTGAGGCACAAAGATATACCAACACGGGGAGAGTGATAGTGAGGTAGCAAGATCGTGTGAGATCAATTCGCAAATGGAGTTGCAGCGAGAGAAACAGAAATTCAGCAACAATGTCTCAGAGACAGACATTCGCTGAATCACTAACATTATTTGTTTCTGTGTCTGAGTTTCCTGCCTCATTTGTATTTTACAGGGAACGGTTTCAATTACAGCAATTCAGAAATGTGCTTCTGAAAGGGGAAATGTTCCATGGACAGCAAATACTAACCCAGAGGCTGTACAGTAAACACCACCAGGATAGACTGGAACAGTGTTATTATAACAGGGACTGTATCTCTGCCCTGCAGAATGCTAATTACATACCCAGATCATGTATCGCCTCATTTTAGGGGGCAGAAACTTGCATAGACTAATGTCCTTTGTAATTTAACTACAATAGCCAATAAACCACCAGTTTTATGAAAAAAAGGCAAAAAAAAACTAGAAGAATGATACAGATGTCGATCTTGTTGACAGCAACGTTTAAGACATTACTGAATGTACACAGCCATGTGATGAGAATAAAGATTAGGGAAGCCTGGCAATCTGTTCATGAGAGTAAGTGAGCTCAGAACTCTGCTTGGATTTTGAATCATAGTCTGGGGAATATAGCCCTTGTTTTAATCTCTGGGTTGCAGGTAAAATGTAGAATTACAGGAGGGACTGCAAATCTCAAGCTAAACAGGTTGAATTAGGAGGAAAGATTGGCCAACCTGCATGGTGCTCTTTGTAAGATGTGGGGGTGGTGGGATTCACAGAATTTTTCGAGATTTTCATCAAATTTGGATCCAGGGAAGTTCTTCTCGGGGAGTTATCGGGTTTGAGCACTATCAGCTCAATGGTAAAGAGGTCAAACAAGAATACAAAGAGCGGGCAAATTAATGTCGCCCAAAAATGGCAGCCCACCCTGGTCCAGCCCCATTTGTCTCTTTGTTATTCCTTGTTGGCCCAGGAAAACTAACTCTTCTGTCATTCAGTCTCTTCTGCCTTAACACCGAACTTCCTATGTCATTATCACATCCAATCCTTGCTCAAATTCTATCACACTTCTAAATGTTCCCACTTCCGATGTAAAGTCACCAATCTAAAACACTGAGAGTCACTTTCTATTTCGGGAACTGACTGTGGAGCTGGGCATCATTACGGGCAGGGCATCTGCATGGGGACAGGTTGGGTTGTACCACACGATAACATTCTTCTTCTCTCATTACATATGCAGTGTGGATAAAATACCAGATTTTATAGGCAGCTGGTGCTGAAGCCTGCTAGGACCTTCCAGACACCATATTGGAAAGGTAGGTCATTCCCTGCAACCCAAGAATATTTCTCGACCTTTGCCCATCATGCACCAGCCACCCCTGGAGATGAGAGACCAGACTTAATACAGCACCATGCTTTAGCAAAATCTCCCTCGAGGTTCTCCTGAAGGCTGTCCAGATAAGAAGGGAAAGTCTTTTCCCTAGGGATGGTAATGAAGGGTCACCCTGACTGACAAAGGCAGCCTGGTGGTTCTGGGAGTCAGTGCCGGTGGCTGGCTCAAGAGAAGTTGGCTCTTGTTCCTCAAAAGAATGAAAGACTTGCTGCACTTTGCTAGGGGAGGTGCCACTGTTTACCCAAAGCTTTGTGCTCCTGTGAGTGTGAGTTAACATTGAAAGGTTACCACTGCAGATGATTGACACAGCGAAGGTATGGTGCCAGATACCTCCATCGGATATCTCGTGGGCAATCAATGTCTGTGACTTCACTGCAGCTACCAAACTATTGGCATCACAGTGGCACTCCCTTCACCCATCTGCCAGGCTTTGCACTTAAAATATGGAAGGACCTACAAAACTCAGCTGTTCACACGCCAACTCACTAAGTTTTCATCACAACCAGGAGAACGTACACATAGAATCCTTACAATGTGGAAGCAGGCCATTCAGCCTATCGAGTGCACACTGCCCCCTCCGAAGAGCATCCCAACCAGACCCAGCCCCCTACCCTATCCCTGTAGCACTGCATTTCCCATGGCTAATCTACAAATCCCTGGACTCTCTGGAATTAGCCCGGCCAGTCCACCAAGCCTGCACATCTCTGGTCTGTAGGAGGAAACCCACGCAGACATGGGGAGGACATGCAAACTCCATACAGACAGTCGCCAGAGGCTGGAATCAGACCTGGGTTCCTGGCACTGTGAGGCAGCAGTGCTAACCACTGAGCCACCGTGCTGCCATGCTGATTGCTTTTCAGCAAAGATCAGCATGAGACAAACATGGCCTTCTGAGCTGAACCCACTTTTCAGTTCAGTCCGATTTAGCTGGCCCAGTTAGGTGTGCTGGTGGCATCCAGTGTGGATTTGCTACTTAGGCAGGCTTGTCAGTGTGGTTAAGCTTCACTCCTAATACTGTAAGCACATAACAACAGCAAAGATGGCAGCACATGAGGAAGACTTTTCATGAGCTGATCAACGTGGAGGGCCTACTCCCTGATCCTTTAAGCATTGCTGTATATAAATGCCTCGGTCATGAAGGAGCCAAGTAATTGAAGAGGTTTGTATACACCAGAAGTCAGAGGAAAATCTCTACCCAACAGGCGCATGCTTCATCCATATCGTGGGTTTGTAAAGCTATGTATTTCCTGTATTTGGCTAACAGGACTACACCAGTGAGTGTAAATCCAGAGATAGTAGGAACTGCAGATGCTGGAGAATCTGAGATAACAAGGTGTAGAGCTGGATGAACACAGCAGGCAAAGCAGCATCAGAGGAGCAGGAAAGCTGACGTTCTGGGCCTAGACACTTCTTCAGAAATTTTCGTTTTCGAAATGTCAGTTTTCCTGCTCCTCTGATGCTGCTTGGCCTGCTGTGTTCATCCAGCTCTACACCTTGTTATCTCAGTGTAAATCCAGAGGGCTGTGGTGCTTATACATATGTATGACATGTTAATGAATGCAAAAAGGTAGCCAACTATGCAGGTTGGAAAGCAGACTCATCTGAAAGGTCCTGAGAACTCAATAGCAAAACTTCAACTTACTAATGGGCAACTGAAACTTTGCTTCTGACCTAAGTATATTCTCCCAGCCCCCACCTCCTTCCAAAGGCAGCAGCTGGGCTGTGAATGCTCTGCCCATTAGCTCTGTTTCTCTCACCAAAGAAACTGCCTGACCCGTTGCGCATTTCCGACATTTTCTGTTTCATAGAATCCCTACAGTGTGGAAGTAGGCCATTCAGCTCATTGATTCCACACCAGCTCTCTGAAGAGCATCCCACCCAGACACAACCCCTACCCTATCCCTGTAACCCTGCATTTCCCATGGCTAACCCACCTGGCCTACACATCCCTGGACACTATGGGATAATTTAGCATGGCCAATCCACCCAACCTGCACATCTTTGGACTATGGGAGGAAACCAGAGCACCCGGAGAAAACCCATGTAGACACAAGGAGAACGTGGGAACTCCACACAGACAGTCATCCATGGGTAAGAATCAAACCCAGGACCCTGGTGCTGGCAGGCAGCAGTGCTAACCGCTGAGCCGCCCCAATTTGTATTCTATAGTTTAACAACTTGCCTGAAGGAAGATCCCTTCAAAAACATTGCTTTTTCTCAGCATTGTGCGAGAATGGCAGCTTCAATTAAATGCTCACAGATCCTAGTGTGGGCCTTGAACCGCTGACCTTGTGATTCACATTTGAGAGTGTTAATAACCTAACAAGACTGGTAATTATAAAAATCTCTGTCTACAATAGACTTCTTTGTGTACAGTCGAGGATATTGGACAAGTGCTGGTCTGCTTGTCCATGATGTAACAATAAGAATACACTCCCACACATCAAATAGCTTGTAAGGAATAGCCAAGTAGCTTTAACTTAGTGTGGTTCAGAACTATACAGATTTTATAGCACTGTCGTCTGCGCTAGGTTTTGTACATGAGTATTCTCATCTGCTTCATGCTATCGTCATATGCTTCTAATCCTCATCTTTGATCTGTTTCTCATTGCTTTTATTTTATCCCTTCTTTTTCTCCTACTCTCTATTTCCTTGTCTCCCTTCACAGCCCACCTCCTGAAGGATTAATTGGGAGTGACAGAAAATGAAGGCTCTTCGGGAGGCTTGAGGTATCGTAGCATTCATTGCTCCAGGGGATGTTCTTGACCCAATAAAATCATACAACCTTCGCAGAATTAATGAGGAATCTCATTATCAGTGTGGTTGTTGAGGTTACCCCTTGCTCCTGGCTGTCTTGGCTATTACTGCACAGTGTATGCGGATAGGTTACTGCGATCCTGAGGCAGAAGAATAAGTTATTGTTCAGATTAAACACATCCCAACCCATCTTTGTCCACGTGCCCTGGCTTACTGTATGAAGGCAGCACCTCACAAATCAAAGGTCTTTCAGTGGCACCCTGAAGGACATTTTTCTTTCTTTTTATCATTTTTTCATGGGATGAAGGCATCGCTGGCAAGGCGGCAGTTATTGCTCATCCCTAATTGCCCAGAGGGCAGCTAAGAATCAACCACATTGTTTTGGGTCTGGGGTCACATGCAGGCCAGACCAGGTTTCCTTCCCTAAAGGACATTAATGAACCAAATGTTTTTTCTGACAATGGATTCATAGTTATCATTAGACTCTTAAATCCACAATTTTTAAAATAAATTCAAATCTTGGTCCCCAGAATATTACTGGGGTCTTTGGATTAACAGTCCAGCAATAATACCACTAGACCATCACCTCCCTCCGCCATGGGATGCAAACACCTTTACCACCAAGTACTCGGAATGAGATGATAAAAGAAATGGCGTTATTCAGAGGGCTGTTAGGATTTAGAATGCGCTGCCTACAAGGCAGATTCCATAGGAGGTTTCAAAAGCATGCTGGTTATCTATTTAAAAGTGATGACTTTAGAGGGATATAGAGAGAGGGCTGGAGATTGGGACTAGTGGGTAGCTCTTTTGGGAGCCAGCACAGACATGATGGGTCAAATGGCCTCCTTCTGCACTGTAAAATTCTATGACTTTAAGTCACCAACCCAGCCCAACTCGGTTATTTATGGCAGTTCCTTCATTATCACAGGATCAAAATCATGTAACTCCCTGCCCAGCAGCACTGTAAAACAAGCTCACCACATGGACTGTCACTGGGCAAGAAGAGGGCACACCACAACCTTGTTAATTTGGGCTCACAATGGGCAATAGATGCCAGGCCAATCAGCAATGGCCATGATTCTGAGACTGAATAAAGAATCTATAATTCACAAAAACAGGAACTGGTGGAAAATCTCAGCACATCAGGCAGCAGCTGTGGAGAGAAATCAGTTAACATTTCGGCTCTAGTGACCCTTCTTCAGAATACAATAATGGTTACATGTCAGCTTAACCTAGAGATAGTAGGTTGGCTCCTCACATGAGTCTGGTTTCAAACCTTACTGTGGATGTCAGCATGCAGTTTAGGCTGGCATTTAATTGAGGCGCTGAATTGTTAAATGTGTTGCCTTTTGGATGAGCTGTTCATCTGTAACTCCATCTGCCTACTCAATTGGATGTGTAAGATACCATAACAATCTTCAAAAGAACAGAGAGTTCTCCTGATATCCAAGCGAACATTTCTTCTTCAACCAACACCATCAAAGATAGATTATCGGGCTATTCATCTGTTGTTTCGGGATCTTTTGTAGAGTGTAAAGTGGTTGCTGTGGTTGCTTAGGTAACAACTGTGCAACTTCAAAAGTAATCGATTGGTTATGATGCACTTTAGGATGTCCAGAGGGTGAGATAAGGTCCCACATAAATCAAATTCTTTCCTCGGCTTTCATGAGACTGCTACCAATAATATGAAAGAATTGATCCATTTGAATGTTCATGTTTTAGCCTGTTGGACCAGATATGCACTGATTTATAAACCTGACCCAGTCTGTGCAGTCGTTATCACGAAATATTGAACGCCCAAAGTTTATAACTCTACTGCAACAAACATTTAAATCCATGAGGGGTACTGTTGATACAATCCTGAATAACTGTTCCATTTTTCTCAATACATATGTATGTCTCCCATTGTCTCTCAATGAGTTGAATAACAAGGAATGGAGTTGCTAAAGGACAGGTCCAAAGTGTGACATACAGCCCAGTTTTTGAGGAGTCATGTAAGATATTTTGGCAAATATCAGACAATCCAATTTTCAGTTGGGGTTTTTTTGTGGTTTCAGAGAAATGAGAACCCTACCTCTACTCTGAAGTGAAACACAGAGGACTTGACATATCAACCAGTATCACAGAAAGACAGCAGAAGATAAATAACAACAGACGCCTAACATTGACATATGTTTCAAGGCATGGTACAGAGGCATAATTAAAAATTTGGACATTTATGCTGTGGAGACAGATATCAGGAGTACCAGACAAAAGCTCCATCAAAAAGATGGATCTTATGGAAGATCTCAAAGCAAAGAAAGGAGGTAGAGAACTGGATGGAATTCCAAAATGTGGGATCCAAGCAGTTGAAGGACCTTTATTAAGAAAGGTGGAGTGATTCAAGGTGTTGGTGAGGCTGACTATGGAGTATCATTGTATCCCTACAATGTGGAAGCAGGTCATTTGGCCCATTGATTCCACACTATCCCTCTGAAAAGCATCCCAATCAGACCCTATCCCTGTAACCCTGCATTTCCCATGGCTAATTCCACCTAGCCTGCACATCCTTGGACACTATGGGCCAGTTAGCATGGCTTATCCACCTAACCTGCACATCTTTGGACTGTGGGAGAAAATTGGAGCACCCGGAGGAAACCCACGCACACACAGGGATAACATGCAGTCACCCAAGGCTGGAATCGAGCCTGGGTCCCTGGCGCTCTGTTATCCAATGTGGCACTATGCCACCCCCAAGTAGAGTACTGTGTAGAGTTTTGGTCCTCATATTTAAGAAAGGATGCGGTGGTATCGGAAGCAGTCTAGAAGAGAATTACTGGGCTAATTCCTGGGCTAAATGGATTAACTAATCAAGTACGGCTAAACAGGTTAGACCTTTATTCATTAGAGATTCAAGGAATGAGGGATTGATCTTATTGAAACATGCAAGATTCTGAGGGAGCTTGACAGGGTAGATGTTAAGAAGATATTTCCACTAGTGGGCAAGTCTCCAACTAGGGGACACTCTTTGAAAAATGAGATGCAAAGGAATTGCTTCTCCCAGAGGGAAATGAATGTCTGGAATTCTCTACCCTAGAGAGTTGTGGAGGCTAGATCACTGTAAGTATTTAAAGAGGAAGTAAACAGACTTTTGAAATATTGAAGGAGTTGAGGGCTATGAGGAGCTGGCATGAAAGAGGAGATGAGATCTGGGGTACATCAGGCATGATCCTGTTGAATGGCAGGGTAGGCTTACGAGCTGAATGGCCTGCTCCTGCTCTTATTTATTTTGATCTTATGATTGTGTTGACAGCCTGCGGGTAATATTAGAGCAGAAGGAGCAATTTACAATGTCAACAAGTAAGGTTCAGGGAGGGAAACTGGGTGGACAGTCAGCAAAAGAATGTGTGAACAGACTGTTTAGCTTCTTGAATGCACTCCTTCAAGAAGGTTATGTGTAGTTGCATAGAGCCAATCTCTTAATGGATCTAAACTTCCTGAACGTAATGACTAAATGCCTAGAAAATTTATAGGCAGCCCAATTCGTGAACTTTGTTCAAATAATTGTGACATGTCCTGAGCAATGTGTTGTTGAGTGCAATATAAATAACTCAATCACCTCTGTCTTTGACTACCCTTATAACCCACAATCTTATTTCCAGTCAGAGAACCATTTAAGTCATTTCACCCTACCTGTGGTCTAAATGGATCAATGACCTGTCACTGAATCTGACTTAGGTTGTGACAGCCAGCAGTTCCTGGGGTTGTTTCTCTCTTGATTAAATCAACTGCTTCAACAACACCAAGGCGCATGTATACAATGCTTTTACTGTTGCAAACACCCTGCAGAACTTTGCAGAGGAGATAAAGACTGAGTGTCAGGCATTGGGAGGATTGTGTAAGCTGCCTTAAAAACTGGTTGGAAATACATTCTGAGAAGATTTTTGAAAGGGCTGGAAGGAGGGAATGCTGTCTGGTGGCACTAGATGAGAAGGTGAAATAAAGCAGGAATATACTGGAGGTCAGAGTCAGAGGGATTTGGAATGTGGGATGGGAATGAAGACTGTAGAGGCATGAAAGGGATGAATCTACGAGGCTATTTGAAGATGAGGATGAAAATTTTAAGTTCTGCATTCTAGTAGATAGCAAGTCAATGTTGACCAGCAAGGGTGAGAATGATGGTAAAGTGTCATTTAAAATAAGGCAGGATGCAGATACAAGTACTTTGATATTCTCTTGGCAATATAGAGTCATAGAGTCATACAGCATGGAAACAGACCCTTTGGTCCAACCAGTCTACGCTGACCATAATCCCAAACTAAACTAGTCCCACCTGCCTGCACTTAGCCTATATCCCTCCAAACATTTCTTATTCATGAACTTATCTGAATGTCTCTTAAATGTTATAACTGTACCCACATCCACCACTTCCTCTTGAAGTTCATTCCTCACATGAATCACTCATTGTGTAAAAAAATTGCCTTCATGTCTATTTTAAATCTTTCTCCTTTCACCTTAAAAATATACCCCCTAGTCTTTATTAAATTTTATTAGCCCCAGATAGGATTCTACAAAGAAAGTAGAATCAGCTGATGACTTGAATTGTAATCTTTCAGGACTGGTTCTGATGAAAGGTCATTAAGCTGCAATGTTAACTGTGCTTTGCTCTCTGCAGATGCTGCTGGATGTGCTGAGTGTTACTAGCACTTTCCCTTTTTAATTCAGCTTTCCAGAACCCATGATATCTTGCTTTGGTCTTGTACTAATGATTGACTGATGAGTTACATGCAAAATTTCACACACGATTCATCCCAGTTGACTACTAAGGGGTTACAATGTAATGAGGAAGGCCTACTGCTCACATTTACTACCTCATCAATTAATGCCAACAGGCACAACTAGTCAGAACTTGTGAACCATATTCCAGAGAATTGCATTTTACAGCACTGTAAAACACAGGCTATAAAATGGAGTCATTAGATTACATCATTACTATTTGTTGGAAAATGTGAATGCAGTACATGGTCTGAGGCTCAGATAAATGCTCATCACATCATTAAACATTTGTTTGTTGAATGCAACAGAAAAAAATTGCAAAGTTTGGCTGTAGCAAATGAGACAAACCTTCCATTTGAAGTGTTTCAGAAGGCAATTTTTCATATCCTGGGCACCCAACATGAAATCTTCTCCTTTCATGCTCCATTGTAAAATCTACACTGAGGGTAGGCTGCAGGTTTAATTCCCTGGTCTGTGCTCTGCCAGTGCATCTCAAGGTGATGGTTGAGGCACTAGCATTAGCTCCCACAGCCTTAACCTTGGGACATAATGTGCTGAAATTGTTTTCTGCATCCTCATCCCTGCCAGCTTAATTTTATGTGAGGTGTTTAATTAATAGGGACCCATGGTGATTGCCATCTAATTAAGGTCAATAAGTGGCAGATAGGGCATTGCAAATTGCAAATGGCAACTGGGGATTGCTGGGTGTGCCAGCCACTGGGAGAAGAGAATGCTGCTCGGGCACAGGATCTGATCTTGCCCTCTGCATTGAGATCCTTCCTGCAGAGCTGCCAGGAACAGGTGGGATCCTCTGGGATCCCCACAAAAATAACAGGGGTTGCTGCTGTCCTAAGCTCTCTCCCCTTCACAATCACAAATGCCCAGCAGGTCTTAGCTTCCCATCTGCTGCATGGCCTTTGGTCTACTTCGTTAACTGCACAGGGCAGAATCTAATGAGCTGCACTAAAGATGCCATTTTGACCTCTGACCTTTTCCTTGCTAGAATGGGTGAGCAGCAAGTTGCTGTAGTTTGATGACAGGACAGAAATGATAGATAGTGATCTAGTATTGCTAGATAATTTACAATGTCCCAGTGATGCTGAGGACAACTATAGCACCTTAACTATTGGACCCATAAGAAGATGAACCAGTTCCATACAGGCCTGGTCACACTTGAGATCCCAAGGTCTTTATGTTTCAGAAATTGGGAGCTGCGTCTTGGGTGCAGAAGATTATGAGTGCAAGCTTCACTCAGAAAGTTGACCGTGTAATCTGGGCTGGCACTTATCTGAGGCAACAATGCCATATTATAAACTACAGACCTATAGAATTTACAGTACAGAAAGAAGCCTTTCAACCCATTGTGTCTGTACTGGCTTCCAAAAGATTTACCTAGCTAGTCCCACTCTCCAGCCCTATGTCCAGAGCCCTCCAACTTCATCCCTTTCAAATATATATCCAGCTGTCTTTTGGAACCCCTTATGGAATCTGCCTCCAGCACTACCAGGCAGACCATTCCAAATCCTAATAGCTCTTTGCGTAATAAAGTTTCCCCTCTTCTCACTCCTAGCTCTCTTGCCTTCTCTACCTTCTACAAAATTGCTTGGCACTATTTGAAGGAATGTAGGGCAGTTCTTCTCATGTCTTGACAAGTCCTTAAGCTTCCAAACAAAATAATTTGACCATCCACACAATTCCAGCTGTGGGAGCTGTCTACGCACAAATTAGTTGCATTCCCCCACTTCACAGAGTGTTCACTGGGTATTAAGCAGTTTGGAAATTCCTGAACTGACAAAGGTGCAGTAAAGATGCTCTTCCTGTTGCTGGGCTGTGCATCAATGCGGAAATCTGTGGGGAATTGGTCCCTTACCCTCAATTTGATTCTGTTCAACTCTCTCACAAACCTATACAGTAATTTCTTGGACTTACCGAGTATCACCTCGGACTTCATTGGCATTGACAGGGCTGGGTGCTTCACCTCACAGCTGAACAAAGCGTTATCATCCAGGTCAGGGTTCAAAGTCCAGGTGATCATGGCCCGAACCTCGACAGTCCCATCGCTGACTGGAATTTGCG
The DNA here is from genome assembly GCF_021869965.1 of Rhincodon typus. Taxonomy (NCBI): domain Eukaryota; kingdom Metazoa; phylum Chordata; class Chondrichthyes; order Orectolobiformes; family Rhincodontidae; genus Rhincodon; species Rhincodon typus. Next base: position 24,537,422 of record NC_063362.1, read on the forward strand.
TGTGCCGAAATAGATACTCTGGATCCCTGGGATAAATCCACCTTGGGAACTCCCGACTGATGACTGTCTCCGGAATCTTTTCCATTTCGGTGGTTGCTGGGGTGGCACTGTCAGTGATGCTGGCTAAGGGCCTCTCTGTGAAGAGCCTGCCTCCACCTTCAAAATCCAACAAGGACAAAGATTTCTGCATCTTGGTGTCGTCCATATCCCGGCTGATGAGGTTCTGAGGGACTCGGCTGTTTCTCATGGCTCCATCTGAAGATGTTTGAGAAACATGGAGAACTTCAACCAGTTCACCATCTCGCTTGAAGTATACCTATGGGAATACACACAGAAAAACATGAAAACTTTCAGCAAACCAATAAAGCAGGGCTGAGAACTGGGTGGTTTTAAAAACTGAAGATGATCATTTGGAGCAACAATATCTACCAAACCAACTGTTCCCACCCTCTTACCACAGCCTCACACTCTCCCTGAATCCTGAAGTTCTCTATTATCAAGAAAAAAGCATGGTCCCAGATCTGATACTCATATCTGTCTTTGTTCTCAGTCATTTCTTTGCTGTGGGACTCCTTACCTACCATGTCAAACTGGACATTGGCACAGCGTTTGCAGTCAGAGTGAAAAGTACAGAAGGAAAGCACGTGCAGTGAGATACCTGGTTCCTGGTGTTTGCTGCATTTAAATGGGGCTCAGATGCAAGCATTTGGCAACATTACAAAATAGCTTGGAGTATCAAGAGATGCAAGCAATCAAGCCATTGCCAGCATGGGTAAAATCAGACAATAAAAAAATGCAATCACTCTTTTTCTGGTTTGCCATAGATGCAACATCATTCATATTCGTCACAGATGTTACTGAAACCTTGTCGGTCAGGACCGCATCCTTTTTGAAAGGGGTGAGTGAAGGGGGCGATTGAATAGCCTGATTTTGGCTTGATACAGCCACATTGTTCGTGGTTCCCATCAACATAGATGGTTGTTAAAGCATTATTGAACTCTTCCTACTAATTCCACTATTAGGAGGCACTATGAGAGGCATAGATAGAGTGGATAGTCAGAGACTTTATCCCAGGGCGGAAATGACGATTACGAGAGGGCATAATTTTAAGGTGATTGGAGGAAGGTAGAGGGTAGATGTCAGAGGTAGGTTCTTTACACAGAGAGTGGTGGGTGTGTGGAATGCACTGCTGGCAGTGGAAGTGGAGTCAGATACTTTAGAGAATTTTAAGCGACTCTTGGATAAGCACATGGAGGATAGTAAAATGTAGGGTATGCAGGGTAGTTTGATCTTAGTAGGATAATAGGTCGGCATAACATTGTGGGCTGAAGGGCCTGTACTGTGCTGTAGTGTTCTATGTTCTAAAACATTTCATAGGCTTGTGAAAAATAGAACCTTCAGCGCACTGTTAACACAAAGCAGTCAGATGTATCTCTACCAGGCCCTATCTGAGTGCAGTTAAGATCTTGTCAGCCCTATTAATGATAGCACACACCTTTGGCTTTGCCAAAAGACACAGAAAGCAAGAGAGAAAATCAAAACAGAATAATATCGTAGAGGTGGTAGGAACTGCCAATGCGAGAGTCTAAGATAACAAGGTGTAGAGCTGCATAAACACAGCAGGCCAAGCAGCATCAGAGGAGCAGGAAAGCTGACGTTTCAGGGCTGGACCCTTCTTCAGCAATGGGGAAGGGCAAGGGAGCTCTCTATTTATTTCAGAGCCCCCTTCCCCTCCCCCATTTCTGAAGAAGAGTCCAGACCCAAAATTTCAGCTTTCGTGCTCCTCTGATGCTGCCTGGCCTGCTGTGTTCATCCAGCTCTACAGAATTATATCGTAGACTCCTTGCCTCATACCATGAACATACCGTTGGAGCAGGCTTCCCTCCAGAAACGATGCAGACCAGAGTGAAGTTCTGAGCCTCATAGCGACTGAAAGCTGCTGGTGTATCTGCTGCGATGACCGAGATTGAGGAAGGAGGAGCTGAGGGACATAAAAAGTGCTAAGGTTATTCCATGTTGTTTTAATGTATTAAAGCAGAGCCAGCTCATCTCAATAAGGAATGCCAGCAGGAGTTGGGGGCCAGCATACAACATGGTGAATATTAATGGGAAGCCAGAGGATTAGGAAGCCTGAAAATCCAGCAGAGGATAACTAAAAAAGCAATAAGATGGGAGAAGATGAAATATGGGGGTAATATCAAAGAAGATTGTAAGAATCTTTTTTTCAATATATAGAAGGTAAGAGAGTGGCAAGAATGGACATTGGAGTGCTGGAAAATGAAGTTGTAGAAGATGTAATGTTAAACAAAGAAATGGCACAGGAATTGAATAGGTACTTCACATTATTTGGGGTGGCAATGGCCCAGTGGTATTATTGCTAGACTATTAATCTAGAGACCCAGGTAATGTTCTGGGAACCTGGGTTCAAATCCTGCCATGGCAAATGGTGGAACTTGAATCCAATAATGATCTGGAATTAAGAGTCCAATGATGACCATTGTTGATTGTCAAGAAAAACCCATCTGGTTCACTGATGTCCTTTAGGGAAGGAAATCTGCCCTCGTTACCTGGTCTGGCCTACATGTGAATCCAGAGGCACAGCAATGTGGTTGACTGCTAACTCCCCTCTGGGCAATTAGGGATGGGCAATAAATGCTGGTCGAGCCAGCGGCACCCACATCCCATGAATGAAAAAAAAAACTAGCCTTCACTGTGTAAGACACCAGAACTTCAACAAAGTCAGTGGGCAGATGTGACTGTAGTGGTCATCACTAAGGAGAAATTGCTTGGGAGGCCAAAAAGTCTGAAGGCAGATAAATCATTCAAACCAGATAGACTACACCCCAGAATTCTGAAGGAGATAGCTGAGGAGATTGTGGAGTATTTGGTGGTGACTTTTTAGGAATCACTGGAATTAGGAAGGACTGGAAAATGGCTGATATAAGAGTTCTGATTACGAAGGAAGGGAGGCAGAAGATGGGAAATTATAGGCCGGTAAGCAGACTTGACAACCACTGAGATATCTCACATTTAGGATCTTTGCCATGTTATCTTGAACAAAGTACTCCACTTATTTGCCCCTTCATATCTTCAAAGGCACCAACAGGCTGGGATTTGATGGCTCTCCTGCTTTAACAGTGCCTCACTCAATTAAACATAAGCCAGTGTTAAAACAGGCCACCTTAACAACATAATCAACCTTGGGAAGTTTCAGCACTGATGCTGATCTGTGCTCAACTGACATCCACATATCTTTCTGTCAGGAGTCATCAGGTAGCCATTAGCAGTAGGAAGATGGAGATTGATTGAAAGTGATTCCAGAGGCCAGAGCAACAGTTCTAGAGGTCAAAGGTCCAATGTTGGTCAAAAAGATTAGCAGCTGATATCAGTAATACTACAAATTTAGCTGAATATCTTTTTAAGCCAATCCCCTGAGAAAGGCAACAGGATAGATTCAGTCCACTATTGCTCCGATATCTTAAACAACCTGCAACTTGCCCTTCTCAGTTACTCCACTCTTCTTTGCACTGATGATATACTAGATCCTCCAAAGACTTTTCTGACTGTCTTCAACTTTGTGGTTTAGAATATTGTCTTGCTTATATTTATGTTTCATCACGGACAGACAGGATAGAGATCTCATTCTTCTTAGTAAGAATGTAATGACTGGAATGAGGTCAGCCGGGTGGACCTAAAATACGACCATATGAGTTCCCTGATTGGGGCCGTTAACTTGGTCCAATCAGGGAGCCCTGGCTGACAGATATAAACAGGAGTCTCAGAGGTTCTGTTCACTCTGAGAGCTGGCTCTGAAGAAGCTGGATCAGTGCCAATAACTGTCCAAGTTGTCTTAAATAAAGGGCACCTTAGTGATGGGATACCTGCCTCTGTGGTGTTATTTCAAGAGATGTATAGGTACACCAATTGCACATACAGTAATACCCGAAGGTGGCAGGGCATAAAGCACCTAGAAACAAAACAGTTAACATCATTGGCTTTTGCGATAAAGACACAGGGTACAAAAGCAAAGACGTTATGTTAAATCATTAGTTAGGTTTTAACTGGAGAGCCCCACACTTTCGGAAGGATGGAATAGACTTAGAGATGGTATGCAGGAGATTTATTAGAAATACAACAGAAATAAGTGGCTTCAGTTATTTCTAGAGAAGCTGGATGTATTCCATTCGGAATAAAGGAACATTAGGGGAGATTTAGTTGAGAAGTTCAGAATTATGAAGGGTTCTGATGGTGGCAATAAGAGCCATCAGTTTCCAAAGGCAAGCATCCAGAGGACACACATTTAAGATAATCATAAAACAAGTTGAGGGGATTGAGAAGGTGAGAATTGTTAAAAACAGTGGGTTGCTATGATCTGAAATGCACTGCTTGTTAGGCCACATGAACAAGGAACAAAAGTAGGACGCTCGGACCTTCTAGCCCGGTCTGTCATTCAATCAGATTGTGGCTGATCTAATTTTAACTTCAACTCTACATTCCTACGTATCCCCCATAATTTTCCATCATCTTAAAGACTCTCAACCATCCAAAACAAAAAAAAATTCCTCATCTCTATTTTAAATGGCGGCACAGTGGCTCAGAGGTTAGCACGGATGCCTCAGAGCACCAGGGACCCAGATTTGATTCCACCCTCGGGTGACTGTCTGTGAAGTTTGCACATCTTCCCCTTGTCTGCGTGGGTTTCCTTTGGGTGCTCTGGTTTCCTCCCACAGTCCAAAGATGTCTGGGCTAGGTGGATTCGCCATGCTAAATTGTCCAGGGATGTGCAGGCTAGGTGGGTTAGCCACAGGAAATACGGAGATAGGGTAGGTGCGTACATTTGGGTGGAATGCTTTTTGGAGGGTTGGGATGGGCTGAACGGCATGCCTCCACAATGTAGGGATTGCATGAACATTTTTTTTAAAATTACGACCCTTCTCCCACAAGAGGGAATATCCTTTCCACCTTCCCCTGGTCAAGTCCTCTCAGAATCTTATATGTTTCAATTAAGTCACCCCTGACTCTTCTAAACTCCAGGTCTAGCCCTTCGGTAGTGGAAGCAGATTCAACATCAGCTTTCAAAAAGGAATTGGATAAATGCTTGAGAAGGAAACATTGCTGGCTGATGAGAAAAAGCAGATTAGTGGAATAATTAGATAACTCTTTCAAGTATAGGGATGCTAAACAAGGATAATTGTAGATGATTGCAGAATCAGTTCAGATACTATCTTCCTCACTAGGGTCCAGGCTTGAATTTACCTTGAGGAAGAAGGATACCTTTCTCCTACTGAAAATATTTTACATTCAAACCCAATTTTTTATTGGCTGTTACCCTCCACCCCCATCACCCAATACAAATTTACTGCATCAAACCTGCTTGAGATAAAAAAAATTAACTAAATTGATAGGATCATGAGTGAAGACTCTAAAGTTTAGGCCATTCTTATGGCCCAAGGCCATAAAGAACGTAAAATCCTAGGTTAAAAGGGACGTGCATGTTCAGTTATGTTACCTTGCTTGAGACAGTAGTTCAGTTGAGCTCAGCGTCCCGGGCACTGTGTAGAAAAGACAACCACAATTTCTGCTTATGACCTTTCCCTGAAGGAAACAGTGGATACTGGGTCACCAGTGCTCCGAACGGTAATAATTCATGATGACAGTTGCTTGTCCAGGTTGACAAATGAGAGATGGTTACTTGAACAAATTGTTGGAAGTGAAGCCACAGTCAGTGCATAAGTTAAAGTGGAAAGTGGAAGGGGTTCAGATGAATAACCATTTTGTTCTTTGCTAGTGAGCTCATTCATTAAAGTGGAAATAATTTGTTGCCAGACCAGCAAGACTGAAAGAACATCTGAAATCAGGGTTTCCTAATTGTACAGGAGAACTAAGAGATAAAGGAGGGGTCATGTGTGCCACCTTCAATTATTGTTTTTTTGTACTGACCTCGAGTAATATGTGTTGTGTGGGCTAGGCTCATCATGTTAATGGATAGCTTACAGAGCGATGATAATTTGTTGTGACAATGATCTGTAGGTAGCCCTTTTGTGGTCTTTTATTCAGCCAAACCTTTCTGTTGCCTCGCTACTAATACACTGTCACTACACATGCCATTATTAGGAGAAGGAATTTGCTGTTTCCTGTTGGCAGATACACACTGTTACGGAGTGATGGGATGGAGAGATTGATGCTGGGCCTTCAAGCCTGAAACTTGACACATGTCTCTCAGGGGAGGCACCCAGTGGAGGCCATGCCTTTCCTTCTCTGACAGACAGAACATGGCCAGGTTGACTCTGGCTGCGCAATGTTTATGTGCCCAGCTTCTGCTGGTTTTAGAGGTTGGCACTTTCTCATGCAACTAAAGTGCACCACCAACATTCACAGTCAGCGTTACCCTGTGTAACCCTCTTTAGAAAAGGAATTTAAAGCCTCCAAATAGGTTATTTACATTGGAGGGTACTCCCTGATATTGCTAATGCTATTAAACTCATTCTTGTAGTGTAAAGGAGCCAGAAAAGTAAGTTTAAAAAGAAAGCAAACAGATTTTACAGATAGAGATAGTAGGAACTGCCGATGCTGGAGTCTGAGATAACAAGGTGTAGAGCTGGATGAACACAGCAGGCCAAGCAGCATCAGAGGAGCAGGAAGGCTGACGTTTTGGGCCTAGACTCTTCTTCAGAAATGGGAGAGGGGAAGGGGGCTCTGAAATAAATAGAGAGAGGGGGAGGCAATGATAGAAGGTGGATAGAGGAGCAGATAGGTGGAGAGAAGACGGACAGGTCAAGGGGGTGGGGATGACACCAGTAAAGGTGAGTGTGGGTAGAGATTTGGGATGGGGGTTGGTCAGTGAGGAGGGAGGGGCAGGTAGGTGGGAGGGAAGATGGACAGGTCAAGGAGGCGGGAATGAGGCTAGTAGGTAGGAAGTGGGGGTGGGCATTGGTCAGTGAGGTGGGAGGAGCGGATAGGTGGGAGAAAAGACGGACATGTCAAGGAGGTGAGGACGAGCTGGGCTGGTCTTGGGATGAGGTCGGGGGTGGGGAGATTTCGAAGTTTGTGAAGTCCACATTGAGACCATTGGGTTGCAGAGTTCCCAAGCGGAATATGAGGTGCTGTTCCTCCAGCCTTCGGGTGGCATCGTTGTGACACTGGAGGAGGCCCAGGATGGACATGTCGTCCAAGGAGTGGGAGGAGGAGTTGAAGTGGTTCGCAACTGGGAGGAGCAGTAGTTTGTCACGAACCGAGCGTAGGTGTTCCACAAAGCTGTCTCCAAGCCTCCGCTTGGTTTCCCTGATGTAGAGGAGGCCACATCGGGAACAGCGGATACAACGTACCACATTAGCAGATGTGCAGGAGAACATCTGTTTAATGTGGAAGGTTTTCTTGGGGCCTGGGATGAAGGTGAGGGGGGAGGTGTAGGGGCAGGTGTAGCACTTCCTGCGGTTGCAGGGAAAAGTGCCGGGGGTGGTGGGGCTAGTTGGAAGTGTGGAGCGGATGAGGGAGTCACGGAGGGAGCAGTCCCTCCGGAAGGCAGATAAGGGTGGGGAGGGAAAAATGTCCTTGGTAGTGGTGTCAGATTGCAGGTGGCGGCAGTGGTGGAGAATGATGTGTTGAATCCAGAGGTTGATGGGGTGATCCGTGAGGGCAAGGTGGATTCTGTCTTTGTTGTTATTGCGGGGAGGGGGTGTGAGGGCTGAGGTGCGTAAAACGCGAGAGATGTGGTTGAGAGCGTTTTCGAACACTGTGGAGGGGAAATTGCGGTCCTTGAAAAACGAGGACATCTGGGATGTCTGGGAGTGGAATGCCTCATTTCGGGAGCAGATGCGGCAGAGGTGAAGGAATTGGGAATAGGGGATGGCATTTTTGCAGGAGGGTGGGCGAAAGGAAGTGTATTCTAGGTTGCTGTGGGAGTCAGTAGGCTTGAAATAGAGATAGTAGGATTTCTGATGAGGGGTCTAGGCCCGAAACGTCAGCCTTCCTGCTCCTATGGTGCTGCTTGGCCTGCTGTGTTCATCCAGCTTTACACCTTGTTATCTCAGACTTGAAATAGATATCAGTTTCCAGGTGTCTTTTGCTTTTTTTTCTCCCTCAACCTTGTTACAACATTCCAGCATCAGTACTAAGACCAGAATTCTGGCTTATCCCAATTTACCTCTGTGAAAGCTGCTTCTACATTTCAATAATGATTTAATAGTCATTTCACTGGGTAGGTCAGTCAACATTAACCAAAACACAAAGGCCATTCAGGATTTACTGTCACACACTTTGATACCACGTTTTATGAGGGACCGTGATTTGTCTTGTGGACACGGTGAATAGATCTTTCAACAACACCAAGACCAGCCATGAAATTGCTAACAGGAGGGAATGCTATATACATGAGTCTCAGGACCTCTGGATGAGGTTCTGCAGCTTTTGGGAATCCTATTGCTTCCACGTCTCTGGTTCAACATGGATGGGAAACAACACCATTAGCAATACCACGGATTGGAGATATAGGGAATTCCTGTCAGTCAGGCCTCCCTTCCTTTTTGAAGGAGCGAGTGAGGGGGCAATTGAATAACCTGTTTTTGGCTTGCTGCAACCACACTGTTCGTGGTTCCCATCAACATAGATGGTTTTTTAAGCATTAAGTTAACCCCTCCTGCTTCTTCATCAGTTAGGAAGCAGAAATATTTCATAGACTTGAAAAAGATGGAACCTTCAGTGTGCTATTAACACAAAGCAGTTAGATACATCTTTGTCTTTGCAGCCCTATCTGAAATATTTGGTCTGTCTCTAAGATTACAGATCGTGAGGCCAGCCAATGACTGCTAGTAATGCACACACATTATAATATGAGCCAAATGTTAACTATTACCATATTTCTTTACTTTTGTACTCATTCTATGGAGATAATGTGTAACTTTTTAAATTTTGTTTCTTTCGCTACTTTGTACTGAAGATTCTTTTGTACCTAAGATGGCACCATGTGTGGTGACATTATACACTTTGCACTGTACCCTTGAACTTCTGTACTTGAGTACACATGACAATAAAATCTAAATCTAAATGTCGTGTAATAACTGAGATTAACATGGAGTATAAATCCTACAGATGCTTGTACATAGCAAAAATTCAGCCTGACTATTCATGTAAATTCATCTTTGTTGACAACAAAGAAGGCAGGTGATTCTCTGGGAATAGAGAAAACCTTAACATGGACACGTTTTCATTATTAGGGCAACTATTTCAATAGGTTCAGCAGGTCTGGCAGCATCTGTGAAGGAGAAAACAGAGTTAATGTTTCAGGTCCGATGACCCTTCCTCAGAACTGTTCTGAGGAAGGGTCACTGGACCCGAAGCATTAACTCTGTTTTCTCCTTCACAGATGCTGCCAGATCTGCTGAGCTTTGCCAGCAACTTTGTTTTTGTTCCTGATTTACAGCATCCGCAGTTCTTTTGGTTTTTATTTCAATAGGTTAGCAGCACAACCCAGATAAATGTTGGTGGAATACAGATATTTGTCTGTGATGACAACATGACTAAAGTAGAAGGAGGAATAGCCACATTAAGTGCCACTTTTGCTTGACATTTCTCGATGTGAGTTGTAGTAGCTAACAATTGCCACAGCAAGAATTCCAAAAGTGTTTCTCTGATTCACCTACACGAACAATTGGGTTCTTGCGTTTTATCAATTTCTTCAGTTAAGAGGTGATGTCTTTCTGACAATGTCAGAAATGGCAATGAGAGGGGGAGGGGTAGTTTCTGTGAGAAAGTCATATTTCCTTGCTTTTGTCGGCTATGGAATCCATCTCGAAGTAGATTCTCCAAGGTGGGGGAGGGCTGCTGGTTGTGTTTGCAGAATCTCATGCAGTCAAGTATATTTGCACCACATACACGCACCACTCGCTGGATACAACATACTGTACTTATTCTTAAAGAGCTTAACAAGAAAATATAACTGTAGGGGGCAGAGCTTCTGTTGAAGGAAGCAGGTGCCAGAGTTTGGGTGTGGCAATCGTTGTGACTAACCCTCTGCCTACATATTTTTATTGATTGGAGATCATGCAGCCCATGAGCTCCAATACTGATTTTAATTCTGAGCTTTGACCTAGTGCTGGGAGGCCAAAACTGTTAAGTTTACTGGGCTCCCAATTGTCTCAGGTACAGTTTTCACAGCTGAAAGATTGGGAAATGCAAGGTGTCACAAGGGCAAGAGTGAAAAGTAGCAGGAGGAGGCTACCCTTCATTCAAATTTAGGGAACTGTGCTGGTTTTCTATTGTGATAGAACCAGAGGAGTCTTCTGATAGACTCAGAGATGCCAAGTATCATCATTTCTGAAATCTTTCCAGACAGACAGCTTATCTTGTGTCTCCTAGTTCTTTGAAAGCCCTAACCAATTACACCTACTCTTCTCATTCTTTCTAAAGAGCCTGGAAGGAAAAAAAAAAATCATCATTAAGGATTTATTGAATTTCCTTTTTAATACCGAATGTGCATCCGGCACCTTTTCAGGCAGCAGTTAACAGCCTGATGTGTAAAACAATGTTCTCATTTCGTCTCTAGCTTTATGCATGGAGAATGCTGGTTGAGAATATGCCCCCTATATTTGGCTGTGGGAAACTACGGGTGTTGACCTATGGAGAATTCAGAATGCAAGCAGCCTGAATGATGTGGCTAAGACAACAAGGGAAGACTACTTTGGCCGAAGGCCTGATTTGCAGGAAATGCCAGCTGGCATGGTTTATGCTGAGTAGCCTCAGTAAGACCAGAAGGAGTGTGTATACATCTCAAGTCGATGCTCGCACTGTAGCCCTGGGGAAGATTTGGATGACAAAACACAGGAAGCTGTGAAAAATAGCTTCGACTCATTAGGAAAACATGGCTGCTGGCTTTATCATTAACGTCTCTCATTAGCAGCAAGACTGCAAACTATTCTACCTGAGGGACTGTGTTCTAATAACCAGTGCACATTGAGTGAACATGTCCTTTGCAAGGTTATGTGAAGCCATTTGTGTGGTTTGATGGTTGACTTTCATGGAAGTAGCCTTGTGCCAATACCTTGCTCAGTGCTATTATCATTGGAGAACAGATGTGGGTGAGGAATTCAAACCTCTGACCTATTATCCAGAGGGACAGCATCTCAGGAACCATCAGGAAGCTGGGAGATGGTGGCTGACTTATTTCCACAGAATTACCTTTCAGAATTACTACCAGCCCCCACCAGGCCCCCTCACCCTATCCCAGTCACTGACTGTACACGACTCGCAGATTTCAGAAAGGACATAATAATGTATAAACGCTTGGGAAATTGATCTTATCCATTCACTGCATTTCCTTTAGGGGGAAGATGAGCTAAGCGGACTAGCCATGGGAAATGCAGGGTTACGGGGATGGGGTGAGGGGTGGGTCTGGTTGGAATGCTCTTTGGAGGGGCGGTTTGGACTCGATGGGCCAAATGGTCTGCTTCCACACTGTGGGGTTTCTAGGATTCTATGTCATTGCTGCTCCACATCCTTGTCAGCTAACACCTCCTGTTAAAAGTCACTGAATTTAATCCTAATGCCATATTGCATTTTGTCAGGGTAGATGTGATTACACTAAAGATGTGTTTAGTCCAGGATATGTATAGGTCCCATGGTATCATTCTTTCAGCTGGTGTGTAGTTTGCGTAGATGTATGGTTAGCCATGGTTGTAACATAGAGAACATTGGGGTGGTTTTGTTAAGCTGCACATAAGCCTGGAGTCCCGATCTGAAACATCAGCTTTACTGCTCCTCTGATACTGCCTGGCCTGCTGTGTTCCTCCAGCTCCACACTGTGTTAGCCTGGAGTCTCTTCTGATCAGAACGCATACATTGCTGTCAAGCAATTCTGAATCTGGTGGTCTCATTGAGCCAGGTTACACATTGGTTCCTAAGTGCATAAAGATAAGATCCATACAATTGAAAAATGCAATGCCAAACAAATCATCTTTTAGCATGTGCTCATTGTTTTCTACTTTGTAAACAGTTTCTTATCCATTCCCTGGGTTTTCCCGAACTTTCACAACTTCAAGATGTAATAATAGCCTTTTGTATGAAACTTTATCAAAAGCCTTTTAGAAATTGAGCTACACCATCGTAAACTAATCATTTTTTCAAAGGAGTCAAGAAGATGGGTCATGTAGGATCTTTCCTTTCTAAATCCAAGCTAAGTGCTGTTAAATAGGTTAATGCATTGCTGTCCCTCAATTTTACTCCTTTTAATCAATTCTATTCTTTTACATGAAGTAGAAGCAAGACTTAGGGATCTTTCATTGCTGCATCAGTTAAAATTGTCATGAGAACCCATGGGATTGTTAATGTCTTTAATGAAGGGAAACCTGCTGTCCTTAGCCAGACTGACTTATGTGTGACTCCATTAAATGTAGTTTAGCCTTAACTGCCTTCTGACATTGTACAGGAGCAACTAAGGATGGAAATAATTGCTGGCCATGCTGGAGACACCCACATCCCAAGATTGAATAATAATGAATAGTTATTAAAGTTATAATGCTACTGAAACGTGGGGAATTCTCCCATTAACCTAGACAATGGCCCTAGCTTTCTGAACACCACTGTAGCAAAGATTAACTGATTATTTACATCCTTTGTAGGGGATTTGTGGTGCTAATTGCCTGTTTTGTTTATCTAAACAAAGCATGACTACACTCAGATGAACTTCATTTTTATGAAATGCTTTATGATACTATAAACATACAAGCATTTTTTTTTGAAAAAGAACTATAGCATCATAATGGTTATGTTATGGGACTAGTAATCCCAAAACCTGGACTAATGACCTACAGACATAAATTCAATTCCCACTTTGGGAACAGCACGGGAAATTCAATTAATTAAAATAAGTCTTGAATTAAAACGCTAGCACTAGTGTTGGTGACTCTGAAATGATCAGACTGTTGTGGAAGAAGGCAGTCTGCTTTTCTTACCCACTCTGGTTTACATGTGACTGCAGACCCACAGCAATATGGTTAACTTTCGAATGCCCTTTAAAACACATGCACCAACAGGTTCCAGAACAGCTTCTTCCCCGGTGTTAATAAACTTCTGAATGGACCTCTCGAATTTCAAAGCTAATGTTGATCTTGCTTTTTGTACACCTTTGCAGCTGTAACTTTGTATTTCTCACTCTATTCTATCACCCTTTGATCTTTGTATGGTATGATCTGCATGCAAAACAAAACTTATCACTGTACCTAAGTACACGTGACAATAACAAATCAATTCAAATCAAATAAAATCAAATTGGTTAAAAAGCTACTCAGTTGTATTCATGAAAGTTACCTCATGACATCTGCTCAATCCATCCACATCCCTAGGAGCATATGAAGGAAAGGTTCATTGAAATAGAAAGGAAAGAGGGTCTCAGGTGGATACATCACACATTGATATTCTGTGCTTTGCAGCTTTTACCACGAAAAGGAAATGTGCTAGAATAAACACAATGCTGACTTGTGCAAGCCAGTACAGAGTTCAGCTTGCCTGAGGCATCACTGGCACCAGATACCATTTATGTTTGTTGGTGTTGACAATGTCTCGTAGGTGAGGATGGCCAGAAGGCATTTCTTGTCCCCAGTGGTATACACATTGGCTCATTATGCGAAAAGAGGAATGGGAGTAAGTCAGAGATAGTAGGAACTGCAGATGCTGGAGAATCCGAGACAACAAGGTG
>NC_063362.1:24651108-24670754 GCF_021869965.1 Rhincodon typus
CTCTGATGCTGCTTGGCCTGCTGTGTTCATCCAGCTCTACACCTTGTTATCTCTGTGGAAATGTAATGTGTTTAGCTTTCCAACATGAATATCTCTCACATTGTTAAGAATGACAAAAAGGTGTAGAAGAAACTCAGTGCAAGGGTGATCACAATTTGTTCTCCACTCACATTAGACACATTGTGTTGGAGGGTAGCTATCAATTTTTATTAAATTTGGCACTGAAAGGTTAATTATAATTAATAACGAGACTTGCAAACTCTGCGTGAGCTTATTATCCCTTTCCCTTTCTAAAATATTAACTTTACACATGCATAAAATTGTACAATGTCTTGGGCATTGAATTGTAAACTAATTCTCACATGTCACACTGAAATGCACAGAATTCAGTCAGAAAATCAGTATGGTGTCAGTGATGGACATGTACAATTTTTATAATAACACAATTTGTTCAACCACATTAAATTCAATAGAAAATAGTAAAAAAGGAAATGACGTGGAATTGAATTTTTTGGACAAAGGGGAAAATCAATTGCAGGAAAATATCAAAATATTGTTGATTACTGGACCTCCCAATTTTAGTTAACAGAATCTGCGGGTTGGTAGGTATTGTGTTAAGTCATACATCAAATACGTCAGTATACCTTTAAGAGACATGCTCACGTTTTCATCATTGTATCATAACATGTTACCTGACGGTATAACGATCTCAAATTCCACCTTACCTCAGAGCAATTGAAGCATGATAATCCACTGAAAGCATGCTTCTGTCTTGTGGCATAAAAACTTAAGTTTAACCAGATGCTTTTGTGCTAAAAAATGTAATTTTGTACATAATTGTTTCTTCGTGGTAAATGTCTGTTGAGCATTGCTGCATCAGATAAAGCACCCTTTCAGACATAAGTTCACAAAATGGCTGCAGCAGTGGCCATCTAGAAAAGACTCCAATATCTTAGTGGCAGATATTTGGAAAACTAATTGAACTCTAACTGGACAACAGCTTTAGATAACAGTGAATCTTTAAACAGCTTCAGTTACAGTGAGTAATTTCTTTTTGATTAGACCAGTTCAACATAAAAATTAATTTTATGATTAACAAATTCCAACTCTTATAATACAGATAGCATATCCAAAAATCTATTGACTAGAAGATGCTGGAACCTAGGATATGAGTATGACTTTTCCAAAGAGGAACAACCAGAGAGAATTATTGAGTTAGTCATTGTCTCTCCAAAAATGAAAGCAGCTGGAAGGATGTCTTGGAAAAGGAGAAAGGGACATACTTTTGTTGGATTAATTGAGGGGATGCAAGTATGAAGCCATAGTTGTAGGAAAACAACAATTAGATGCTCCAGATGTAGTCAACACTACTGCTACAATCAGGAAAGTGCATTAAAACATCACAATCTATAATAGATGCAGTTTGTCGCACATACCTAAAAGCTGTCCAGCTTTCTTTTCGATATCTATAATGCATGTGGCACTAAGGGACATTGAGCATGTGAAGTAAATCTATTTTAAAGGCCAAATCAGATCACAACAAAATACAGGTGACCAACAAGACATCATTGCAGTGGTAGCAAGGGAAGAGTCAAGAAGATACATAAGTGCAGAAACATCACTGAAATTCAGATTCAACCAAGTGAAAGGCAAATCTCAGAATATGAACAAGCTTTCTATATCATTAGCTTCACACACCATGTCAATGGTATAAAGTGAGAAGGTTTTATTTCTTTATTCGTTAACAAGATGAGGGCATTGCTGGCTAGGCAGCATTTATTGCCCATCTGTAATTGCCCAGAGGGCAGTTCAGAGTCAACCACATTGCTGTGGGTCTGGAGTCACATGTAGGCCAGACCAGGTAAGGATGTCAGTTTCCTTCCTTAAAGGACATTAATGAACCAGATGGGTTTTTCTGACAATTGACAATGAACTCACAGCCATCATTAGACTCTTAATCCCAGATATTCATTGAATTCAAATTCCACCATCTGCTGTGGCAGGATTCAAACCTGTGTACCCGGAATGTTATCTGGGTCACTGCATTAACAGTCCAGCGATAATAGCACTAGGCCATCGCCTCCCCTGGACCATTAATACCATAAAACACATGATGCAGTAAAAATGAAAAATGATAGTGTACTAGTGCCAACATATTGCCATTATGCATACTGAAAGACATGTACCTCAGCAAATGGTGCTCCATGGTACGACAGCTACAGCACAATGACAACTATTTCACAGTGTATAATGGATCGCCAATATAACGTATTAGCACAAACACACTGCAATGCCAATGCTTCCTGAAGTCTTCCACCTGGTGGTTACAAGTCATCCAGCAGTGGCAGGACTACCAGTTTATACAGATAAAGGAGGTGGTAGTGGAGTAGAACATAGAACATAGAACTGTACAGCACAGTACAGGCCCTTCGGCCCATGATGTTGTGCCAAACTTTTACTCTAAACCTAAGATCTATCTAACCTCCAGCCCTACCTTATACTATCATTCAAATGCGTATCTAATAGCAGCTTAAATGACCCTAACGAGGCCGACTCCACTACCCTCTCCGGCAATGCATTCCATGCCCCTACAACTTTCTGAGTAAAGAACCTACCTCTGACGTCTCCCCGATATCTACCTCCACTCACTTTAGAACTATGCCCCCTCATAATAGCTACCTCCACCCTAGGAAAAAGTGTCTGGCTGTCCACTCTATCTATACCTCTGATCATTTTGTACGCCTCTATCAAGTCACCTCTCATCCTTCGTCGTTCTAAAGAGAAAAGTCCTAGCTCTCTCAACCTTTCCTCGTAAGACCTTCCCTCCATTCCAGGCAACATCCTGGTAAATCTGCTCTGCACCTTTTCCAACATTTCCACATCTTTCCTGTAATGAGGCGACCAGAACTGGACACAATACTCCAGATGTGGCCGAACCAGGCTTTTGTGTAGCTGGAGCATAACTTCACGGCTCTTGAACTCAATCCATCTATTAATGAAAGCTAACACACCATACGCCTTCTTAACAACTCTATCCACCTGGGTTGTGTGGCAATATCAATGGACTAGTGATCCAGAACCTCAGTCTAATGTTTTGGGGACACGTTTTCAAATCCCACAATGGCAGATGGTGAAAATGGAATTGAACAAAAATATGGAATATAAAGCTAGCCATTGGAAACCATGCAACCACTATTGATCATTATAAAAATCCACCTGGTTCACTAATGTCCTTTAGGGAAGGAAATCTGCTGGCCGTACCTAGTCTGGCCTCCATGTGGCACCAGACTCACAGCAATGTGGGTGACCCTTGGGCAATTACGGGTGGGCAATGAATTTGGCCTAACCGGCAATGCTCAGATACACATTAACAAATGAAATAAAATCTCAATAACATCACAATTCATAGGATTCAAACCGTAGGCAGAATAGTCCACGCGCAGCACAGTTCAATCAGTCAATGATCAGCAAGGCTATGTGGAGTGAGATGTTAGATATCAGGGTGATTGTGTCTGCTACATTGAGCAGTTTACCCCACCTACCAAAAGACCAAGGTATTCCTCTTGATTAACATGAAGATACTCCATTCTAAAGCTGAAGACATTTTAATGGTTGTTCTGTTACATTTTGGCTACAGCCAGTGTGAACAGTTGCAATTGGCAATTGCCAAAGGTAAGTAACAATAAGAGTTACAAAAGGTCACTATCTAGGGATGTCCTGACTGTATTAAAGAAGTACTGGAGAAAACGTGTTCATTTTGCCATACAGAATAATTTGTTATATCACCACAAGTCACTTTCAAGGGAAAACAAGTTCTAATATCAAAAATCCCATGATATCATGTGCATGTTACACCAGGGACATGGATACTGAATGCACAAGCTGTCTAGCATGTGTACTTGTGAATTGGCCAGGGATGAATCAGGCTGTTCATGAATGCACGTGAGGCACGTCAAAAGTATCAACCCCAGCAGCACAGGGATCTACATCCACACAATGTTTCATTCATTCCTTGGACAGAAGTAGCAACACACCCTTCTGCAATGTGTTGGGAAGATTGCATCCTTGTAATGGAGTGCACCTCCAAATTTCCCATTGTTCAACGATGTAGCAACACAATGAGCACACCCAATGTTTACGGGATAAGGGCTGATTTTGGTTTATTCAGTGTCCTGTACAAGATGGTGTCTGATGATAGACTACAGTTTACTGGCAAACCATTTCAAGACTATTGTACTAAGTGGGATGTGACCCATATCATATAGTTACTCCACGATCCACACTCCAATGGCCAACAGTCCAGTATAATGTACGGTATGTGCTGTCAAATTCAACGAACAAGTGTCGGGCAACAAAGCAAGATTTTCACATTGCATTGTTGTATTTTTGTTGAACACCATTGGAGACGGGATTACCATTCCAGCACAAATAATGTTTGGAAGGCAACAGCAAATGAACTTGCCTCGCAACCAAATGTCTAACTCTTCTGAGACACAGGGCTTCTTCTTCAAGCACAGGGGATAAATGAAAGTGATGTACAATGAATGAGCAAGTAGAGAACTACCAAAACTGTGTATTAGGCAGAGTGCGAGTGGAAATACAAAAACAATCACCTGGATAGCAGAAAATGTTGCCCAGCAACATAAAGCCATCACTGATCATGTTGCTACCTTGTGAAGGAACAGGAACCAGCTCAGACCAATGCATGATACACGCACAGGGTGAGTGATGAAGAACACTCTGACAATGATAATTGGCAGGGATAGAGTGACAGTAACTAGCAGCAAGATGACCAAGTCATCAAACAAGTGCATCAGAGAATCCTTTGCAGATGGGTATAAGATTATCAGATCCGGATGCATTGTCACAACTCAAATCATTGCATTGAGGTTCAAAATGTTAGCTTTGAAAATCTGTTTCACCTGTTGGTATAATATCAAATTGATAATATGCGCCTATGTACAAATATGTTACCTGTTTAGAGATACGTCTTTATCTTTGGAAAAAGTGGATGTTGTGTTCTGTTTGCTTAATGTCAGAATGTCAGCATACCTTTAAGAGTCATGCTTGTGATATCCTGACTGCATTATATCATGTGACCTGAGGAAATAAAGATCATATACTCCATCTTACCTTGGATTACTTGAAGCATGACGTTCAACTGAAAACATGTTCCTGTTTTGTAACATATTTACTTAATGTTAGCCCTCACACTTCTGTGCCTGAAGACTGTAATATTTGCACATAATAGTTAGTTGTAATAAACATATATTGGATTTTTCAATACCACGGTAGCTACATCCAGCTTCTTGTGTTTTTGGGAGATAAAATAAGCATTGCCATATCAGGTGAAACACTCTGTTTAAGGCAAACTCACACTCATGTTAATGATAACGTTATGAGTTAGATTAACAGTAAAGTTAACTGCTTTCTAAATTATCGTGATTCTTGGTTTCAGTGTACCTGGATAAGGTACATTAACCCATTATTATCCAATGACTTGTTTCAGAAAGTGGACATTAGAACACTGGATGTGGAAGGGCATGGTGGTGATGTCCCCATAGTCAAATAACTGGACATCTCTGAGCTTACAAAAAGATAAAAGGAATGGGGTAGAGGTACTGAAGGTTATGGCGAGGTGGCAAGAGGGTACAACTGGAAGCAAGTTGCAGTTTCTAATAAGTTTAGCTTGTTACAGCACAAAGACAGGGCATTTAACTATCAGGGATAGTAAGAACTGCCGATGCTGGAGTCAGAGATAACACGCCCTAACCCGAAATGTCAACTTTCCTGCTCCTCTGATGCTGCCTGGCCTGCTGTGCTCCTCCAGCTCCATACTGTGTTACTTAACTATCAGGCATTGTTTTTCTTTAGAAAAGCAATACAAGCCTGTAACTTCCTGGGAATTTTTCTCACTCCTGTCTTGTACCTTCACTGGCCTCCAATGAAAATTTCATTTATTGGAATTCTACCTCATTTCCAGGCAGCTTCTGAGTGGAAGCTGCTCCCAGAAAATTCTTGGCCTTTTTAGTCCAACCTGCAATTTCCCATGAATTCCATCCACAAACTCGGTTTCTCAAACAACTGTTGTAGTCTCTTCTGAAAGAATGCATGGAACCCACTTCAAATAAGTTGATGACAGAAGGATCCCATCTTCTAATTACTTCAACTGTATCTGCCACTTCAAACTGAGGAACAGGAATAAGGATGGATTCACTTCCTGCAATAATGCTTGTGCTGAATGGTGGGTCACACAAACCAGGAACTCCCAACTCCATCAGGGGATTGACACAATATAGCAGCTCTGATATTGTGACCATTTTAAACTATACTAACCTTTCCTAAAGATAACATGTGGAACAAATAGTATGCAGCATAAAATGTTAATAACTCAGTACAAACCCTCTCCACATTCCCTGTCTGTTTTTCTCTCACTAGTTTAATGCAATCTTTTAGACACAGGATAAAACAACACACAGTAAAAACCTTCCAAAAGGAATGGAGAAACTTGCATTTTTGTCATGCTTTTCACAGGCACATTGATACAAAACTGATTGTGTGTATGTGGGCTTGAGGAAGAGATAATTTACAGGACTTAGATGCGATACTGAAAGCAACGCTCTGTCCTACATGAAAGCAGCGGCTCACCTAACCTGGGGGCGTAAGGTCAGATACCACATGCAAGAGCAGTAAGACAAAGCCTCCATGAAAGCTTTGTAAAATTTAAATCTCTAACCAGGAGTATTGTTCTTCCAGCCCGAGGTTAGACACGCTGGGTATCACAAAGTGCTTCCCAGCTAATCAATGACTTATGGAGACTATTTATTGTTGTAATGCAGAATATGCAGCAGAAAGTTTTTACATCACCAGTTCCTACAAATACCAATATGTTAATGAATAGATTAACTGTTTTGTGATATTGATTTAGGGACAAATGTGCATCCTGCTTTCTATTTTGGAGAATTACATCTTACACATGACTGGATATATATTCTCCAAAGGGGCCGCTGCACCTACCATTAAATGTCTACTTTCTAGCCAATAAGCTAAAACTAATTTGTAAAAATGGTAGCAAAAGTTTCTTTTCAAAATGGCTAAATCATCCCAATCTCTGTCTGGTCTAAAGATTGCAGGAATTTTCCAGTGTAGGATTAAGTTCAGATCCACCCTGGTTCACGCTGAGCTCACTTGTCTTACTCTGTCATTACCTCAACTCTGAGCTGGAAAGGGGTAGAATTGGCCCAGATTTCCTGCTACTGGTCATGACACAGCAATTGGAAATCCTGGTTATTGGGGATTGTAGAGCCAGCTGTCATCAGTGACAAGGTTCAAGGTAGGAACGGACTGGGGTATTGCCCTGCCATCAACTGAGGCCCTTCAGTGACCAGTCAAGGGCTTCATCCTATTGCCACTGGGAATAGATCAGTTATATGCAAGTCTGCTGCAATGTTCTGAGTGATAACTGTGTGGAAGACGGTGGGAAGGGAGGGTCATTCCACATATCAGGGAGGGTGGCTCGATGAGTGATAGCCCACTGCCTTTATTTCTGATTCCCTTATTACCCTATCCTTACAACCTCCTACTTGTGAAACACTTTCTCTTCCCACCGTCCCACATTACTTACCTGTGACCTGGGTCCCTTGTAAACCTGGGACTCTTGGTTGGTGTCATCCCAGCTCCTTCGTAGTGCTGCTGAACTTAAGGGTTACTGGTCTCTGATTGGCTGTAGGACTTCCTAGATGGGCTCCTGTTTCCAGGGGCTAAGCTGCCATGGGTCTTGCCAGTGTCTGATTGGCACATGGTATTGGGCAAGGGGTGCTTTCCACAAAGAGGCATCATTTGTGTCCGGCAACAGGAAAGACTCTCGACATTGTATCAAGGTTCCACCCATAATAGCACAAAAGGGGGCTGTTGGTCCATCAAAGTATGTGGTCGTGGCAATTGAAAACCAACATCTTTATCATTTGTTAATCTGCCAGTGCAATGCTACATAAAAAAAAACAGGTTGTGCATTTTAATCTTCCTATGATAATGGACATGAACACAATGGGTAGTTATTTGGTTAGACATGAATATAAATTCCATTGCGATAACAGGCACTAAGGAGTTTATTACCAACCATCTTTTTTTTTGAGTAACATGCTTCGGAAAGTCAATCTGAGACACTTGACAGATATGACACAATATACACGCACTCATCCTTTCATACTCAGATGTGGTTTCACATAATGATGTAATTAAGTTTAAAGAGATGGCCTCACAATCAGAGTCACTCATAGAGAGAATCATTCTAAAGTGGCCACTTGCCTGGCAATTTTCTTGAGATCAAATGTTTCTGTACCTTCTGCGCATTTATTATTTCATCAAAACATCATCCCGTGGAAACTATCATAAAACAATCGTAGCGTGGTTACACATACAAATCCAAGCGTTATTTTCACTTTATGACCCCTATACTTCATACCCTTTCTCTGCTTTTAACATCTTTTCCGAACTCATCTATTTGGCTGTTCCATCAGTTATCTAAGTCCATCCCTAATGGTTGGCATCCGTTTGTATTGTCCTTTGGAACATTATCCTATAACCCTTCAAAATAAAATGTATGTTCTTAAGACAATGTTACATTTCTGGCAGTAAATATAAACTGTTGATCAGTTGTAGTTACAAGTTATTAAAGGACTTGTCTCCTTTGCGTTTTGCACAGGAGTTTCTTGAGCTTTCCCTTAACTGACTGCTGTTTTATTTTCTCCTGTTAATTTGGAGATTGTGTTGTTATAGGATGGGTAAATGGTAGATGATGTTTCATCTTTGTCTGGACAGATTTTCCCCACCCTTCCTTTCCTATTTCCCAATGTCTGATGTTAAAGGCAAGGTGTAAATGCAAGCTTATTGCTGTACATCACTTCCTGCAGAAGACAGACCAAAGGTCAGAGCATCTTTTAAACAGATGGAGCTTTTATTCAGGAACACATGAAGCAATGAGACACTTTTCAAGTGAGAAAACCCTACGGAAAGTGGAACATCCAGAATCTGATAAAGAAAAACATTAAAATAAAAATCTTTTATGATGTGCAGCAGCTGGACGGATATTATCCCCCTCAACTTCTCGAAGGTCTTTCACGTCAAGTCCAATATAACTGCTAGGATCATCGCTAAGGCGAGGTTGACACTTTTGTTGCATGCTGATGCACCTGAAATCAGAATCAGAATTCATTTTCTTGGTTTATTGCATTATTAGGTGCCTAGGCAGCGTGGATAAAATAAATTGACAACCATAGGCAGCTTTAATAAAGAACATCGTCTGACCTTACTTTGATTCTCACTGCTTGCTAATGTAACACAATCTTGTTTACTTCAGCTATCTCCATAAAGCTCTACTGGCGGCCAATAGCATTCCACATAACAAGGGAAAGGATCAGGCATGTGCTGAGAAACCCATTATGTATTATGTAAAGGGGGAAGAGGGTTCAGATTTTGATAACATTCTCTTGATAGGTGTTGAAGGACCAGCATGAGGAAACCTGATACTTTGGGGGAAAAATGCATAATACGGACTGACCCTTTAAGGCAATTATAAAAGATAACTGGAAACAAAGCAGGAATCTAATTGGAGATAGTAGGAACTGCAGATGCTGGAGAATCCGAGACAACAAGGTGCAGGGCTGGATGAACACAGCAGGCCAAGCAGCATCATAGGAGCAGAGAGGCTGACGTTTCGGGCCTAGACCCTTCATCAGAAAAGGGGGAGGGGAAGGGTGTTCTGAAATAAATAGGGAGAGAGTGGGAGGCGGATAGAAGAGGGATAGAGGAGAGGATAGGTGGAGAGGAAACAAACAGGTCGAAGAGGCGGGGATGGAGCCAGGAAAGGTGAGTGTAGGTAGGGAGTTAGGAAGGGGATAGGTCAGTCCAGGGAGGACGGACAGGTCAAGGGGGCGGGATGAGGTTGGTCGGTAGGAGATGGAGGTGCGGCTTGAGGTGGGAGGAGGGGATAGGTGGGAGGAAGAACAGGTTAGGGAGGCAGGGACGAGCTGGACTGGTTTTGGGATGCGGTAGTGGGAGGGGAGATTTTGAAACTTGTGAAATCCACATTGATACCATTGGGCTGCAGGGTTCCCAAGCGGAATATGAGTTGCTGTTCCTGCAACCTTCGGGTGGCATCGTTGTGGCACTGCAGGAGGCCCAGGATGGACATGTCGTCTGAGGAATGGGAGGGGGAGTTGAAATGGTTCGCGACTGGGAGGTGCAGTTGTTTATTGCGAACCGAGCGTAGGTGTTCTGCAATGCGGTCCCCAAGCCTCCGCTTGGGAATGCAGAGGAAGCCACACCGGGTACAGCGGATGCAGTATACCACATTGGCAGATGTGCAGGTGAACATCTGCTTGATGTGGAAAGTCTTCTTGGGGCCTGGGATGGGGGTGAGTCAATTGCTCCTTTAGAGAGCTGGGACCAACTTGATGAGACAAATGGTCCCCTTCAGTGTTGTGGAATTACAGTACACTGTGAAATATTTATACATTGTGAGAAGCTCAGGCTATGATGGGGAGCAATCCTGCCAGCCACACCATCTATACACTTATGCATACATGCATGGACACATAAACTTAAACATACACACACATACACTTACACTCATACAAACACATGTACAGACACACACACACACACACACACGTACAGATACACATAGTACATACTTACATGTGCAGACACATGCATTGTACACACTTACATACACGTGCACAGACACAAATACACACACACATGCACAGCCACGCACACATACACACTTACACGCAAATGCACATGTACAGATACACACACACCAGCATATTTTTGAGAAGTTGTCAGAACCAAAGATGAAAGCTGAATGAAACCATTCAATGGTATCTATCTATAACAGTCAGCCTACTCTTCCACAAAAATAAACTTAAAATTAGATTATTTTGTGGTAAGATATTTCCTCATGGCTGTTAAAGGAAGACAAAGTTTCCTTCAATTTTGATGCTTGTTAAAACTCATTAATAATTACACAACAATGCTAGAACATTTACCTTATGGGATGCAATGAAATGGAGACAGATTTTGAAACACGATCCAATCTATGATCAAATATTTAAGAAAAGCTAGTGTCATGATCTGGTTGCCAAATATTTGCCATTCTCGAGTGGCTTTTCCTAATTCCAGACACCAAGAGACTGAGATCTGACAGCCACATACCACTCTGGGGTGACACAGTCACTAAGATGCCTGGGTTAATGATTGTATCTCCCTAGCTT
Source organism: Rhincodon typus (assembly GCF_021869965.1). Classification (NCBI taxonomy): domain Eukaryota; kingdom Metazoa; phylum Chordata; class Chondrichthyes; order Orectolobiformes; family Rhincodontidae; genus Rhincodon; species Rhincodon typus. Next base: position 24,662,385 of record NC_063362.1, read on the forward strand.
TTAGATTGCATTTCCCAACAATGCCAATTAACTCCACGTTACATAACGAGATACATTTTGCGGGCCAGTGAGGCAAGAACTGTTCCCAATTAACCTTATAAATTAGATTTAATTTGCATGCTTCATTAGTCAGATATCTCATTGAAACTTACATTGAGATTCCTATTTAAAATGAAAACAATTTTTATTAATATATGAAGAGAAACATAGGCGTAGGCCTAGACATGCCATCTCTTGGGCTCCATTAAATGAAGAGTCTCAAATGGTTACCATTCATAACATAGTTCAGCAACTTCTAATTTCATTTTTAATACTACATGGATTTAATCTTGGAACCATTTCTGTAAAACACATCAAATGTCAATGAATCAGGGATTAAAGATTCTGCGGTGGCAGCTTTCAATGAAGAGCAAGGATTTCTCCCAATGTCCTGGTGATTAGGCCTCTTTCCACCAGGAGATGGAGCCACTCCCCTCATAGCTGTTTGTTGGCCCTTGCCGTGAATCCTTTAACTGCTCCAATCACTGTATGACAAGCAACCCACGGCATGTTTGCCAATAAAACCTATAAAAACATGCAACTCCCCTTTTCCTTCAACCTTCCCTCCCTGTTACAATCTACAGCCTTTTTAAAGTGCAAATCTTGTGCCATCTAATCACTATTACCGATGTACCTCAGGTTTCTCTTACTTCTCTTAAGATTGGAGTCCTGCACTAAAGGCCTTGGCCCTTCACCTTGTCAGGTGACTTCCCAATACAAATAAAATATGGGTCCTTGGTAATATGAAACTTGTTGAAATAACTCCAAAGATGCCGCCTATGCTGTCACTTTGTCACCCTTTATCTACATAGGCTCTGACCAGCCAGCTTAAAGCCAATCCCTAGAATGAGTAGACCTTCTGAACCTCCTGTTGTATCTATCAGCCAGGGCTCCCTGATTGGCCCAGGTTAACAACAGTCAATGATATCCACCTGGCCCTCATTCTAATCAGTACAGCGTAGAGCTTAATAACTGAACAAGTGACCATGAAAGCTGCTAGATTACTGTAAAAACCCCTTAGTCTATAATGTCTTTCAGTAAACAGAACATTCAGACCTGACCCAGTTTGCCTTGCATCATGTGGTTTACACGTGGTGTCCTCAGGATAGACAATGAATATTGTTCTTGCCAACATTTCAAGAAAAAAGAAAATATTAGATGTCTACAAAGTAATGAGATAGTTACGGATTGTCCTGTTGTTAAGAGTAATTTTTAAAGGATTATCTTCTGATGCAAAGCTTCACTAGCGGCAAGTGTGTGTTGAAGCGGTGGTTTTAGCACTATTGCTACAATTCTCTGACCCACGCTTGCCGCTAGTGTGACCTCCCCACTAACACTGGTTAAGAACCGAGGTGCTCAAATTGCTTATCAGTTGCAGCCTGATGTTAGTCAAATTGCTGAGGCCTCCAGAAAGCTCCCTCACAGCACTTTGGCCCTAATGATACTTCAGCATTGGAAAAAACATCTTAATTGCCGATTCAGAATACGGTGAAGAGCCACCTTGGGACTTGCATGACAGGAAAGGCATTCTGCAGAGCTGTTAAGTGAGTGCAGTAATGCTGACCATATAAATACTGATTCTTGTGTGATTCATGCTTCTACTGATACAGAGTTGAATGCTAGATGACAGTACTTGGAAGAACAACTCACACTGGCTTATCCCCTGCCAGCACCTTCTGACACTTTTGAGCTTGTTGATTTTTACAGTCAATTGGGCACGATATATCAGCTGTAAGGAATTGAGTTGTGACTCCAATAGCAATATCTAGCACACTATAGGTAAAAGCAACAGAGACACATACTTCAGTGATAAACCTAAATATAATTTCAGAAAGGAAGCCTTTCCGGCTGTACTTCAGCTGGCTCATTCCCTGCGCCAAACCCTCAGCTCCCTCCCTGCGCCAACCCCTCAGCTCCCTCCCTGCGCCAACCCCTCATCTCCCTTACTGATGGCCTGTTCAATGTCAATCTGTGCACATTGTGTACAGAGAGATTGATGCTAACCAGGTCTGGGTTCAACTGCATTGAATTGGAATGTAGACTTGCTGTCAGAGACACTCACAGCTTTCATCCTCTGCTGAGTCTTGGGTCAGCTTCAAAGCCTGGTACAGAGGGTGAAAGGGTCAGTATAAGACCCGAGTTCAGTCACAATGCTCTTCAAAAGAAAATCATTTTATTCCCCTTTGTTATTCTTTAATAAGTACTCATTTAATTAAATGTAGCCAGATGTCATTATTTTTTACACTGAATTTCAGAGTGATGGTGAACATAGAATCCCTCCAGTTTGAAAGCAGGCCATTCAGCCCAATGCATCCACACTGCCCCTCCAAACAGCATCCCATCCAGACACACCTACCTACCCTTCCCATGGCTAATCCACCTTGGCTGCACATCCCTGGACACTATGGGCAATTTAGCATAGCCAATTCACTTAACCTACACATCTTTGGACAGTGGGAGGAAACCAGAGCACCCAGAGGAAACCCACATTGACACGGGGAAAACGTGCAAACTCCACACAGACTTTCATGCAAGGCTGGAATTGAACCTGGGTCCCTGACACTGGGAGACAGCAGTGCTAACCACTGAGCCATCATGCCAACCATGATTGCAGTCACTCAGCTTATTTCACCACCAGGCTGTGCTTGATATTTAAAATGCCCCATCAGCAATGTGTGGTGGTGAGGGGGGTTAATGCTCATTCCAGGCCCTCTCCTCAGACATCCTTTTTCTGGTGCTATGGGGTTATGAGTGAACGAACAACCCTCATGACAGCAGGTCTTGGACGCTGATTGACTTAGTTATGGTGCGGTCCATGTTAATCTCTAATTGATTGAAAAATCTATTCTTAAAGCTGGTTCCATTTTAAAATAACCTTACCTGCACTCCCATTTCCAAGGAGCCAGCGTAACATCAGGGAGAGTTTCAAATCCCACAAACAGAAATTCACCAACATTGCACATTTTAACCTCAGTAAGACTACTCTGCTCCCTTCCTAACTTACCCCTCACTCCTATCACAGCTGTCTGTATGGCATAGCGTTCGCAACATCAGTAAACTCATCTCAACACAACAGCACATTCTACCGAGATAAGCTTTTTAAAAATGTAAGACTTCTGTTTCTAATAAGCATTTCTAGATATTTTGGATTCAATTCAATCAGGGAATGAGCCATTAACCGCTGTTTGGGACAAAACATTGAAAATTTGTTTATTTTGTTCAGGTTTCACAGGCTTTGTTGCCTTCAGTCTTGTTTACTTCAAGCTCCATCATATATTAACTCCAACCACCTGGAAATCAAGTATTTTCACTGTGTCCAACATCATTTTATTACAAAAACAGAAATTGCTGGAAAAGGTCAACAGGTCCGGCAGCTTCTGTAGAGTGAAATCAGGGAGTTAATGCTTCGGGTCCAATGACCCTTCTTCAGAACAGGTTGGAGCTAGGAAAAGCTAGAGAAGGGGTGGGAGGAGGAGGGAGGAGTGAATTATAGGTGGAGATGGAGCCCAGAGTGAGAGAGAACAACAGTTGGGCAGACAAAGGCATGTGTAAAGGTCAGCCTGGGAGAATGAATAGCTGCTGTTGGGGGCCATTAGTGACTAACGATGAATTGTTTGTGATAGCAGCCCATGTGATGACAGGGCCTGGTGTGTGGAGGTTGGCGTAAGGACATGGGAGAAGGTGCTCAGGCTCTAAAATTATTGAATTCGATATTGAGTCCAGAAGGCTGCAGGGTTCCCAAGTGGAAAGTGAGATGCTGTTCTTCCAGCGTGCACTGAGCTTGGCTGGAACACTGCAGCAAACCAGAGACAGAGATAACAACAGAAATTGCTGAAAAGGCTCAGCAGGTCTGGCAGCACCCGTGAAGAGAATTCAGAGTTAATCTTTCAGGTTCGGTGACCCTTCCTCAGAGACAGAGATGTTGGCCAGGGAACACAGTGGTGTGTTGAAATGGCAGGCAACTGGAAACCAGGGTCATTTTTGCCGACGGAACATATGTGCCCTACAAAGGCGTTGGCCAGTCTGCACTTTAACTCCCCTATGTAGAGGAGACCACATCTGTGAACCATCTCTGTTATTCCCGTTCTTGTTTCCCTCAGTGGCTCCCAAGTGCTATCCCTCCACTGCCTTGCTCCACTGTGACCTGTAAATTCTTGCAGCATTCCCAACAAATAAATATCTTCAGCTTTTTCAATTCTAATCTCTTATATGTCACTCCTGTGCTAACTCCCCCTTTAAAACTCACCCTACCACCACTAACAATGCAGCCCCTATCCATCATCCCTTGAAGTTCCTTCCTATACCATCCCCATCTTGCCATAATGCACTCAATTATCCACAAAATGCACTTCTTCATCAATGCTTTGTCAATCTCTCCTCCCAAACACTTGCTTGTTATTATACAACCAGACCCCGGGCAAGCACCCCAGTTTATCACAGATGGATTCCCCAAATTGTTAAATTGTCAGATGAGGAGGCAAGATCTGCTCCCTTTCTTTATTCACCGCCCAACCTCTCAGCTGGCTACAACAAATTAACTTAAAAAAGGATCTCTTCCCTCTCTCACAGATCAAATTAATTTGTTTTAGATAGAACCACTTCATAGAATCCGTACGGTGTGGAAGCAAGCCATTGAGCCCATCGAGTCCATGTCGAGACCCACTCTGTCCCTGTAACCCTGCATTTCCCATGCCTAATCCACCAAGCCTATACCTTTCTGGACACTATGGGCAATTTAGCATTGCCAATCTACCTAGCCTGCACATCCTTGAACTGTGGGAGGAAACTGGAGTGCCCAGAGAAAAACCACATAGGCAAGGGGAGAATGGGCAAACTCCACACAGGCAGTTATGTGAGGGTGCATCTAGCCTGGGTCCCTGGCGCTGTGAGGTAGCAGTGCTAACCACTGAGCCACCGTGCCACCCCACTTTAACCAAGCTTTCTTAAATTGATAATAGAGTGAATTTATTAATTAATAAATGTAGAAAGAAATGGAAGTGCAGCACACAGATTAAGAATTAGAAGTGAATCAAAAAAAGACAAAGTTTAAAAGATATTGAAGAGTATGTGGTGGACCAGTTGACCTATCAATTTTGGAACTCCTGGTTTTTGTGCATTAGTTGAAATTCTTTTGTCTTTTCACCATTTGATAGTAGTTGGTTGGTAGCACTCAGAAAGAAAGAGCCTTCTTTTGTTCTGTTTCCATTTGACTGGCTGTTTTTCTTTCCCTTTGTTCATTCATTGCTGGTTAGGCAGCATTTATTGCCCATCCCTAATTGTCCAGAGAGCAGTTAAGAATCAACTGCTTTGCTATGGGTCTGGAGTCACATGTAGGCCAGACCAGGTAAGGATGGCAGTTTCCTTCCCTAAAGGACATTAGTGAACCAGATGGATTTTTCCAACCGTCAACAATGAATTCTTAATTCCAGATATTTATTGAATTCAAATTTCACCATCTGCCATGGCAGGTTTCGAACCCAGGTCCCCAGACCATTATCTGGGTCTCTGGATTAGCATTCCAGCGATAATACCACTAGGCCATTGCCTCCCCTCAAAGCGAAAGAGTCCTTTTCACCTGAAGTGCAGGAGAGACTAACGGAAGGTTGTCCGAAGAATCCCTACTGTGTGGAAACAGGCCATTCAGCCCAACAAGGAGGAAACCCATGGAGACACGGGGAGAATGTGCAAACTCCACACAGGCAGTCACCCAAGGGTGGAATATGAACCCAGGTCCCTGGTGCTGTGAGGCAGCAGTGCTGGGCACTGAGCCACCGTGCCACCCTTTAACACTCTTAAATGTGACCTTCACCAGCCACTAGAATATGAACCCAGGCTATGTAGCCTCAGTTCATAGCACATCTTCTTCCACTAGCACACACAGGCCAGGTTAGCAGTCGGTATTTAACATTTATTTTGTATATTCTCAGGAAAACATAAAATATCTGCAAAAGGTGGCTTTATCTTGAGATGGAAGGGGGTAGATAGTCAGCCCCCTCACTATTTCATCCCTTTACAACTCTCTATCTGATGTTTCCCTGATACTTTACAGATGTGATATTTCATGAGTCCCTTACAGGACTCTGTCAGACAGCATTAAATTTACATCTGCTGTCCTTTTTTTGTCTACAGCAGTCCATTTTTAAGAAACACATTTTGTAATTAAATGTTAAAAAGTATCGACAGTACTCCAGAATTCTGATCTGTTGTCATGATAGTATCCCTAGTTATAAAGCATCTTAGAAGTTTTAACACAGAAAATGTAGATAGGGAGAAGCAATTTCCATTGGAAAGAGGATATATAACTAGGGTAGACAAAAAAAGGCAGGAGAACTTGAAGAGCAATTTTTTTTTTAATGCAGTCAGTTGTATTGATTTGGAATACACTGCCCAGATGGATGGTGGAAGCAGATTCTGTGGTAATTTTCCAAAGGGAATTGAAGTCTTACTTGAAGGGAAACTGTACGAATTTGCAGGCTATGAAGAAAGAATGGGAGAGTGAGGTTAATTGGTAGCTCTTCCAGTGAATTAGTCTGACCATCCAGGTCAGAATGGCCTCCTCTGCAGTGTATGTTGCTTCAAGAAGTGATAAATGCAATTATTTTTGACAGGCCTGCGATTTGTTTCATTTCCCATTTTAGTGTTCAGCATGTGTTATAAATGTTGTCGAGGTGCCGGTGTTCAAATGGACAAAGGTCAGAAGTTGCACGACACCAGGTCATAGTCTAACAGGTTTATTTGAAATCGCAACCTTTCAGAGCGCTGGTCCTATGTCAGATGAAGAAGCAGCGCTCCGAAAGCTTGAGATTTCAAATAAACCTGTTGGACTATAACCTGGTGTCGTGTGACTTCTGATGTCATAAATGTTCTTCACCTTCTTATTCCTACAGTTTTGACAGAAAGATACATTGGCTCATGTTTAAGCAACTTCCTATTTTAAACTTCTCATCCAGCTTTCAAATCCCACCATAATCTCTCCATCACCCCCACCCTCACCCCACCCCTTCTCTGACCTGCCCCAGTCCCACAACCCTCCGCGGTCTCTGTGCTCCTCTATTTATGGCCTTCTGAGCATCCACAAGTTTTATCACTCCAGTATTGGCAGCAACAACCTTCAGCAATTCCCTCCCTAGAACTCTATCTCGTCCTCTTTTTATAACCTAACTCTTTCAGCAAGCTGCTGTTCCTGTAGCTTAGTGTCCATTCACCACACTTCTGCAAAGTGCCTTGGGATGATTTTATTGCATTCAGGGTGCTAAAAAAAACCAAGTTGTTTTCGTAGCTCCATGCATAACACGCTGAAATTTTTACCTCAATACAATGGCACGTCCTACAAATACAATTGTTTTTATGAAAAATGTTCAACTTTAAATCAGTGTTTTAGTCTGGATTGACTGTGTGAATCAGCCACTACCTGGTGTATGAGATAAATTCTACAAGTTGATTTACTTTGTTTTGAGTTTACAGGATATCTCATCCAAGATTTATGAATGCTGATGTTCACTCTGTGGATGGCTGCTGTGTGTGAGCATCAAGGCACAGAGCGCAGGAAGGTCCTAGCTTCCATTTCTGTTTGATACTGAGTTCCTTGATTGTAGCTGAGACAGTGACAAGGTCAGTACAACTTGCCCCAACATCATTGACTTAAAGAAAGGTATCAGCTAGTTTTCTTGCTATTCAATGTAACCTACTGATCCCAGCTGGAAAACATACATATGCATAGGCACCCGGCAAGGCAGGATAAGGCTCGACTGTGGTTCTTTCTGTGGTCAAATAGCCAGCCAGCAATTTTAATTATGATTGGACTGTGCCTTAACTAGTCCAACACATTAGGGATTGAGGGGAAAAATAATGAGAAGGCAGGGATGAGAAAAAGAAGAAAAAAAGATAAGAACTGAGGATGCTAGAAATCAGAAACCAAAACAGAAATTGCTGAGAAAACTCAAAGGGTCTGGCAACATCTGTGGAGAGAAAGCAGGGTTAACATTTTGGGTCCAGTGACCCTACTTCAGAACTGGACCGAAATGTTAACTCTGTTTTCTCTTCATAGATGCTGACTATTCTTTTCCAGCCATTTCTGTTTTTATTTGTGTGTGATAGAAAAAAGGGCACATTTTAATGTGTGAGTTGTGTATTTTTGAGCAATTTTTGTATGCCACATGCAATGGTGTCAAGGTGATGGAATATTTATATGTATGTCCAAGATTCTGTCATTTTGGCTTTGAAAAGTCTTTTGGGGCACAGTCTGATTGGGGTCTGAGTGAGGAGGTAGTAGGAACTGCAGATGCTGGAGAATCTGTGATAACAAGGTGTAGAGCTGGATGAACACAGCAG
>NC_063362.1:24671154-24711230 GCF_021869965.1 Rhincodon typus
ATTTCTGAAGAAGGGTCTAGGCCCGAAATGTTAGCTTTCCTGCTCCTCTGATGCCGCTTGGCCTGCTGTGTTCATCCAGCTCTACACCTTGTTATCTCGGGATCTGAGTGAATTGGGTTACATTGAGATGTATGGTGAAATCAGATGATATGTGTGGCAAAAGGTCCATCTCAACGTTAGGAGCAACACGCACCCATCTTTTTGCTGTTCACCAGTGGCGGGGCAAGATTCCCATTAGGCAGTGCAGGATGCCAGTTAAGGGGAATTATTGCTTGTTAAATGCCTTGCTGAAGGCTTGCCTCATTAATACTCAGCTTTCAAACTTACCTTACAGCTGTAATGTAACCTTTTTATTCTTCATTTTTCTATTCCCTAACTAAGCTTTGTACTCTGCACTTAAGATGGTGCTGTGTGTTGGTGACATTGTTACACCGTAACTTATCTTGTAACTGAAGAACCTGCACCGAGGTACCTTTGTACCGAAGATGACCCTGTAAGTGGCGACTTATAAAACTTTCACTGTACTCATTTGAGTACATGTGACAATAAAACTAATTCAATTCAATTCCCAAGCTCACCAAACAAGTGAGACATCAAGGAAACCCGACATGGAAACCAGACCTGATAGATTCAGCTCACCACTTGCTCTGAACTTCAGTGCTGCAGCTATAAAGGAGAGACGATGGCCTTGTGGTATTATCACTCGACTACTTATCTAGAGAACCATGTAATGTACTGCGGACCCAGGTTCGAATCCCACCATGGCAAATGGTGGCATTTGTATTCAATAAGTAAACAATAGTCTAGCATTGAGAGTCTCAGGATGACTGTGAAACCATCATTGATTGTTGGAATTAAATGTCTGGTTCACTAATGCCCTTTAGGGAAGGAAACTGCCATTCTGGCCTACATGCGACTCCAGACCCACAGCAATGTGGTCGACTCTTAACTGCCCTATGGGCAATAAATGTGGGCCTAATCAGTGATGCCCTCATCCTGTGAAAGAATAAATCAAATGGAAAAAATATATCTTGGACTGCAGCAGTGGTTCTCATTGTACTGCTGCAGCAAGGACAGTGGATACCTGGGGACACACACCCAGAGCATGGACTGGACCAGGCAGCATCTCCAGGCTCATTCCTCATCATCATAGTGCTCACTCACTCTGAGCCTGCAAGCCCACAGCATCCCTACCTTGCCTCTTTTTTTTGTTCTCTAAACTCCAGACACATTACTTCTGTCTTGCCTTGCCATTTAGCACTGACACAAAGGAAGGAAGCTTATCATGGCTGTCAGGAGGCCTCAGTTCAGTAAAAAGGGATAGCCTTTGCTCAGGGGGTCCTTGTATAGTAAGTTAATGGGAGCATCCGATACCAGTCCAGGGACTTGGAAACAGTCAGTCATCTCCTCTGGCTTGGTCAGAGTCAGGATGCTTTTCACAAATGGGGTGAGAAGCTGCTTGTCAGGCTGGCCACCACTTGCTGTGATTCTTACTTCCTTAGTGTTTTCCTCCAGGTATTTAGGGGAATGAAAGTGGGTGGCCTAGCTATTGGTGCGTTAGGAGGTGCCCTGAGCAAAGGAATAGGCAGTGCTGAGGGCATCGCAGGGTTAGTGGTGTCAGGGGGTTGGGAGAACGAGTGAGGGATAAACTGCCCATTATTGCATGTGCCAGAGAAACTAAAGCTTTTCCCAGGGAGTTAAAAACATTACTTTTACATCTGACAAGTATGTTGAAGGTATACCTAACCAGCTTGACCTTTCCTGTTTCTCTTTAGGCAATGGTGTGAAACAATTAATCTCGAACGAGCTCAGCTGACACAAAAGCTAAATATTGTAGAACAACGACAGAGCGTGCTGGAGAAACTCAGAAGGTCTGGCAGCATCTGCTGAGAGAGAAACAGTTAACATTTTTGAATCCAGAGACCATTCATCAGTTCTGAGTTTCTCCAGCATTTTCTGTTTCTGTTGCAGATTTCCAGCATCCGCAGTTTTTTGATTGTATTTCAATGCAAAATATTGCAGATGCTGGAGATCTGAAATAACAACAGAGATTACTGGAGAAACTCAGCAGGTTTGGCAGCATCTGTGAAGAGAAAACAGAGCCAATGCCCCAACTTCAGTTTGACCCTCTGAAGAAGAATCACAACGTATTTTAAACATTAACCACTTTCTCTCTCCACTGATGCTGCCAGACCTGCAGAGTTTCTCTATAACGTTCTATTCTTAATACAAAATAAGTTACCCATTATCAGAGCTGGATGTCCTTTTGATTGAACTGATGATCAATGTTGTTCATTGCTCAACGTTAAAATAGCCACTTGCATATGCGAGAGACAAAGAGATTGCCTTCACCCTATCTCTTTACTTCTCCATCACATTTCCTTTCTCCCACTTGCCTCCTTCCTATGTTCTCTCAATTGGGCATCCTTTCAATTTTACACTCAACTGCTTCATCTCATAGAATACGGTCCGCTTCAGAAATTAGGCCCAGAGTGGGGGCAGCACAGTGGCTTAGTGAGTAGTATTGCTGTCTCACAGCGCTTGGAACTCATGTTTGATTTCACCCCTGGAGTTTGCATGTTCTCCCCGTGACTGCGTGGGTTTCCTCCAGGTGCTCCAGTTTCCTCCCAGAGTCCAAAGATATGCAGGTTGGGTCGATTAACCACGTTAAATTGCCCATAGTATCCAGGGATGCGCAGGCTAGGTGGATTAGCCAAGGGAAGTACGGGGTTATAGGGGTAGGGTAGTCCGGTGTGCTGCACTTCAGAGGGTTGGTGTGGACTCGATAACTGAATGGCCTGTTTCCACACCATAGGGATTCTATTTTTTTCACAGTTTTACACAAGCAGTATTGCACTTCACAACTCAGTTACACAAGGAGCAATGTTTGCACTTTCTAAAGGACTGGATAGAATAATATCTTGCCTAGGGTCTAAAGTTTGGAAGTGCAGTCATTTCCTAATCAAATTGGTCCTATAAGGGAACAACAAAACGACTATTTCTAGGTAGGCATGGACGTGGACCACCCTCTGAGGATGTAGAGATGGAGAGAGTATGTAAACAATATAAATCTCAGGCAGTTAACCCCTCACCTGCAAGTGTGAGAATGTAACCCGAGTGCTACATCTCATCAGCTCAGAACACACAGAAAGATCTGTCAGCTCCTGATGCATGATTTTTTAAAATCCTCAAATGTCTCATTTTAACAATCAGTTAAAATACAGTGATGTAGCATAAAATCTGTGACAAATGGCCATAAAAATTAGAAGCAAAAATCTGCTTGGCTTGTCATCATCTGTTTGCAGCAGTCTTGGGATTAATGCAAGGACTGGTCCGAATGAGAGTCGATTTTACAAGTGTCCGATTATTGGGAATTGACTGATGGACTGGGAGAGAATGTGCAGGTTTAACATCTGTGATGACGTGCGATATTGTCAGCATTGTATACTTAATATTGAAATGACTACACCAGTGGATTAAAGGCTACGAACTCAACGAGATGCCTCCTTTTAGATTCTAGTCTCACCCGTATAACCTCACTGTCACTTCCATAATACATCTCAGTGAGTATCCAGCTGCCAACCACATTCCCTCTGTCAAATTATTTTAGGATTATTCAGTGAACAAATTGATATCTTCTTCATTTAAATGATAATTTTTATTTGTTAAAAAAAGGACCAAATTATCTTTTTAGTGAAATTAGAACCACCTCACACAATCTCCGTCTAATTAAATTTTTTTAATCTCCTGATGTAGCACATGAATAAAGTATGAACAGCTATGTTCAATAATTAACTGTGACTAACAATGGCACACCTGGAATCTGTGATACAGAGCTACTGTCTTTCAAGGCAGTGGTGTAGTGCTAACTTTACTGGACTGATCATTCAAAGCCCCAGATTGATGGTCTGGGATCAATGGCTTCAAACACATCGTAGCAGAATTTTGAATTCAAGTTTTAAGAAGTCTAATGGTTTGTAATGCAGAGTGATGCCAACAGCGTGGGCTCAATTCTCACACCAGCTGAGCTAACCGCGAAGAACTTTCCTTCTCAACCTCTCCCCTCACCTGAGGCGTGGTGACCCTCAGGTTAAACCACTACTAGTCATCCCTCTCTAACAAAAGAGCAGCCATATGATCTGATAAGTGGACAGCAACTTTTATCTTAGTCTAACAGTAACCATTGTTACTTGGCTGGGGCTCTGGTGGTGCAATGGTATTGACCCTATCTCTGGGCCAGAAGGAGTCAAAACTGTCCCTGGAGATCTGTTGGAACAGGTTGATTAAAACATATTTAATGCTACAGGGCTAGTAATCTAGGGTTCAAGACTGATGTTCAGGGACAAGGGTTTGAAACCCATCATGACAGATTGAAATTTGAGTTCAGTAGGGCCTTGTGATGGGATAGTGGTTCTGCCAATGACTCAAATAGTCTGGGTTCAAAGTCCCATCTTTAGATACGATATCATAGAAGTGTGACATAACATGTTCAATCAGATTTGATTTTAAAAAGAACTAGAATTTAGTCTGATACTTACATATTACTGGGGTGGGGTGGGGTGGGGGACCAGTTGGATACACTGCTGTCAACTACATGTAACCTTTGCAGCAATCTGTGCAGAAGGTAGTGTAGTGGTAATATAAGACCATAAGAAATAGAAACAGGAGTAGGCTGTTCAGCCCCTTGAGCCTGCTCTGCTATTCATTAGGGTCATGGCTGATCCATCATTTCTCATATCCACTTTTCTGCATTTTCCCTGTAACCCTTGATTCCTGACTGGTCGAGAATCGATCTATCTCATCCTTAAATAGATACAAGGGTTCTGGCTCCACAGCCGTCTGTGGCAAGGAGTTCCAAAGTGTCACGACCCTCTAAGAGAAGAAATTCCTCCTCATCTCAATCTTAAATTGGCACCCTTTTGTTCTGAGACGATGCTCCCGGATTCTAGACTCCCCATGAGGGGAAACATCCTCTCAGCATTTATCCTGTCAAGCCTCCTCAGAATCCTACATGTTTCAGTGAGATCACCTCTCATTCTTCTAAACTCCAGTGAGTAGAGTCCCAACCTGTTTAGCCTTTGCCCATAAAACAATCCCTCCATACTGGGGCTCATCCTTGTGAACCTTCTCTAAACTGCCTCCAATAAAACCTCAAGGTGAAGCCCAGCATAGACTTGTCTGCTCCATCTGTTTGTCTTTCTCTCTTTTTCAGCTTAAGAAGGACGGTACTAGTGAACTTTTAACTTTATTTCTTTATTTTTTTAATTTATACCTAAGATTTTGTACCTAGGTGCCTTCGTACCTAAGATGGTGCTGGAAACAATGACTTTGTACAAATTTTCCCTGTACACATGTATCTCTGTACTTGAATACAAGTGACAATAAAAACTAATTCCAATTCTAAAAACTGCTCTTGGGGCACCAGATGTGGTGTCACTAGTACCTGGTACAGTTGTAGTAAGACTTTCCTACTCTTAAATGCCATCATTTATGAAATAGGAGCCTTCCATTGGCCCTCCTGATTACCTGCTGCACCTATGTGCTGGTTTTCTGTGTTTCGTGCACATGTACCTCGAGTCTCTGTATTGCGGCTTTCTGCAGTTTTTATCCATTTAAATAATATTATGTTCTTTAGTTCTCCCTTCCAAAATAAACAACTTCACATTTTCTCATATTGTATTTTTTTATTATCAGCCGATTCAGAGGTGTTATTACACAGCCCTGGAGCAGGTGAGACTTGAACCTGTGCTTCCAGGTCCAGGGATAGGGGTACTACCACGGTACCACAAGAGGGCTTTTTCTCATATTATTCTCCATTTGTCTATTTTTTACCCACTTGCTTAACCCATCAATATCTCTCTGTAAAACCGTGTGTATTCCTCTCACAACCTGCCTTGCCACCTATTTTTGTGTCATCTATACATTTGGCTATCGTACATTCACTTCCTTCTTCCAAGTCATTAATATTTATTGTAAACAGTTGCGACCCCAGCACTGATCCCTGTGGAACCCCACAGGTTACAGATCACTAACCTGAAAAAGAGCCCCTTTTCGCTGGTTCCTAAGCAATTCACCTATTGCCACTCCACACCTTTGACCATAAACTCTGCAGATCTTTCAGATCTTTCAGATCTTTCCATGTCCTCCTGTCACTATTGCTCCTTTTGCCAATTATCTTAAATCCATGTCCTTCGGTTCTCAGATCTTTTAACAATGGGAACAATTTCTTACCTTCTGTGCTGTCCAGACCCTTCATGAATTTGCGTACTATGAAATCTCCTCCCTGTCCCCAGGCAAGATGCCTATTCCATTACATTTCCAGATGGGATATCCCAAACTGTTAAAATCCCAGGTGAGGCGGGAGGAATTGGCTCCCTGTCTTTATTTACTAACCCCTTTGGTTGGACGCAGCATAGTTAATTTACAAAGGATCCCTTCCAAGTGGGTACCTTTCACCCAGAGCAAATGAATTTTCGTTTTAAAAGGAGTCAATTTAACCAGCCTTTTGTGAGTTAACAAAGAGTGAATTAACTAGTTACCAAGTGGGAGAAGAAATAACAGTATAGCATCCATGCGCATAGATTAAGAATAATAAGTGACACCAAAAAAAGATAAAATACTAATAAAAAGATATACAGCTTGGTGTGTGAAGTGTAGGTGGTTGAAGATTGTGACTCTTACAGTGGAGGTTATTGCTAGCATTGATGTTGGTAGTTATTTTGAGATTCTGGGCTTTGCCAGTTGATTAAAATTCCTTTATCCTGGCTCAGTTCAACAGGGCCTGACCGGCAACATTCAGAGTGAGAGACAGTCCTTTCCTTTTCTTAACTTGTAATGCATGGGTGTTTAATGGCACAGCCCACTCGTCCACACATTAGGATGTAAAGCCACTAACACACCTAGACCAGAGTTGAAGCTCACCTTTAAACCCCACTTTCTGTATGTTGCTCAAAGGATAAGATGCAAACATATTTGCAGGAGATAGCCTCCTGTTGAGAGGCATTGGCTTGACTCCCCTCTTGTCCATCCTCCTTGATGGCTTTTCTTTTTAAAATTTTCCTTAATGTATACACATGTGACATTCCATAAGGCCTCACTCTGCCAGATAGTTGCTGAGTTTACATCTGTCGTCTCCTTTTGGCTGCGGATGTCTTTTTAAAAAAAATATACATGTTAAATATGTAAGTTCAGTGTGTTCATAGGTGATCTGTGATTATGATCCACAGTCATGATGTCCTGAAGGAGAACCCATCTGAACATAACTGAACATCCTTATTATTGCAACTGCTCTCGCGAATCTTGTCTGTACTTTCTCAGACGCTTTTACAAACACAGAGATCAGCTAACTCAGCACAGAGCAGGAAATTGTCAAGTGCATTTACAGACTTGATACTTTTACCGTAACCTGTGACATATCTGCTCATTAATGACCCACCTTGACTGTTTTACCTGCAAGTAAAACAAGAGAGTAAAAGCCAATGATTCCAATGAGTTGTGTATCCGTTGTGTGTTGATGAGGGCAAAAGGATTAATGCTGACCTGCATCAGAATGTATTTAACTATCTGGTTAATAAGGAAACCCACAAGTGCCTGACCTACAAAGATATTTAAGGCCCAAGGGCATCTATAATTATCAGAGACCATCCTGGTGGAAACTCGTAACTCTGTACATCTCATGAATTTCAAGTGATGAATAATGAATGCTTTTGTAGATGTGGATCGCATTTAACAGTGGTGAAGTTCAGCAGCAGTTATTGTGCTTGGGAACATGTCATGGAGTCGGTCATTGAATATCTTTGGTGTCCGATGTGAGTAGGAGAGTTGAAGCTCTCACAATGTGTCCTTAAACCGAATTCACTGCTACAATTTGAGTATGTGCAGACCTCTGCGGATTGGTAAGGCTGAGTGTCTGCTCTCCCAGGTGGGTCTTGCCTTGTTACAAAGGTTTGAACTGTCCATCCCTACACATAACCCCTTGTCGCAGGGCAGCTGTCCTTGTATGAAGTAGCCATTCATTATGAATGTCTTGTAGAATTCATATAGCGTGGAAACAACTTCGGTCCAACTAGTCCATGCCGAAAATAGTCCCAAACTAAACAAATCATACCTGCCTGCTCCTGGCCCATATCCCTCTAAATCTTTCCTATTCATGTACTTATCTAAGTGTCTTTTAAACGTTGGAACTAAAGATATTAATGGCACCAGCCTCAAATTCCTTGGAAAGTTGCCCTATTAGCACAGAAGGAATGGAATGGAATCTACCACTTGCACAAGACCCCCCAAAAATCTGCATTTATATAGTGCTCTTCACAACCACCAAACTTTACAGCAAATGAAGTGTTTTTTTGAAGTGTGGTTATTCTTGTAATTTGGAAAGCACTGCAATTAATTTGGGCACAGCAAAGTCCCACAAATGTCAATGAAACAATGACTAGATAATGAGTTGTTTATGATGCTGATTGAGAGATAAATGTTCATAATCATTTGGTCGCACAGAACTTGGGGAGTATTGCTGAAAGAGACACATTTTATCAATACTTCGCATCTTGCACTCATGAGGATAATTCACAAAAATACCAATGTAAGGGGAAGCCAACAATTATGTTATTAAAACAAAGTTTGGTAGTTAATTGTCAGTCATCATTAACTGGTGTATTCTCCATGTTAATGCCTCCACAAATCCAAGTCAACTTGTTGATGAATCAGCACTCACCTCTCATACAATATAAATGATTTGCCTTAGACACCTAGAGGAGCAGAAAGCTGCATTTCAATATTATTCCTTTTTGCAACCATTATACATTGTTTGAACAGATGTAATCTGTAAAGCACTACAGTTTTACAAGATGCTCAATCCAAACTTGCAACTTTAATCAGTTTAAAGGACAAGGCTCGCAGTTGCATGTGAACACTACTACCTTCATGTCCCCCTCCAAACTACAAACAATTCTAACTTGGAACTGTGTTGCTGTTCCTTCATTGTCACTGGGTAAAATCCTGCAAGTCCCTCCCAAACAGCACTCTGGTGTACCTACACGACTTGGGCTGCAGTGGTTTGCTGTGTAAAGGCGTTGGAGATCCTGGAGCAACCGTGCACAGATGTTACAGAGCTAATTGCCTTCTACTTGGCCAGTCTTTTTCGAACCTAAAACTCATCAAATGGCATAAAAACACTGAACAAAAGATGGTTCAGTCATCAACACCTTCTCAAGGTGAAATTATGGATGGATAATACATGCTGGTCTAGCAGTGATTCCCCATTCCATAGATGAATATGAAAAGCTTATTTGGTTACTGACTGAGACTGATAATTGAAGCTAAGATTTTGCGGCTGAGTGACAGACTGAGCTGTTCATTAATCTACTGAGCAAGTGGTCCTCATGTCTCTGGTTTGCTGTTGTAAAGTATGGTGGCTTGTGTGTGTATCTTTTTGTGTGTATCAGTTTGACCCTGAACTACCCTTGCCTCGGAGTCAGAAGTTTAATCTAAGGTGATAATCCACTGCTGGATGAAAGGAGTGCTGCCCTGTTCATGGTACCAACTTTCAGATAAGAAACAGGACTCTTGTCTGTCTGTTCAACTGGTGTTAAAGGTCCCAAAGCACTAGTGATGAGTGGGCCATTTACTTGAACTCCTGGCCAGGTTTCACCCCTGAGCAACCACCACCATAGATTAATTAGTGTTTAACTGTGTGTGGGATCTTGCTGTGCACAAATTGTCTCTACATCAACAACGAGTGAATTGTGAAGCAGTTTATCTTGAGGATGCGAAAAGCACTAGGTAAATGCAAGCTTGTCCTTTCATGTCCAAGGTCATCGGAACTACATACTAGCCATTTCCAGAGATCACGCACAGTGCAGACAGAGGATAAGCAGTACTGCAGAAACCAATCCTATAATACTGCTGCACTATTTTTGTTGGAAAAGGCTTTAGCATCTCAGTCATGCTTGCAGTGCTGAGGCATAATGGATCTTCCCCACTTGATGGAATTGGTGCAATAACCTCACTATTTAAAAACTAACTCCACAGAACACCATCTCATCAGTTTGTTAAATCACAAGCATAAAATGGAGATAGACTGCTGTACAGCTTGAGAAATATTCATTAGCTACTGAACACTGATAGAATAGCCTCCACAAAAGCATTAAAGAGCTTATTCAATTAGAACACTCTGTTTTCACTCCTGGGATATGGCTTCCAATCCATCTTTGACTGACGGGGTTGAAATCTCCTCCTTCTGCTGTCTCTACAATTGCTTTGGGGGATGGATTGTTGAAAAAGACAGGAATGACTCACCTCCTGTTCACATCAGGGCACCACCATGTGACAGTGCATTCATTAATTTTGGAGCATGTTTCTATATTAAACCTGCAACCGTTCAAAACATTTTGGAGTGGTGGAAAATGCAACAATTTAGAATGCATTTGCATAAAGCTGTAGGCTTCAGTAGCAGTCACCATGTCAGGTAAAGGAAAGGTGAGAATGTCACTGGACTAGCAATCCAGAACTCCCGGCTAACGGGCTTGAATTCCATCATGACACAGTGAAACTTGAAAGAGAAAACTGGAATTAAAGGATGGCCTGACGGTGGCTATGTAACTGCTGATTGTTGTAAAAGACCCTCTGGCTCAGTAATGTCCTTTAGAGAAGGAAATCTGCCATCCTTACCTGGTCTGGCCCACATATGACTCTAGAATCACAGCAATGTGGCTGATTCCTAACCGTCCTCTTGGTAAACAGGGCTGGGCAATCGATGCTAGCCTAGCCAGCAGCCCCATGGATGAATTATAAAATAGTGCACTTTAGGTGGACTGGCCATCCTAACTTGCCCCATAGTGTCCAGGGATGTGCAGGCTTAGGTGGATTTAGCCATGGGTAATGCAGGGTTACAGGGGTGGTGGGGGGATGAGGGTCTGAGTGGAAAGCTCTTTGGAGGGTCAGTGCAATTCGATGGGCCAAATAGCCTCTATCTACACTGCAGGGATTCTATGATTGTATGAACTCAGTGTTAGGGAGGATGCTGCCTCCGCTCCAAAGTGCAGTGTGGCTAATTGGGTATGGGGCAGGGTAGTGGGGAAGCCCTTTACTTTGGAATTGTCTTGAACACTCAGACCTTCACCCCAGCATTAGTGTGGGTGCTTTCCAAACTGATGTTAAACTTTCTGGAGTGGGAACATATTGAGTTGGGATTGGGACCACGCCACTGAGACATGATGGGCAGAGTCAGATTTTCATTGTCCATGTTCCTCAGGAAACCGAGGGCAAACCTGATCAAATGCAGCAATGCCACTGTTTGCCCGTACCAGGCTAGAAGGCCCACAACAGATCCCTGTGCTGGCCCTCAGAGGCTGATGGGACCTCCTTGGCCTGCTGGGCTGAGCCAAGTAGAATTCCCAGGAAATCTCACGAATGCCCTAGAACAATGTCCAGGAACTGCCAATTCCATGGCTGGAGAGGGCAGAAGATGCCCCTGCCAGAGCTGGTTTGGGATTTCTGAAGTGACCTTTGAGGTAGCAGAAACTCTGAAGGTCCAGTTTTCATTCCAAAAATAAGACTTCCCCCTACCCCTATGACTGAACCCAGGTTCCCTCTCCCATGTTTTTAACCTTTAACAGTTAACACATTATTAATGGGACACCCTTACCCTCCAAATGAACCCAGGTTCCCCTCTCCCTATCTACGCTTTTAACCTTTAAAAGTTTTAACACAATGTTACATTCCATGAAGGTTTTGGGCTGACAGGCGCTGATTATATTTGGCTCCCCTCCTGACCTTACCTCCTTGTTCTATCTTCTGAAGACCTTCCCTGCCATATACTTCACTGCTTTAATGAAGACACGCTCTTTCATGCATTAGCCTACAATTTTCAGATGCCAAATTATCTGCTGCGAATTTTAACCTTTGGCTTTATTTTCAACTGCTGGAGAATTTGGACTGAAGTTTCACAAGGGAAACACCAGAACCTCAGTGTTACCTAACACATGATAGAACAATGTCTGCTCAGAACGTTAACAGTGCATGGTAGCTGCTGTGTTCAAGAGGCTCAAATTGTAGGTGATGGAATATAAAGCTCTATGGAACAGAAGCTATCTGAATGGATAACACCTACCCTTCATTGATTGCACCATGTTTGAGGAGAGATAGTGATGGAGTGGTAATGTCACTAGACTAGTAATCCAGAGACCCAGGTTAATGTGCTGGGTTCAAATCCAACCATAGCAAATGGTGAAATTAAATTCAGACTATAACACCACATCTCAGTATGGTTGTTATTATTTGTTGTAGAGCTGACTGGTGGCTTGTAGTGGTGTGGAAATCCACCTCCTTATCCAATCTGGCTTCCACGTAGAATCCCCTACAGTATGGAAGCATGCCATTTGGCCCATCGAGTCCACACTGACCCCCCAAAGAGCATCCCGCCCAGACCCATCATCCCCTACACTGTCCCTGGGCACTACACCTAACCTGCACATCCTTGGATTGTGGGAGGAAACGAGCAAACTCACACAGACATGGGGAGAATGTGCAAACTCCACACGAGCAGTCGCCCAAGGGTGGAATTGAACCAGGGTCCCTGGCACTGTGAGGCAGCAATGCTAACCACTGAGCCACCGTGCACTCCAGATCCATAGGATTGCAGTTGATTATTATCTGCTCAGACTTATCACATCACTCAGTTCAGTAGCAATTAGGGCCTATGGCAACAATCTTTCTTAGTTCTTTCATGAGATGTGGGTGTCTCTGGCAGTGTCAGCATTTGTTAATGGAAAACTTCAGAGGGCAGTTTAGAAATCAACCACTTTGTAGTGAGTCTGGAGTCACAAGTAAGCCAGGGCCCGATAAGGATGACAGGTTTCCTTCCCTGAAGGGCATTAGTTGACCAGATGGGTTTTACCATAATGAACTGCCTCAACAAGCACTGGTCCTGAGATTAGCTTTTAATTCTAGAACTGTTTAAACTCCACCAACTGCAATGATGACATTTGAACCCAAGAGTTTTGGCTGGGGGTCTATTGATTTCTAACCCAGTAACACCACAACTTATGCCACCATCTCCCTTCACAAATGTGAGCCTAGCTAGTGATACACACATCCCACGAAAGGATGAAGAAACAAATAGTTCTTTGGACACAAGCCCGTGTTCATTGCATTGCAGAGCATGGTCTAAGAGATTACGACTCATTTGTGTTGAAAGTCAAGCTGTTTCACGCTTGGGGCTATACTTAAAAGTGCTGCAGGACTGGCTGAAGATGAATTGGATCAGTTTTCAAAAGCTACAGGACATTTGGTTCTACTTTAGCAGGGTTCTTTCGCATGCTGAATTGAAAGTTGGATAATCCAGTTGCACAATAGTGTTCCCATGCCTTTCTTTTCGATGGGCAGCCCTGAATCTCAGCCAAGCAGTGTTGCATATTCAAACAGGCCATATGGAGACCCAGAGGCATATGGAGATGCCATTCTCCCAGGCTCACAGAAAGAGGACAGCCAGCCTGCATTGTGAATTTAACAGACACAGAGTTGATGGGGTCTCTGTCCAGGCCTTTGGTCAAGCTCTGTGAGCCTTGATTTATCAGGCTTTGGATATATGACCCCATCTCTTAATGAGGGTGAATTATTTTTTCAATCAGAGGAGGGAAATCATTTTTCTGTATCCGCTCAGTAACACTAGATGGAGTCTCACTAAGTGGCCAATGACTGTCAGCTTAGCTGCCAAAATAAAGTAAGAAAGACTTGCTTTACTTTTGTCAAAAATTATCCCTGATTCATGATACTTGGCAGAAAATAGTGCCAGCAAGTAATCCATTAAACCCCACTGAGCTCTCCATCAATTCCTGCAGCTTCTTTATAAAAGTAATTAAATATTAAGACCTTTGAAGAAACAGTGCCCCTTGCTTAGGAAGTGAGTGCAAACCCTATAGGATTTCTTGTGAAGGAGATTCTTGCTGATAGGACTCTTCCAGATAAAAGGATAATGTTACTGATAAAATCTTTTAAGACAGAAGTTTAAATTTCAACAAGATCATAAATATTCCCAAAACCTTACAGTAAGATATATAACTGGTAGCTGTACAGCTTAATTTATTCAGTTGTGTGAGTGCAGATGGTGCATCAAAAATGCTTTGCAAGTTTTTTTCAAATTTGGAAAATTCTACATGTTCAGCAGAAATATCCACTGATCAGGTAGTCACTGAAGTGGAGGGAACAGCATGCAGCTTATCTTCCCAGGAGCTGGAAATAGTGCACTGTAGCTCATTCCTTCTTGTTGTGTACATAGACGCAGGATCAAACCCATGATTTTGTACATTTTCGACTTGAGGAAGAGCCATGACTGTTCCCCAGAGACATAACTGACAAATGGCCTCAACAAAGACCATTGGGAATGTCCACCGGTCTCAGATCCCCATGCCAACAGATGGATGTCTTTCTCTTACATCATTAAATGCTCCAGAGTGACAGACTTGCATTTCTGTGTAGTTGTCCCATATGGTGTTCTGGTACTTTGTTGCTTGACTTTGGCACTGTTTCAGACAATCTGTGACTTGCAAAGCAGATGGCATGGAAAAATTCTTTAAGTAATGATGCTCGTTTTCAATGAGTTCTGGTGGGAGATGTTTCTGCACACAACACAACTCACTGTGGGGCAATTAGAACAGAGGGGAGCCTCATTTGATGGGGAGGCCGGTGGGACAATTACAGGTGGAGGGTTAACAACTCATCTGATCAGTAAAATCAGCAAAGGGAAAATGAAAGATAGTGATGGTGGCTGGGGAACGGGAAAATTGTATTCGCTGACCTCCACTTGCCAAATGTGTGATTTGCCTTCACCGCCAAATGAGGATCTGAGCTGGTGATCTCGCAAAATCTACCCCACTCTCCAAATATGTCTCATTCAGCCCTTGAGACAGACTATATGTCAATGTTTCAGATGTGTCCCTCATGAGAACTCTCGGCACCAAAAGGAGGGAAGAAGGGAACTTGAAGTGACAAAGCCTAGTTTTTCATTAAGTACACTGGGGCATTGCATGAAAGAAACAATGCAGGGTAACAGTAGGCCACCCAACCTGACTAATCTTTATCTATCCATTCCCTTAGTTCCCCTCTTCTATTTAAATTTCACATTTTAGGCATTGCTCCATAAATTACCAATGTTTTCCTGGCACATGTCAGAAAAGTCGTATAAAATCTTTTATACCTACTGGAGAGAGCAGACAACGACTCAGTTTAATATTTCAGTCAAAACACAGCATCGCTGGCAGTGCAGCACTCCCTCAGTCAACAGCACTGGAGCAACAGCCTTGATTTTGTGCTCATGTCTACAAACGTGAAGCCACAATCCTTCTAACCCAGAATTCAGAGTGCTACCATTCGGTGATGGCTGACACTTAAATCAAAATTATCTGAAACAAATTGCATCTCTCAGACCTGTAACCTTAGTTTTAAGTCAATATATTATTCTCCTCCATGTAGAAGACACACAGCCACCTGTTGTATGACTCCAGTTATTTGAACAGTCACAAACTTACAAATAATAATGACTAATCACATTGATTTGCAAGTAATAACAGCTTGAATAGTTTCGCACTTCACATAATCTTCCACTGCAATTAAATGCCAGCAAGAAAGTGTGCAACAAAAAAAAGTACTCATGTTATTGAGGTCTCCTGATAAGCAAATCTTTTGGAATGCAGGTCAGTGACCGTAAAGGTATTAGACAGCAGCACAAATTATTTCTGCCTCACTGACCTGCTTTGCACATGACACAACACTGAACCAACATCATTTGTGTTGAACATCAATGAGTCGACTAAAACATGTAAGCAATGCTGTATTGCTGGTCCTGGGGAAGAAGGTACAGTGAGAGGCAATTCGGTGAGATTTGATTTTAAAATACATGAGGATGCAGGGAGAAGGAAGGATGATGTAGTTGGAACTGAGGTTGGAACAAGCAGGATATGGAAGAGAATTCAGGTTCTGGATACTCTTCAGTATCTAGCATTCAGGAAACAGTGACATGAAAGAGGAAAAGAAGTTCCTTCAATGATTTAAAAAGTGAAAGAACTGCAGACGCTGTAAATCAGAAGCAAAAACTGAAATTTCTGGAAAAGCTCAGCAGGTGTGAGGAAGTTCTAGTGCTGAGGAAAGGTCACCCCACCCAAAACGTTAATTCTGATTTCTCTTCACACCTGCTGCCAGACCTGCTGAGCTTTACCAACAATTTCTCTTTTTGTTCCTCATGATTTAGTGCATACAAAACATACGACCTGATACAAACTTTACAAGGTGACGATAATGGAGAAATGATGTGTGTATGAATTGATGGCCTAACTCAAACCGTCAATGTACAGCTCGAGAGACATGCCTAAAGTTCAGTTGTTTCAAGAAAAACTGGTTATTAGAAGGTTCAGATGAAGGTGAAACACTGCAGCTGTTTCTCCCTCAACGAATGCTGCCTGAACTGTTGACTATTTCCAGTATTAATGATTTTTATGTTGAGCATTGCAAGGGGAAAAGCTCCTGACAAAAGCAACTGAAACTTCTTCAAAATGAAGCAGATAAATACTTGGAATTGTTGTTAGCCCCTGAATAGGGCCACAACACCAGGCACAATGGGAGCAAGGATAGCGTAGGCGACAACTTGCTGCAGAGTGAAGTTTTACACCAGTTTTGCTGTTGAGGAGTCAGATAGGGACTTTGATAGACTAGGGAATGAAAGAAGGTTGTTGGTGCCCATAAGCAAATGCTTGATGCAAGGACAGAGAGGCTATATATGACGCCAAGGGGCATGGAGGAGACCAGTGCCAACTTGGCACAAGGCTTGTCACAGAGTTTGGAGAAAATCCTTCCAACATGAAACAGGAGCAGCACACCAGTGGAACACATTGACATGCGGATTAGGATGGTCACAGCTTTCCTCAAAAGTGTCTAATTGTTACAGTGAAAACAGGATTGAATTTAGAACCATTGGAATGTGCCTTTACAGTTTCTTTTTCATTATTGCATTGTTGTAAAGAGCTCAATGTGATGGTCCATGATTGATGAGAAGTAAGGAGAGTGAGATTATTGTGAAAGGAGTTGTGATTGAGATTATTGGATTTGCTCAAAAAATAATGTGACCATAGGAGCTGTCCCTTCTTCCCCCCCACCCCAGTTCTCCTTCCCCCTTCTCCTCTCCTTCATGTTCCTCCAGCTCATCCTCTTACCTCAGATTGGCTGTTGCTTCAGGTTATGCAGCATTCAGGATTCAAGTGCTTAACTAGTTACTTGCTGAGCTCAGTACTGCAGGAATTATTGCTGTCGGAAGCCAGTGGTATTCTCTACAATGTTCCTGTAGCAGCTTGGATCTGATTGTATGCTGTTACACAAGTGTGTACAGGCTCTGGACCCATTTTATGAGTGGGTAAATCTTGCTGACCCCAGTAAACCCAGCCAATGACTTATCATGGTGGGTCAAATAGAGCTGGCAATGATGAGTACCACAGTGTTAAAGAATCATGATAAGCAATATCCAACTGTAGGATTAGCAGGAAAAAAAACTGAAAGAACTGCGGATGCTGTAAATCAGAAATGAAAACAGAAATCGTTCAAAAAGCTCAGCAGGTCTTGCAAAATGTGTGGAGAGAAATCAGAGTTAATGTTTCAGGTCAGGTGACCCTTCCTCAGAAAGATTCCCTGCCTGTGGCTGCACTCCAAATGCACATTCAGGGAGTGAAGTCCCTCTCAGTTAATAAAAGTGGCTGTGTTCAAATGAGGTGTGCAGAAGATATTGGCACCGTGCACCATGGGGAGGGTTAAAATTTGTGCAAAGCTTTGTGCTTACTCCACTTACTTGTCTCTGATAAGAGAGGAAATGAGTTGAAACTGGATGGCTGCACATTGAGACCCTCAGAGATTTCCCCTATGACGGAGTGTTTCACAAACTCCAGATATTTCTAGTGTCTCCAGCAACAGCCTGGAAGGAGCCAGAGGCACAAAGGTTAAGAATCAAGGTCACCTGCCAGCTGAAAGTAACGCTGCTCTCTTGTTTATCTGTGGCAATTGTAGATGCACATTGAACAAATCTAAAATCTCAAGCATTGGTGCTCAGTAGTTTGTGATGAAGGGATCATTCCCTGCAGACCAGCCCACCATCACTTTCTCGAGAGCAACTAGAGATGGACAATAAAAGTGCTGACCAGCCAGTGATGCCAACGGAAATAACTCCACAGATGCCGGTATCCCATCACCAAGTCACCCTTTATTACACATGCATAGGACTTGGCACTAATCCGGCTTCCTCAGACCCAGCTGTCAGACCGAGCTGAATCTCTAACACTCTTGTTTATATCCGTCAGCCAGGGCTCCCTGATTGGACCAGGTTAGCAACCCCAATCAGGGAACTCTTATCTATGATATCTACCTGGCTGACCTCGTCATAATCACTACATCCATGTCCCACAAGTGAATAAAAAAAATTTTTGATGGATGCAGCCTTTGTTGGTGCCCTTTCTTCTCCCTGTTCCAGCAGCTTGTCCTGTCCTGAGCTGCTTCTGCTTTGCACTGTGGCTCAATGGTTAGCACAGCTGACTCATGGCACCAGGAAACCAGGCTCGATTCCACCCTCGGGCGACTATCTGTGTGAAGTTTGCACATTCACCCAGTGTCTGAGTGGGTTTTGGTTTTTTTTTCCGGTTTCCTGCCACAGTCCAAAGCTGTGCCGGCTAGGTGAATTGGCTGTGCTAACCTTCCTGTAGTGGGCAGGCTAGGAGAATTAGCCATGGGAAATGCAGGGTTACAAGGATAAGGTAATGGGGGTGGGTCTGGGTGGGATGCTCTTCGGAGGATCAGTGTAGACTTGATGGGTTGACTGACCTGCTTCTACACTGAAGGGATTCTATGCTGTATTTCCAGAGAAGTTCATGCAAGTTTGTTCAGCACAAAGTATTAAATGTACAAAAAGCACTTTATCATCAGTCAGACCACTTCCTATACAAATTTTAAGGATTGGAAAGTTCCAAAGAGAGGTCCAGCGCATAAGAACTGGGATAATAGTCTAGCAACTAACTTGCAAGTATGTCATGATCCTTTAGTTAGCACAGGCATGGGTTTCTTCAATATGTTCAATTGTATGAGATTAAGACAGGACTGGGGTGTGCTATTGGAAAATAGGAACACTGATTCAAATTGCTATTGTGGTCATTGTCATGAGGTGATCTCAGAAACATTTTATCAAGATGCTGTCCTCCACACTTCCCACTGGATGTGTTTGTAAGCATTTGTGAGCATCTAAGAACCCATTTCTGAGCATTAGATGGGTCCATAGCTCCTAATAAGTAGGTGATACAGAGCCCAATTAAGCCTCCAATGGGTTGAGAATAGAGTGACATGATTACATTTCTTTGGAATACAATAGCTCCTATACTCCTGGAATAGGGGACAATGTTTGAAAACAGTAAATCAACATTAGCTCATGGATATACAAAGACAGATAAATATTTTTGACTTCGCAAATGTTTGGAGATTAAAGAGTATTTTTCCACAACTTGATTTGGAGCATTAGACAATGGGATTGGATGTGTTACATTAATTCTGTGTTGAGGTAGGATCTTCATGATAAAAATGTTGAATAAAATGGCGGTTCTCCTTATTGTAAGTTTGATTACATCTTTGAACACTAGTCCTTTGATTCCTAAGGAACTGTATGTAATCATGGCAGGTCTGCATTACTTGACCACTTTACCATCATTTTCTAAGACAGTTAACTCGGCTCTCACTTTAATGGAATGGTGCTGAATGAAGGATGATAACTGTGTGTTCAGTCTAAACAGGTCAGGATCCTTAGAACCAGTCTCTAATAATCAATGGAATTATGTACTGCAGGTAGCTACTGCAGATTGAGTTTTTATTTTGGGACAAACATAGGCTAAGTATGTCGTAGCTGCTTGGCTATTTCACTTGTCAGTGCTGTACCTAATAACACCTCTTTCTTTTCTGTTTTACACTTTGACTGATGCTTGGAATAACTCAATGCGAAAATTAATCTGGATGATATAGTGTATTAGTTTTGCAAATAATTAATCAATCTGTGGGGCCATGCATCCTTTACATTAAGGTATGGTTTAAAGCCAAAGGCTGTAATTCCTCCACAAACTATATAATCTTGGCAGCAGGAGAAACACCCAGTGGTCAATTTTAACTTGAGACTCAAGAGACTGTTAGGAAGACAAACCTGACATCTTCTTTAAAAGTGTTAATTAGGAGCCAAGAAGATGATAAAAGGAGAGTGAAGAGAGTGTAGAGCAAACATTACTTATCCTGATTATACCGTTTTATTCGTCGCTGTTAAATCAAACTGCCCGTGGTCTGACAATCAATGACAGAACAACCAACATCACCAAATTTATTGAGCTCATTATTACCAGAACCATGGCATTGCAATCACTCTAATCAGTGTGGACCAATGAAGAGACAACAATGTTACATTAACATTGTTGCTTTCAAACCAGTCCTGTCTCTAGCCCTACTCTAAACACTGTTGAATTGAGACCCTCTCAATACCACAATCCAGCTACAATTTTCTCTTTCACCTTTAACATAATAAGGTGACATCACAGATGTTGAACAGGTACCAAAGAGTGAGAGGAGCTGGCTAAAAGCGTAGTCAAAGGGATAGGTCTGAAGGAGGCTTTTGAAGGTGAGGAGAGAAATAACAAAGCAGTGTGGCTCAGGGATAGAGTTCAGGAGAACAGGACTAACCTGCTTCTAGTGAAGCAGGGAATGCACAGACATCGGAAAACAAGAGAGTTTGGACTAGGGTGGAGAAAGCTGCAGAGATAGGGTGTGGTGATAAAGGATGAGGGGAGGTAGGGTGTGTTGAGGAAAGATCAATAGAATAGAATAGAAATTTATTGTTACATGTGCTTTTACATGTTAATTAACAGTTAACAGCTCCTGGGCTCGAGGGAAGCCAATTAAGGAAAGATGGATTTCTCTGAAGATGCAGCTGGGACGAGACTGCCATTCTAGACGAGACTGTCATTCCGGGACAAGACCACCATACCAGGAATACAGGCCTGGAAGCCTCCACCAAATAAGACCGAAATGTTGGGCTGAGATTGCCATTCCTGGACGAGACCACCTGCCAGGCCACTAGAATACTTGGAAGCCAAAGACGAAGACGATCTCCACATGGGTATGAGTCCTCCACATGGAGGCGAGATTTCCATGCCGGGACAAGTCTGCAACGCTGCGTTCAGACAGCCACTTCTCCTCCTTCAGGTGCCTGGGACTAGCTGCGGACCTGGAGCCTTGGACTAGCCTGTGAGTCCTGGCAGGGGGGTATCTGCCCAGAACCTGCTGTTTGCTTGCCAGAGACCCCGGAATGAGGTGGAGCCATGTCCGGCTCGTCCCAGTGTTACTGCCACTGCCACTACTGCCAGAGGCCTCCCCCTTCACCCGCCCCTCTCCAGACTTAAAAGAAAATGAAGTAAAGAGAAAAAGGAAGAGAAAAAAAAGAGCTAAAGAAGAAAAGAAGAGAAAGAGAAAGAAAGCTGAGGGGATCAGATGAGACCCAGACTTGGCCCATCTACTCCACCACCATCTTGGGGGAAGAAGAAGTGAGGCCCAGACCCGAAACGTCAGCCTTCCTGCTCCTCTGATGCTGCTTGGCCTGCTGTGTTCATCCAGCTCTACACCTTGTTGTCTAAGAAGTGAAGTAGAGTGCGTTGAGGAAGGATGGGTGAGGTAATGTGTAATGAGGAAGAATGAGATGAGGCACAGTTGATAGGAAAACAATCAATTTGTAAATAAAGAGAATTTTGAGTTCTTTTTATCTGTTCAAGGAATGTATATGTTGCTGGGTAGGCCATTGTTTTTTACCATTCCTAATTGCCCTGGAGAAGATGTGAGCTGCCCTCTTTAACCGCTGCTGCCCATGTGCTGTAAGTAGACCTATTACGCTGTTAGGGAGGAAGTTCCAGGATTTTGACTCAGCACCTGAAGGATCGATGATATGGTTCCAAGTCGGGACGGTGAGTGGCTTGGAGGAGAACTTGCAGGCAGTAGTGATCCCGTATATCTGCTGCTCTTGTACTTCTAGATGTAAAGATCATGGTTTGGAAACTGCAGTTGGAGGATTATTTACTGCAGTGCATTTTATAGATTGTACATACTGTTCACTGAAGGGAGTGAACCTTGAAGGCAGTTAATGGGGTATCAATTAAACCATAAGACCAGAAGACATAAGAGCAAAAATAGGCCATATGTCCAATGGGTCTGATCCACCATTTAATGAGATCCTGGCTGATGTGATAATGCTGAATTTCACTTCCCTGTCTTTTCCCCATAATCTTTGATTTCCTTACTGATTAAAAATCTGCCTGTCTCAGCCCTGAATATACTTGGTACAACCATGAGAGGCCTCTGCAGTGAAGAATTCCACACAATTCACTGCTCTCTGGGAAAAGAGATTCCTCCTCATACTTCTCTTGGATGGGTGAATCCTCGCCCTGAGATTATGCCCTCTGGTCCTAAGATTCTCCCACAAGGAGAGACAGAACCTGCCCTGTCAATAACTCTTGAAAGCTTATTTATTTCAATAAAGTCACCTCTCATTTTTTCAAAACCTGATGAGTACAGGCCCAACCTACTCAACCTCTCCTCATAAGAAAATTTCTCCATATTGGAATCAACCTAGTGAACATTCATTGTACTGCCTTAGATAAAGGAACCAAAACTATTCTTTTCTTAATTCATTCATGGGATGTGGACATCACTGGCTAGGCCACACCTATTGCCCATCCCTAATTGCCCAGAGGGCAGTTAAGAGTCAACCACATTGCTGTGGGTCTGGAGTCACATGTAGGCCAGACCAGGTAAGGACAGCAGTTTCCTTGCCTAAAGGACTCAGTGAAACAGATGGGTTTTTCTCAACAATTGACAATGGATTCACAGTCATCATTAGACTTTTAATTCCAAGGTTTTTTTTAAAATTGAATTCAAATTCCACTATCTGCCGCAGCAGGATTCAAACCTGGGTCCCCAAAACATTATCTGGGTCTCTAGGTTAGCAGTTCAATAATAATACCACTAGGCCATTGACCCCCCCCGGAACACTGCTCATGGTATTCTAGCTGTGATCTGACACGTGTCTCTACAGTTTTAGTAAGACTTCCTTATTTTTATATTCAATTTCCTTTGAAATAAAGGCCAACATTTCATTTGCCTTCCCTATTACTGGTTGAATTTGGATCCCAGCTTTTTGCAATTTAAGTACCCAAATTCTCTATGTTGCAGCTTTCTGTATTTAAACAATATTCAGCTCCTTAGGGACCTTGTAGCATGGTGGTAGTGTCTGTACTTTTCGGTTAGTCGGTCTGGACTCAAGTCATATATCCAAAAGTATATCGTAACATTCTGATCAGTTTGATTAAGAATATCTACCAAGACCTGGGTGTCCTTGTAGGACGGAGCACACAATGTCGACCAGTACAACAATGCCTTTAGAGAGAGGTGGTCACTGTGGGGGTTGGAGTGCATTATCTTCCCAACAACTCCATTATGAATTAGCTCTGGTGGACAATGTTTGCTATTTGGTAATCAGGTGATTTGATGGGAACACCCGAGAACACCTTAAACTGTGCGCCGTTCAGTTCAGCCTCAGTAGAAACCAAATGTTTATTTGAAATAAACATCAAGGTTCAAGACCCAGCTGCCCCAGACATATGTTATAAGATGTATGAACAGGTTAATTTAGAAAAGGGCTGGGTTCTGCCTCTAGCAGGCAGACCTTGTGACTTTGGTAATTTGGTGATGGGTTCTTAAAATAAAACAAATACTGGATTCTTCCCGTTGGCGATTGGCTTTTGGACAGGGGAAGGTGGGAACTGGTGCTTGTGCTAGACTATAGATTTATAATAAAATTCTTGTAAATCTCTGAAACTCTTTTGCTGCCCAATTCAATATATGGGTTTCCATCTATTAAACCGTAGTCACCATTGTGATATGGAGAAATGTAGTAGCCAATTTATAAACAGAAAAGTATTACAAACAGCAATGAAATAATCTGCTTTCAGTGATGTTAGTTGAAGGATGATTGATATTGATCCCTGCTCATTGTCAAATGGGGTCTTTTGCAGCAATCTGAGATGGAAGTCAAAGCTTTGATTTTGCTTCTAATCTGAATCATGGAACCGTCAACAATGTGGCACTCCCACAGTACTGCAGTGAAGTGTCAGCTTGAGCTATTTGCTCAGCTCCTAAGTGGGCATGCACTCACTGCCTTCTAACATAGAGGTAAAAGAACTGCCTGTGATTTGAGATTGACACCAAATGGGGATCAGCAAACAGGCAGGTGATGAGAACTTCAAACAGGATAAGAGATGCAAAACAGAGTCCTGGATACTATGAATATTGTATTGTTTGAGACTAGAAGGCCAACAGGATGGGAGGTTGAGGCAGGAGATGACTTCAGCTTTGAAAACTAAAGATACAAAAGGGTGGAAATGCAAGGGTGAGTATTGTGTGAAGGTGAGAAATGCAACAGAAGTGAAAGCAAGTGAACTCAATAATAGATGCTAAAAACTGAAAGATCTGCAGATGCTGTAAATCTCAAACAGAAACAAAAATTGCTGAAAAAGCTCAGCAGGTCTGGCAGCATCTGTGGAAAGACAATGGAGTTAACATTTCAGGTCAAGTGATCCTCAGGACTCAGGAAGGGTCACCAGGCCTGAAACGTTAACTCTGATTTCTCTCCACAGATGCTGCCAGACCTGCTGAGCTTTTCCAGCAACTTCTGTTTTTGTTTCAATAGTAGATGGAATATTTTTCCTTCACAACCTGTTCAGAGGTGTTACTATATGCTGCTGGAGCAAGTAGGATTTGAAGCCATGCCTTCTGGCTCAGAAGTAGGGATGCTACCACTGTACCACAACAGCCCCTCAGCAATAGGTGGATTATGGAGTTGAAACTCAGTTTACCCAAGAACACCTTAAACTGTGCATCATTCAGTTTAGCCTAAGTAGAAACCAAATCGAGAATAATTCCACATTTCACATTTTGCAAATTAACTATTTGTCTGAAAGCGTGAGCACCAAATGGTTGAGGACGAAATATTATTCGAGATAGGAGGAATACTCTTTGATAAATGCATTGGGATCTTTAAAATTCACTTGCACAGGCAGATAAAGCTTTTGGTTTAAGGTATCAGCCATAAAAACATCTCCTGGCAACGTAGCATTCCCTCAGTACTGCATCGGAGAGTCCACCTAAATGTATTAGCAACTCCTGAGCACAGCTGCAATTCACAACCTACTGACTAACAGTAAGAATGCTCCTAATCCAGTCACATTCAGAATTAGCAAAAGGCAAATGGGAGTGGATTTTTAAGGGGTGAAATGTGCAATAATACAAGATAATCCAGAGTCAATGGTTTGAATTTTTGCTTGGGAATAGAGGCACATTTTGGTGCGCCAATAGTCACACTTTGCCTGTTCAGGAAATCAACTTTCCTCAGCATTCCTGTCCCATATTTCCTGTTTAGTGGTTCAGGAGTCCGTAACGTTCAAACTCACCCCACTGAGTTTGCAATTCCTGATATAAATGGGAATGAAAACTTGACGTACTCCTGCACATCACTTTCGTCTGGTGATGGGGCTTTGGAATGCATTGACAACATGCCTGGTTTGAGAGTAAATGCAAAGCCTGCTGGGAACATTCTCAAAGGTTAGTGTAAAACATTTTCATATCTTCAAATGCCACTATTGTAATGCAGATGAGTTTTAATGCAATGATTATTCATGGGAATCTGTCCTGAAAAGATACGCTGAGTTTTATGTTGATCAGAATTGTGTCATTGTTCAAATGCATTACTTTACCTTTCCAATGGAGAAAAGAACATAATAGAACATAGAAAATAGAACAGTATATCACAGGAATAGACTGTTTGGGCCTACGATGTTGTGCCAAACATGACACCAAATTAAACAAAATCAAAACTGAAAGAACTGCGGATGGTGTAAATCAGGAACAAAAACAGAAGTTGCTGGAAAAGCTC
This sequence comes from Rhincodon typus, assembly GCF_021869965.1. Lineage (NCBI taxonomy): Eukaryota > Metazoa > Chordata > Chondrichthyes > Orectolobiformes > Rhincodontidae > Rhincodon > Rhincodon typus. Next base: position 24,697,184 of record NC_063362.1, read on the forward strand.
AGCAGGGCTGGCAGCATCTGTGAAGAAAAATCAGAGTTAACATATCGGGTCTGGTGACCCTTCCTCAGAACTGGTAAAGGTTACTGGGCCCGAAACATCTGCTGCCAGACCTGCTGAGCTTTTCAAGCAACTTCTGCTTTTGTACCAAATTAACCTAATCCCTTCTGCCTGCCCTTGGACATTAACCCCTCCATTCCTTGCATATTCATGGGCTTATCTAAAAGTCCCTTAAATGCCCCTATTGTATCTGCCTCCACCACCACCACTGGCAGCACGTTCTATACTCCTACCACTTTCTGTGTAAAAAAAAACTTGCCCCTTACATCTCCTTTGAACTTTCCCCCCTCAACTTAAATGCATACTCCCTAGTATTAGACATTTCAACTCTGGGAAGAAGATTCTGACCATCAATAGTATCTGTGTATCTCATAATTTTATGGACTTCTATCAAGTCTCTCCTTAGCCTCTGCTGCTCCAGAGAAAATAACCCGAGTTTTTCTAGCCTTTCCTAAAACTTAAATTGTATTTTATGTGCGTTATCCTTAAAATGTATTTTAGAAGTAAATATCCTTTGCCATCATGTTTTTTTTTGTTTTGATTTAATTGGACAGGGAGATCTAGTTGTTCTTTTTACAAACATTTGCTTGAGAAGTTAAAATTGATCTGCATCTGCTACGCTGAAATTAATATCTGTTCTGACAATCAAGGTTCTTGTTATGACAGCTGCCCCATTATGAATGCTTGGCTGAGTTTCGCACAAAAAAATGTCCCTGAAGTAATATCACAAATGAAAAATGTTATCTTGTCATTATCACAGTGCTGTCTGTGGGATCTGACTGCGTGCAATTTGGTCATTGTGTTACCTACATTACAATACAGAGTTCACTTCAAGGAAGTATTTCATTGCCTACAAAACAAGCTCGGTCACATCCTGAGGATTTTAAATATTATTCTTTCATAGAATGCTGGTGTCACTGGAAGGGTCAGAACTTGCTGCCCCTCTCTAATTTCCCTTGAAATTAGGAACATTGAGTCAACCATATTGCTGTGACTCTGGAGTCACATGTAAACCAGATTGGGTAATGATGGCAGATTTGCTTCCCTAAGGCCTGGGGCTATATAAATCAAGTCTTCCCTCCTTCCTTCTATCTTCTTGCGTTTCCCTTGCAAGTTCCTCTCTAAGCCACTCACCATCCTGACTTGATGTCAGTGGGTCAAAATCCCACAATTCCCTCCCTGATAGCATTGTGGGTCGAACCTACAGCATATGGATTACAGTGTTTAAGTAGGCAGCTCATCACCACCTTCTCAAGGGCAGTTAGGAGGTGGGCAATAAATGTTGGCCCAGCTATTGGCACCCATTTACTATGAATAAGTTTTTTTGAGAAACATAAAACAAGTCTTATTTATCTCTTTCAAGTAAAACACCAGTCCTGAGGAAGGGTAATACCCGAAACGTTGACTGCTCCTTTCCTCCAGATGCTGCCTGGCCTGCAGTGTTCTTCCAGCTTCCTGTTTGTCTACCTTAAAAAAGAATGGCCTGATATACTGATCCAATGGGAATGCTGCCCTATTGGCAGTGAAATGGGCAGCAATTCCAAAGGGAATGACTGTGCAGCAAAACTAATTTTCCAAATTGTGCGTTCTTCCGAAATTGGAATCAATCAATACCCCTGTTCACTCAGACATATTTAATTTTTATTATTTGTTATTTATTTACCACCATATACAGTATATATCCTACACAAGGTCTTTTGTTCCATCAATGGAACTGTCCCCATGCTTAACAAAATGGAAGATCATCATCCCTGGGTTCTGTTAACTTACACATGACATTGAGGAAGACATGACCGTATGCTTCCAGAAACTTCTTGCGGTTTGTCCTGTCATAAATCCCAACGTGGCATTCGAAAGGCCCATTATCCAAAATACGGACTTCTGGAATTCTGTTATTTGTAAGGAAGAAAGAAAGAGAAGAGGAACATTAGACACATTTCACCAAATAATAAATGAATTCAGCTCTACTTTAGTAGCAAGGTAGAAATTCTCCAAACTGCTGTCTCAGCAGAGAAGGCCATTCTCAAAGGGAGTATACATGAAATTTGGACTACACCACATACTACAATCAGATGACAGGGCCCCCTTGTACAATAGATTCATAGAATCCCTACAGCGTGGAAGCAGGCCATTCAGCCAACCAAGTCCACACTAACCCTCCAAAGAACATCCCACCCAGACACCATCTCCCTACCGTATCCCTGTATTGCTGTATTTTCCATGGCTAATCCACCTAGCCTGATATTTCTGGACACTATGGGGCAATTTAGGATGGCTGATCCACCTAACCTGCACTATTTTATAATTCATCCATGGGGCTGCCGGGCAGGCTAGCATCGATTGCCCAGCCCTGTTTACCCAGAGGACGGTTAGGAATCAACCACGTTGCTGTGATTCTAGAGTCATATGTGGGCCAGACCAGGTAAGGATGGCAGATTTCCTTCCCTGAAGGACATTACTGAGCCAGATTGGTGTTTTACTGTGGGAGAAAACTGGAGCACCTGGAGGATACCCATGCAGACACAGGGAGAATGAACAAGCTCCACACAGACAGTTGCCTGAGACTGGAATCAAGCCTGGATCACTGGGTGCTGTGAGGCGGCAGTGCTAACCACTGAGCCACCATGCCTCCCCATGTAGCTACACTCCACTGGAACTGCTGGGTGTGAAATTACCCTTTATATGTACTGTGGCTATAACTGTGTGGTATTTAAGGCTTTTCATGGTGTGTAACAATTGAAAGATTTTGTTTTATTCATTCATGGGATGAGGGCGTCACTGGCTAGGGAGCATTTATTGCCCAGAGAGCAGTTAAGAGGCAACCACATTGCCTGGGTGTGGAGTCACATGAAATACAGACAGATTATTTATTGAATTTAAATTCCACCATCTTCCATGATGGGATTCGAACCCGAGTTTCCAGAACGTTATCTGGGTCTCTGGATTAACAGTCCAGCGATAATACCACTAGGCCATCGCCTCCCCAAAGATAGCCTAATCAGTGAAAGGGATACACAGATTTGGAATAAAAGAGATGCCTTCAGTCACTATATGTCACACTAGAACATGTGGGCTCCATTTGTTTCACTGATTTTCAATTGTTGAGGAAATAAAATATTTTGAGGATGGGACATTTCCAGGTTAAACAAAGAGCTGGTAGAGAGCAGATGGTCTCCAAAACCAGATGACTCAGCAAGAAACCACAATGTATGTCCCATAATGCACCAGTGGGGACAAATTTCCATACTTCTGTGATGACCTGTGACCTTTTGGAAGGAGATGCTAATTTAGTGTTGATTACTGTTAAATAGAATTGAGAGCTTCTGCACTCAGATTTCACATGATTTAACCATCATTCCACATAGAAGACTTTGAAGAAGACATTCCACATAGAAGACAAAGCTTCCGTTCCATCAGTCTGGACTGTCTGAGGTCCAAGGCCTGAGGATGAAAGAGCCAGAGTCTAATCCAGCACACTACTATCTGCAATATTTACCTAGAGTCATAGAGTCATAGAGGTGTACAGCATAGAAACAGACCCTTCGGTTCAACTTGTCCATGACAAGATATCCTAAATTAATCTTGTCCCATTTGGAAGCATTTGGCCCAGATCCCTCTAAATCCTTCTTATTCTTATACCCATCCAGATGCCTTTTAAGCACTTCCTCTGGCAGCTCATTCCATACACAACACCACCCTGTTGTAATAATGTCAATGATTGTTATAATAATAGCAAAACAGGGAGGGAGCCCAAAGGACTGGGAGGGGTGCAAGAGGCTAGTAGTGAAAAAGTTGCTCCTTAGGTCGCTTTTAAATCTTTCCGTTCTCACCTTAAACCTGTGCCCTCTAGTCTTGGACCCCCGTACCCTGGGGAAAATACCTTGGCTATTCACCCCATCCATGCCACTCATGATTTTATAAGCCCCTATAAGGTCACCCCTCAGTCTCCGAGATTAGAAAGGGAATAGTCCCAGTCTATTCAGCCCCTCCCTAAAGCACCAACCCTCCAACCCTGGCAACATCCTTGTAAATCTTTTCTGAATGCTTTCTAGTTTCACAACATCTTTCCTACAGTTGCGAGACCAGAATTGTTTGCAATATTCCAATGTAAAATGAATAAGAATGGAATGTCAGATATTAAGATGGCTGAGTTTAACCAGACATGCTTTTGTCTATTTCCCACATTGCAACAATGACCACATTTCAAAAAGCACTTCATTGGCTATAACATACTTTGAGATGTCTGGTAGTCATGACAAGCGCTTTGTAAATTTCTGCGGGTGCTGTCGCTGTGTAATTAATTAACAATTATTTATCTGTTTCAGAGTGTATCCAAATGATTCTCAATCTGTGGAGAGTCAGGGAGGAGCTTTGCAGGTTCTCTGTTTATTAATGGACAGATATCATGGAAGTTGTGCTCCCAACTGGGACACGCGCTCTATGGCTGGACGAATTGGACAAGCAAAAGTGAACATCTGGGTGATCAATTTGAACCCCCCCCGGATTTTTTAGTCCTTAATATGAATACCGGGCAAACTGGGTGAAACCCTTCACCTGACTGTCTGAACTGCTGGTTCTGCAGCTTCGGAACGAGGCTGAGATGAAATTTATCACTAGGTTGAATGGTTTATATGAAAACTCCTACACAGATGCAAATTCTGCCAACATAGTTTAGAGGCTCAATGACTGTTGTAATCACAGCAAGATAGGGACAGAGCCCAAAAGATTGGGAGGGGAGCAAGAGGCCAGAGAGGCATTGCCCACTTGAGAAAAAGCTTTTCTTATTGCATCCTCTGCAGGATTGCAAGGATCCACAGAAGTAGCAGAAGACTTTGCTGGATTTAGGGTTGCCTATGACTGAACAGCACAAAATGGCTGACGGCTGCCCATGGTTGATACAATAGAACATGGCTGACTGTAGTTGGAGACCTTGGGAAAAATATTTGTTAGTGTAGTCTTCACAAGTAGAACAATAGCCGTTCTGTAGACTCAAGGTTGCTGGACCGGGATAGAATGTGCAGTTGCAGTTGCTTATGCATACAACACAGATAAGAACATTTCACACTAATTAGTTGTTTCTCTTGAATTATTTAATGAATCTGTTACAATACTAAGAGTAGGTTTCAGTTAAGATTCTTCAAATAATCATAGATATAGATTCTGAAATAATTATAGATCCACTTATATGCAAAAAAAATCACTAAAACCATCAGAGGAAAAGATTAAAACCAGTTTCCGACAGTAGAAGCAACTCCCCTTCCCCCAGCGATATCGTTATAGAATCCCCACAGAGTGGAAACAGGCCATTCAGCCCAACAAGTCCACACTGACCCTCCAAAGAGCATCCCACCCAGACTGACCCTACTTACCTACCCTATCCCTATAACCCTGCATTTCCCATGGCAAACCCATCTAACCTACACATCCCTGGACACTATGGGCAATTTAGCATGGCCAATCCACCTAACCTACACATCTTTGGACTGTGGGAGGAAACCGGAGCACCCAGAGGAAACCCACGCTGACACAAGGAGAATGTACAAACTCCACACAGACAGTCGCCCGAGGGTGGAGTCAAACTTGGATCCCTGGCGCTGTGAGACAGCAGTGCTAACCACAGAGCCACCATGCCCACCCCATTAATAATGGCAAAGAAAAAAATATTTCTGATTAAAAGGAGCAGATTTTTTAATAGAACATATCTCAATGCAACAGCTTTAACGCTTGTTCTGAAATATTAATCAGTCGCAAAACATACCTTTCCTCATTCCAACTATCTCTGAAAGAGGGCTAATATGCTTGCTTATGCTTCTGAGGGAATTATTATTTGTACTATGATATCCCAATGGGCAATGTTCATATTCATGTGTGGACCAAGGTCATGACTGCTGAGAGGTGACCTTGAGGGCAACTTGTAACCAAACCGGTCCCTGCCCTTCACTCGATGTGTTCACACACTTTCAATATAATCAGACAGCAAGCAAAAGCCAGGCTGGTCTGATTCTGCCTTAAAAACTTAAAAGTGCTAGACTCAACACCTGCAGCTTCTGTGCAGCCATCCTGGCTGAGTTTGGCTATAGCTCAATAAGAACTATGATTCCTGCTTGGTAAGATTTGGTTACACCACAAGCAGCATTTTCCCCAGTTATCAGGACGTCAATTGGAAAATGCTTAACGTTCCAGATGTCACCCTGACCTTTTATCAGTGAACAGATTTAAAAGGATTTGATCGGCAACATGATTAAGCGGATGTTGAAGCAGTTGGAATAAATAGTTCATGTTCAGCGCTCAGTCTATTCTCAGTGGAACTCCAGTTATCATGTTCATGAAGAACAACTTAGCCACAGTTTACCTCACTAATCCTGTCGTGTAGCTCCAATCAGGAATCACTAACAGTGGGCATTATTGGAAAAGGGTTCTGTTTGTAGCAATAAACAGGGGTGCGCTTCAGGTGGATCACCATGATGAGTTAGCAGATCCCAGACCAATTGGGATCATGAACTGGAGTTAGAGAGCGAGGGAGGAATGTAACCATAAATGATAGCAAAGTTGTGTGAACCTGGAGAAATGAATGTCGCTGTGCGAGTGCAGCCTCGGGCGTGGCTGTGTTAGCCTTCTCTTCATTAAAGTAGTGAAAGTCACCCACCCATAGTACTGCACTTCAATAAGCAACTGGGAGATATTAATGCAAGGAAATTTCAAAGAAAGAAATTAATTGAAGATTTTTAAAATCTACATCATACATAATATGCTTTCAATTATATTTGAGTCTTCTGTGCCATGCTGCATATTTGAAATCCAACCAATTTAGAAAGCTTATTTATTCAGACGTCTCACTCCAGCATTTCAGAAAGATTAATACAATATTTCCAGAGTCAGTCAATGCATTTTGATGCTTATTAGAGTCAAGAGAGTGAAGCCAGTATTCAAATTGAAACCCTTTCTACTTTGGGAGGTGACTTGTCAATACCCCAGTGGTCTCAGCTCAGGTTTGATACAGGCTAAAGTTGCCTCTACACTCAACTGATATTGTAGCTTAACTTCAGCCTGTGATGGACACCAAGTAACAAAAGAATCAAAACAATCGATGGGTAGGGGCTTGAGGGAAATGGACTTGCAAAGCTATGAGGATAAAGTGAGGAACTGGGCTCACTGGATTGCTTCACAGAGAACCTGCAGGAACTGTATGGGCAGAATGGCCTCCATTAATGATGTAATGACTCCTTGCCTCTAGATAAAAAAATTCTCCATAGATTAGGCAGCATGGTGGCTTAGAGATCAGCACTGAGGAAGGGTCCAGTTCTGAGGAAGGGTCACTGGACCCGAAACTTTAACTCTGAGTTTTTCTTCACAGATGCTGCCAGACCTGCTGAGCTTTTCGAGCAACTTCTGTTTTTGTTCCCTGATTTACAGCATCCACAGTTCTTTCGGTTTTTATTAATGTAGGAATTAGCACTGTTGCTTCACAACACAAGGGACCCGGGTTTGATTTCAGACTTAGGTGATTGTGTGGAGTTTGCACATTCTCCCCGTGTCTGCGTGGGTTTCCTCTGGGTGCTCTGGTTTCCTCCCACAGTCCAAAGATGTGCAGTTTAGGTGGATTGGACAAGGTAAATTGCCCATGGTGTTCAGGAATAGGTGGATCAGCCATGGGAAATGCAGGGTTACAGGGATAGGGTTGGGTGGGGGTCAAGGTGGGATGCTCTTTAGAGGGTCAGTGTGGACCCGATAGGCCAAATGGCCCGCTTCCACACTGTAGAGATTCTATGACTCCATTCTATGATTCCCTGAAGTTATCATCACCCATGGCTGAATTCAAATGGGTTTTGGATCCACATGTTTCTGGGGTTTCAAGGATAGTGGTCTAGTCTCCTGGACAGTAATCTTCTCAATCGTTCTCTCCATGCCAATTCCCTGGAAGGGTTCTGCCCATTAAAGCCAGTTGCCATAGCCCAGGTAACCACGATTAGTGTGTGAATTTTGATGGTTAGTGCAGCAGGTTATTAACCATCAATCATCAGGTTCACCCAACACTGTGGTATTGGTGCTATAATTGGACTCATCCTTTTAAAGTTTTGTGGGAAACACAACAGCCAATTTGCACACAGCAAACGCCCATGAACAGCAACGTAATAATAACCAGATAATCCATTTTAATGGTGTCATTTAGGGGATAGTTATAGAATGAGGCATCAGGGAGAATGCCCCAACTTTCTGTTTAAACAGTGCCATGGGATTGTGTGCCCACCAGATAGGACAAACAGGGTCTCAATTGAAAGAGGGCAGCACTGACAGGGCAATGCTCCTCAGTACAACACTAGAGCGTTGATCTATATTTCTGTCATCTTCAAACTATTAAATTAAATAAAAATTACTTCTGAGGTTCACAAGGAATAACTTTAAATATTTGGGCAGCACAGTGGCTCAGTGGTTAGCACTGCTGCCTCACAGCGCCAGGGACCCAGGTTCAATTCCACCCTCAGGCAACTGTCTGTGTGGAGTTTGCACATTCTCCTTGTGTCTGTGTGGGTTACTGCCAGGTGTTCCGGTTTCCTCCCACAGTCCAATGATGTGCAATTAGGTGGATTGGCCCTGGGAAACTGCCCGTAGTGTTCAGGTAGATGGGTTAGCCATGGGAAATGCTGGGTTAAGTAATAGGGTAGGGTAGGGTGTGGGTCTGGGTGGGATGCCATTTGGAGGGTCAGTATGGATTCGATGGGCCAAATGGCCTGCTTCCACACTGTAGGGATTCCATGGTTGTATTTCCCCAGTGCATTCTACTTCAGGAAAGTCAGAGACCTGATGAGTTCAAATAGTCAAAATCACACCATTCAGATTAAAGATCCTCTGTGGGTCAAACCAAATTTGGGTGCCATTCTGCTGAGTGAAGGGGAAACTGGCACCTGGAAGAAGAAAATATTAGCTCAGAATTGTTAGGGAGAGAATATAGGGGAAAATAAATCATGTGGATTAAAGCGTTTGAAATGTCTGCTATATTTCAAGTGTTTATTTCAATTTCTAAAGCATAATGCCAGCCCTGCTATTTGGGCCATTTTATCACTGTAATATTAGCGTTCATTTCAGTACCACTTTTAGTTGAAACCTGTTTATAAAACAGCTTGCCCAGGGAGATGGTAATTTCCCTGGACCTGTCAGCAGCTTGATATGCAACATATATCATACTTAGAGATGGAGCTGTTACTGAGTGTTGGTTGCTGATCTCAGCAGTCAGCGCATGGTGCGAGGGGGTGAGATGGTGAAAATGTGAAAGCAATATTCAAATGAATCTCTCTGGCACTGCTCCTTTCAGCCTCACAGAAACTGGTGGCAACAGGTTTGTCAGCTCTTAGCTACACCAGTCTGAAGCCAGCCATGAGTCACCCGCTCAATGTTGAAGCCCTGCCTTTGCCTCTACTTCTCGCTCATGATGAGGGGATTAGCTTTCAAGACCCCTTCCTTATAGGGGCAGGGCCAACGTGCAGAACTGTGGTTTGGGCACAGCACCACCAATAAGCATGCCTTCATTATTATTCAGTGTGGTCTATTTTCTCAAAAGTATATCTAACCCTGTGAAATAGTTAATTACTGCGAACTATTTCCCAAAAGTAATTGGGCTCAAAGTGACAATAACACTGGCAGGCTCCTTTGTTGATACATGGGGAAGTGGATCCTGCATGTAGTGTTCAATTATCTTGTGTTTGACCTAGGAAACATGGTTAGTAAGTTTGTGGACAACACCAAAAGTATTGTGGACAGCGGAGAAGGTTATCTAAGGTTACAAAGTGATCTTGATCAACTGGGCCAATGGTCCAAGAAATGGCAGATGGAGTTTAATTTGGATAAATGTGAAGTGTTGCATTTTGGTAAAACAAATAAAGGCAGGACTAACACAGTTAATGGTAGGACCCTTGGTGGTTTTGTTGAACAAAGACATAGGGCTTCAGGTACATAGCTCTTTGAAAGTTGCGTCACAGGTAGGAAGCGCGGTTAAGAAAGCATTTGGCACACTTGCCTTCATTGCTCAGACCATTGGGTGTAGGAGTTGGATTGTCATGTTGTGGTTGCACAGGAAGTTGGAGAGGCCACTTTTGGAGTACTGTGTACAGTTCTGGTCACCCTGCTATAGGAAGGATACAATTAAATTGGAGAGGGTTCAGAAAAGATTTACAAAGATGGGACTGGAGGGTTTGAATTATAAGGAGAGGCTAGATAGGCTGGGACATTTTCCCTGGAGCACATAAGGTTGAGGGGTGACCTTATAGAAGTTCATAACATCATGAGGGACATAGATAAGGTGAATAGCAAAGGACTTTTCCCTAGGGAAGGGAGTTCAAAACTGGAGGGCATTTTTTAAGGTGAGAGGAGAAAGATTTAAAAGGGACCTGAGGGGCAACTTTTTCACATTCAGTGTGGTTCACACGTAAAATGAACTGCCCGAGGAAGTGGTAGATGCAGGTGCAGTTACAACATTTAAAAGACATTTGGACAGGTACACAAATAGGAGAGGTTTAGAGGGATATGGGCTATATGCAGGCAAATGGGACGAGTTCAGTCTGGGAAACTTGGTCAGCATGGATGAGTTGGACTGAAGGGTCTGTTTCTGTGCTGTATGACTCTATGATGCTCATGTGCTTGATTGTTTAAGCCTGGATGTGGACTCAGAGTAAAGCAAATGAGCTGTAGAAAGAGCTAGAAGCTCCAGTTAGAAGGACGAGTTGACATTTTAGCATACTGTGAGTGAAACCTGTCACACACATGAAACTGCTGTCACCTCTGTATAGATCTGAGATATAAAATGTACAACACTGAATATATCAGGGTGAGGAAATCTGTGGCAAGTAGGAGTGAGGTAGGCTTTACTCCCACACTTTACGTACTCGGAAACAGATAACAACACAAGTTGTATGAGATCACATGTAAAAGGACTGCTCAATTTTACCTGAAGAAACATACAAGCCAAAGTGAGGATCCATCAGAAACAAAAACAGAAATTGCTGGAAAAGCTGAGCAGATCTGGCAGTATCTGTGAAGAGAAATCAAAGTTAACGTTCTGAGGCAGGTTCACCAGACCCGAAATGTTAACTTTGATTTCTCTTCACAGATGCTGCCAGACCTGCTGAGCTTTTCCAGCAACTTCTGTTTTTGTTTCTGATTTACAGCATCCGCAGTTCTTTGAGTTTTTATGTGAGGATCCATCAGCACTTTCTATCCATGCAAAAGTTGGTTCTCGGACAGTTACTAGGTGGAGGGCCAGATGGAGTGAATCATTCTCTTTTACCCTGTGTGTGCTGAATGTGCACAGGGGTCAACAGTACCAGATGTGATGGAAGTGTTAGCTTTTACCATGTGCAGAATAATTGTACAGGGGCCAATGTTGAAGAACACGTGAGCTGTATAATATCAGGCAGCTGGAAATTATTAGATTTTACCATGGATACAATGAAAGCTAATTTTAGCAAGGTCTAAAAGCCATTTTAAACAGCAACTGCCTGCTGTACACTGTATCACAGACAGTGCTGTATTACTCAACAGTCATCCACAGGAGACTGATAACAGTTCTCTACAAATGCCTCATCATAATTGCATATAAAATAATGGAGGCTTGTGAGTTATTGCACAGTTGGAATCTAATCAGTGTTCAGCAGAGATCCAATATCCTGGGAACGATCTATAACCAAGCTACAAGCCACACAATTAGCTGATATCCTTCCAATCATGACTAGTGATGTCTTACTATTTATGATAGTTTTACTATTATTATATTGGTTGGCTTATTTGCATTTTGCTTAAAGCTTCCTGCTGAGAACATCCATTGCTGAGAGAAGGGGTCATAACTGTGGGTTTGGGCACTGTCTATATGGTTAGCACTGACCATATGAGTACGACTGTCGATGTGTGATTTGGACTGTCAGTATGCGATTAGGAGTGTCTGACTGGGAGGTTTTTTCCTTTATTTACTCACAGGATGAGGGCATCACTGCCCAGGCACTATTTATTGCCCAACCCTAATTGCCCAGAGGGCAGTTAAGAGTCAACCACATTGCTGTGGATCAGGAGTCACATGTAGGCCAGGCCAGGTAAGGATGGCAGTTCTTTCCCTAAAGGACATTAGTGAACAAGATGGGTTTTTCCTGAAAATCGACAATGGATTCACTATCATCATTAAATTCTTAATTCCAGATATTTTATTGAATTCAAATTCCACTGTTTGCCATGGCAGGGTTTGAACCTGGGTCCCCAGAATATTACTTAGGTCTCTGGGCTAACAGTCCAGTGATAATATCATTAGGCCATCGTCTCCAGTATCAGTGTGGGATTGGCACTGTCAGTGGTAGATGGGCGTGTCACATTGGGAGTGGGAGAATATAGTGTGGGTTTGGGACTGTCAGTGTGGGTCTTTATAAAATGTTGCTGGGAATTGGGAGAATTGAGTACAAAGCAGTTCACCACAGAGCTGAAATGAATTACACATGACTGTGGAAACACTGAGCAATACTGTACCTTCCAGGGAACGTTGTGCGATGTAATAAAATGTTCAATTGCTTATTGTGATAATAGCACCTAATTATACTGATGCATTTTTAATTAGTGACTTTACTAAAGGCTGTGTACGTGTTCCCAGTGGAGGAACTGCATTCAGTGTGGATTGTTTTACATAACAAGTGAACACAACAGCGGTCAGCTTGTCTCTAATGTTTTGCTTTCATTCTTTTCCCTTGCTTATATTGCAGTTTCTGTGCCAAATTCCGTGCGGTTCTGAATGGTGCTCCTTGCTTCCAGTGATGTCCAGTTACAAGCACTTTTACACTAACTCCTTTAATGTAAGTTTCAGATTTTTTTCTTGAATTGGGTTTCCCGCTGGTTGTAGAATGGCCCATTGATGCACTGGGTTAATTGCCAATGCTCTGCACACTGTAGATAGTGTTGATGGCTGCAGTAATTCAGCCTGCATCATTGCTTGACTAAAGACTCACTCCCTTTTGCATTTTCCAGCACTTACCACACCCAAACCTCTACCCCTGTGATCTGGTTCAATTCAGCAAATGATACCTCCTCCCTCCCTCAACCGCCTCACCCTATTCCATCGCTCTTGCCTCTCCTTTGAAATATTCACTCTTTACCACCCTGATTGTAAGCTTCTCACCAAACTATTCCTCAGCCTGTACAAGTCTTTCAAACTTTATCTCCAGTTCACCTTGCCTTCCTCTCTGCGGAAATTCTACGTACCAATATTCACCGTCAACTCCTTCACCTTGTCAACCCTTGCTTCTCTTGTGTCATCAATTGGATCACTGTCATGATTGCATATCATAACCATGAATTACCATTGGACAGAATTGGAACATGCATGGTTTCTAAGAAAGGGAGACATAGTCAAAAGATAACGACAGATTCAGTGGCTATCTGGATAGGAATTCTGGAATATCACACCAATACAAACAGGAAGCTGCAGTGACGGGGGTAGGGTGAGGGGGGCCACGTTGGCAAGGCTGCGAAGGGGTGGGGGTAGGTTAAATGGAATACAATAGAATATCCTTTATTGTTACTTCCATTCCAGTACAGAAGTACAGGAGAACAGTGAAAAGTTTTTATGATGGCTGCCTACTAATGGCGCCGTCTTAGGTACAAATACCTAGGTATAAATCTTGCAGAGTAAAAAAAAATGTTGTTATACAAAAGAGGATTAAAAGGTAAGGATTTACCTTACAGTCCAGTAACTACCAAACAGCAGCAGCTCCATACATAGTGCAAGGCCCAAATCCAACAACTGTCCCGCATCACATTAGCTCCTCACCAACACTCACCAGCAACAAGCTAAGTTGCATTTTACCGGGATTCACCTCCCTTGCGCACTCTGGGATTTGGGATTCCCTACACGGTGTTCCACGGCTCACCGCCCACGTACTATACAGATTCGTTCTCCGTGCTGCTCCAGGGCTCACAGCCCATGTACTATACAGATTCGTTCTCCGTGCTGCTCCAGGGCTCA
>NC_063362.1:24711240-24711425 GCF_021869965.1 Rhincodon typus
GCACTGTACTAGCTCGTTCCCCGCACTGCTCCAGGGCTCACAGCCCATGTACTATACAGATTCGTTCCCCACACTGCTCCAGGGCTCACAGCCCATGCACTGTACTGGTCATTCCCCGTGCTGCTCCAGGGCTCACAGCCCACGTACTATACAGATTCGTTCCCCGTGCTTCTCCAGGGCTCACA
>NC_063362.1:24711435-24768889 GCF_021869965.1 Rhincodon typus
TTGTTCCCCGCGCTGCTCCAGGGCTCACAGCCCACACACTGTACTGGCTCATTCCCCGCGCTGCTCCAGGGCTCACAGCCCATGCACTGTACTGGCTCATTCCCCGTGCTGCTCCAGGGCTCACAGCCCACACACTGTACTGGTTCATTCCCCGCCCTGCTCCAGGGCTCACACACACACTGTACTGGCTCATTCTCCGCGCTGCTCCAGGGCTCACACACACACTGTACTGGCTCATTCCCAGGCTTACACTGTAGGCCTCTCTGCTGCCGGCATCTGCCTCCGGTGCTGAGGGGAGACGTTGGGAGGCAAGAAGAAAATACAGAGAAAAAACGAAAAGAAAGAAAAAGAACAGACAGAGCAGAGGAGCACCAGCAGGAGTGTCCTGCTGTGCTGCTATCTTGAATTAGGGATGGAGGTATTACCTTGGCAGGAGGTATCTCCAATGAGTAAAAGTGACCCCTAACGGTAGTTCCCTCTTGCATGACACCAATCTGAACAGTCAAAGCTGCCAGGATTCCAGCTTGACTTGGACTTCTTCCTTTCTAAGCTAAAATAATGGCAGGGGCAGGATGAGGCACTCAAACAAGTTTTTAATTGGCCACTTAAGGGAAATTGGCGATTTAAGGGTAATAAGTCTGAAGGAGGATGTGTCATCCAGTGCCTACCTTCGCTGCTCGCCCCCTCCATAAAATGGGATATATGGGGAGAGGGGGTTGGAACGTGACAGGCAGAGCATGTACTGCATTTTACAAACCTCCAGCCTATCATTAAACAAATCTGTGAGGGCGGGTAAGATTCTGCCCCATAGTCATCTTTGTGATCAAACTGGGATCCATTCACTTGCCTCTGCCAAGTTACTCTCCAGTCCCCTTACCCAACGAGCCAAAAGGCTATCCCTAACCTCACGGGTTTAGTCTCTAGTTCATTGATTACAGCCAGTGTGTTCCTAAAGATCCAACATTGCATCCTGTTGCTGTTAGGCTGGAGAGGAGGCACAAAGGGACTCTGCTAGAAGGTTGGAACATGCTCAGCTCTAGGTGGAGATGGCTGCTACTGCACCAGCAATGTATAAACTGTTTATAAATACTGTTTGAAGAAAGACCAATGGAAAATTCCGTCTAACACTCACCATACCCCTCTTTCAACATCAAAGCCAGTCCATAGAGATTCACATGTGAAGGACAGACACTGCTCTGAGACACTGACCGCAGAAGACTCCCTAAGTACAGCACCCCAGAAATTATGAACGATTTCAGGAGAGGAAAGAGAAGATATTAAAGAGAGTTGCAAAGCAGTGGCTGAAGCATCTTTGACAGAACAATAGGACACTTTTTAGCTGATTTTTGGACTGAACTCCATAGGGACTCTGCCACTTCGCAAGTAAAGAAAACCAGCATTATTCTTCCACATCTCCAACACGGCAGTGCCATCCCTTCAGAACACTGACATTCCCAATAGATGGGAAATTAATTTCCCAGAGTTTACACTATTGCAATTCGAAAGCTATATTTCACTTCCACACTGGTTCTGTCACCTCGGTTACCTGGAGGTTACAGCTGAGCTGCTTTGTTTTAATGAATTTAGTTCAATTTCATCCTGCAGCCCTATTCTTGCAGCGACTGGTGAGTTTACAGGTCACCGATTCGAAAGCATGAGACAAAAAAAAGAAATATGCTTAAGGACAAAAGGATTGAGAATGAGCGAAAAGAAAATCAATGAAAATGAGGTGGCAGAGCACATCGAAGAAAATTAAAGCTGTAACTTGTAACATTCTTGGCTCCCGTTCTTAGCCTAGAGTTTCAGTCATAAATTCTTTCAATCTCTGCTTCCTACAAATAATAAGCTGCTCCTATGACTGAAAAAGGTACAGAATCATGCTTTGTAGTCAGAATCCCCTAGCAATAGAGGTCTACATGCTGAGGAGCTACCAATTTTCTCCATTGTCAGATTTCCCATGCTGCCCTCATGCCACTCTACAGCCATTTACCGTTCTTCTGGACCCTTCTGTCGTTTATTTGTCTCCTCAATGCTGGTCTCTAACTTACACCATCACCCCAGCTACCACAGGCCATCCCTGTGGCTCTCTTCCTGCCTTCTTTTCCTTCGCTTTTGTACTTGATTAAAACCTGTTTATCTCTGACATTTCCTAGTTCTGACGAAAAGTCATTGAGCTAAAATATGAACTCTGCTTCAACTTCTGCCAATGCTGCCTGACCTGCTGAATATATCCAGCACACGCTATTTTTAAATTTCAGATTTCCACCATTCAGATTATATTTTTGTCTGTTTTGCTACAAGCATTGTTACATTGTTACCGACAGCTTTTCAGTCTATTCTATCGTTTATTCAACTCTTTATGATCTAAAGCTTGTGAACCGCAGACCTTGACTTGTCTCTCTTAGTTTTTTGGTAAATTATGAAGAATTCTGTTTTCTATTGCAATTTAAGTCAACGTTATTTCTCGGCAGAGTGTAATAGATGCAACAAATATTTTAATGAGGGTGAACAGTGAGAAGGATGCAGAGACGTTTCAGGGTAATTTGGACAACGCAAGTAAATTGGAAAATGCATGGCAGATGTAGCATTATATGGATAAATGTGAGGTAATCCACTTGTTAGCAAAAACAGGTTTGCAGATCATTACCTGAATGGCAATAGATTGGAAAAGGAGGAGGTGTAACAAAACCTGGGTGTCCTTGTAACACCAGTCACTGAAACTAAGCATGAAGGTGCAGCAGGTGGTGAAGAAGGCAAATGATATGTTGGCCTGAGATAGTAGGAACTGCAGATGCTGGAGAATCCGAGACAACAAGGTGCGGAGCTGGATAAACACATCAGGTCAAGCAGCATCATAGGACCAGGAGGATTCAAGTACAGGAACAGGGATGTCTTACTGCAATTATACAGGGCCTTGGTGAGACCACACTGGTATATTGTGTGCAGTTTTGATCTCTTTATCTGAGGAAGGATGTTCTGGCTATGAAGGAAGGTTTATCAGACTGATTCTTGGGAGAGCAGGACTGATGTATGAAAAGAGACTGGATCAGTTGGATTATATTCACTGGAGCTTAGAAGAATGAAGGGGGAGCTCATAGTTTCCTTTTACATACCAAAAGGGCTACATAGGGTACCTGCACAAAATGACCAGGGAGTCCAGAATCAGGGTCACAGTTTAAGGATATGGGGCAAGCTATTTAGGACTGAGATGAGGAAAAGTTACTTCACCCAGAGAGTAGATAGCCTGTGGAATTCTCTGCCGCAGAAAACGGTAAACTCCGAAACATTGAATGTTTTCAAGGAAGAGTTAGATACAGTTCTTAGGGTTAAAGGAATCGTAGGGTTAGGGGAGAAAGCATGAACAGGGTACTGAGTTGGATGATCAACTATGATCATATTGAATGGCAAAGCATGATCAGACAGCCATGTAGTGATTGTAACAAAGTCAGCCAGCTGGACCTCATAGAATAGGAGTTGCTTGATTGGGGCTGTTAACCTGGTCCAATCAGGGAGCCCTGGCTGACAGATAAGAACAGGAATGGTTTGGGTTCTGTTCACTCTGCGAGCTGTATCAATGTCAAGGACTCTCCATATGTAAATAAAGGATGACTTAGCAATGGGATGCTGGCCTCTGTAGAGTTATTTCGGGCTGAATGGACCACTCCTGTTCCTGCTCTTATTTTCTATGTTTCTCACACCCTCAGCATTACATCTTGGCAAAACAGATTTGTGATTAAAATTCAAAGCGAGGCTCATGAGGTAACCAATTACTTGCTGACCTTCATTTATCAAATTTTCAACCCTAAACAGGGCTCACTCTGCCCCGTTTAAACACCTTCATTCTGAAAGTCCCACCTGATTTTATTCCCCAACACTAATATATTATTATTCCATTGATTTTTCAGACTGCATCATTCAGGAGGTGGATGATTAGGCATGGAAACTTTGCCTGGTTTTAACCCAAAGACCCTGAGCCAATTGCAATGCAAAGTCTAAAATGAGCAAACTGAGTTGCTATCTGGAATTTGATCCCAGTTATATTCTTGTCCCAAATGATACAGTTACTTACTGCAGAAACATGCTCTGTCATACAGAATATGTCTCAAATGGAAATCGAAAGTGTTGGTACTGACGTATCTGTGATGTTATTGAAGTACTTTCATCTTGTTCTGGATTAGTATCTATCTCTTTAAATACAGTGACAATGCGTTTGGAGTTTAACAGACAGCTGTAATTAAATTCAATGCAACTCCTCAGCTTAAATCCATAATTAGTTGTAAGAATATGTTGCCTGTTGGATTACAGAAGGGAATGAAACTAAGTAATCCACAGAATTCAAACATAAATGGTACCGTGTGATTGGTGCAATTACCTAACTGACTGGCAGCTCATTTTTGAATGGGGTTATCAATTATTTTAATTTTGAATGATTCATTGTCACTTGTATCTTGCAGTGAGTAATACAGTGAAAATGTGTGTTGCCAAAGTCTGGCGCCATTTTGAATAGTTTAAGAATAAAAATAGTTAAACGATATATTTGAAAGAGAGTCTATCTTCATTCCGCCATCTCCACTATGTGTCCTGAGTTGGCTCTCCAGTGACACCAGCACTGCCACCCCCTCCTCTAACCCCTCACTGCCACCTGTGCCAGACCCACCAACGTAGGAGGCACCACTCTTCAGGTGCCATCTCTTCGCCGCTGGGCCCACCTCACCGCAGCCGAGTCCCACGCTGAGTCCGCACTCGCCCCGCAACCAGTAGTGCTTAGCTCCCCTGCTAACTCGATGCCACCAGGGTCACCGCTCTGGGCATAACCCGCAGCCGCCATCTTGGCAATGTCGAGAGTGCCTGCTCTGGGCTTACTGCAACTAGGAGTCCCTGAGTCCACTGCCAATGTCGCACTCTGGCCGCCCTCCTCCGAGACGTCACCATCTTGAAGAGTCTGCTGCCGTTGCCACTGCCTACTAGCGGGTAACTGCCGCACGGCCTGCCATCGCCGGTGACTAACCCGCCAAAGAAAATAACAAAAAATACAGAATAAAAAGGATAGAGGTGAAAAGAAAGCAGGTGGGAGCGGATGAGCCCCAGGCAAGAGCTCACACACAGTCCTACTAGTCTGCCGCCATCTTGGAACCGGAAAAGTTCCGTGTAGCCCTGGCATTAGAGTTAAGTAAATTGGATTGTCAAAGTCAGAAAGACATCGTCTTTGAAACTTGACCAACTGTCAGGCAGATGGAAAAGATATGGGCCGAGAAACTCAGGTACAAGCAGGTGCAACAGGGCCCAATATGGCAATATCAGATGCACACACTCAGTTCATATCGGAATGTGCCAAACTCTATCTTGGTTGGTGAACGTGCGTTTGTTTAGGATACCTACGTGAAGCTGGAGGTAGGCCCTTGCTTCTTCAAATTAATGGGCCTAACATCTGCTGCGACCTCTGCTTTGTGAATTTGGATTGCCACTAACAATAGCACGGGTAGTACACAAGCTGATATTTGGTAATTGAGGTGTGGGGTTACCAACTCTCCAGGAATTGTAACTCAATATCCAGGACAATGCTGTTTACAACCTCGGAGAGACAAGCGAAATCACTGATGCCTTGTGTCATCTTCTTGAAAATTTCTTTTTACTAGCTATGGAAATATTGATAACAGGAAAAAAAAATATGCTGTTAGGCCAACAATTAAGCTTCGTTCAATTGGATAATGAATGGTTTTTGCTTTCCAATTGATGAAGGAAGTCCACAGATGGATGTTCCCTTACTCATGGCTGAAGTGTGGGAGCCATTCATTTCAGGGATATATTTAATCACAGTCACCAACCCCCTGAGGTGCACAGGTAAGTTAAATGCTTTGTACTTAGCTGTATGGAGAGGCAGGAGGACAAAATTGCCTGTTACGATCCATTTTAAAACTGAAGCCTCTCTGCATCCCCCATCTCCAGTTCTCTGTGGTACTAGCCCGGCATCTTTGAAGGTTGATCCCACCCTGCTCCCCAACACCACCACCACACACACACCCTATGACAAACGTTAGGGTCTAATGGCCAGTGACAACAGGCAAATTAAGCCAATTTGCTTTGGTCCTGTCACTTGATGACACCCTGCACTGCGTACAATCCAAATTCTAGGCCACCTATTTGCTGCTCACTATGTGTCTTCTGTATGGTGGGAAATGAAACGCAGACTGGGTGATCATTTCACTGAATCCTTATTGCTCTGTCTGTAAACATGGCCCCGAGCTTCCAGCTACCTGCCACTTCGATACATGACTGTGTTCCCATGGCAACATTTCTGACTCAGGTCTGTTGCAAAGCTCCAGCAAGGCCCAAAGCCAGCTGGAGGAGCAACACTTCATCTTCTGCCAAGGTACCTGATAGGCTTCAGGATTCAACTTTGAATTGGACAATTTCAGAGTGTAAACATCCTCTCCTATGTTCATTATCCTTCCCCCCCACACACAGCACAGCCAACCCATTTTCAACCATTTAGGGCTTCTCGTGAGCACTCCACCCAGCAGCTGTCGCTCTCTCTCGGCTCATCATTATCAACCTCTTAATTTGCCTATTCCTTTCTTCTCTGTGTCCTTCTCTCTGTCTCTTTCTGGGACCCATCTCCATGTACGCTATTCACTTCCCCCACCTGGACATCAGCATAACTACCACCGTTTCCCAACAATTTTGAGTTATGATGAAGGGTCACTAGAATTGAAAATTAACATTGTCTCTCTATAGATGCTGAGTTTCTCCAGCACTTTCTGTTTCTCTTCTAGGCCACATTAAATGTTTTTAAAAGTTTAATTCAAAGGAATAATTATTCTGCGCAGAGAATGTAAACAATTCTCTTTTACTCTTGAGAGTTCATAGAATCCCTACAGTACAGGAAGAGGCCATCCAGCCCATCAAGTCTACACTGATCCTCTGAAGAGCAACCCATCCAGACTCTCACCTTTTTCCCATAACCTTACGGCTAATCCATCTAACTTGCACGTCTTCAGACCGTGAGAGGAAATCAGAGCACCTGAAGGAAACCCACGCAGCCACAGAGAGAATGTGCAAACTCCACACAGACAGTCCTCTGATACAGCAGTGCTAACCACTGAGCCACAGTGCCACCCAGCTTATATGAGTTATACAACTTAAACATGTCTATGGTTCTGATGAAATTATATTAGACTGAAAATATTAACTGTGTTTCTCTTTCCACTGAAACTGTCAGACCTGCTAAGTTTCTCCAGCATTTTCTGTATTTGGTTCAGATTTCCAGCATCTGAAGTACTTTCCTTAAATATACATATGTCGGTGCTTGTTTCTGTTTTGTTCAATAAAATTTCTTAATGGCTGTAAAAATAAAATTGAGTCAGGAGTAACGATTTTTAGCCAAGGAACTATCAATGGAGCTCCACGAGAGATCCAGGGGCTAAAGTAATTGCCAGGATAGATTTGCCATTCTTGTTGTCCTGGTCAGGTAATCTGAAACACAAGATGATCACAGGAAATGTGGAGAGTAACCTAAAGATGCACCAATCGAATTATTCAGAACAAAGATGCGGGTATAATTACAACATTTAAAAGATATTTAGACAAATACGCGAATAGGAAACGTTTGGAGGGATATGGGCCAGGAGCAGGCAGGTGGGACTGGTTTAATCTAGGATTATGTTTAGCATGGACTGGTTGGACTGAAGGGTCTGTTTCCGTGCTGTGTGACTGTATGACTAAGAGGTGGCAGAGATCTCCAAATATATGTCCACGTCGCCCTCAGCCTTGAGAGTTTAAAATTTATCTGAACAATATTCACAGCTTCAAGTTGAGTTGAATGATTCTGAAAGACATTATGAATTTTAGTTGGCTGTTTGCCTAATCATTTGCAGAGAGGGTGATGACAATTAAGAGCAGACCTGCTGGTAGCAGCTTTGAATTCAAAATTATCCCCACAGTGAATTAGTCGATTCAATCACGTTTCGTCCCTGACTATCAGGATCCCCCAGTGACGGCTGCTATGGTGACAGGAGCTGACAGTTTGATTGATGTTTCAATCTGACAAGCTGTTAGTTATTCATGTCACCCAATTCGAAGCTGGGAGGGTTCATTTCAGCAATGCATCTCCACTCAGGAGCCTGGTTCCACAAACCTCTGGGCCGTGGACCCAGTGAAACAGGCGACGACAGGTTATACGTTCTGGCTGATACTCTTCCCATTATGAATGCTTATCATGCTCACGCTAAATCCATCCATGTGTTTAGTTACAGCAGCCACTAATCCAAGCTCAAGTCCTCTTCCGGAAAGATTAAACTTGGATGCATTAAACCTTCCAATAGGAACGGTGCTGATCAAAAGCAAATGCAGCCCATGAGCTTCGATGGGAAAGGTAGATAGACAATTTCTCAGATACTGGATGCAGAAAGAAGTTCAGAAAAGCGCCAAAGAAAAAACTAAAAATACTTAATTAGAACTGCAAAGTTGCTAGGTTTATTTTAAACTATATTTCTGGGCTGCGGCAAAAGCCAT
This sequence comes from Rhincodon typus, assembly GCF_021869965.1. Taxonomy (NCBI): domain Eukaryota; kingdom Metazoa; phylum Chordata; class Chondrichthyes; order Orectolobiformes; family Rhincodontidae; genus Rhincodon; species Rhincodon typus. Next base: position 24,719,947 of record NC_063362.1, read on the forward strand.
AAACTGTTCTGCTAGAGAGAAATTTCCATAGAGCAATAAAGGCAGAGATCAATTCATTCCAATTAACTGCCTAACCAGATACATATGAAATTGATCTCTGCTTTATCCCTTGTCTGCTTTGCTCTGTACACTTTCTTTCAGACAGAAATTTTGAAAGGGGAAGGAAATCAAGAAGCTAAGGCACCTTGCAAGTGAAATAGATTTGACTCACTAAATAACATTCAAGGATTTGGTATATGAGTTACATTGAGACACGATAGCGGTATTTTGAGGTAGGCGAAAGATGCTCACCATTACTAAGGAATAAATCAGACATCACCCTCTGGATTTTGTACTCAGGCAGTTGAATATGGAAATTAAGCCTGATGCAGTCTGGAGTCAAGTCCTGGCGATGACTGGAGGCTGGGTGCCAGTGTAGATTGGCTTGGAAGGACTGTTATTCTGAACTTTTTGTTTCTTTATTTTTCTATTTTTCCCCCTTAAGAATTTGTACTGAGGAATCTGCACCGGGGTACCTTTGCATCTAAGATGACACTGTCAGTGGCGATGTGTAAACTTTTCACTGTACTCATGTGAGTACATTTGACAATAAAGCTCATTCTAATTCTAACATTGATCTGCTGTGCCCTGTGGGAAGCCATGTAAGGGGTTTAAAGACAATGATAAGAATTATGGATAGCATGATCTGGTGGCACAGGCACCATCATGGGGTTGGAGGGGGTGGTGATAGATGAGTGGTATAATTTTGGGACCGGATAGTTACAGCTCACTTTTTAGCAGGTTGCAATTCCTGACAGTTATAAAGCCAGCTAGGAAAGCATTAGAGTAGTTGAGCCTGGAGGTATGAGGGACATTGGGAATTGTGGGATGTCCTATCTTCTAGCTGAGACCTTAAATGAAGGCTTTGTTTGCCAGACATGAAAGACGTGATGGCACTCTCCATAGTAGAGAATTCTCTTTGTGCCTTGACTGACATTTATTTTTCAACCAGCAGCACTACAAACAGGTTAATTTGCCATTTATTTCATTGCTGTTTGTGCTCTACATTACTGCTCTTCTTGTCGACATTAGCAAAGGCCCCTATTCTTTAGAAGCAATTATTTGTATGTGAAGTACTCTGGGATGTCCTGAGGGATGTAATATACATGCAAGGTTTTTGTTGATCGTTAAGTGCATATAAGGTCTAGTTGCCTAGGTTACTCGAATATTGGCTGTGGTACATGTTGGAATGCTGGAAAAACTTACAACTGGTTTGTGAATGCAAGCACTGCAGAACCATTTGTTCTGAATGTATTACAAAATTTTAGTTAGCACTAAACAATTATTTAACTATTAATATCACCATTGGATTGCAATTCCCAGGTTCACCCATTTTATGGACTTCAGATCAAATAAGACATTAGGGCAGGTATATAAATAGGAAATGTTTAACGGCATATGGGCCAAACGCAGGCAAATGGGACTAGTTCAGTTTTGGAAACCCGGCCGGCATGGACGAGTTGGGCTGAAGGGTCTGTTTGCGCGCCATATAACACCATGAATTTATGCTCCAGGTTCACCAAAGTTCTTGCAAACAATTCGTAACAATGCATTTTCTCAGAATCAGTGCATTGAAAGTGAAAGGGTTATTTTGTATGGCAAAGGTCACAGCATGGGGCTTTTATAGGGTGGGCTGTTACTGGGGAGAAGGCCTTGGGGACTTTAGGTGGAATTGAATGCCCTTCCATGGGGAATGTTTGGTTGCAAGGGGCCAATTAATCAGGTGGAGGATAGCATGAGGGGATCTCTCTGCCTTCTTGCCTCAGCCCTGATTACATTGTGGGAAGGAAAAGCTTGTGGACACCTTCCCTATCCCATCGCCTGCTGAGACCCTTAAGTGGGCATTCATTTTAGCCAAAGGGGTCTTCCTACCACCTCCCTCAGGAAAGGGGATGTCCTCAAGTGCCACCCACTCTCCTTGCTGCCAAACCGCCTGCCCCTGAAAGCCCAGCTGAAATCTACCTCCTCCCACCATCACTTACCAGGCACCACTTGGTAGTGAGTGTGTAGTGAGTGCCTCCCTGGAGGTGCTGCCAATCTTTTGGGGCACAGGATTTCTGCCCTTCATCCTGGAAAGGCCCACCACTGCCTGGTCAAGTGCCCAATCGACCTTAATGCCATGAGGGGCCTTCACTGAACCATTACACCACATCTCGGTTTCCTAATCACCAAGGAAGGTGGGATGGAAGGTGTACTAATACCATCAATGGAAGTATTTCTGATGATTTTTGTATATATCTTCTTGACCCAGGCACATATCACACAGCTTAGCAAATCCACGCTCTGACTGTAAAGTTTCAGGAATCCGGGTTGAAAGCAGAATCTATTGCCTTCAATTCCTGACAGCTCCACTGGGGTTCCCACTCTACACCAATGCCACCCCTCCCCAGGTCAAATGGACAAGAATGCAGGCTGGAATTTTAGCCCCTGCTGAGGCAGGGTGCAGGATTTCACACCATTGGCTGGTTCTGTTGTTCTATGTCAATCCTTAACCGATTTCAAAACAAAATGAACATACCTAACTCTAAGTTAATAATAAACTCTTTCTTCCTTTGTGCTTTCCAGAACAGCACTAGATCACTTTTATACAGGGTCTTTGACATCACAGGGGACTTCACAATAGCATAATCGTTCACAAATGGACATTGAAACTGCAGCAAGTGAGTGCAAGAGAGAGTGCCTGCCCAATCTGACGGAGTTTCCTGCCGGTTAATGCAGGGCAAATGTCTTAGAGGAGCACTTCAGCCACTTGAGTTCTGATCGATGCATAAATAATTTCCCTGGAATTGTTCTGCTTGGATCAGTATTTTTAAAATTGTGGATTGAGAGAGACAATTTGTAAACTCATTCTGTGATACCATCGATTCCAAATCACCAGAACATTTCAAACAAATGATCTTTTGCTCAGCAGTGATTAGAATTATAAAGTGCTCCACTGACACCGGAATTAAATTTCTAGATGATCTGTATTTAGTCTGTTCAGCATCAGAAGTTACAACTAGGATATGCTCTTGCATGCAATATTACCAAAACACTTTCTTGAAGGAAAGATTTTGCACAATCAAATGAATTAGAAGGGGTCCAGTTGTTTGGAATGATACTAAATGGAAGTGATTTAGCCCATTGCAATGCAACCGGATGGCAATGTACAGTTGGGAGATTTTTTCTCTTCTGTTATTCTGTGCTGGTATCACATCTTCAGTTATTTATCTCTTCAGTTATTTACCTCCTGTTACAGATTGTCTATGGTATCATGTTCCATTGAGGACAATACAGCATTTTTAACCCAGGGGAAAATTGTAATTTGGCAACTATAGAACCGTGCAAAATGATCTCATATCCTGTAATTAAGTTTATTCCTCGGCGGTCTCATAATTTACATGAGAGAAAGTTAACAGCTTCCTACATGAGTCTGCATCTGAGGACAAATGCAGTAGTCTGCTCAACAATACCAGTATCGTGCCACTGAGTTTCAGACCACGAATTTAATAATTGCACATCCACTGTAACTGGTGCATTGACAAGGCTGATCTGCGAATGCCACTAAAAAGCTTGCCTGCCTAAGACATACTTTGAGAAACAATCAGAGGAGTGGGCAAACATTTTAAACAAATATTTCAAATTTGGAAATTGCAGGGCACTGCCATTGAAATAGGTAAAAAAGAAAATGGCATTAAGGCAGAAAGTTGTTGGAAGACACCAAATTTTAGTTCTGAATACTTCTAGGCGGTGGAAGGGAACAAGACTGGAAGAGAGGAAGGGAGTGGAGCTGATGCACAATCTTCAAGAAAAGTGGAGGAAGGAGTTTACTTGTAAGCATTTAACTTCAATATATTGTGGGTACAGAGAGGAGGAAGGCATTTGTCTCTGAAAATGCAAAATAAGTCTCCCACCAGGTAATGAACCTTTCTGCAGTGGGAAACACATGAAATTTGGAGGATCTTAGCTTTACCAACGGGTCTACTTGTCTATGAACAAGAAAGGAAGCTGTACTTGGTTCATTTTGCTGGGGTTTTGCTTTCTTTGATTTTATTTTCTCTTGTCTCAAGGGTACTGCTCGGTTACAGTACCGGGCAATGACAACAACTTGATACTGCATCCAAGTGGCCTGTGGTTTCATGTGAATGTAAACAATAAGAATGTGCAATCCAATCATGGAGGACGTCACAGTTATAGATCCTTATATTCACGAGCAGTGGCCAGACAACTTCTCCCTCTGTTGTCCAGGAGTGCAGAGAGGTTGTGAAATGGCCAGTGAATGTTGTAGAGGAATGCGCACAAAAGTACTCAGGTGAGGAAGAGAACACATTTGTGTAACCAGAGGCAAGAAGAATAAGTGGACAGATTTGTACTTTCACCACAAGTTAACAAAATTGGAGTAAACGCTCCAGCTTCATCCATACGCATCCATCAATTGACTTCAATTGGAAGGATTTTCAGGTGGCGTGTAACAAGTAGCTGATCTGTTACTGCCACTTTGCATCCTAAGCAAAAGTTTCAATCTAGCCCAATTCTTGCAATAGGTTTCACCTCGAATCTCCTCTCTCTAGCAGTGATAATGTCACTGGACCTGTAATCCAGAGGTCTAGGCTAATACTCTGGGGATTTGGGTTCCAATTCCACACAGCAATTTGAAATCATTTAATAAAACCTGGAATTAAAAGCTCGTCTCAGTAACAGTGAGAAGCCGTTGTTGTAATAACCCATCTAGTTCAAAAATGTCCTTGAGGGAAGGAAATCAGTCTTCCTTACCCAGTCTGACATCCATGTGATGCCAGAGCCACTATAAATTGACTCTTTCCTGCCCTCAGTTCATGGGCAATTAGAGATGGGCAACAAATGCTGGCATTACCAATGATGCCCATTGTATATGAAAGAAGAAAGATAAATAAAATCTTACTCTCATTCTTGCCCTGTCTCCCCAACTTTCTTAATGAAACATGAAACACACTGGGCCACAATAGGCTGCCTGGAGGAGGTAGTGGAAGTTGGTTCAATTATGTCATTTAAAAGGCATCTGGATGGGTACTTGAATAGGAAGGCCTTAGAGGAATATGGGCCAAATGCTGGCAAATGGGGCGAGGTTAATTTAGGATAGTTGGTTTGCATGGAAGAGTTGGATCGAAGAGTCTGTTTCAGTGCTGTACAACTCTTACCACTCTATGACTTTATGTAGTTTAAGGTATTGTACAAACATAAGTTACCTTTATTATGTCATTCTGTGGAACAGAATCTAAATATCAAGCCACTGCATCAATAACAGTTGTCTTTATATAATGCCTTTAACATCTCAAGCAGCTTTGCAGAAGTGTTATAAAACAAAATTTGATACAAAACTATATAAAGGAGATATTGGGGATAAGGAGATATTGAGTTGAAAAGAGGTTTTTTTATTCATTCATGGATGTGGCATGGATGGCTAGACCAGCAATTATTGCCCATCTCTAATTGCCCTTGAGAACGTGGTGGTGAGCTGCCTTCTTAAACCACTGCAGTCCATTTAGTGTTGGTGAACCTACAATGCCCTTTAGGAGGGAGCTCCAGGATTTTGACCCAGTGACACTGAAGGAACAATAATATATTTCCAAGTCAGAATGGTGAGTGAATGGGTAGGGGAGTTTACAAGTGGTGATTTTTCCATGTATCTGCTGCCCTTGTTGTTTTAGATGGAAATAGTTGTGCATTTCTAAGGAGTCTTGGTGAGTTTCTGAAGTGCATCTTGTGGACAGTACACGCTGCTACTGAGCGGTGGTGGAGGGAGTGGATGCTTGTGGATGTAATACGAATCAAGCGGGCTGCTTTGTCCTGGATGGTGTCAAGCTTCTTGAGTGTTGTTGGAGCTGCACCCTTTTGGGCAATTAGGAAGTATTCCATCACAAATCTGAGTTGTGACATGTAGCTGGTAGACAGGTTTTGGGGAATCAGGAGGTATGATACTCAGTGCAAAATTCCTAGTCATCGACCTGCTCTTGTACCTACTGTATTTATATGGTGAATCCAATTCAGTTTCTGGTCAATGGTAACCCGCAGTATGTTGGTAGTGGGAGATTCAGTGATGGTAATGCCTTTGAATGATGGTAAGATTCTCTCTTGTTAATGATGGTCATTGCCTGGCACTTGTGTGATGTGAATGCTACTTGTCGGTTGTCAACCCAAACTTGGATATTGTCCAAGGCTTGCTGCGGTTGGGCATAGACTGCTTCAGTCTATGGACCATCGTAAAGAAGGAAAGAGAGGCAGAGACATGGAAAGGTAAGGCCTTGACAGCTGAAGGCATGGCCACAAACTTCAGAGAGAATAAAATTGCAGATGCTGAAGAGATGAAAATTAGAGGAGTTACTGGGTTGGTGGAGATTACAGAGATACAGAGGAGAGAAGCCATGAAGGGATTTGAAAATAACAATACTGTTTTAAAAGACAAGAAGCATTGATTTTTCAGGATCTGATGTAGCTCAGTAACTGCAGGAGTAATGGATGAACAGGACTTGGTTTGGGTTAGGACATCATCAAGTGAATTTTATAATCGTCAGAAAATGGGAAACAAGGGGATTTTATAACACATGGACAATTTGGGAGGCACATTCTGAAAAGCTAATAAAATCAAGGGATGATTGTGATAGAATATATTAAAAATAAGTTTATTTGAAATTTGAAAGAAAAGTCTTTGACAGTGGAATTAAAACAAAATAACTTTACAAATAACATGAATGTCCAGTAGCCAAAATCACTGATATTAAAATGAATCACCTGTAATGATTAAATGAAAATTGTTATTTGCTGAAGAAATGCAAAGCCAACAGCTGAAATTATACCGTTGGTTCCACATGACTTTTTAGGCAAGGTAATCAAATGACGATAGATTATATCTCACTGGTAGCAGTACATGGGACAATTGACTCATCACCAGCAATAATAAAAGTTAAAAATTAAATCTTAAAACATTTTTATTGGGTAATGTTTTCAATTTCACATTGCACAGGATGCAGTTGGATCAGAGCATATGAGGGGATCCGGTGATGTGAAACTATATCCTCAATAAACCACTGTGAAAATAGAGTAGGCAAGGTGAATTAGAAAGTGATGGATAAGGCTGTGGGGAAAGTGTAGCAGATTGCTCTTTTCAAGAACTGACAAGGATAGATATTTTCATCAATCTGTTTGGCATGTTATCACAGAGCTCTGGAACAAATGGGACTTGAACTCAGGCCTTCCAGCTCAGAGACAGGGACACTAGCACTGTCCCACAGGAGCCCTGACACAGATATGATGGACTGAATGGTCACATTCTGTGCTGTATGATTCTAAGAACAATGCTGACTGAGCCTATAAACTGTTGGAGGAAGTAAAGGATGTACCACATGGACTTCATGATAGCTGTTTATTGCCACCTCCTCAAGTGTAATAAGAGATAGGCAACAGATGCTGGCCTAGCTAACAACGCCCACATCCCACAAAAAATATTAATAAAAGGAGAGGTGGGGCAGTTAAGGCTTACCCCACAAACATATGAGTCACAAGATGAGATTGTCTTGATTCACAGAGAGGGTGAGACGATGTGGGCTGGTAAATTTTCAGTGTAGGATGAACAAGAGTGACAATCCAAAAGAACAATGACAGAAGACTCTGCCTGTGAAGGTGGAGGAGGCAGGGTCATTGAATATTTTTAAGGCGGAGGTGGATAGATTCTTGTTAGGGAAGGGAATCAAAATTTATCCACAGTAGATGTGAATGCAGAACTCAGAGAACAAACAGATCACCTATGATTGTAGTGAATAGCAGAGCAGACTCCTAACGCATGTTTTTGTGTGTAAGAACATTAATAGAATGGAGGGTTGGTGATTAAAGTAGTTACATGAGAAAATTAGTAACTATACAAAAAAGACCAATAAACTTATCCACCTAATGGAAAGGTCCTGGGGAGTGTTGCCAAATGAAGGGATCTTAGAGCACAGGTTCATAGTTCTTTGAAAGTGGAGTCACAGGTAGAAAGGGTGGTGAAGAAGGCATTTGGCACGCTTGCCTTTATAGGTCAGTGCATTGAGTATAGCAGTTGGGAGGTCATGTTACGGCTCTACAAGACATTGGTCAGGCTGCTTTGGAATACTGCGTTCAAGTCTGGTCTCCTTGCTATGGGAAAGATGTTGCTAAACTTAAAAGGGTTTAGAAAAGATTTACAAGGATGTTGCCAGGGTTGGAGGGTTTGAGCTACAGGGAGAGGCTGAGTAGACTGGGGCTATTTTCCCTGGAGCATTGGAGGCTGAGGGGGTAACCTTATAGAAGTTCACAAAATCATGAGGGGCATGGATAGGATGAATAGTCAAGCTCTTTTCCCCAGCATAAGGGAGTCCAAAACTAGAGGGCATAAGTTTAAAGTGAGGGGGAAAGATTTAAAAGGGACCTAAGGGCCAACTTTTTCACACACAGGGTAGTGTGTGTATGGAATGAGCTGCCAGAGGAAATAGTGGAGGCTGGTACAATTACAATGTTTAAAAGGCATCTATACAGGTATATGAAATAGGAAGGATTTAGAGGGATATGGGCCAAATGCTGGCAAATGGGACTTGATTAATTTAGGATATTTGGTCAGCATGGACAACTTAGACTGAAGGGTCTGTTTCCATCCTGTATAACTCTATGACTCTATAACTTCTAAATTCCATTTTGCTGAGAATTTTGCCAGTCTACTGTGTGAGAGTTTGACTTCTTTGAGTTAACCACCTAAATAAGTTGCAAAAACAGCTCCCTTTAAAGAACTTTCGAAGAGCTGATCATTTTATGTTGATTGCTGTTGATCCATACCGTAATTGGGCCTTTATTGTACCTAGTCTTTCCTGGCTGTTAGAAATTAGGACTGAAAGATATCATAATCAAAAATCGGCTTGAAACTTGGGAGCTGCACTGTTGGAAAATTATCAAAATCCATCACATTGAGGAGATAGAGAGCAGGCAAACCTATTAAAGATATCTTTCTGCAAAAGTAAAGATTGGATTTTGCTGAAAATTTAATCAGTTCATCACCACTCCAATATCAAACAATTTCTGCAATCAGATTTGTCAGGCTGTGAGGCAAGAAGTGTTTAATAGATAATGACAGATTTGCATCGAATTCTGTTCCAGTTTTTGAGCCAGGAACGTCGGGAGTCATACGGCAGCCTGTTAGTCCGGTGCCTTACATCTGGCCTTCGGCAGAATTATTTCTTCCAAGGGAAGATGCCATCTGTTTGTGATGGATTCAAAAGCAATAGATCGACCCAGCACAGAATCAGAGAATTGTCATGATGCAGGAAGAGGCCATTTGACCCACTGTAGTCAGTCTGGCTCTCTGAATGAGCATTATAATGCATGGTATTTTACTGCCTTTTTCCCGTACTGCTCCACTTCAATTCTATTCAAGTAATCATCTAATGGCCTCTTCCATCCCTTAATTGAACCATACTTCCAGGTGGTGCATGGAAGATACCTTATCTATGAAAAAGCTTTTATCTTGCATCACATTTGCTTCCTTTACAAATTACCTGTTTATATACATCTGCATCCCTTCATTCTCAATTTATAATCAGCAGGAACAGTTTCTTCCTGTCCACTCTGTCTAGCTACTCATTATTTTGAAGACCTCTATCAAATCTCCACTTAGTCTTCTCCTCTCCAAGGAAAACAGAAAACATCTTCAATCTATTTTCATAACCAAAGTTCCTCAATGCTGGAACCATTCTCATAAACCTCTTTTGCACTCTATCCAATATGATCACATCCTTCCTAAAGTGTGGCCCCAGAATTGCACAGAATGTTCCAGCTGAGGTCTTACACAAATAATGTACAACCAACCTCCTTGCTGTTGCGCTCAATACCCCTACTAATACAATCTTGGATAGAGGTTGCTTTGTTAGTTGCTCTCTCTACCCATATGCCACCCTTATACACGTGTGCAAGACTTGTTCAAAAGTTCCAAATGCACAATAAGGGTATAGTCATATTAATTGCAATCTTATTTTGGTCACTAAAAAGCTTAGCTCATCTAGGATCAGAGTAAACTGATAACTTGCCGTGAGGAACAAATTTAGAGGTAGTGATGGCAGGAAGGAAATGCTGACCTTCACGGTTAATTGCCAACCTGTACGTCTTGTCATTATGAATGATATTTTAACTCATTCAAACCTATTCACCTACACAGAATCGCAGAGTTAAAATTGAGCCCTGCATCGGTGCCCAATTTGAGTAGAGGATGAACTCTAATTTAAGTAATTTCTTTTTATCCTTATCATAACTCAAAATGGTGCCAGATTGTGGCAACAAAACACTTTTCACTGCATCTTCAAGATATGTGTGACAATAAATCAATCATTCATTCATTCGTTTAATTGCCTTTGCACCATGTCTGGTGACACTCTTAATCAACAAAATACAATTGATTTTTAAAATTATATTTGTTCAATGTGGATGTTCCTGGCTAGGCCAGCATTTATTGCCCATTCCTAATCGCCCAGAGGACAGTTAAAAGTCAATGACATTACTATGGGTCTGGAGTCACATGTAGGCCAGACCAGGTTCTCCTTTCCTAAAGGGTATTAGTGAAACTGTTATAAAAACGCACATCATCAGGGGTTACATGGTTGCCATTATATTAACTTTTTTTCAATTTCAGCATTTTTTACTGAATTTAAATTTCACCATGTGCCATGGTGGGATTTAAATCCACGTTCCCAGAGTATTAGCCTGTGGTTCTGCATTGCTGGTCCAATACCATTACCACTATGCTACGACCTTCCCTTCATCTTACACTCCAACAACTCAGAGGCCAAACATTCGCAGCATTTGTGGGAAAAGGTGCTTCTTGATTCCACTTCCAAAGGACCTAGCTTGGATTGTAAGATGATCTTCCCATGTTGTGAATTCTTCTTCCAGAGTAAACAGTTTCCCTGTACCTGCCCTACTCTTTTATACATAAAAATCCTCAACTGGATTGCCTGCAGTCTCAAACCTCAAAAGTCTACAAACATATACTCATGCACGTAACCATTTAAGCCTTTATATTATTCTGGTGATTCTCCTCTCCAATATCTTTCTTGAGGTGGAGGAATTGATTTTGAAAACAATACTCCAAATGTGCTCTAATCCTTCCTCATGTCTGCATTTCAACACATTTTAGAAAAATGCCAAGTTCCAATAACATTTTAAATTACTTTTTGGATCTCCAAATGTCCTATTGTAACCAAGGGTACTATTTTCGGACCATATGAATGGGGATAGATTGAGTTCTAGGAAGAGCTCAAGGGATTTTGAAATAATGTCACTTCCTAATAGTATCTTCTTCAATTTTTCTTATTATAAAGCAAGGGGAAAAGGACACAGCACTGAATCCCAACTCAGACAGCATTCTTTACCTGTAGTGGAGACAAAATGAGGCAGTATAGAATCCCTACGGTGTGAAAGAGGCCATTCGGGCCATCAAGTCAACCCTCCCACCCAGATCTAATACCCACCCTATCCCTATAACCCTATATTTCCTATGACTAACCTACCTAGCCTGCACATCCCTGGACACTACAGGGCAATTTAGCATGGCTAATCCACCTAACCTGCACATCTTTGGACCGTGGGAGGAAACTGGAGCACTTGGAGGAAACCCACACACACATGGGGAGAATGTGAAATCTACATGCAGACAGTCGCCCAAGCGTGGAATCTAAGCCAGATCCCTGGTGCTGTGAGGCAGCAGTGCTAGCCATTGGGTCACCATACCCCTGGAAACAGTTATGCCACAGAGAAAGGGAGCCAATTGAGAAGAACAAAAGTGATAAGTTTGTGAAAGATCAGAAGTGAAATTAGGTAAGATCACTAATACATATTTAATATTCTTTAAACTAGGGGGAGCAAATGTGAAGGAAGTAATTTAAGAGTAATTCAGAGCAGAGTGGCTAAGCCAAGCGAAATACTCCTTCTCCATGATGTATGAAGTCAGTGACATTTCCAGTGTCTGGGGTGACCATGTGTGCAGGAAATGTTTCTAGCTGCAGTGACTTGAAGTCCGTGTTTTGGATCTGAAGCAGCAACTGGAATCACAATGGACCAACCCAAAACTGAGATCTTCAAGGATAAGACATACTGGGGTGTTCATACCGCAGTTAAAGAGTGCACTGGCATAATGGCATGGTTAAAACACTAGGCAGGGAGTGCAGAAGTCCCTGAGTCCATTTCCCTCACCAACAGATTTTCCACTTTGGCTACAGCTGGGGGAATGCTTTCTCAGGGGAATGCAACATGAATCAAGTCTGCGGCACCAGGAGGGCAAGAGGAAGGAGCAGAGAAATACTGATAGGGGATTCTATCGTAAGGGAAACAGACAGGCATTTCTGCAGATGCCAGGCTGGTATGTTGCCTCCCTGGTGCCAGGGACTTGGCTATCACTGAGCAGATCAGGTCTGTCTGAAGAGGGAGTGTGGCGTAGTCCATGTTGGTACCAACAACACATGTAAAAAGGGTGATGAAGTCCTGCAAGTAGAAAATGGGGAGCTAGGAAGAAATTAATAACAAGAATCTCAAAGGCAGTAAGCTCGGGATTACTCTCAGAGCCAAGTGCTAGGAAGAACGAATGTGTGGCTGGAGAGATGATGTAGGAGGGAGGGGTTTAGATTCCTGAGACATTGAGACTGATTCTGGGGAAGGTGGGACCTGCACAAACTGGCTGGGGTGCAGGACCAATATCCTTGCAGAGGCATTCCCTAATACAGTATGAGAGGGTTTAGACTAGAGTGGCAGGGGGATGGGACTCTTAGCAGGGAGACACAAGAGAGGGAAGTAAAAATAAAAATAAAAGATAGAAATATAGAAAACAAAAGTGAAAGACAGAGTGAGCAAGGGATAGCAGCATCAAGAGCCTTTGTATTAAAACAATATAAAAATGTTGAAAGGACAAATCTAAACGTACTGAATCTGGATACATGGAGCATTTTCAATAAAGGGATTGAATTAACAGTGCAAATAGCTGTAAATGAGTATGATATGATTGCAATTATGAAGACATGATTGCAAGGTCACCAAGGCTGGGAGTTGAATATCCAAGGGTACTTATCTATAAGAAGGACAGGTGAAAAGGAAAAGGAGGTGGTGTGATATTGTTCGTAAAGAATGAAATCAATGTAATGGTGAGAAACGGCATGGCTCTGAAAATGTAGCATTAGTTAGAGTGGAACTAAGAAACAACAAGGTGCAGAAAACATTAGTAGGAGTTGTCTATAGGTCTCCAAACAGTAGTGGTAAGGTAAGGAATGGCATTAAACAGGAAGTTAATCATGCATGCAACAGGGGTATGTCAATAATCATGGCTGACTATAATATACATATAGACTGGACAAACCATAAAAGCAAGAATAGTAAACGCAGGTGATTTCTGGTATATGTATTCATTGTGTTATTAGACCAGTACATTGAGAAACCAACTAGGAATAGGCTATCCTAGATCGATATTGTGCAATGAGAAGGGGTTAATTACTAAGCTTTTTGTATGGGATTCTTCAAGGAAGTGAGACCATGGAATTCTTTATTAAGAAGGAAAGTGAAATAGTCTCATCCAAGACTATGGCCCTAAATACAAACAAAGGAATCTACAAAATTTTGGGAGATGAGCTGGCTATGATAGATTGGGTAACTTAATTAAATGAGGTCAGAAGTTACATAACACCAGGTTATAGTCCAACAGGTTTATTTGAAAACACAAGCTTTCGGAGCATAGTCCCTTTGTTAGGTGAAATAAATCTGTTGGACTATAACCTGGTGCTGTGAGATTTCTGACCTCATCCACCCCAGTCCAAAACTGGCAACTCTGCATCTTAATCAAATGACGCAGTGGTAGATTAGCAATGGTTAACATTTAAAGAGTGAAAACATGCATTGCAATCATTAAGCCTTCCTCTCTAGCAGCAGAACACAACAGGAAAAGTGGCCCAACCATGGCTAATTAAAAACAATAAGTATGGTATTAAATCAAAAGCAAATTCATACAAAATTGCTCAAATAAGAAGCAAGGCAGAAGATTGAAAGCAGTTTCGAACTCAGCAAAGGAGGATCAACAGATTCATTAAGTGGGGAAAAATAGACTATGAGAGTAAACTTGCAAAGTAGATAAAAGTGGACTGTGTAAGCTCTGTCAAAAACATAAGATTAGTGAAGACAAATATAGATCTTTCACAGTATAAAAATGCGAAATTAATAATGGAGAGCAAGAAAATATAGAAAAACTAAACAACTACTTTAATTCTGTCTTCATAGGAGAAAACATTAATAACTTCTTGGAAATGCCAGGGAACCAAAGGTCTATTGAGATGGAAGAATTGAAGGAAATTAGTATTAGTAAAAAAAATGCAGAGATTAATGGGAATAAAACCTAATATATTTGCAGAGCCAGATAATTTATATTCCAGAGAACTGAAAGAAGCGGCCAGCATGAAAATAATAGAGATGTTCATTGTCATGTCCCAAAATTCTGATTATTCTCTGCAGACTGGAGGATGGCAAATGTAAGCGCACTATTTAATATGGAGGGAGGGAGAATAAAGTGCATTACAGACTGGTTTGCCTAACATCAGTAAGTAGGAAAAAGAAATACAATTTATTGTACAATACAATTCAATACAACGTCCAAGTCTATTACAAAAGATGTGATAACAGGGAACCAGGAGAATATCAACAGGATTAGAAAAAGTCAATGTGGATTTATGAAAAAAAAATCATGTTTGACACACCTACTGGTTTTTTTTGAAGATGCAACTAATAGGATAAATGAGGGAGAACCAGTAGAAGTGGTGTATTTGGATTTTCAGAAATCTTTTGCTTAAGTCCCACATAAGAGGTTGAGTGTGCATGAGATTGAAGATAATATACTGGCATGAACTGAGAATTGGTTAGCAGACAGGAATAAGATAGCAGGAATGAATGTACATTTATTGGAGTGGAAGGCGGTGACTAATGGGCTACTGCTGGGATCAGTGCTTGTGCCCAATTATTTATAATAAATATCAAAGATTTGGAAGAGGGAATCAATTATAACATTTTTCAATTTGCTGGTGACACAAAACTAGATGAGTTTGTGAGTGATGAGGAGGATGTAAAGAGCCTTCACAGCAGATTAGATAAGTCGAGTGAGTGGGCAAATACATCACAGATGCAGTATAACAAGGATAAATGTGAAAGATTCTGCTTTGGTCAGATAACAGAATTGCAGAGCATTATTTCAACAATATGTTGATCTTCATTACAAGAGGATTTGAGTACTAGATCAAAAGGTGTCTTAAAGCGGCTATACAGAGCCTTGGTGAGACCACACCTGGAGTACTGTGTGCAGTTTAGGTCTCCTTACCTTAGAAAGAATAAAACTGCAATAGAGAGAGTGCAGCAAAGATTTACTAGTCTGATTCCCGGGATTGTTGCTTGAGGAAGAACTGATTTGAAGAAGAGTAAGATGGGATCTCGTTGAAATGTATAAATTTCTGACAGGGTTGGGCAGACTCAATGTTGAATGGCAGAGAAGATTCAATGAGGTGAATGGTCTATTCCTGCTTTCAGTTTCTATGTGAAGGGCAGCTGGTCACCAGAGGATCCCATATTAGATGAATCATTTTTATATAAAAATAATATGCTACTTTCTCATCTCCTCAGCTATGAGCAAATTGCCTGTGTGAATTGGACAGTGTCCAACTATTGTGAACAAATAAAACTCCACTTACCGTACAGTGGACTGATAGACAAGGTCCTCCCTCTTCTGATATTCATCAATGTGAGTGTAATTTGTAGAGAACAGGGCATCATATGTGAATATTTTCTGTTTGATAGTTCCTCCATCTGTCACCTGGTATCAAGCAACAATACATCAAATTCAACAATGAGTCACTGTAAATTAAAAAGTCCTTTTTATCACCATCGCACAGCACCTAAGGCAGCATGGAATCCCCAGTGAAGCATTGCAGAGTTAAAGGAAAAGTCAGAATATTACATTTGACATACGAGAGTGTATCAGTTTCCCAAGCGAATCCTGTCTTTGTACTTGGAATGTGAAAGCACGAATGCATTGCTTCATTCAGGAAGGAGTTATAGCCCAATTCTGTGGGTTGCCTCTTTGCAAAAGTACATTCCATTTATTAATAAGTACTTTACAGTGAGGACTCAGGGGGAGAGATAGGGAAGATGGAAGGACAGGTTAGTAATTTCTCATAGTGAGACAGAGACAAATTTAGCATTCGCTGATTCCACTTTGGTGTAATCACAGTGGATCTTAGTCAGGCTGATTCACAGGACTCATAAAAACCAACTCCAGCAGGACATTTGTCACCTTCCTCATATGCTCTCTCCTTGGCCTGCAAAATATTCCAACGAAGCTCAACACAAATTCAACAAACAACCTTCAGCTGGGTCTCTTATAGCCTTCTGGGCTCAATGTTGACTTCAACAACTTTTATAATCTCTGCCTGCATGTTGTTTGTGTTTCTTTCCTAGTTTATTTGCTCCCACCTTGTTTCTCTCTTATTTCCTTCACTTTGCATTTGGATGGCAGCTTTCTTGTTTATTCATATCTCTTCCAGACATGCATTTTTATTTCTTTACTTAGCTCATTACCCTTTCCCCTTTGGCTTTGCATCCCAATCTTTGGTCATTTAATTTTTCCTGCCCATTGCACCTGAATATACCTTCCATTTTGTTCTTCGGCCCATTTCCTCTCCCTTTTCACTTCAAAATATTTATGACTTTTCTAATTATGATGAAAGGTCACAGACTTAGAGTCATACAGTCATACAGCACGGAAACAGACCCTTCAGTCCAACTGATCCATGCCGAACATAATCCCAAACTAAACTAGTCCGACCTGCCTGCTCCTGGCCCATATCCCTCCAAAATGTTCCTGTTCATCTATCCATCCAAATGTCTTTTAAATATTGTAATTGTACCCACATCCACCACTTCCTCAGGAAGTTCATTCCAAACGCGAACCACCCTCTGTGTAAAAAACTTTTCCCTCATGTCTTTTTTAAATCACTCTCTTCTCACCTTAAAAAATGTGCTCCCTAGTCTTGAAATTCCCCATCTTAGGGAAAAGACAGCTACCATTAACTCCATCTATACCTTTCATTATTTTATAAACTTCTATCAGGTTGCCTCTCAACCTCTTATGCTCCAGTGAAAATGGTCCCAGCCATTCTTTACAACTCAAACCTTCCATACCTGGCAACATCCCTGGCAAATCTGTTCTGAACCCCCTCTAGCTTGATAATATCCTTCCTATGACAGGGTGACCAGAACTAGACACAGTATTCCAGAAGAGGCCTCACCAATGTCCTGTACAACCTCAACATAATGTCCCAAATTCTATACTCAAAGGAATAAGGAGGGTGTTGCCAGTCCAACTGCATGTTTTCAGAGCTTTCTACTTTCATTTCTGTGGGACATGAATTAGAGTTGCAACCTACAATTCACAGTTCAAAGGCCTTCATGGATAAAACCACTATAAGGTAAGCTAGCTACATGATACATGACCCTTTTCAAATGAGCAGGATGAATGCAGGGCCACTAGCAGGAAGGAGGATGATTCCTCTTATTAATGCTCCCCTTCCTTCTACTCACCAGCATTAGGAACCAACTTCAGGGTGCGAGTTGGGGGCAGTACTTAAAAAAAATCTCAGGGTGTAAATGACATGAGCAGGGCAGATCAGACCTCCTGTACCTCTCCCATCTCCAAAGCGCTTCTTTCCCATTTTTCACCAGTAGCATCAACATAGAGACAGACAGGGAATTGTAAAGCTGAGATAATAACTGTTACTTGATAATCCATGTAAGATTGTAAGGAACCCTCTGAGAACTGAGGCAAAGAAGTTGGCAACATGACAGTTGTAAACAGGTTGTGGGGGCTGCTGAGTCGGAAGAGGCAAACTTTAATTTATATATCTGTGCAGCAAGGACATTGGTGTTGATGTGATAGGAAGAGATCTTGAAAGTTCTAGCTACCTATTCCTTAATTCAGCACTGCTCAAATGGACACATGACTGTCACTGGATAATATGCTCCTTTAACTTACTGCACCCCAAGTCTAATTCTGTACTGGCACAACGAAATGGTGCATAAAGTAAGATATTCAAAAATCCTCATTTCCTTGGTTGTCAGCCTTGGCTTAGTGGTGGCTCTTTTGATTTGTGCTGTGTTGAGTTCAAGCCCTACCTCAGTCTTGGCTGAGCCTTTTGCACAGTGCAGAGGGAGTGCAGCACTGTTTGTGGTGCTATCTTTCCAAGGAGCTGTTAA
Organism: Rhincodon typus; assembly: GCF_021869965.1. Lineage (NCBI taxonomy): Eukaryota > Metazoa > Chordata > Chondrichthyes > Orectolobiformes > Rhincodontidae > Rhincodon > Rhincodon typus. Next base: position 24,738,265 of record NC_063362.1, read on the forward strand.
AGCTAGGCCCAGTCTGCTCGGTTGTGTGGATATCCTGTGGCACGATTTCATGGAATGCCATGAAGATCTCTCAATGAGCTGGTCAAGATTTATCCCTCAGACAACTTCATCACAGCCTAATAATCACTGGTACCTTACTAAGTGCAGTGGACCCCTTCATTTCTGCATCTTACAACAGTGCACACATTTCCAAAGTACCAATTAGATGTAATGCACTTTGGAAAAAGGCTTGACATAAACGTAACTTCTCTCTTTGAAGAAGCCCATTTTGGATATGTAAAAGCACAGATGGAGCTAGGGTAAAATGAAACAATTAGCTTCTTTCAAGCTGAGTGTGATTTCCACCCAGCTTGTACATTGTGTCCTCTTTGACAGTCACTCCCACACAGTACCACACAAATATATTTGTTGTGTGAGTTCAATTTGAAATATATCCCATATCCCTGTACCAAGGTTTACAGGAGGTTGAGGAATTAGTGGCAGGTGAGTCATACCTTGAAGAGTTTCAATTACAATCAGCACAGTTGAAAAAAAACATTAGTTTGTCCAGCTTAATTTTTGTGCGAACATCATGTTGAAAATCAGTCCCATAAATTGTTTGCAAATATATGACAACATTTTCCATACATATTCCAAAATAAACTGGAAACAGTACTAAAAATGGATCATAAAGTTTGGAAGAAATGGCAGAAATTGTTCTGTTCTCTTAAGTGCTCTAATAGTCATGAAACATTCCTCAGTCATACTGTCGGCAAGTGAAAAGAACAGATAGTCCAGTCCTGAAAGTTCAACTGCATTTAATGTAATTACCTTATAATGTTACACAAAGCTTTCACTATTTGGGTAAGAACAGACTAGCCCAGACTAAAGGGCTGCTGGAAATGGTACGAAATGATATACTATATATGGGTTATATGCATAAACATCTAAGTTTCTGATCAAGTCATTTGTTTCCTTCTTGTACTCCTGGTCATCATCACAAAATATATCTAGAGACATTTCTGGAGCCCATTACTTCTTCGGAATTTTTGTCTGATACTTTGTGCCTTGCCCATTTGCCAGTTGCCCCTCCCTGACTCTGGTTGTGACCTGGCAGCCTTTCAATACCTGACTTATTGTCTGATCTTCCTGTACAAGATCGTGCAACGCATGAGAGAGCTGAGCAAGATCCTATACCTGCACATCACTCTCCAAATGAGGCTCAGAGCTGTCTAAACCTGGCTCCTTGACTGAAATAGGTTAGTTAAACAAAGAGTGTGTTTCCCTCACTTGTACACAATTCCTTCCCAGCTTTAGTTTTGGCTTTAGCTTAAAAAAAACTGTGCTGTTTACAACTCCCAAGCACAAAGCTTGTGCTTTCTTGCCCTTCACAAAATTCTTGTTGCATGCTTCCAGCGATGTTGGAAGCACTGGTTCAGAAAACATGTCTCTTAGTTCATTGTACAACATCAATAACTTGAGGTCTTTTTCCTCTGAATTGTGGCTCTTACACTCACCTCCATTTAGACTGCTGTCACTATCTGTTGTGTCCTGTATTTGTTTGCCCAGTAAGAGCACACTCCCAATCAGATGGCAGCCACAGAAGGTGTCCTATGAATTTTCTGTCCTGATTACTCTCCAAGATGCTCCCAGAGAGCAGGCTTTAACTACGCTGATTGTCGCCATGACAGTCACAGTTCTAATATCGCTTGTAAAGATTTATCCTTCAATCTTCCTTAATATATAGTCTGCCAACTAGATCTTCTGTCTCTTTTTGCACTGTTCCACACATTAAAGTGGGGGTCAGTTAGATGGAAAGCTATGCGATGCAGAGGGATGCCAAAAGCATGAGTTCAATTCCTGCACGGCCAGAGGTTACCATGAAGGACTCTTCTCCTCAACCTCTCCCCTCGCCTGAGGCATAGTAACCCTAAGGATAAACCACCACAGGCTCTCTCTGTCTAATGAGAGTAGGATTATGGTGATTTTACTTTCCTACATTTAAAATCACTGTTTAAGATGCTGATCAGACCTTATTTGGAAAGTCACTGTAGCTCCCTTATGTTGGGAGACTATTGCCATTGAAGGGTGGAATAGTGGGGTCAAAAATCAGAAACTCATTCCATAACAATGTGACTGCATCTTCACCACACAGACTGCAGCAATTAAGAATGTGTCTCGAAACTACCTTCTCAAATTTAGGAATGGACAATCAATTCTGGCTCAGCCAATGATGCTCACAACCATAAGAGAATATTTTTAAAAATATAACAACGGCTTGTATTCATCCAAAAATACATTTATACGGTGACTTTAATGTAGAAAATCCTTGAAGATACATTTGGTGGAAAGGGAAAACAGGCCAAAGGAAGAATGAAGGACAGCTGAGAAAGAATGCAAATGTTGGAAGAAGTGAGCAATGCTTTGTCACAAATCAGGTTGTGAAATGTTTCTAAAGCTGGATTGAAGAGGGAGGAGTTTGAGAAGGGAATCCTAGAAAGTAGGCCAGAGGTGGCTGAACTTCAGTGGTGGTGTGAAGAAAATGGTCATTTACAAAATGTCAAAGGTGGAACATGATACAATTGATTAGAATATAAATATAAAGCTATATAAGACTGTTCCAGAGACAGATTGGGGATTTGAGGATAAAGATTTCAAAATGTTGCTTGAGAGAGGGAGAGCCAATATCGGGACCAGAGAGATGGATTAGTAAGGGCATAATGTGGGCATTTAAATGTTGAAGAAACTAGAGTTTAATGTAATTGTGTCATAAAGACATAGAGCTATACAGCATGGAAACAGACACTTCAGTTCAACTCATCTATGCTGACCAGATATCCTAAATTAATCTAGCTCCATTTGCCAGCATTTGACCCATATACCTTTAAACCCTTCCTATTCATGTTCCTAACCAGATACCTTGTAAATATTGCAATTGTTCCAGCCTCAACCAATTTCTCTGGCTGTTCATTCCATACACGCACCACCCTCTGCATGAAAAAGTTGCCCCTTAGGTTCCTTTTAAATCTTTTCCTCTCATCTTAAACCGATACCCTCTAGTTTTGGGCTCCCTTAACCTGGGGAAAAGACATAACAACATAAGAACTAGGAGCAGGAGTAGGCCGTCTGGCCCTTCGAGCCTGCTCCGCCATTCAATAAGATCATGGCTGATCTTTTCGGGGACTCAGATCCACTTACCCGCATTCTCACCGTATCCCTTAATTCCTTTATTGTTCAAAAAAAATCTACCTTATCGTTAAAAACGTTTACTGAAGTAACGTCAACTACTTCACTGGGCAAGGAATTCCATAGATTAACAACCCTCTGGGTGAAGAAGTTCCTTCTCAATTCAGTCCTAAATCTGCCCCCTCTAATCTTGAGGCTATGCCCTCTTGTGCTAGCTTCACCTGCCAGTGGAAACATCCTCTCTACTTCTATCTTATCTATTCCCTTCATAATTTTATATGTTTCTATAAGATCCCCCCTCAATCTTCTGAATTCCAATGAATATAATCCCAATCTACTCAGTCTCTCCTCATAAGCCAACCCCCTCAACTCCGGAATCAACCTAGTGAACTTCCTTTGCACCCCCTCCAGTGCCAGTACATCCTTTCTCAAGTAAGGAGACCAAAACTGCACACAGTACTCCAGGTGTGGCCTCACCAGCACCTTGTACAGCTGCAACATAACCTCTCTGCTTTTAATCTCAATCCCTTTAGCAATGAAGGACAAAATTCCATTTGCCTTCCTAATTACTTGTTGTACCTGCAGACCTACCTTCTGTGATTCATGCACAAGGACACCCAGGTCCCTCTGCATAGCAGCATGCTGCAACTTTTTATCATTCAAGTAATAATCCTTTTTACTATTACTCCTACCAAAATGTATGACTTCACATTTATTTACATTGTATTCCATCTGCCAGACCTTTGCCCACTCACTCAATGTATCTATGTTCCTCTGCAAAGTTTCACAGTCCTCTGCACACTTTGCTCTGCCACTCATCTTAGTGTCATCTGCGAACTTTGACACCCTACACGTGGTCCCCAACTCCAAATCATCTCTATAAATTGTAAATAATTGCGGTCCCAACACAGATCCCTGAGGCACACCACTAGTCACTGACTGCCAGCTAGAATAGCACTCATTTATCCCCACTGTTTGCTTCCTCTTAGTCAACCAATCCTCTATCCATGCTAATACTTTACCCTTAATGCCATGCATCCTTATCTTATGCAGTAGCCTCTTGTGCGGCACCTTGTCGAAGGCCTTTTGGAAATCTAGGTACACCATATCCACTGGGTCCCCATTGTCCACCTCGCTCGTAATGTCTTCATAGAATTTCAAAAGATTTGTCAAGCATGACCTGCCCTTCATGAACCCATGCTGCATCTGCCCAACGGGACAATTTCTATCAAGATGCCTTGCTATTTCTTCCTTGATAATAGACTCAAGCATCTTCCCCACTACAGAGGTTAAGCTAACCGGTCTATAATTCCCCATCTTTTGTCTACTTCCCTTTTTAAACAGTGGCGTCACATTTGCTGTTTTCCAATCTGCTGGGACTGCCCCAGAGTCCAGCGAATTTTGGAAAATTACCGCCAGTGCACCTGCTATTTCTCCCGCCATCTCTTTTAGTACCCTGGGATGCATTCCATCAGGGCCAGGAGACTTATCGATCCTTAGCTCCATTAGCTTGCCCAACACTACCTCTTCCATAATAATGATTATTTCCAGGTCCTCACCTACCTTCGTCTCTTTGTCAATTACTGGCATGTTATTAGTGTCCTCCACTGTGAAGACCGACACAAAATACCTGTTCAATGCTTTGGCCATTTCATCATATCCCATAACTAAATTCCCCTTCTCATCCTCTAAAGAGCCAACGTTTACTTTAGCCACTCTTTTTCATTTTATATATTTACAGAAAATTTTGCGATCTGTCACTTATATTCTGTGCTAGTTTTTTCTCAAGTTCTATCTTACTTTTCTTTATAGCTCTTTTTGTGGCTTTCTGTTGACCTTTAAAGTTTTCCCAATCTTCTAGTTTCATGCTGTTTTTGGCCACTTTTTATGCCTTCTCTTTCAATTTGATAGCCTCCCTTATTTCTTTAGACATCCATGGCAGATTACCCGTTTTCTTACAGTCCTTCCTTTTCACTGGAATATACTTTTGCTGAGCACTTTGAAAAATTGCTTTGAAAGTCCTCCACTGCTCGTCAACTGTCCCACCATAAAATCTTTGTTTCCAGTCTACTTTAGCCAAGTCCTCCCTCATTCTATTGTAGTTCCCCTTGTTCAAGCACAGGACCCTGGTATTGGAGTTTATCTTCACACTCTCCATCTGTATTCTAAATTCAACCATACTGTGATCACTCCTTCCAACAGGATCCCTAACTATGAGGTCATTAATTATTCCTGTTTCATTACACAGGACCAGATCTAGGATAGCTTGCTCCCTCATCGGTTCCATTACATACTGCTCAAGAAAACTATCACGAATACATTCAACGAACTCCTCGTTAAGGCTACCCTGACCGAGCTGGTTTGACCAATCTACATGTAGATTAAAATCCCCCATGATAATTGCTGTACCATTTTTACAGGCATTACTTATTTCTTTGTTTACTGCCTGCCCCAATGTGATGTTATTATTTGGTGGCCTATAGACTACGCCTATCAGTGACTTTTTCCTCTTAGAATTTCTAATTTCCACCCAAATGGGTTCAACCTCATTCTCCATAGAACATATATCATCTCTCAGCACCGCCCTGATGTCGTCCTTGAATATCAGAGCTACACCACCTCCCTTACCTTCCTGTCTGTCCTTCCGAATAATATGGTACCCTTGGATATTAAACTCCCAGTCGTGACCATCCTGTAACCATGTCTCCGTAATGGCTACCAAATCATATTCATTCGTGATGATTTGTGCCGTTAACTCATCAACCTTGTTACGAATGCTACGAGCATTCAGGTAAAGTGCCGTTATGCTAGCTTTCTTACCCTCATGATTTCCCACATCTCTAATAATATCTCCTGAGTTATCCTTCCTTTTTGCTTCTTTCATAGTCTGCCTTGAACTTAAACCCTCCTGCACACATGCTAACCTGCTGCTTACCTTTTTATTTACCATCATACTCCCTGTCGTTTTCCCTTTCCCTTCCCCCCAACTCACTAGTTTAAAGTCCTAGTGACCACCCTATTTATCCTTTTCGCTAGAACACTGGTTCCAGATCGGTTCAGGTGGAGACCGTCCCATCGGTACAGATCCCTCTGGTTCCAAAACTGATGCCAATGCCCCATGAAATGAAACCCCTCTTTCCCACACTACTCCCTTACCCATGTGTTTACTTCCCTAATTTTCTTATCCCTAAGCCAATTTGCACATGGCTCGGGCAGTAATCCGGAGATTATGACCCTCGAGGACCTGTTCCTTAATTTTGTTCCTAGCGCTTGATAATCCCCAAACAGGTCCTCCATCCTAGCCTTGCCTATGTTGTTAGTCCCAACGTGGACCACAACAACTCGATCCTCCCCCTCCTATTCCAATATCCTTTCAAGCCGGTCAGAGATGTCCTGCACCCTGGCACCGGGCAGGCAATACACCATGTGGGATTCCCGATCTGGCTTGCAAAGGATACTATCTATCCCCCTAACTATAGAATCCCCTATAACTACCACTTGTCTTTTTGCTCCCCCCTCCCCCCAAAGACCTTGGCTACTCACCCCATCCATGCCCCTCATGATTTGATAAACCCCGATAGGGTCACCCCTCAGCTTCCGACGTTCCAGGGAAAATAGCCCCAGCCTATTCAGCCTCTTCTATAGCTCAAACCCTCTAATACACAAAACATCCTAGCAAATTTTTTCTGAACCCTTTCAAGTTTCACAATTGTCGTTGTTGGAAACAGGGAACCAGCATGGAAAAAATTCGAGATATCAAAGTTGTGAGATGAAAAATGGATGGGTAAGGATTTAAGGATCAGCTGCGATGAGGTTAGGAATGAGATGGGTGCTGGTGAGATGCTGGTAGCAGGAAGTCAGGAATAGGATGTAGCTTTAAAGCTTACCATGAAGGAGAATGGAAAGCTGAAGTACGCACACAGTCTTATTCAGCCCCAACAGATGGTAGCTCTAGGAGGATAGTTATGGATGCAGGGTGTTTTGGGGATCATAGTGTCAATGGCAATGAAATCAACTTTGCTGGGGGTGAGTTGGGTAAAAATATGGCCTCATTTCCCCTGGCTATGGTGATTAAAGGGGTGGAAATCGTCTAACCCAGCAATGTGAACCAGGCAGGGAATGATAGTCAAGGAGATTTGATAGAGGTTCATAATCATGATGGCTCTGGACAGAGCAGATAAGGAGAAACAGTTCCCATTTTTGGGTTGAGAGCCAGAAGGCGCAGAGTGAAGGTAATTGGCAAATGAAGAAATGGGAAAAAAACCTCTTTACACAGAGAGTGATTAAGATCTAGAAAGAAATGCCTAAGTATTTAGTGAAGATAGATATTCAAGTAAGAATGAGATTATTATTTCTTAAGGAAGAATGTACAGGGTTATGTGGAAAAGTTAGGGGACATGGCTGCAGATGAATTGCTCCTTCAGAGGGCCAGCACAGATAAAATGGGCCAATTGGCCAATTCTGAGCTATAAACATAGAAAATAGGCAAAGGCCACTCAGCCCTTCAAGCTTGCTCTGCCATTCAATATGATCATAGTTGATCATCCAACTCAGTAATCTGTTCCTGCTTTCTCCCCGTACCCTTTGATCCCTTTAGCCTTAAGAACTACATTTAACTACATTTAAATAAAAACCAAAAGAGCTGTGGATGCTGTAAATCAGGAACAAAAACAGAAGTTGCTGGAAAAGCTCAGCAGGACTGGCAGCATCTGTGAAGAAAAATCACTCCGGTGTTCTGAGGAAGGGTCACTGGGCCTGAAACATCAACGTTGATTTTTCCTCTCAGATGCTGCCAGACCTACTGAGCTTTTCCAGCATCTTCTGGCTTTGCTCCTGAACTATTTTTAACTCCTTCTAAAAAATATTTAATGCTTTAGCCTCAACTACTTTCTCAGTCAGAGAATTATATAGGCTCACCACTCTCTGGGAGAAGAAATTACCCTGCATCTCAGTCCAAAATGTATCCTTAGGCTGTGACCCCTGGTTCTAGACTCCCTGGTCATTGGGGACGTCCTTCCTGCGTTTGCATTGTGTGGTCCTGTGAAAGTTTTATAGGTTTTTACAAGATCCCCCCCCAACCCCTAATCCTCTCTTCATATGTCAATCCTGCCATCCCAAAAATTAACCCGGTAAACCTTCGATGCACTCCCTCCGTAGCCAAAATATCCTTTCTCAGATAAGGAAAATAAAACTGAACACAATATTCTAGGTGTGGTCTCACCAAGGCCCTGTATAATTGCAACAAGACATCTCTGCTCCTGTTCTCGAAAAGTTTCTCTCTGACAGTTAACATACCATTACCTTCTTCACTATCTACTGCACCTGCATACTTACTTTCAGTGACTGGTGTACAAGGACATCCAGGTCTTACTGCACTTCCTACTTTCCCAATCTATCACAATTCAGATAATAACCTGCCTTACTGTTTTTGTCACCAAAGTGGATATCGTCTCATTTATCCACATGACACTTCATTTGCCATGCATTTGCCCACCCATTCAACTTGTCCAAATTGCAGTGAAGCATCTCTACATCCTTCTCACAACTCACCCTCCCACCAGCTTTGTGTCCACAAATGTTGACATGTTACATTTAGTCCCCTCATCAAAATCATTAATATATATTGTAAATAGGTGGGGTTGAAGCACTGATCTCTGGAGGACCTACTGGTCACTGCCTGCCACGCAGAAAAAGACCCATTTATTCCTACTCTTTGTTTCTTGACTGGCAATCAGTTCTCTATCCGTGTCAGTACACTGCACCCAGTCCCATGCTCTTTAATTTTAAATGCTCGTGTGTTATGTGGGACCTTATCAAAAGTCTAACCGTGCAATAATTCTGCAATTTTGTAAGTCAGCTGCTTGTTGGAGACACATTTCCTTTCACAGTCACTTATGGTTTGGAATTAAAATTCTTGGCATTATATTTTCAAAGTCAATTGAAAATGAAAACTGATGGGGATGAAAAAAGTAGCTACCAATTCACTGTGGGCCTGTTTTGCATCGATAGTGCAGAAAATTTCACTTCAGCCCACTCATTTACAGGGGCTTGGCTTGTTTTAGTTGCAAAAGAAGAGATTTCTGAGGTAACCTATTTGATGTTCAGGAATAGGAAAGCATTTGAGAAGGTTCATTTAGATCGATTGTTAAAAGTGACGATGGTTTCAAGTATCTGGACACAAGTGTCAAATAATAAGATTACGTATGAGGTGGAAAGTGGAAGAGACATTTCACTGGAAGTGTAATGGAGTTGTGCACTCACTTATGAAGGAAGGACATTGAAGATGACAGTACAAATAGGTTTAGGAAGCAATTAGACATTTTTATTTCTGGAAGAAGGATTAAAGGATCTGATTAAGGTAGGATTAATCTATTAAAAAGGGACTGCATTGTTCAGCCAAATGCCCCTAAAATGCTAGGGATTTAATTGCTCTGTAAGATATGCACTGGCTGAAATGTTAACGTTAGATTCCTGTGTGTGTTAGTTTAATTTCCCAAAGTCCGTTGTGGAATGCTATGAAAGACATGCAGGAGCCCCTTCCATTTATCAGAACTCAGCAGGGATTTCTGCTCCAAGACTACTAATAAGGAGGTGTGTTGGTATCGAACAGTATATAGGCATGGGCCAATTCATTTCTTTCCTGTCATCTTCCAGTCCTCCATTATGACTTAACTATTTGGGGAAACTGCAGAATGTATCTGGTTGTTGCAGTCTTATTCTCTAGACATTTTTCAAAACCTATTTCTATTGAACACACTCTTGTTTGGTGGAGAGTTACTGAGCCATCAATGTTAATGCTAAATAACAACAACACAAATCATACAATCTTCCATTTGCAAATAGGGAACTGTATTCTTTGCAGGTCAGAGAAGGGTCAGTGACTGCGAAATACATATAATAATTGGTTCAACTTCCGGTGTATAGCACTAAATGTCAGATGGTGCTTTTAAAACTGAGGATCTCAAGCAGTTCTGAGAGATTTCATTAAATGACTGTCAATTAACTGACAATGAACCTTTCTCTAATGAAATCAAGGAACTTAGTGACAGGCTGTTAAGTATATTTCTACACACCTCCCTCTGTGCCAAAATAGGCAATGGAGTCCTGAAGCCAGATTGAATGGAAGATGCCCACTGCACCTCGTTTCTGAATTCATGGTTATCAATAATGTGCAATTGCTTCCTCAGCTTTACTTAGAAATCTTTATCTGTAAGCGGCCAATGGTACCAATCCAGATTTAGGATTACACACAGATTTCTGTTACTAAGACATTGGACATTATTATGCTGCTTCTCAATACTCCTCTGCTTCCATTTTCTGCCATAGTAGGAGGTTTGACAGGCAACCTTCATTCTCAAAGGATTCCCCATTCATGGGTTTGTCTTTCCATGAGGTGTCCAGAATTAATTTGGGTTCACAGTGACACTATTTGGTGATTGATGCCAACTTGAAAATTTCAAATAAAAATAGGGACCCCATATGTTAAGACCGTAGGATGTAGGAGCAGAATTAGACCATTCAGCCCATTGAGTTTGCTCCACCATTCGATGAAGGCATGGCTAATCTGGTAATCCTCAATTCCACTTTCCTATCTTTTCCCCATAACTGTCAGCTGGGATAGATTCATAGGGTTACAATTTATCATCAGATGCTAAGTGTGTGTCAAGGCTTTGTGATTGACTATTCCTGGCATTAGCCTGAACCAACTGTGCCCTTTTACAACCAGTACGTCCTTCACTACTCATTTGGATGGAATGGCTCTTGGAGCTGACAATTATTGTATAATTCAGAAGCTCTTCTGACATGTAATGCATTAAAAACATCAAAGATTAAATGACTCACAACTGGGACAAGGTTTATTGTTGGAATTAGTTCATGCCATGATACAGAAAGTTCATTTTGGGTGGGGTTATTCAGGATGCAGTAAATAGCCTTCATCTTCTGCAACTATCCTGAGAACTCAGCTTTCCACTGTCAGAAACAAGGGATGTTGAAGAGCATTTCCGTTGCACAGAGAGTTCTATCGAGAAATGTGGGTGGAATGTGAGACATTATGATGATAGAAAATAATGAGAGAGAAGAGAAGCTAAGTTGAGCAACAATGTTTAAGTTGGTGTCAAACTCCTGGGTTTTAAAGAGAAAGTAAAGGTGGAGAAAGATCTTCACCAGAGCAAGTCACTTGTTTCATCCTCCAGCAGCATTTTAACTGGGCTCAATATCCTTTCCCAAAAGGAGTCCAAATGAGTAGTGAAGGACCCAGTGGTAGTAAAAGGGCATGGTTGGTTCAAACTAAAATAGTCAATCACAACACCTTGACGCACACTGAGTATCTGATAATAAACTGTAACCCTGTGTATCTATCCCAGCCAAGGGTTATGGGGAAAAGCTAGGAAAGTGGAATCGAGGATTACCAGATTCGCCATGACCTCAGTGAATGATGGAACAGATTCAATGGACTGAATGGTCAAATTCTGCTCCTATGCCTTATGGTACGGGGTCCCTATTTTTATTTGAAATTTTCAAGTTGGCTTCAATCATCAAACAGTGTCAACTATGAACCCAAATTAATTCTGGACACCTCATGGAAAGACAAAACCATGAATGCGGGGCTCCTCACAAAAGCAAATCTCCGAAACATGCTGGCAGTCATCACACAGAAGCAGCTTTGTTGGTTTGGCCACATTTGCAGGATAGTCGTCAGATGCACTTTCTGTTTGGTGAGTTAGTGCAGGCTAAAAGGCCATAGGGAGGCCAGAGTTCTGTTTGCCAGTATGACATGAAGGTCCTAAACATCACTGTGGCTCAGTGGTTAATACTGCTGCCTCACAGTGCCAGGGACCTGGGTTCAATTCCACCCTTGGGTGACTGTCTGTGTGGAGTTTGCACATTCTTCCCATGTCTGCGTGGGTTTCCTCCCATAGTCCAAGGATTTGCAGAATCGGTGGTTTGGCCATGGGAAAGGATCAGGCATGGGGGTGGATCAGAGTGGGATGCCCTTGAGACGGTCGGTGTGTACTTGATGGGCTGAATGACCTGCTTCCACACTGTAGGGATTCTATGATACCACCTTAAATATTGGGTGGCACAGTGGCTCAGTGGTTAACACTGTTGCCTCACAGCGCCCGGAACCTGGGTTCAATTCCACCCTCGGGTGACTATCTGTGTGGAGTTTACACGTTCTCCCCATGTCTGCGTGGGTTTCCTCCAGGTGCTCCGGTTTCCTCCCACAGTCCAAAGATGTGCAGACTAGGTGGATTAGCCATGCTAAATTGTCTGTAGTGTTCAGGGATGTGTAGGTTAGGTGGGTTATAGGGTGATGGGTCTGGGTGGGCCACTTTGAGGTTAGCTGTGGACTTGATGGGCCGAAGGGCCTGTTTCCACATTGTAGGGATTCTATGATCTATGAACACAACTTCACTGTTCAATGCTTGATAACTGGGATTTCCAAGCTCGAGAACCATAAGGAATGGCAAGTGACTGGAATGTAGCAGGCTTGACTGGCATAGCTCACTTTATGTGGTGTGGGCAGTGGCTTGATGGGCCGAAGGGCTTGTTCCCACATTGTAGGGGTTCTATGATCTATGATCAGTTTTCATACCTGGGAGAAAATAGGCCATGACAGAGGGAAATGGCATCATCACACTGGGTCAGTATGCACTGCCAATATAGCCATAATCATAGCAACAGACACCAACAAGGAAAACAACAAGCTACATCAACACCTGGTAACCATCTTGTAGGCAGCAACCATGACAGAATCTCCTTTTGTGGTCTCTTCGTCCATCATCAAATGTGCACTGCAGGAAGCCATTCCAGCCCTCAACAGGTTTGATTTGCTGCTTATCCACCATTCCACACGGGTACATAATTCTTTGAAGTTTGCATCAGATATTGACAGGGTAGTTAAAAAGACTGGAGACAAAAAAAAACTGTAGATCCTGGAATCCAAGGTAGACAAACAGGAGGCTGGAAGAACACAGCAGGCCAGGCAGCATCTGGAGGAAAGGAGCAGTCAACATTTTGGGTATTACCCTTCCTCAGGACTGCATGCGGGGGTAGGGGGAGCTGCAGATAAAGAGAAGCGGGGTCAGGGTAGCAGAATGGTGGTGATAGGTGGACACTGGTAGTTGGTACGAGCTGGTTGGTCAATGGGAGGGATGAATCCAGTTGGTAGCTGGAAGGGAGGGTCAGTAGGTGGAGTGGAAGGGAGTAGGCAGGGCTGGAAGGGGAGCCGTGGAATGGGTGGGAAGGTTATTTGAAATTAGAGAATTCAATGTTGAGCCCTCTGGGCTGTAGCATGCCCAGGCAGAAGATATGGTGTTGTTCATCAAATTTGTGTTCCGAGTCGCTGTGACACTGGAGGAGGCTGAGGACGGATATGTCGGAGTGGGAGGGTGGGGGAGTGGGGTATGTTGAAACGGGCAGTGGCGAAGATGCTCGGTGAAATGGTCACCTAGTCTACATTTGGTCTCACCGATGTAGAGAAGATGTTTGGTACACTTGCCTTCGTCGCTAGGTCCTTTGAGTATAGGAGTTGGGAAGACATGTTGAGCTTGTACAGGACATTAGTGAGGCCTCTTCTGAAGTATTGTGTCCAGTTCTAGTCGCCCAGTTATAGAAAGGATATTATTCAGCTGGAGAGGGTTCAGAAGAGATTTGCCAGGGTTGTTTCCGGATATGGAAAGTTTGAGTTATAAAGAGAGGCTGGATAGGCTGGGATTGTTTTCACTGGAGCGTAGGATGTTGAGAAGTTTATAAAATAATGAGAGGTATAGATAGAATTAATAGTGGTTGTCTTTTCCCTAGGATGGTGGATTTCTTGACTAGAGGGCACATTTTTAAGGTGAGAGCAGAGACATTTAAAAAAGACATGAGAAGCAAATTTTTTACACAGAAGGTAGCTCGCGTATGGAATGAACTTCCTGAGGAAGTGGTGGATGTGGGTACAATTACAACATTTCAAAGACATTTGGATAAGTACATGAATAGGAAAGGTTTGGAGGGATATAGGCCAGGAGCAGGCAGGTGGGACTAGTTTAGTTTGGGATTATGTTCAGTATGGACTGGTTGGACTGAAGGGTCTGTTTCCATGCTGTATGACTCTGACTGTTTCTGCTTAAAGCAACAGCTTAGCTCAGTGAGTCAAAGCATAGAAACAGCTCATAAAATAAACGAAGGAGTAGACCACACAGCTTTTTGAGCTTGCACTACCCTTCGACAATTTTAACGTCACCACTCCAAAATATTCCTTGATTCCTTTGCCATTCAAAAAGTCTATCCAGAACTATGTAGTGCCATTGCCTGAGGTATTGTGCCATATTAGCCAGAAAGAAAGATATGATCCTTGGTCTGTGCTGAGTTGTTCAATCTCATTTAGGTTGGCAGTGTGGATGGTCTATAATTAGCCTCACACTGAGAAATGAGTGGAGGGCAGTGAATTCAGCACAGGGTCCCACTGCTGATCATTATTGAAGCACTCCGGCTAGGTGTGCACATGTTAAATCAGGCTTCGCTGTGGTGCCTCCACATTGGAACAGCACGTCAAATCTCAACAGTTAAGGGCCTCACATGAAAAATGAGCACAGCTTTCAAGGAACCCGTGGCGTTATTTTCCAACTTGAGGGAGGACAAGAATAAATGGAACAAAAATAACATTGAAGATTAATGGCCTGAGCTGTCACATAAACAAATACAAATATATTAATTGTTCAACTAACTGAGTCAGTCACTTTAATGCTTCATTAATCTGCAGTGTCCAACTAATCTAAATGTAAAACTCTGCTGCTTAATGTGAAGCTGCTTCAAACTGTTGAATTATTGTAACTATGAAGGACCATTTGTCTAAATAGATTCTAATATACTTCCATTAAATATTGATTCAAGAGCCTGTCCACGCCTCTATTGTAAATACATTTCCTGACAAAGGCTTGGCGCTACGCAAAGCAGAGGACCCCCATAATCCTGTAGCCATCTCAGCTCTGTCAGGAAGCATGTCATATATGAAGTCACAAATGAGTCAACATTTCCTCCAACAGATTAATCAGATAAACACTGCTCTTTTAGCTCTTCCTTGGATACATGGTCAGGCTAAACTGGAAACCCTGGCAGACTGTTTGATCCAGAATATCGAATCCAGCTTTGAATCCAATTCCAAGAACACTTCCTTCAAACTTGGTAACACTCCCCTCATCAATCCCCCTACTGCAACAATCCTCTCCAATGGTTTAGTAACACCTGCATTCAAAGAGCTGGATTTTCCAAGGGGTGTCAGAATTCTATGTCAGCCCCATGTGGAAGTCTTGAATCCAGCTATTCTAACATTCTTGCTCTTGTATTTTTGAAAGGTATTTACAGAATCTGCTGAGATGAGAGAAACATTAACTTAATTAATAACTGTCTTACAACAGTAATTTAACTTTGCCACACAGTCTGTAAGAGCGAGCAAGATCATGTGATCAAGATAGCTTTCAAATGTCTGCAGACAATTTCATGTCTGCTATCTATCTTGATTTCCCCATACCATTCCACTGTTCTGCCTCTGGGATGTTAGACCTTCTCAATAGCCTCTCTTGCAAATTCCTCCAGCTAAATGCACTACAAACTCTGATTTCTCTCCACAGATGCTGTCAGGCCTGCTGAGCTTTTCCAGCAATTTCTGTTTGCATTTCTGATTTACATCACCTGCAGTTTTTTCGATTTTTATTCAGAGTTTGTAACACCTTCATCACAAAAATTGCCGACTCCCACTTCCATAACATCATTCCCTAACTTTCCAATGTTGAAAACTTCTGGCCAAAGTTTTGTTGGTAACAAGTTTGACAGTTCCAATGATGGTGTCCCATTCTCCAGTATAGTTTATCTGAGCCTTTTGTGCCTCTAACTCATTCTGTTCCAAATCCTGTTCACCCTCAACACCTTCCTCACTTCCACCTTCTTCTTCCCCTTACACCATTCTTTGATGACATATATTGGCCCCATCTATCAGTGCTTCCAATTCAAGTTCTGAGTCCACTATTTAAGCCCCCAATTTCTTACTTGCCTCATATCCCTTTCATCCTCTCTCGCCCTGCAAGTTTCCCATAACCTTGTGTTTCCCTAACTCTTACTTGCCTGTACATTTCCTTGTTTATTTGCTTTGCCACTGCTTTCAGCTTTTTGCCTAAATATACAGAATACTGAAGGCCTGTACAGAGTTGATTTTGGGAAGATGTTTCTGTTTGTAGGAGAGACTAGGACCTGAGGGCACAGCCTTAGAATAAAGAAAGAGAAGACCTTTCAGAACAGAGATAAGGAGAAACTTCTTCAGCCAGAGAGTGGTGAATATATGGAATTCACTGCCACAGAAGGCTGTGGAGGCCAGGTCATTGTGTATATTTAAGATAGAGATAGATAGGTTCTTGGTTGTCAAGGGGATCAAGGGTTACAGGGAGAAAGCGGGAGAATGGGGTTGAGAAACTTATTATCCATGATTGAATAGTGGAGCAGACTCGATGAGCTGAATGGCCTAATTTCTGCTCCTATGTCTTATGGTTTTCTGCGTCCTACATTCTGGAATGACCTTTCTAAATGTCCTTTGATTTGCATCACATCCATAGGCACCCACTCTCTTTGCCACAGACGCTCAGTAACAGCAGTGTGTACTGTCTACAAGATGCATTGTAGAAATTCACCAAAGATCCTTAGACAGCACCTTCTGAACCCACGATCACGAGAACAACAACAATAGCAGTCACCTGAGAACAACACCACCTGCAAATTCCCCTCCAAACGCTCACCATCCTTACTTAGAGTCAATATAGCACAGAAACAGACCCTTTGATTCAACTTGTCCATGCCAACTTGGAAATATATTGCTATTCCTTCACTGTCACTGGGTCAAAATTCTGGAATTCCCTCCCTAAGAGCATTGTGGTCAACCTATAGCACGTAGACTGCAGTAGTTTAAGGGGGCAGCTTACCACCACCAAGGGCAACTAGGGACGGGCAATAAAATGCTTGCCAGCCATCAATGTCCACGTCCCATGACTGAATAAAGAAAAACCTCTCTACTTCAGTCTCTTACTTTAAAACTCCTTAAAAGCCACAGTTGGCCAAGCTTTGGATCACCCTTAATATTATATCTTTGGTCAGCATTCATTTCTGTTTTGTTATGCTTCTGTGAAATATCTTTTCTCAGGGTTTTATATAAAATTAACAACAGGGAAACAGGCCATTCGGTCTGAGAGGGCCAAACTGGTGTTTATGCTATATGTGAGCCACTTCCCATTCCGCCTCATCCAAACATATTGGCATAACTTTCTAAACCTTTCGCCCTCATTTATGCTATTCAGTTCAGCCAGTCCTTGTGATCATAAAGACCATAGTCTAACCATTGTCTGGGGAAAGATATTCCTGCTGAATTTCATATTGACTTTCATAGGGACTGTCAGGTTGAGTAGCAAATCCTTCCAACATATGCCAATGGCAGATGGTAAAAGTGGGAGACATTCCTGGTCAACCATGTAATGGAACAAACACTAGAGCCTCTACTATCGCTATCCACAGCACCAAACCACAATATGTACTCCAAGGTGTTTGATGACACAGCAACACAGTCTCCTGAAGAGGATGGTTGAAGGTGTAGGGGGAAGCATGGTGGTGTGTGGTGCTGGTGCTTGGTTGGCTCAGTTGGTTGGACAGCTGGTGTGGATCAGATGGGTGCCAACAACTCGATTCACTCTCCATTCCAGCTGTGACAGATTCGGGCTGGAGAGTGTTAAACCGTTATGAAGCATGAGGGCCCTAATAAACTTCCCTCCTTGCCCTATCCTTGGTGGAGCTTGTGGTGCTGTTGGTCAGATTTGTCTTTGGGCAGAGAACTGAAGAAGTGACTATCTTGTGGGGAAAGTCTATAACTAGGGAAGTAAATACAAGTGTAAATCCAACATGAAGAACTGACTCTTTTATAACCTTAAAGATAAGCAGCTCCTGTTTGTTTGCCCTTTTGGTGGTTTGCTTTTAGTTTCATCAAGGGAAAATCGAACTTTGTTCTCCAGTTCTAAACCCCTTCCCTCTGACGTGCTGGATTATTGATGTTCTCCATCTGCTCAAGTGGCTTTTCTTTGTAAGTGTTATGCTGCTATGGCGGAGGGTGCTACAAAAAAAAAACATGGCTCTGTTCTCACCCAGCGCATAACAGAAGGGCACAATAGCCAATCCTTTTCTAACCCAGGCATACGAACGTCTGTGACATTGCACCTTCCTCCTTAAATTCAAGCTGCCATCCTGACAGAAACAAAAATGAAATCTTCCTGATTCACAGTGTGGATAGCGTTTAACTTGAGAGGCTGACTGATTGGTATTGTTGCAAACTATTTTATGATCCTTTTAGTTTCTCTGTTAGCTACGTTTCTGTTCAGCCGTCAACAAAACTGCTTGCAAAGCTGTAGAGACAACTGGTGTGGCATGTTGTAAGCTTGTGCCTGTAACTGGCCCATCTGCTCATGTACCTGCGTGGAAGTAATTGACAAGTGCTCGCACACGTATGTGTCAGTAATTGCTGACGGCTTGTCACACACCTGTAAGCCAGTAATTGACAACACCAGAAAATTGATTTTACGATATGTTTATGGTTGTTTTTGTACTAACAGCAGCGATTAATTTACGTGGTAATGTAATTAAACGAATAATGGTGACCAGGAGCACATTGCTCAAGATGCCAATTAGCCAAGCAGTTTAGCAAAAGAGAAGCAAATACATTAAATAGAACAGATAATATTTGCAGACAGCAGGTCCATCAACACTGATTCCACTGTAAAGCACATTATGACTGCATTTTATCCTGTTCTCACCTTTTACTTTCCTGTAGAGTTTGCTGATGAGAGCAAGGCTTTCCTTATCATCTGATTCCACTCTCCATACTCCCATTCCTCAAACCCTCAAATTAGTCTCAAGTTACTTGCCTGTCCTGCCATCCCTTCTGGGATCTGTTAATTGCATGCTAACAGGACAGATTCCTAACCTGTTGTGCATCGTGCTGGTTCCTGCAGCCTCAGACCCGTTATTCTGCTTCATCAGATAAGGAGACCAAAACTGCACACAATACTCCAGGGGTGGTTTCACCAAAGCCCTGTACAATTGCAATGAGACATCCCTGCTCCTGTCTGCGAATAGTCTTGTTACAAAGGCCAAAATACTGTTTGCCTTCTTCGCTGCCTGCTGTACCTGATTGCTTGCTTTTAGAGACTGGAGCACAAGGACACCCAGATCTCATTGCACTTCCCCCTTTCTCAATCTATCGCCATATAAATAATAATCTCCCTTCCTAACTTTGCTATCAAAGTGAATACCAAGACATAAGTCAGAAGTTTGATGGAATACTACTTTTTGAAAACAGGACATACCGAGGCAATTATTGTCAAGTAGATTGTTAATGATTTGTAGCTATGGTCCAACAGCTTGGCTAAGGGCAGAGCGTGTTCTGGAGCATATGTGTTCAGTACAATTCCAGAATGTTGCCAGGCCTTTTGCAGTATCCCATGCCTTCTGGTTTTTGATATCATGGGGAGTGAATTTAATTGGCTGTCGATGTGTAGTGTCTTTTTGTAAATTTTGAAAACTGGTAAAATAAAGTCAACTCAATTAACCAATTAGCTTAGAAAGTAGCCCTTAGGGCATTTGTAGCACATGTCCTACAATGTCCCAGCTCTAAGCCAGGAGGCCTGGGTTCACTTGCTGTCGGGGTTTTTTAATAACATCCCTGAACAGATTGATTAGAAATTACCTTTTAAAGGGAGCATGCCAAAAAAATACATTTCAGAGGCATTTAAAGTACAGTTTGATTTTGTAGTGGGGTGGGGTTGGGGATGGAAAGGTGAAACACTCCAGCCCCTGTGGTGGTCACCACCCATGGAAGTGCTCCTTTTTTACATGTGTTCAAGATACTTAATCAATCAAACTTCTCTGTCTGTTTGTCCAGAGCCATAGCAATACAATTAACACAGCATTAACAACCCACTGCGCCTTGGCACTAAGGCCAGCAATGCCAATATTTTGAATGGTCCTGCCTTGCTTATGTTTTGCTCTGATTCCAAAGGTTCTGAATAACTTGGCTTATGGTAAAGTACGTTAGTCCAAGTGATGAACACAAGCCTTGAGTGCCACTCGGCTGGTGACGCAGAGATCCCTGTCACTACCAAAATGACCCGCTGGCAGTAGGCTAAGAAATTGCCACTGTCAGAACCACAGAGAGTTGTAGACACATATTTCAGGAACTAGCACCATTGTGCGGCATCTCCCCCTCTGCCTCCTGATTATATGTACGTGCCCAATGCACAGACCGCCCTCAGGTTTTTGTGCAACTAGCATTAGCCTGTATCTGAGTTGGGGGTGACGTTCTGCTGGAATGCATACTGCTGATCCAAACACCCTCTCTCTGTTCTATCCAGCTTCTTTCCATGAAGCGGTAATCTCTTAGGTCTCACTGTGATGAGGTGGGAATGCCAAAAATTTCCCAGGAGTTTTGCATTCACATTAGCAGCTTCAACAAAATTAATAAGGCTCCAAAACACTTCACTTCCACCTACCTCAGCTGTTCAGGGAACAATGGCAACTCATGTCACTCATTCTAAACTAACCTTACAACCCTTTGAGCATATAGCCAGGAAATTCAGAGCTGCAGTGCCAGTGGTCCTTATTTCCACATCAGATAACTGCCTGGCAGGCGTATTGACTGGATTTGGAAACTATGGGGTGGCAGCTGCTGGCAATGGAGCATATCCTGAGAAACAAGTTGCCCCATTTTAAAAATGATTTAGAAGAACATTTAATCTGAGTATAAACACAAAAATGCTACAGGTATTCAAGGGGTCAAGCAACATCTGGGGAGGGAGGCTGAGGCTAAATTTTGAGTCTGCCAACGTTTGTTAGATTTAGAAAAAGTTGGAACGTAATGAGTTCCAAACGTGTGCTGAGAGAAGAGAATTAGAAAAGGAGGAAAGACCAAGGGGAAGTCTGTGATTAATTAGAAGGCAGGAAAGATTAAATGAGAAAAGGCCACAGTGGTTAGCACTACTGCCTCACAACACGAGGGACCCGGGTTCAATTCCACCCACAGATGATTTTGCAAACTTCACAAAGATATTCTCCCTGCGTCTGTGTGGGTTTCCTCCAGGTGCTCTGGTTTCCTCCCACAGTACAAAGATGTGCAGGTTAGGTGGATTCGCCATGGTAAAACTGCCCCACAGTGTCCAGGAATGTGCAGACTAGGTTGAGTAGCCATGGGAAAGTTCCCATAGTGTCCAGAGTTGTGAGGTTGGCTGGATTATCCATGGTAAAAATCTCACGCAAAGTTACAGGGATGGGGCGAGATGCTGATTGGAGGGTCGGTGCAGGCTTGATGGCCTGAATGGCCTGTAAACACACTGTGGGAATTCTGTGCATGATGGTGATGGCCATGAGATAAGTAAAAAAAGAAATGGGTTGAGAGCGGGTGTAAGTGGCAACAGTAGAAATGTTAGCAGCACCTGCTCCCTAAATAAAACAGGAATGTGAAATGATTGAACAGAACATTAAATCTGGAAGTGACCCTAGTGTGTAATTTTTGAATTCGGAGTGTAAACTATAAAAGTATTGATTTTACAGTGTGGAAAATAGGCATCTGTACTTATTATAGCGAAATTACAAAATACTAAACAATATTGAAAAGACATATTTGGAAAATCATTTTGAACTAAATTGCAATAGTAAGACAAGGTGATTCACTCAAACAAGTACAGCAATTTCAGAACTGATATCAATCAGTTCTTCTTTAGAGTTCTCTGATCAATATATGGAATAAGCTTCAGGTGTGAGTTAAATGCCTTGAAATTGTTTGAAAACAATTTGGATGCTACTCTGGCAAAATGGATCATTAACTATTGCCACAAAATTCAGGGAATGTCTTATATATACTGGTTCTAATAATCTTAATTGAGGTCACTGATGAGAAACTCACTCTAGCCACACATTCAAAGCAGAACACTCGCTGTAATGGGTGAAGTTGTTGCATCCCGAAACAAAAGCAACATTGTGCAGATGCCACGAATCTGAATTAAAATCAGAGGCTGCTGGAAATAAGTCAGACAGTATTTGTGAAGAGAGAACCAGCTATGTTACCAGTCCATAAAATAATATCATAACTGGCAAAGGTTACAGATGGAATAAGTTTTTGGAATTAATCCATGATTACAACAAAGGAGGCCATTCAGCCTCCTGTGTGCATGCCATTTCTTTGCAAGAACAATCCAACCAGTCAAATTTTTTTACCCTTTTTCGTGTAGAATTTCTTCTTTAATGCATTTTTCTAATTCCCCTTTGAATGAGGTGATTCAATCTGCCTCCATTGCCTTCTCAGTGAGTTCACTCCAATCAAAACCACTCCCTGTGGAAAGCATTTCTCCTCATGTCACTTTTAATTCTTCTGCTAATCTCCTCAAATTGACGACATGTGGCTCTGGATCCTCCGGCTATTGGGAAGTTTCTCTCCATCTATTCCGTCCAGGCCCATCCTGGTTTTGACAACCTCTATCAAATCTATCAATGTCGTGTTGAGGTTGTACAGGATATTGGCGAGGCCTCTTCTGGAGTACTGTATCCAGTTCTACTTGCCCTGTTATAGGAAGAATATTACTTGCCTGGAGAGGGTTCAGAAAAGATTGACCAGGATATTGCCAGGATTGGAGGGTTTGAGTTATAAGGAGAGGCTGGATAGGCTGGGACCTTTTTCACTGAAGGCCAGGAGGTTGATGGGTGATGTTATAGAGGTTTATGAAATCATGAGGGGCAAAGATAAGGTTGCAGGAGTGTACCGGCAAGCAGGAAGGTGGTTTGAAGTGTGTCTACTTCAATGCCAGGAGCATCCGGAATAAGGTGGGTGAACTTGCAGCATGGGTTGGTACCTGGGACTTCGATGTTGTGGCCATTTCGGAGACATGGATAGAGCAGGGACAGGAATGGTTGTTGCAGGTTCCGGGGTTTAGATGTTTCAGTAAGATCAGGGAAGGTGGTAAAAGAGGGGGAGGTGTGGCATTGTTAGTCAAGGACAGTATTATGGTGGCAGAAAGGACGTTTGATGACGACTCGTCTACTGAGGTAGTATGGGCTGAGGTTAGAACCAGGAAAGGAGAGGTCACCCTGTTGGGAGTTTTCTATAGGCCTCCAAAAAGTTCCAGAGATGTAGAGGAAAAGATTGCAAAGATGATTCTGGATAGGAGCGGAAGTAACAGGGTAGTTGTTATGGGGGACTTTAACTTTCCAAATATTGACTGGAAACGCTATAGTTCGAGTACTTCAGATGGGTCAGTTTTTGTCCAATGTGTGCAGGAGGGTTTCCTGACACAGTATGTAGATAGGCCAACAAGAGGCGAGGCCACATTGGATTTGGTACTGGGTAATGAACCAGGCCAGGTGTTAGATTTGGAGGTAGGAGAGCACTTTGGTGATAGTGACCACAATTCGGTTACGTTTACTTTAGCGATGGAAAGGGATCAGTATATAAAGCAGGGCAAGAGTTATAGCTGGGGGAAAGGCAACTATGAGGCAATGAGGCAAGATTTAGGATGCATAGGATGGAGAAGGAAACTGCAGGGGCTGGGCACAATTGAAATGTGGAGCTTGTTCAAGGAACAGCTACTGCGTGTCCTTGAGAAGTATGTACCTGTCAGGCAGGGAGGAAGTGGTCGAGCGAGGGAACCGTGGTTTACTAAAGAAGTTGAATCTCTTGTCAAGAGGAAGAAGGAGGCTTATGTAGAGATGAGGCGTGAAGGCTCAGTGAGGGCGCTTGAGAGTTACAAGTTAGCCAGGAAGGACCTAAAGAGAGAGCTAAGAAGAGCCAGGAGGGGACATGAGAAGTCTTTAGCAGGTAGGATCAAGGAAAAGCCTAAAGCTTTCCATAGGTATGTCAGGAATAAAAGAATGACTAGAGTAAGATTGGGGCCGGTCAAGGACAGTAGTGGGAAGTTGTGCGTGGAGTCCGAAGAGATAGGAGAGGTGCTAAATGAAAATTTTTCGTCAGTATTCACACAGGAAAAAGACCATGTAGTGGAGGAGAATACTGAGATACAGTCTATTAGACTAGACGGGATTGAGGTTCATAAGGAGGAGGTGTTAGCAATTCTGGAAGGTGTGAAAATAGATAAGTCCCCTGGGCCGGATGGGATTTATCCTAGGATTCTCTGGGAAGCGAGAGAGGAGATTGCAGAGCCTTTGGCTTTGATCTTTATGTCGTCATTGTCCTCAGGAATAGTGCCAGAAGACTGGAGACTAGCAAATGTTGTCCCCTTGTTCAAGAAGGGGAGTAGAGACAACCCTGGTAATTATAGACCAGTGAGCCTTACTTCGGTTGTGGGTAAAGTGTTGGAAAGGATAATAAGAGATAGGATTTATAATCATCTAGAAAGGAATAATTTGATTAGGGATAGTCAACATGGTTTTGTGAAGGGTAGGTCGTGCCTCACAAACCTTATTGAGTTCTTTGAGAAGGTGACCAAACAGGTGGATGAGGGTAAAGCGGTTGATGTGGTGTATATGGATTTCAGTAAAGCGTTTGATAAGGTTCCCCACGGTAGGCTATTGCAGAAAATACGGAGGCATGGGATTGAGGGTGATTTAGCGGTTTGGATCAGAAATTGGCTAGCTGTAAGAAGACAGAGGGTGGTGGTTGATGGGAAATGTTCATCCTGGAGTTCAGTTACTAGTGGTGTACCTCAAGGATCTGTTTTGGGGCCACTGCTGTTTGTCATTTTTATAAATGACCTGGATGAGGGCGTAGAAGGATGGGTTAGTAAATTTGCGGATGACACCAAAGTCGGTGGAATTGTGGATAGTGCGGAAGGATGTTGCAGGTTACAGAGGGACATAGATAAGCTGCAGAGCTGGGCTGAGAGGTGGCAAATGGAGTTTAATGTGGAAAAGTGTGAGGTGATTCACTTTGGAAGGAGTAACAGGAATACAGAGTACTGGGCTAATGGTAAGATTCTCAGTAGTGTGGATGAGCAGAGAGATCTCGGTGTCCATGTGCATAGATCACTGAAAGTTGCCACCCAGGTTGATAGCGTTGTTAAGAAGGCATACAGTATGTTAGGTTTTATTGGTAGAGGGATTGAGTTTCGGAGCCATGAGGTCATGTTGCAGCTGTACAAAACTCTGGTGCGGCCGCACTTGGAGTATTGCGTACAGTTCTGGTCACCGCATTATAGGAAGGATGTGGAAGCATTGGAAAGGGTGCAGAGGAGATTTACCAGGATGTTGCCTGGTATGGAGGGAAGGTCTAATGAGGAAAGGCTGAGGGTTTTGAGGCTGTTTTCGTTAGAGAGAAGAAGGTTAAGAGGTGACTTAATAGAGACATACAAGATGATCAGAGGATTAGATAGGATGGACAGTGGGAGCCTTTTTCCTCGAATGGTGATGGCTAGCACGAGGGGACATAGCTTTAAATTGAGGGGTGATAGATATAGGACAGATGTCAGAGGTAGGTTCTTTACTCAGAGAGTAGTAAGGGCGTGGAATGCCCTGCCTGCAAAAATAGTAGACTCGCCCACTTTAAGGGCATTTAAATGGTCATTGGATAAACATATGGATGATAATGGAATAGTTTAGGTTAGATGGGCTTCAGACTGGTTTCACAGGTCGGCGCAACATCGAGGGCCGAAGGGCCTGTACTGCGCTGTAATGTTCTATGTTCTATGTTCTATGTTCTATGAATGACAGGTGTCTTTTCCCTCGGGTGGAGGATTTCAAGACTAGGTGAAAGGAGAAAGTTTTAAAAAAGACATGAGGGGCAACTTTTTTCCACAGAGAGTGGTTTTCATGTAGAATGAACTTCTGGAGGAAGTGGTGGATGTGGCTGCAGTTACAATGTTTAAAAGACATTTGGATAATTACACAAATAAGAACAATTTGGAGGGATATGGGCAAAGTGCAGGAATGTGGGACTAGTTTAGTTTGGGACTATGGTCAGCATGGACTGGTTGGACTGAAGGGTCTGGTTCTGTTCTGTATGACTGTATGACTATAAATCTTCTCTCAATCTTTTCTGTTTTGAGCAGGACAATCCCAGTTTCTCCAAGCTATCCACAAAACTGAAGCCTCTCACCCCTGAACCATTCTAATAAATATTATCTGCACCTTCTTTTACTCTTTCACCTCCCTCCTAAAGAGTGGTGCTGCAGACTGAACTATGAAGGTCCATGACAATTTCCTTGCTTTTATTCACTTCCACCTGTATTTATAAAGCTCAGGATCCTTTATGCTTTAAGTCACCACTTTCTGAATCTGTCCTATTACCTTCAGTGATTTGTGCACATCCATCCCAGATCTCTTGGTTACTGGCAGAAGGGAGCCCAGGTTCAACTTGCAGCTTTTCCTTTAGCCACTCTGCCCCAAGTTGCCTCTGTTTACCTCACAATTCCCACAAACGAATGCATGGTGGGTGTTTTGTTCCAGAATGAAGTTTCAGCATTTGAAGTTGGATTGAGTTTGATGTGAGAGCCCCATTTGTTTTGCAGTCAGGGTGTACACTGGCTGATGCAGCCCACTCTTGTCCATGCTCTTGCCCTCCCGGCAGCTGACACGCATCCAGATGGCGGCATTGGCAGAGGGGGACCAGGAGAGTCATCAAGTTGCAGCAGCAGCAAGGTCTAGAGCAGCTGGAGTGTCAGTCAGGACAAAGAGCAACTTTGCAGCTGTCTCCTGTTCCTCCTCAGCAATGTTAATAGTCAAACTTTCCAGACCAGGGTGTCATGAATGAATGCATTTGAGAGCAAGGACCCTAGTACTGGGACTGAGCTAGACACGCACACACATGCACACATACACATGTACACACATGCACGCACACACGCAGAAGAGGAGGGTAAACCCAGTCTGCCTGAAAGGAAACCCTCTTCTGAACCCCATTTTCAGGGGACTTCCACTGAACCCAGATTGGAATATGTGCCAGCAGACAGTAATGTAAGTTTAATGTTCATTTATTCCAATTCCTTAGCTCAATTCTGATCTCCTGTCTGTTGCCTGGTGACCAGGATTGGGGCCTAATCTGATTTCCCTGAAGTAAAAAGGTAAAAAATGTTTTAATAGTTAGCGTTGCCGCTTGGCACTTTTTGTTAAGGTCATTTTGGTCAGTTACTCCTTTTTACGAATGATCAATTTATTGCTTTGGTATTGTTACTTTTTTGCTTGTTGTTTTTTTTTTAACCATACTTCAACTTTTAAAAACTACTTTACGTTTAATGTTGTGTCAAACCAGGTCTTTGGAATCTATTGCTGGTTTTCTTACAGAAGGGGGAAATGAGAGGCTCCCAAAAAGGCTGGTTGCTTTTTTGAGGGCTGACAAAAGGGTTTATTTTTGCTTCAACAGAAACAGGAAATATTGGAAATGCTTGGAGTGTTAGTGCAGGCACGATGGGCTGAATGACCTCTTTCAGCCTTGGAACAATTCTGTGATTCAGAACATCTGACAACAGGGAAAAACAGAGGTCAGTGACATCTTGTCTGAACTAATGCAGATTGTCGACTTGAACCATTCACTCTCTCCTCAGAGGATGTCTGGTCTGCTGAGTCTTTCCAGCATTTTCACATTTCCAGCGTCTACAGTCCTTTTGTTGTCTCATTACGTGCCTCATGCTAGAAACTTGTAAGTTTTGCTAGTTTTAATTTTAAATGAGAAAATATTTATCACTCAGTGCAATTTCTTTTTTCTTCTGTGTCAGCAAAGCCCACTCATGGATGGAAATAGCACATTACTGTAGGTCAATTAGTTGATACTAATTTACGGGCAAGTTTTGCTACTTTTAAAGGTGGAAGTGAAGCCAGGCATGGTGTGACGATAGGAGATAGCAAGAACTGCAAATACAGTGTGGAGCTGGAGGAACACAGCAGGTCAGGCAGCATCAGAGAAGGAGGAAAGTCGACATTTCGGGTTTACACCCTTCATCAGGACTGACAATAGAATTTGACGAAGATATTCTCCAAGATATTCTCATTTGTGCATGAAATTGTTGTTGCTATCCAGATACTGCATTGTTTCAAAGATGCAGAGAATTTTGCATAATATGAAAAACCACATTGTGTGTAATTGTCAGCTAAGCTACAATATTAAAGTGTATCATAATCAATCCTGGACTTTCTACTGGGTTTATAAATACAGGTGTAGAGTACAAAGAATGAGAAGTTTGCTAAGCAATGTAAAACAGTTTATTCCTCTTCTGACTATAGTGTCTAATCCTGGGAATCTGGACGATGTGGGGGAGACGGATTATAAAGGTGGTGGGGAGAACGGGCTCAGAAATTGAAGCACCATAGCTTATAATTTCTCAACCTGGCACCTCTTTTAGAATTACACCCCTTGAAATATATTTCCTATCCTCTTGTTTCCTGTTGTTAAATTTAATCTGCTCTGAGTCTACCTCTTCCAGAAGCCTGTATATGTCCTTTTGAAATCCATTACCAACTCCTCACAACTCACAATCCTTCCAAGATTAGTGTGGTCTACAAATAATGAAATTGTACACTGCACATCTAAGTCCAAATAATGATAGTTAAAAAGAGAAGGTATATGATAGAGTGCAACACAAGAGGGGTGACATGGCAAAGGGGATGAGGGTGGAAGGCAAAAGGGTATGAGTAAAACAGCCAGAGATGGATTTCAAGGAGGTGGAAATGATGACAGCAGAAACAGTACCAGCCCATGTAATCTCAAAAATGTGGTAATGATCTGAAATTGTTGAAATTAATTTTTAGTTTGGAAGTGGTGTATGTTCCTTCAGTTCCTATTGAGCTTCATTCTAACAGTGTAGGATGCCAGAGTGGGAGTAAGACAGAGAATTAAAATCAAAAGCAACTGAAAGATCAAGGTCATGCTTGCATGATTGAATGCAGGTGTTCAGCAAAGTGACCTGTGTTCAGTTTTGTGAGTAATAAATGCAATATCTCAAATTGAAAAAAGCAGAAATAACTTGCTGCTTCACCCGGAAAGAATATTGGCAGCTCTAGATGGTAGGAAGGGAGGAGAGCAGGTGTACCACCTCCTGTTCTTGCAAGGGAAGTTGCCATTGGAAGGGGAAGAGAGGAGTTAATGGTGGCTGGAAAGTGGGCCAGGGTGTTGCAAAGGGAACGGTTTCTTTAGAATGCTGATACAGGATGGGAGGTGAAGCTAAGCCTATTGCAGTGGCATCGCACAGGAAGTGGCAGAATTGGAGGAAAATATCCATTGAAGTTGGAACCTGTTGGATGGGAATTGAAGACTACTACAATTCTAGGAAGAAGGGAAAGGGATGAGTTTAGAAATGTGTGAAATTGGATGGCCATTGCTGTATAGGGTAATCGTGCTGAAATGATTAATATTGTAGACTGCATCAAGCACCATCCGACCTGATGATGTCATACTGGTTAGAGGGAGGATAAGGCAGAACATCCTATGATCTCGTGGAGTGAAGATCCATCCCTACAGGCCTCCTCATCGTTTTAGTAACAAAGTTAATGTAGCCTTCACATGATTGCTATCATGCAATAAGCTACATCTTGTTTAAGATAAGAACCTTGTCTTATTGAGACTCAATTGGTGGAAATTAATTACCCCAAATTTAAACTGTCAGTGGTTGGTATCAAAAACCCAAATATAACATGTGACCAGCAGTGGAAATTGTTGACTAATACAACACGGTGATCAGTGGTGGACATCATTGTTAATATGACAGCCACAATCGAGGGCCCTGTTAACTATGGTGGGGACGAGTTCTCAGTTGAAGGAAAAGGAAAACATTCACTTTCAACAATTGTGTATTGTTATCATTCTCCCATTCTTTGACAATAGTAGTTGGTAATGGTTCTACTGTTCCCATTACAACCTCTCTACTCTTATTTCCCTCCTACACCCATTACCATCACTTTTTACTTTGCACCATTATTCCTTCTGTCATGTAATCATTTTTCCCCTCCAGCTTTCAAATACTTTCCCTTCCATCCCTCACTCTTCACTAGCAGATTAAAACCCATTACATCTCTAACTCTTACCAATTCTGACGAAATGTCAACGAGCTGAACTGTTGCTGCTAAACCAGTTGAAAGTGTCCAGAATTTTTTGTTTATATTCCAGGTGGACTGCAGAGCTCTTCCAGAAGAAGGTTCGAGTACACATTCTTGGCTCCTTCTACAGGTCAATAGACTCAATTCTAGAAATGAAGGACTCCCTGTGTAAACCGACATTTTCTCAAATGTCAGAGAGTCACTTCACTCAAACATCATACAATTCACATTTGCCCTTACAACCAGTATGACATTTACTGTACCTCAGTGAATTGTTAACTAACTTTCATTTCCACTGGAGCATCAGCATTCTCAAGAACCTTGCATTTCAAAGTTCTCAACATCCTATGACTTTCTTAGCTGATCAAACACAACAAAGAAAAATGGGGTATTTCTTTTTCTGAGATAGTAGGAACTGCAG
>NC_063362.1:24769289-24786887 GCF_021869965.1 Rhincodon typus
GGGAGGAGGGGATAGGTGGGAGAAAGAACAGGTTAGGGAGGTGGGGATGAGCTGGACTGGTTTTGGGATGCGGTAGGGGGAGGGGAGATTTTGAAGCTTGTGAAATCCACATTGATACCATTGGGCTGCAGTGTTCCCAAGCGGAATATGAGTTGCAGTTCCTGCAACCTTCGGGTGGCATCGTTGTGGCACTGCAGGAGGCCCAGGATGGACATGTCGTCTGAGGAATGGGAGGGGGAGTTGAAATGGTTCGCGACTGGGAGGTGCAGTTGTTTATTGCGAACCGAGCGTAGGTGTTCTGCAAAGCGGTCCCCAAGCCTCCGCTTGGTTTCCCTGATGCAGAGGAAGCCACACCGGGTACAGCGGATGCAGTATACCACATTGGCAGATGTGCAGGTGAACATCTGCTTGATGTGGAAAGTCTTCTTGGGGCCTGGGATGGGGGTGAGTTGTAGGAGCAGGTGTAACACTTCCTGCGGTTGCAGGGAAAAGTGCCGGGTGTGGTGGGGCTGGAGGGGAGTGTGGAGCGGACAAGGGAGTCATGGAGAGAGTTGTCCCTCCGGAAAGCCGATAAGGGTGGGGAGGGAAAGATGTCTTTCGTGGTGGGGTCGAATTGCAGATGGCGGAAATGTCAGAGGATGATGTGTTGGATCCGGAGGTTGGTGGGGTGGTACGTGAGGACGAGGGGGATTCTTTTTTGGTTCTTATTGCGTGGATGGGGTGTGAGGGATGAGTTGTGGGAGATGTGGGAAACACGGTTGAGGGCGTTCTCGACCACTGAGGGGGGGATGTTACGGTCCTTGAAAAACGAGGACAACTGAGATGTACGGGAGTGGAATGCCTCATCCTGGGAGCAGATGCGGCGGAGGCGAAGGAATTGGGAATAAGGAATAGCATTTTTGCAGGAAGGTGGGTGGGAGGAGGAGCATTCTAGGTAGCTGTGGGAGTCGGTGGGCTTGAAATGAATATCAGTTTCCAGGTGGTTGCCCGGTATGGAGACAGAGAGGTCCAGGAAGGGGAAAGAGGTATTAGAGATGGTCCAGGTAAACTTAAGGTTGGGATGGAAGGTGTTGGTGAAG
The DNA here is from genome assembly GCF_021869965.1 of Rhincodon typus. Classification (NCBI taxonomy): domain Eukaryota; kingdom Metazoa; phylum Chordata; class Chondrichthyes; order Orectolobiformes; family Rhincodontidae; genus Rhincodon; species Rhincodon typus. The sequence goes on from NC_063362.1 coordinate 24,770,369, forward strand.
TGGATGAACTGTTCGAGCTCCTCGTGGGAGCACGAGGCGGCGCCGATACCAATGTGGTATACTGCATCCGCTGTACCCGGTGTGGCTTCCTCTACATCGGGGAAACCAAGCGGAGGCTCGAGGACCGCTTTGCAGAACACCTACGCTTGGTTCGCAATAAACAACTGCACCTCCCAGTCGCGAACCATTTCAACTCGCCCTCCCATTCCTCAGACAACATGTCCATCCTGGGCCTCCTGCAGTGCCACAACGATGCCACCCGAAGGTTGCAGGAACTGCAACTCATATTCCGCTTGGGAACACTGCAGCCCAATGGTATCAATGTGGATTTCACAAGCTTCAAAATCTCCCCTCCCCCTACCGCATCCCAAAACCAGTCCAGCTTGTCCCCACCTCCCTAACCTGTCCTTCCTCCCACCTATCCCCTCCTCCCACCTCAAGTCGCATCCCCATCTCCGACTGACTAACCTCATCCCGCCCCCTTGACCTGTCCGTCCTCCCTGGACTGATCTATCCCCTCCCTAACTCCCCACCTACACTCGCCTTTACTGGCTCCATCCCCGCCTCTTCGACCTGTTTGTTTCCTCTTCACCTATCCTCTCCTCTATCCATCTTCTATCCGCCTCCCCCTCTCTCCCTATTTATTTCAGAACACCCTTCCCCTCCCCCTTTTCTGATGAAGGGTCTAGGCCCGAAACGTCAGCTTTCCTGCTTCTCTGATGCTGCTTGGCCTGCTGTGTTCATCCAGCCCTGCACCTTGTTGTCTCGGATTCTCCAGCATCTGCAGTTCCTACTATCTCTGACTCATCTTACACTATCCCACAGAGTCAAAATCTATCTTTTGTTGAGCTAGGCTATCAAGCTCTGTTTGACAAACAGTCTGTTGACATTTCGCTGTGTTAACTGACACAGGAAGCTTGGCCAGTGATGGCAGATCTGCACTTAACACTGCCAAGGGAATAAAAAGGAGAAAAACAACTTGCTTATGTAAACCTTCACAACTTTGCACAAGGGAATTTACCATAGGAGACAGTAACTGAACAGTGTTCAAAGTATCACATCTCTTCATTATTGGTTATATGGGCTCTTAAATACTCTGGCATTGTAGGTCACAATGAGTTTAGATTGCAACAGCAAATAGAATGTAAATCTCACATTCTTAATTATGTGTTTTAACTTGTTTCCTTGACTCTTACAGACTGAAACCTCATCAGTCTTAATTCAGCGTGGAAGCAGGCCATTTGGCCCATCGGGTCCATAGTGAACCTTCAAAGAGCATCCCATTCAGACCCACCCACTTACCCTATCCCTGTAACCCCGCATTTCTTATGGCTAATCCACCTCGCCTGCATAGCCCTGGACATTATGGGCAACTTAGAATGGCCAATCCACCTAACCTGCACAAATTGGACTGTAGGAGGAAACCCACGCAGACACAGGGAGAACATGCAAACACCACACAGACAGTCGCTCGAGGGTGGAATCGAACCTGGGTCCCTGGCAGTCTGAGGTAGCCGTGCTGCCATTTTACCAACCATGCATCAATTTGCACACTTTTAGCAAATATATTTCCCTAAAGTTCACCAGAATGAAGTGAGAAGGTCTCAAATACAGTGACAGATCTCTTAAGTTGTTTGTTTCATTTTAATCAAGACACCCCACTGGTAAGGCTCCTTCAGCACCAAACAATTTCAGCCACAGAACCTTCAGAATCAGAAAAAAAGCTTTCTCCAGTTGTATGATGAAGATTGCTTATCAATCTAATCTTCTGAAGTACTTTTGGTGAGTCTCCTGACAACGTTGCCCACTGCTGGAACTCTTTTTATGATGAGCTTCCAGTGTTGCATCAACTGGGGAAAATAGTGTGATTGAGTTGAATAAGGCAGGAAGGTGGTTAACAATTGGGTGCTTAAGGTGTATCCCCAAAATGTCAGCCTGCCTTTACTATCTACTGATACTCAAGAATCTGTTACAATTTTGCAGTTTTTCAGATGTACGTCAATTGTAACTTTACTTCCTTCTTTCATTCTAAACACCCTGCTATAGGAAAGATGTTGTTAAATTTGAAAGGGCTCAGAAAAACTTATAAGGATGTTGCCAGGGTTGGAAGGTTTGAGCTATAAGGAGAGGCTGAATAGACCGGGGCTATTTTCCCTGGAGTGTCGGAGGTTGAGGGGTGACCTTATGGAAGTTTATAGAATCGTGAGGGGCATAGATAGGGTAAATAGAAAAGGTCTTTTCCCCAGGGTAGGGGAGTCCAAAACTAGAGGACATAGGTTTAAGGTGAGAAGGAAAAGATTTAAAAGGGACCTAAGGGGCAACTTTTTCATCTAAAGGATGATGCATGTATGGAATGAGCTGCCAGAAGAAATGGTGAAAGCTGGTACAATTACAACATTTAAAAGGCATCTGGATGAGTTATGAATAGAAAGGGTTTAAGAGGGATATGGGCCAAATGCTGGAAATGGGACTAGACTTATTCAGGATACCTGGTTGGCATGAACAAGTTGGACCAAAGGGTTTATTTCCATGTTGTATGTCTCTATTACTGTAGACAGGACCGAGGCCACAATGTTTGCCGAATTAACAATACCAACCTGCAGGAGGCCTGAGGTTTGGCTAACAGGAGGAAACGGTTCAGGGTTCCCTCTTTTTAATAATTACCCGGTTATTCATGCTGGAAAGGGATACGTGAGTGTGCATGTGGGGGGTAGGTCTAGCTCCATTTGCACTTGTGTGTAGCTAGTGGGTGAATATAGTCCGGAGGCAGATTTTCCTTGCGATCAAAGATACTTTTCCCTTTGTAGAAGGATAGTTTTTTAAGCTGGAGAGGGTTCAGAAGAGATTTACCAGGATGTTGCTGGGAATGGAGGGTTTGAGTTATAGGGAGAGGCTGGATAGGCTCGGACTTTTTTCACTGGAACGAAGGAGTTTGAGGGGTGATCTTGTGGAGGTTTATAAAATCATGAGGGGCATAGATAAAGGTGACTGGCTAGTGTCTTTTCCCTAGGATGGGGGTGGGGGCGGGGTGGGATTTCAAGACGACGGGTTATGTTTTTAAGGTGAGAGGAGAAAGATTTAAAAGAAATGAGGGGCAATTTTTTTACACAGAGTGGTTTGTCTGTTGAATGTACTTCCAGAGCAAGTGGTGGAAGCGCATATGGTTACAATGTTTAAAAGACATTTGAGTAAGTACATGAATAAGAAATGTTTGGAAGGATATGTGCCAAGCGCAGGAAGGGGGGACTAGTTTAGTTTGGGATTATGGTTGGCATGGACTGGTTGGACCATAGGGTGCTGTATGACTCTCTGACTTGGAATCAGGAAGAGGGAGATTATCTAAAGTAAAATGTGGAAGAACGGTAATGTAATCCCCCAGAGGGAAAAGGTGGAGATTGGTGGAATAACACAATAGAATCAAAGGTGATAAGCATGTTACAGAAAGAGCTCGCATAAACATACAACACACATGAAATATTAAGGCTGGTGATTTTAGGAATCAAAAGACAGGAATCTTAGCGTTAAACTCTGTAGGGTATGCAAGAATGGTTTGCAGTTGCCCTGGTTTCGATAATTAGAATGCAGATTATCAAACACTGAGCGCATTTCATTTTGTACAAAATAATTGAGAGAGATGCTGCTGGAGGGAAGTCAGGCTGGTGAGGTGCCATTTATTTACTAGAACATTCTGATTGCATTAAAATCGAAATTGTAACCAGAAGAAAAGTTTCAATTACAAAACACACAATCCCACTTTTACACAGACGTGTTGTCTCTAGGTGATGCGAGTTCTCCTCAGCACCATGCTGGTAATCTATTGATGGTGACTGACCCAAATAGTTTATAATTATAGGCCAGCCTTTGGGAATCGAGCCAAAGCTTTTGTGCATTCAAAATGAAATGAAGGCAGCTGTTGAAAAAGTAGCATTAAACCGTGATAGCTGCTCCTGTCATTAACAATCTGCTTTCCTTAGGATTGGGGATGCCATTTGTTTCTCAGTTCTAATTTGGCAAATGGTCAGAACAAAAGAAGCTTGTCAATAGGATGTTTTGAACAGTTAAAAAAAAAAGCAGGACAGGTTCAGATTGAAAATCAAAAATTCAAAAGGAATATGGTGGAATGTTATGATGTCAGTCAATCAAGCTCCCTGCCCTTACCCCTACACATACGCACACAATACTGTTTCTGAAACCATTTTTATTTTAGATTTCCACAAACTACAAACATTGAAAATACATCATCTATCTTGCCCTTTTCCAATTTTCTACTGTTTGTTTTTTCTTCAACTTAAGGAGTGTTCCAGAACAGGAAAGTCCTATCAAGACTCCCTCTTGTCATCTCCTTCCCATAAGCCATCTCCTCTGTCTTGACACCTTTTAATATATGTTTTAATGCAACAATCTACTGCCTTTTTCTTCAATAATGGTTTGAAGCAAAAAATTCCACACTTTGCAAAATGATGTTCTCTCCTCTCACTTACTGTTGCTCATTCTGCTCTCCCACGATTGGCTTGCTGACTGGCGGAAATAATTTACCATTTTCTTTGTCAACTCAATGTAATTGGCCCACTTCCTATACAGATATTATGTCTCCTGGTTCTAAACTCACTAGCCATGAGAAACATCCTATTTACATTCACCATATCATGCCCTGAAAGAATTTTGTAAGTTGCAACGATATCTTTCATCCTGTGAAATTCAAGCCTAACACTGTCCAGTTTTTTCAAACTCTCCTCATGAGATAATCCTGGTCACCCCAGGGATTAGTCTGGGGAATATTAGTTGCACTCCCTCTTTGCCTAATATATCCTTCCTGAAGAGATAAAAATTGTATACCATACTCCAGGCTGGGTGATAAAACTGGCCTAGGGCTCAATTTCAAATTAAGTCTTTTCCACGTTACACCTATTCTGAATGTGTCCTAACTTTTAATTTGGTGCCAGCAGAACCACCTTCCAGATGCATTTGGGACTTTCATTGATTATTCTCTTTAGACACATTCAGGTAACCACAATGTGTATTGGAGCCCTTACCTTTAAACTTGCCCTCCTTTTAGTGCCTAGGATGTATAACAGTAATGCCCCTGGGGCTAACAGAGAACAGTAGTTCCATGAGGACAGGTATTATAGCTATTTTGTTCCAATGAAACCCTTTATTCGTCCACTCTTATGTCGAATTCTCACCCCTCCTCCAAATGAAGATGCATCCATCTAATTAACAGAGCATTTCCACAGTAATAGATACAACTGGATAATTATATAAATTACCCTTAATTTCTGTACTTGAACTCATCATATTCTGTATCGATTTAGGAGCTGAAAGTGCCTGGAAGCTTCAATTTCAGAACTGTAAATAAAATAGAGAATCAAGCTCACTGCAATAATCATGAATTTAGACCCATGTATGATGAAGGTTCATAATATATTAATGTTATTATAGAACTTGGGTTCTAAAATGGAGGAAAAGTTGACTTTAGTTTTTAGTTCTGCGACATTCTGACATATTTCTCTTCAGAGGTCAGAAAAGCATTTTGATCATGAATTCAAAACAACATTCACAAGTTGTCAAGTGATTTAAAATAAATGGACAGAAAGATACTTGGGGAGATAATTATTAAGATATTTGCTGACTTGTGTATTACAAACAAGAGAAAGGGCCAGAAACAGATTTGTGTTGAGGAAGTGGTCCATAACAGCAGAGATGCTATGATTAGCAATCTCCAAGCAGTCAGATGTGGGAATAGGTGCCGAAAAGCTTAGCAGTTTGTCTGAAGAAAACTCCAAGAGTAGAAAGTTGTGCCACAGTCAGAAAGAAAGGCATCCTCAGGACTGATGAAGATGTGGGTTTAGGGAACCTGTGTTAAGAAATAATAGTGAGTTGAGTTAGCAGCTTATTTTAAGGGTTTTGGGGAGAAATATTAACGGAAGAAAACAGTATCGAGTGAATGCACAAGAATTTGCTGGAAGCAAACAGATTACTGCTTAGCCAGCTGAGGAAGAACCTTTACGGTTGAGATAGGGCTACCTCTTCACTGAGGTTTGAATATTTGTAGGATATTGTTGAGGTAAATGGGATAAATTATCTTTTTTGATGAGTGCAATGAGAACATTCTAACAGTTCTTGTCCACTGTGATATGGGGTGGAATTTTCCCAGGACCTGAAAGATGTGGACCATGGTGAGAATTTTGGGAGAATTTTGTGAGATGTCAAGTGAGATCTTTCTTGTAGGGAGCAACAAGTTACATTTTCCAATTAAGTTGTGGGTGTCGATACAAGATTCTTGCTAGTGAGGGATTAACAGGGATTATTGCTCATTATCAGCCTCATTATGACTTCGTCTCTCCTACTTAATATGTACTCTCTTATTGTACCCCTGCCAGATAAAAACGAGATGCCAAGAATTCCCAACATGAAAGCTAGAAAGGGTACCTGATGGCCATCTTGCACACACGACACAAACATCTCAGGGCATGCTTCATGGCAGTGGCTCTGGCACCCATGCCCACAGATGCTGGCATTTGACCCATGCCAGCCTCTCTGCAGTATCCTGGTACATTTCTGATCCATTTACAATACACTTCTGCACTGTTGTCCTGCACTTTGTTGCACCCCAGCGTCCCTCATTGCAAGGCCGCTGCAAGGACAGCTTGTGCACAGGGCCAGGCGCCCAGTTCAAAGGCTGGAGCAGGCTACATCTCAGGCCTGCTCACTTCATCACTTAGTGTTCACTCACATAGCCCCGACCTGGATGCTCACAGCCTTGCCTTGTCTTATGGTTAAAATCAACCCCTTCTGCCAGAGCTAACAGCTTCGCAGTGTTTCTATTTGACTTGTCTTTCAGCATGGACACGAAGCCAGGCAACATGTCCTGGCTGTCAGCAGTGAACAGTCAAGAGGGTAGGCATATTGTCTTATGGCTTCAGGGAAGGTTGTTGGACTGGGGACCGGTGTGAGTGATCAGTAGTTTGCAAGCCTGGTCAGACCGCATATGGAAGTCCCTGGGTTGATCTACTGCAGACCTTTTACAGAAAGACTGTGATGATTATCTTTTTAACATTAATTCTTATTTTTCTAACTTATACTATGAATAACTAACGTAATCTAAACTTTTTTTCTTTATTTCCTTATCTTGTGTCTAATATTTGTACCTAGGTACTTTGTACCTAAGATGGTGCCATGATGGGCGACATTGTAAATGTTTCACTGTACTCTTGTACTTCTGTACTTAAGCACACGTGACAATAAACCGAATTCTAAAAATTCTACATCAATGTCACACCTACAGTACATGTCCACAGTTATCAAAACAGTGCTCCGACCAAATGGACATGCCTCAGAGTTGAAGAGTTTTTAGTCAAAGATAAAGGGAGCCATCCTTCAGTCTTTTGGCATCTTGAGGTAGTTAGAGTCCTGATCTTCCCCTTGTAGGGGGTGAGGAGCTAAATGCTGGGCACACCAGCACCCAGCTTGGCTCTTTCTGTCTTATTGTGGCCTATTTTCTTCTGGAATGAGACAAAGGGAGGGATTGAGTGAGATGACAGTGGCTGGCACAGTTGCTGGTGCTGGTGAAGGTAGGGGGAAAGGGGGTTAGGTGTCCCGAGTGTGTGAGTGAATGAGTAAATGAGGAGGCAGTGCAGAGGCCAGGCAGGGTTAGAATCGATGTGTTTGGTTGGGTAAGAGGAAGGATGTTGTAGGCAAGAGTGAGAATGGTAGAACATGATCCTTAGTGTGAATTGGTATTGTAGTAGAGATAGAATGAGTGTGAGAAAGTAGAAAGATGATGTTGGCTCTTACCCTGGCAGAGTGAAGTAGGTCATTGAACTTCTTCCCTCCAGTGCTGGGAGTTCCTCCCATTGGCTGAGACTGCACTGACCCAGTGGGAAACCTCGGACCAGGGTCTGGTGTTGGAGCCCCCTCCGCTGGTCATGGGGGAAGACGGTGTCCTTCCTCCACACCACTCCATCCACCAGGTCCTCTAGGTCCCTGTCTGTGAAACTGGGAACAGTTTCTTCCTTTCTGTCATGTCCAGGGCAAATACCACAAACTGTGCAGGGCAGCCCCAGATAGATGGTGCTTGTCCAGGCGGACAGTGGCCTTTTAAAGATGGGACCAGCACCAGGGATCCTGGGAAATACCCTCAATGGAGTGAGTACATCTGGCTACAGCAAGTGGTAAAACTAGGCTAGTACTGGATAGAAGGGGACACCATATGTGTGGGGTAGGTAGTTAATGAGTCAACCATAAACTGTAAGATGTAGGAACAGGATTAAGCTGTTTAACCCATTGAGTCAGCTCCATCATTCGATCATCGCTGATATGTTTCTCAACCCCATTCTCTTGCCCTCTTTCCATAATCCTTGATCCCCTTACTAATCAAGAACTGACCTATTTCTGTCTGAAACACACTCGATGACTTGGCCTGCTAACTTTCTGCGGCAATGAGTTCCACAGATTCCACCCTCTCACTGAAGAAATTTCTCCTCATCTCAATTTCAAAGGGTTGACGCTTCGCTCTGAAGCTGTGACCTTAGGTCCTTGTCTCTCCTCCCAGTGGAAGTATTTTCTCGATGTCCACTGTACTCAGGCCTTTCAGTATTCTATAAGTTTCAGTCAGATCCCTCCCTCATCCTGCTAAACTCCATCAAGTACAGACCCAGAGTCATAGGGACATACAGTATAGAAACAAACCCTTTGGTCCAACATGTACATTCCAATCAGTTTCCCAAACTAAATTAGTCCCACTTGCCTGCATTTGCCCCATATCCCTCTAAATTTTTCCTATTCATCTACCTGTCCAAATGTCTTTTCAATGTTGCAGCTGGATCTGCATAACCACTTCCTCTGATAGTTCATTCCATATGCACATTACCCTTTGTGTTAAAATGTTTCGTCTCAGATCCCTGTTAAATCTTTCCCCTCTCACCTTCAACTTGTACTGCCCAGTTTTAAACTCCTCTACCCTAGGGAAAAGACCTTTGCTATTCACCTTATCTGTGCCCCTCATGATTTTATAAACCTCTATAAAGTCATGTCTCAACCTCCTATGCTCCAGGGGAAAAAAGTCTTAACCTATCAAGCCTCTCCTTATAACTCAAGCCCTCCATTCCCAGCAATATCCTTGGAAATCTTTTCTACACCCTCTCCAATTAAATGGTATACTTCTCTCTCCATTGATGCTGCCAGACCCATTGAGATCTGAAATGTTTCTCATATGACAAGCCCTTTATCCCCAGGATCCTTCTTGTAAACCTCCTCTGGGCCCTCTCCAATGCCAACGCATCCTTCCCTAGATACAGGGCCCAAAATTGCTCGCTATATTTCAAATGCGGTCTGACTAGCGCCTTGTACAGCTTCAGCAGTACTTTCCTGCTTTTGTATTCAAGCCCTCTCAAAATGAATGCCAACATTTGTATTAGTATTTGCCTTCTTAACTCCCAATTGAATCTGCATGTTAAACTCAAGAGGATCCTGAACTCGTACTCCCAAGTTCCTTTGTGATTCAGATTTCCCCGCTTAGAAAATAATTTATGCTTCTAGTCTTCCTACCAAAGTGCATAACCTCACACTTTCCCATGTTGTATTCTACCTGCCAGTTCTTTGCCTACCCCCCTAACCTGTTCAAGTCCTTCTGCAGCCTCCTTGCTTCTTCAACATGACCTGTCCCTCCACCTATCTTTGCAAACTTATCAACAATGCCCTCAGCCCCTTCATCCCAACCATTAATGTGCAACGTTAACATTTGGGATCCCAACATGAATCCCTGTGGAACTCCACTAGTGACTGGCCGCCATCCTGAAAAAGACCCCTTTTATCCCCACTGTCTGCCTTCTGCCAGTCAGACAATTCCCCATCCATGCCAGTACCTTGCCCCTAACGCCTTGGGATCTTATCTTATTTAGAAGTCTCCTGTGTGGTACCTCATCAAGGGACTGGAAATAATGCAAGAAAAATCGCTAGGCCTTGCAGTGAAAAACCCTTAATGAAACTTGACAGAAATGACACTTACTCTACATGTGGGAAGATTCAGCCCATAATTTGTGTTTATGTTTTGTATTATACATTTTATGATTTTTTATCAAAGCACATTGGCAACCTCTTTTAAATATATACAGTGAATGACCACCATACTAAACAAAAGCAAAATTAAAATTTATGATCTATTCAATAGGTTTAAGACGACATGTCCATCAGGTAGGTTCACAACACTGAAACTACCTCAAAGGGGCATCTTGTCAAATTGACTTTTCCAGTGTGAAGGTTTTTCCAAGGGCAGCACATTGGCTCAGTGGTTAGCATTGCTACCTCACAGCATCAGAGACCTGGGTTGAATTCTTGCCTTGGGCGACTGTCTGTGTGGAGTTTGCACATTCTCCCCGTGTCTGGATGGGTTTTTTCCAGGTGCTCCGGTTTCCTCCCACAGTCCAAAGATGTGCAGGTTAGGTGGATTAGCCATGCTAAACTGCCCATAGTGCCCAGGGGTATGTGGGCTAGGTGGGTTAGCCATGGGAAATGCAGGGTTACAGGAATAGGGTAGGTGGGTCTGGGTAGGATGATCTTTAGAGGGTTGGTGTGGACTTGATGGGCTGCATGGCCTGCTTCCACACTGTAGGGATTCTGTGATCAGTGTGAGCAGGTATCAGGATTCAGCTGCTGGCACCACCCTGCCTCGACTGCATAGCTTTACGGGTGGATTTTCTGGGTGAACCATCCTTTATCCTGAGATGGTTTGAGTGTAGCAGTAAAGACCTTGCTACAATTGTATGGAACCTTGATGAGACAACACCTGGAGTACTGGGTCCAGTTTTGGTCTCCTTTTCTGTGGAAGAATATACTTCCACAGAGAGTGTGACAGAGGTTCACCAGAGAGATCCCTGAATGGTAGAACTGCCCAATGAGGGAAGATCGAGAACTCAAGGAAATTGGGATGAATGAGAGGCAATCTCATTGAAACTTATGAAATTCATCAGGATCTCGATAAGGGTTAGATGCTGGAAGGATGCTTCCCTTGGGTTGGGAGGGGCATGGTTAGGATCTGGAAACAAAAGACAGGGTCTCAGAAAAAGGGGCAGGTCATTTAGGACTGAGATGAGAAGGAACCTCTTCATTCAGAGGGGGCTGAATTTTAGAAATTCTATACTCTAGACGGCTGTGGAGGCTCAAGGCACCAGTCATTGGATTGATGTTGAAGGTATGAAGAGATATAGGGATAGTGTGGTGAAATCATTTCGCGGTTGAAAATCAACTGTGGTATAGTCAAATAACAGAGCAGGCTCAAGGGCCCAAATGGCTAACTCCTGTTCCTGTTTCCTTTTGGTCAAAGTAAAGTCCTGATTCAGTTTGCTGCTAAATTCCTGATAGAAAGCCCTGCAATGCACCTAGATTGGGAAGGAGGGACTTGGGTGGTGTGGAATCTAAATGCAGGGAGTCACGGTCTCAGGGAGAGAGTAAGGCTGTAAGAAGCTGTCTGTTGGACCGATTTGTTTTTGGTGGGGTGAGTCTGGGCATGGTGCACTGATGGCAGTTGTTGGATGTGATGAGGTGTGCACTGAAATTCTGTCAAACTCACACAGTCATCTCTCATAGTCATTTCCACTACACAGCACCTCCGCATGAGTGAGGAAAGAAGCTCCTACTTTACCTGATCAGTATCAGTGAAGGAAGTGCACTTCCTTTAATTAAAATCACTCCATTTCTCAGTTTAAAGAAGAACCCTTCCTTCCCCCTTTTAATTTTGGTTTTTTGGAGCAATTTTGTGAATGATAACTGGCGGCACATGGAGTTCTCATGATTAAACAGAGCATTAACAACTCAGTTCTGAAGATCTGTTAATTAGCAAAGCTGAAATCACTTTCCACTAATTAACTTTCACTTCTCGAGAAAAGGAACTTCAAAATATCACTTCAAAATTTTGTTGCTGTTTCAAAGGAGACATTTCTTGGCATTGAAAACAGAAAAGTTTTCAAACGCTTAGCAGGTCTGGCAGCATCTGTGGAGAGAGAAATAGGAGGGACATTTCATTTCATTTCAAGTGACCTTATAGAAGTTTAAAAATCATGAGGAATATAGATAAGGTGAATGGCAGGTGTCTATTCCCTAGGGTGGGGAATTTCAAGACTAGGGGGCATATTTTTAAGGTGAGAGGAGAAAGATTTGGAAAAAACACAAAGGGCAATTTTTTTTACATAGCAAGTCATTCGTGTATGGAATGAACTGTTAGAGAAAATGACAGATACAGGTACAGTTACAATGTTTAAAAGAAATTTGGATAACTACATGAATAGGAAATGTTTGGAGGAATACGCGCAGGCAGATGGGACTAGTTTAATTTGGGAAGATGGTGGACATGAACTGGTTGGACCGAAGGGCCTGTTTCTGTGCTGTATGACTCTAAGTCAAAACAGTGGATGTAGTAATTATTTTCCAAATAACCAGCTTTTATATCAGGTTTCCAGCATTATGCCATCCAAAGAAATTCCAAAATAGTATAGAGGTCATGAATGATTAAATGTCCCAACTTGACCATCTTTACACAACTACCTAATGAGGCCTGTATCCTGCTGGCCCTCACTCTCATGTTCATCTTTGTGTGGACCGCCTTCATACCTACCCTTGCATGCCCTTTCTCATACTAGTGCAACTTTGTGAATCCCACATTTCCATAAGGAATAATTTAACAACAGCATTGGCCTAAACCTGCTCCTATTTTGTCTGTTTAACAAATTATATGTGTGCAGTGCTTTCAACATAATAACTCATCCCAAGGCACTTCGCAGGAGGATTGTTAAACAAAATATGATACCAGGTCACATATTAGATCAAATAGTCAAAGATGTAGGCTTGAAAGAGTGGCTTAATGCCTAAATATCAAGTCAAGAAGTGTAGCAAGAAACTTCCAGAGCTGAGGGCCCTTGGCAGTTGAAGGCTAAGAAAGTTTGTTCTTCATTCACAGGATGAAGGCATTGCTGACTGGACCAGCATTCGTTGCCCATCCCTAATTGGCCTGAAGGCAGTTAAGAGTCAACTACATTGCTATGGGTCTGAACTCAAACGTAGGCCTGACTAGGTACAGATGACAGTCCCCGAAAGTGGGTTCAATTCCTGCATTGGCTGAGGTTACCGTGAACGTCTTACTTTCTCAACCTCTCTCCTCACCTGAGGCATGGTGACCTCAAGTTAAACCAATTGTCTCTTGCTCTCTAATGAGAGAGTGGGGCTATGGCTGTTTTGCTTATCCATCTTAGAGAGGGGTTGGGCTTCGGTTTAGTGTTTTATCTGAAAGAAAGCACCTCCGACAGGACAGCCTGCCTCAGTACTGCGCTAGAATATTGCCTTTGATATTGTGCTCTGATCTGATCTGATAGCTATTTCAGATGGATCTTTGCACCAATATATTAAGCACAATGATAGGGTTAGGGTTAGCCTAGTAGGGATAACATTCCCAAAACTTCACTGTGCTTCTATATGTGGGGCACAGAATTCCAACTGACTGCAGAGCCCTTTTGTTGTCCCTTGTCTCAAATCCTGAGGTTGTCTGTATAAATGTGGTTCTCTGAACTCCAGACCAGGAGGATATGAAAGGTGACTTCAAAGATGCATGTGCTAAAGCAAGAAGTGGAGGACAAAGGGAATAGGGTGAGGTGAATGGAAATGCTGAATTCAACCACAGGAGCTGTCCTTTAAAAATTGTTGAACTCAGTACACTCCTAGGATCAAATCTCGTCGTCCTTCCTTGCACAGAATATGTAGGCTGCCAGTTTAGGATACCTGCTAAAATTCCCTCACTTCTATCTGAAGAGAAGCTGACAATTCTTCAGGTATCCTGCTAACACCTCCCACCTCCTCCAATATTACGGAAAGAGTATTTGATCTTTCTCTATTGAACAGAATGCTGTATCACCTATCACCTATCACCTTCCATCCCAAGGAAAAGAAAAAAGCAGAGAGAAATTCAGATGTCTGAGAAGGAAAAACAAAATTAAGTAGGAGAGAAGAGGAGAAAGTAGGAAGGGATATGGGCCAAATGCTGACAAATGGGACTAGATTAATTTAGGATGCCTGGTTGGCATTGTCGAGTTGGGCCAAAGGGTCTGTTTCTGTGCTGTATATCTCTATGACTCTATGACACTAGTGAACCAGATGAAAATCAGCAATGATCATCATTAGACTCTTAATTCCAAGTTTTGTTTTGAAAAATTGCATTTAAGTTCCACCATCTGCTGTGGCTGGATTCAAACCCAGGTCCCCAGAGCATTACCTAAGTCTCTGGATTAACAGTCCAGCAATAATACCACTAGACGATTGCCTCCCTTTACAAGAGATGTTACTAAAACTGGAATACTCGGGAGATGAGAACTGGAGTAGTGCAAATAGCTCTGTGGTCTGTAGGGGTGATCTCTTTACAGACCTTGATCCCTCGAGGGAGTTTGATGAATTTGTCTGATGTCTTTTTCAAATTTGGACACTGTTGGTCTTTATTTTCTCAGACATTTTTGCTCTCTCACACTTTTCCTTTTCCTTATACTCTTCTTTGTTTGGAAATAAAAGTTCAGAAGTTGAAATAATTTTTCTTCTGCTCTGGTGTTTCCATTGTGATTTCATACAATTTCTAGTCACGTACTATAGAATCATACAGTCATACAGCATGGAAATAGACTCTTTATACCAACGAGTCCATGCCAATCATGTTCCCAAATCAAGCTAGTCCCACCTGCTTGCATTTGGTTCATATCCCTCCAAGATTTTTCAATTCATGTACTTATCCAAATGTCTTTTACATGTTGTAGCTGTACCTGCATTACCACTTTCTCTGATAGTTCATTCCACATATGAACCACTCTCTATCCTTTTCAAATCCTTCTCACCTTAAAAACATGCCCCCTACATTTGAATTCCCCACAACCTGGAGAACAGATCCTTGTCATTCATCTTATCCATGCCCCTCATGATTTTATAAACCTCTATAAGGTCACCCCTCAACCTCCTCTGTTCCAATTAAAAAAAAAAGTTCCAGCCTATCTCTACAACTCAAATCTTCTATTCCTGGCAACATCCTGGTAAATTTTTTCTGAACCCTCTCAAATTTAATAATATCCTTCCTATAGCAGGGTGACCAGAACTTGACTCAGTACTCCAGAAGAGGCCTCACCAATGTTCTGTACAGTCTCAACATGACATCCCAACTCCGATTGTCAAAAGTTTAAGCAATGAAGACAAGTATGCTAAATGCTTCTTAACCACCCTGTCTAACTGTGATGTAAATTTAATAGAATTACGCACCTGAATTCCAAGGTCTCTCTGTCCTATAACCTTACCCAGGGCCATACCACGAATTATATAAGTCCTGCCCTTGTTTGTTTTACCAAAATGCAATACTTTGCATTTATCCAAATTAGACTCACTTGGTACTCCTCAGCCCATTGACCCAACTGATCAAGATCTCTTTATAATCTTAGATAACCTTCTTCACTGTCCACTATACAGTGTGATCTTCTCTTTATCTATCCCTCCACTGCACTGAATCACAACACGTCTCAGTTTCTGCAAACTTCCTCTTGCTTTGTTTTTATGTTTTGTTTTTCAATGATTTGTTACACCCTGGATAATTGGTGAGATTTACAGGTGTGCATGGGAAAGCTATTTGTTCAGATCTGTCCAAACACAACATCTTGCTTTGGAGAGTAGTGAGAATGTTTTATTTCAGCACACAGATAATTAAAGAATAATTTTGCCATTCGCTCTTGTACAAACATGCTAAACACATTCCCATCTATTCCTTGATAACAAGGTGTAGAGCTGGATGAACACAGCAGGCCAAGCAGCATCAGAGGAGCAGGAAGACTGACGTTTCAGGTCTAGACCCCATCTATTCCTTGTTCTCTCTCCAATTACTCATTTTTATTGACTTGAGTTGACCTAATTCACAACTTCCTACTGTTGCATTTGAACACATGTAAGAACAACATGTATTTGTACAGCACTTTTAACACAATATGTCCCCCCATTATAAAACAATGTACCATAGCAAGTGACATAAGGGGTTATTAGAACAGCCAATCAAATTGCCAAAGAGATTGGCTTTTCGGGAGCGTTTAAAGGCTTTCAATGAGATTTAAGGAGGGGTATACAGATCTTTGATCCACGGCAGCTGAAAGTGTGGAGTGATGCTCCACAGGTACTCCACAGATGCTCCCAGGCCTGCTGAGTTTCTCCAGCAATTTCTGAAATTTAAATGCCATTTGGTGGAAGATGTGTATGGGCAGCAGTGTTGGGTAACATCAACAAGGTGCATCCTTCTACTCTTTGGTACTGCAGTAGATTTGACATCTATACTATCGAAAAAAGAACTGCTAATAGTGAATAAACAGCACATTAACCAATGCTCTTTCACTTCTCACTATGAGTCACTCATTTTCTCACACGCTGGAGATGATTTTCACTTGGTGAGATTGAGAGTCAGCAGAGATAGTAGGAACTGCAGATGCTAGAGAATCTGCGATAACAAGGTGTAGAGCTGGATGAA
>NC_063362.1:24787287-24819745 GCF_021869965.1 Rhincodon typus
GCCTTTCTGAAGAAGGGTCTAGGCCTGAAACATCAGCCTTCCTGCTCCTCTGATGCTGCTTGGCCTGCTGTGTTCATCCAGCGCTACACCTTGTTATCTCTTGAGAGTCAGCAGCTTCTTTTACACTGTTACCCATATTATGGTGATGTTGTGCAGTCAAAAATAATCAACACTGTCTCTCTCTCTCCTGCACACGGACATACACACGAGTAACTTTTGGTTTTATGTAAAACTAGTGATCACATGTTGGCACCCTATTTCATATCCCTCCTGGTCCATTGACTGCAATGGAAATAAACATCAGGAATGATCTATTACACATACACACGTGCGCATGCGCGCAAACACACCCGCACGCACACACACACACGTGTGCACACACAGACACACACACAAACACACACACTTTCTCTCTCTCATGTCTCCTGTACAATCTCTTGCCATTGAACTTGGGACCCCACCTCGGCATAAGCTTCAGGAACCCCAAGTTATTGAGTTGCCTTTCACAGGTTCCTGACACCTGATAGAATAATTCCAACTATCCCCAGAGCAGGAGGCAGTCTGAGCCCAGGCCGGCCTGGGAGATGAGTCATGGGCTGGAGGCCAGTGCATGGAGGCAGCGAGACCTTGTGCTCTGAAGGCCGGCTTGTACAGACTCAGTGAAAAGGACTATAATTTGAGTACTTTTAAAAGATACTTTTTACACTTATTCTGGACTTGGAATAATTCAAGTACTTTTTAAAACTTTGTATTTTTGTTCTAAACTTTGCTTTTACTCTTTCAAAATCTGTAACAAACACTTAAAGTATCTGTACCTAGGTAACCCGTACCTAAGATGGCACCAAAGCAGCAACATTACAAACTTTTTGCTGCACTCATTTGAGTGCATGTAACAATAAAGACTATTCTGCTCTATTCTCAAAATCCATTGGTAGATTACAAGGTCAACTGCCAAATCTGGCATCTTTTAATATGTACCTTTTTTTTCACCAGAAGAAACTGTTAAAAATATTGGATGAAGCATCATCCAAATGCAAAACAGGAGCATGCTTGTGATGTGACCCTCTGTTTGAGATGCCGTTGTTGCTACACAAAGATTAATTCCCATACGTTTTGTTGGACCTAAGCAACTGATTCAAGAATACACAGTGCCCAAAGCCCACCTTCCTGAGCTGATGGACGAATTGCTCTGGTCAGACACAGAGTACCACATTTTTTCTGATGTGTCTAGCCTTACTGATGGATCTACAAAAGCTGGAATGAAAAAAAATCATTGGGTACTCTTAAATCACAGTAATTGGATTGTTGGAGATACAAAAGTTAATTCGTTGCGCAACAGCAAGTATATGTGATATAGGGCAAGCACAGCTCGCTTTTATCTTCTGTCACCACCACCAGGTTTACCTTGCAGGACTTTTATGGAGAATAGAATGAAACAGTCAGTATGTGTGACCTCCTACACAATTGCTAAATTACCTTGAGTTAGTTATGTTTATCAGTGGCCATCAAATGCACCAGTCCACACCAGGGGTTATATAAACATCATAACTGGGCTCCAAACCACAGACTCAGTAATGCCACAGATAAGTATTGTTAAACTGAACATATTAGAGTATGCTTCTTTATTGCAGATATTGCATTAACTAGTTTTGAGTCTATATGCTGTGGGTTCAAGGCCCAAAACTAACGTTCAGATCTAGGCTGACTTGCTCCACACTGAGAGACTACCACACTGTTTGAAGGGCTGCTTTTCAGATGGGACATTAAAACGAGACTGTGTGTGTCCTTTTCAATGCAAGGTAAAGGATGACATGGTAAGGGAAATCTGTCCAATATTTATCCTCTAACAAACATCATTGATTGAACAGATTAATTGATCGTTATCACATTGCTAATTATGGGAG
Organism: Rhincodon typus; assembly: GCF_021869965.1. Classification (NCBI taxonomy): domain Eukaryota; kingdom Metazoa; phylum Chordata; class Chondrichthyes; order Orectolobiformes; family Rhincodontidae; genus Rhincodon; species Rhincodon typus. The sequence goes on from NC_063362.1 coordinate 24,789,192, forward strand.
TTGCCTGTACAAAACTTTTGCTGTCACACTTCTTACACCAAACATTGACTACACTACAAAAATATTTAATTGCCTTTACAGCACTTTTCCACATCCTGGGGTCCTGGAGGGTGTGACACATGCATATTTAGCTATTGCACCAGTAAAATAAGCCTGGTTGAACAACCATGCCTGCTTGCCACTTTGCTACCTCTGTCCTTTTCCAACAGTTCTTTCTTCACATATTTCATCCCACCTGTCCTGTTCAATCTTACTTCATGATCGTTGACCCTTTTTTAAAAAAAACAAAAAATTATCTTTCTGGCCTGCATGTGTTTCTCTAATAGATTCATACAGCACAGAAAAGGCCCTTCAGTCCATCAAGTCTGCACTAACATAACTACCACTAAAGTGCGCTAATCCCAACTTTCTGCACTTGTCCTTTATGAGTGCTATGATATTGAAGCACTCATCCAAATACCATCTCAGGCAGTGCATTACAGATTCCCACCACCTGCTGAGTGAAGATGTTTTCTCCCAAATCCCCTCTGAATGTCTTGCCCCTTATCCTAAAATGATGACCTCTCAACCAAGGGAACAGCTGCTCTCTATTCACCCTGCCCAAACTCCTCATAATCTTATACACCTCAATCATGTCCCCCCTTAGCCTTCTCTGCTCAAAAGAAAACATCCAAGCCTTTCTAGTCTCCCTTATAGCTCAATTTCTCCATCCCAGGCAACTTCCTGGTGAATTTCCTCTGTGCCCCCTCTCATACTATCACATCCTTTGTGTAGTGCAGTGACCAAAACTGCACACAACATTCCAGTTGTGGCCTGACCAATGCTCTGTACAATTCCAACATTACCTCCTTGTTATTATACTTGATGCCACAACTGATGAAAGCAAAGTGTCCCATATGCCTTCTTATTAATTACCCTATTCATGTGCTTTGATGGCTTCAGGGATCTGTGAATAATTATCCCAAGATCCTTCTGTTCTTCTCAGCTACCCAGTGTCCTGCCATTCATTAAATAATCCCTCATCTCATTTTTTCTCCCAAAGTTTATTTTTCCTCGCAGTTAAATACATCTGCCACTGGTTTGTCCATCTCACCAACTCATTTATATCTTCCGGTAACCTACAACCATTTTCTTCGCTATTAACCTTTCTGCCAATTTTGGTGTCATCTGTAAATTTGCTTAATATTCCCACCACATTTTCAACTATGTCATTTCTGTATATAACAAACAATAAGGCTCCCAGTACTGATCCTTGTGGTACATTGCTGGACCACTGGCCTCCAGTCACTCAAATAGCCTTCTACCACTACCCTTTGTGTTCTATTACTAAGCCAGTTTCTGATCCATCTCGCCAAGTTTCCCTCAATTCCATGTGCTTTAACCTTCGCAGTCACCCATGTGGGACCTTGTCAAAAGCTTTGCTAAAATCCGTATAAACTACATAAACTTCAGTCATCCATATGATCACTTTTTCAAAAAATCTAACAGATTTGTTAGGCATGACCTCCCTCCGACAAAGCCATGCTGGCTATCCCTCATTAACCCGTGCCTTTCCAAGTGGGTATTAATTCATTCGTTCAGAATTTTTTCCCATAATTTGCCTACCACTGGCAAGAGACTCATCAGTCTATAATTTTCTGGTTCATCTCTACCATGCTTCTTAAAAAATGGAAACACATTAGCCGTCCTTCAGACCTCTGGCACTTCCCCTGTGGCTGGAGTGGAATTAAAAATGTGTGTCAGAACCGTTACAATTTCCTGCTTTGCCTCCCACAACAGTCTGGGGTGCAACTCATCTGGGCCAGGGGATTTGTCTGTTTTTAAGCCCAACAGAGTCTCCAATACCTCCCTAATTCCTATGTCAAACTGTGCAAGTTCCTCACAGTTCCTTTTCCTGAATTCTGTACCTACATTCTCCTTTTCCAGAGTAGAGACCAAGGAGAAGCATTCATTCAACACCCTTCCAACATCCTGTGGCTTCACACAGAGGTTGCCCCTTGGTCCCTAATGGGCCCTACTCTTTCCCTTAAGGTATTTGGAAAATATCTGAGGATTCTCCCTAATCCTGTTCACAAGTCCTTTCTCACACCATCTTTTTGCTCTTCTAATTGCTTTCTTAAATGCCCTCCTGCACTTCCGGTATTCCTCTAGGACCGCAGCTGAGTTGCTCCGTTTGGAGTTGCTAAGAGCCCTACTCTTCTTCTCTATCCAGTCCTGAATTATCCTAGACATCCATGGTTCGCTGAACTTATTGCTCCTACATTTCCCACTAAAGGCTATATGCTGGGCCTGTACTCTCCCCCACATTGGTCTGCTGTAGAATTACCCGCAAGGTGCTGTTCCCAGTCTACTGTGACCGGATCCTGCTTTATTTTAATTAATTCTGCTTTCCCCAATCAAAAGCCGTCTTTTGCAGGCCGTCTATTTCCTTGTCCAGATTCAATTTGAACCATACTACATTGTGGTTGCTATTGTCTAAATGACCCCCCACTGTCACATCGAACACATGTCCAGCTTCTTTCCCCAGAACCAGATTCAGCACTGCGCCATCCCTTGCTGGCCTTCTACATAAACTAGATACAAAAAACTCCCCTGGATACGTTTCAAGAAATCCACCTATAAACCGTTAACAATATGACTAATCCAATTTATGTTGGGAAAGTTGAAATCTCCTAGTAAAATTACCTGATTATTACCCTTACATACCTCTGTGAACCGTCTACATACTTGTCCCTCTATTTCCTGCTGACTCTTTGGGGGCCTATAATACAATCTCAGTAAAGTAGCTGCCCCCTTAACATTCCTAAGTTCTACCACAAAGCCTCGTTTGAAGACCCTTCCAAGGTATCACTCTTATTATTGCAGTATTGACTCCTTAAGCAATAGTGGTACACCACCACCCTTTTTACATCTGCATCTGTCTCAGCTAAAGATCCGATGTCCCAGAACGTTGAATTGCCAGTCCAGCTCTTTCCTCAACCATGTTTCTGTGATGGCAATAATATCCATGTGTCAATCCACATCATTAACTCATCAGTCCTCGCATTAAAGTAAAGACCATCCAGCCTTGCTTTATGCTCTTGACACTCAACATAGCTGAACTCACTGTGACTTGCTTCCTTTTCTGTAGCATGACGTGTCTCTGTTTCAACAATATTCTGTGTCCCCACCCTCTGCCAGACCGTTTTAAACTCCTCCCAACAGCATTAGCAAAACTACCTGCAAGGATGTTGTCCCGTTTGTACATGTCCCACCTTCTGTAAATACGGCCCGGTGACCCAGGAATCTAAAACCCTCCCCTCTTGCACCAGCTCTTAGCCATACATCCATCTGATCAATTTTCCTCTTTGTAAACTTGCTAGCATATGACATGGGAGTAATGCAAGACCTCATTCCTCACTTTGCCCGTATCATTGGTACCAACATTTACCATGACCTCTAACTCATCACCCTCCCCTTTCAGGATGCCTAGAAGGTATCAGGAAGGCAACACACCATTCCGTCTTTGTCACAGAAACACCTGCCTGCGCCCCTGATGAAAGAATATCTAGAAAGGAGTATTTAGGTTCTTCTGGCACAGTAGCAATGTCCCTACCTCAGGGTCAAATGGTTTGAGTTGAAGCTCCACCTGCCCCAGAGATATGTCATTTAAAAGAGTTTATTAACATAACTAGAAAGGAATACTGGGGATAGTGAACTACTACAACTACAAGCCAGCAGTGGTTGATACCCAGAACTCAATAGGAGAACGGATTTATAGTTCCCTGTGTGTTTAATCTGCCTTTATAAAAGAAGGAATAACACTAGACATCTTCCAGTCCTTTGGCATTGCCATTTTCTAATCTATTTTGATAGATATGTAATAATGCTTCTGCTATCTTTCCTCAAAATTATCATAATATGCATGTGATCTGTCCAGATGAAGAGTTTTATCCTTTCCAGATTAATTATTTATCAATTATCTCTGCATTTTGTGTGTTAAAAGCAGTAATGTGTTTTTGATTTTTAAAAAAATTAATCTACCAACCTTTTCAGAGATGTTATTACACGCCTCTGGAGCAGGTGGGACTTAAATCTGAGCCTGAGCCTCCAGGTCCAGGAGAGGGACAATACCACTCTGCCACAGGAGGCCCTCAAGGACACCTCGTGAATTTGAATGTCAGCCTTGTGCAAGGGCCATTCTAATCTTCTCTGTATCATTCCAATTTTAGTATGTGTACTGTTTTTGATTATTTCAGATTCAATTTTGCCTCATCACTGTGTTGATCTCTGCAATTGGAAAGTAGTGTTTTACTGAGTTTTAAACTGTCACCATCCACTGTTGCCCAAACCTGGCATTTTATCTGATCCACAATCCTTTGGTCCAATGCAGATCAAGAAGACACCATGGTGTTGAGTGTTTATCAGTCTGTTGCATGGGTTTTGTGTTTGATTTGCCTCAGGGCAATGCAGTAATGACACGAATTTCTAGGTGGGCAATAGGTTTATTTACAGTACTGGACAATAGCTTTATGATCACAAACTGTCTGTACAATGCTCCAGCTCAGCATCTAGTGACTTCTCTGTACACTTTAGCTCTGAGTTAACACTCAGATTTAACTAATCTACCACAATAATTATAGATCAGTTACCAAGCTCACATAGTCAAGCACCGAGCAATTGAACACTGTGCACAGAGATAACAAGGTATAGAGCTGGATGAACACAGCAGGCCAAGCAGCATCAGAGGAGCAGGAAGGCTGATGTTTTGGGCCTAGACCTTTCTACAGAAAGATTTTCTGAACACTGTGCACAGCACAATTTGAAAAAGAATGGAGGCTGGATTCATCCTATTATTCCTCAATGTTCCCTTTTCAATCAACATCCCGAAAAAAATGGCTTAACCCATAATTTATCTGATGGCTGCTTAAAGTATCATGTTGTGCAGTAAAGGGCTGCTGAATTTATCCTCTTGATAACCATTTCAGCTCACAATCTCTCATACGTGAGGTATTTTGAGACATTTCAGAGAGCTATAATTATGGTTTTATATCAATGCTAGTCTTCAATCTGGCCACAACAGCAGAGGAATCTCAATATTGGAAAAAACCTTATTCTAATATAGCCTTCCGAAGCAGATGTGTGCTCTGTTCTGTAGGGGAGGAATGCAGTTTCTGAAGAATCAACAAAACTGAAGCTGCAGAGGTTATAATATGGAAGAGAAGAATAAAAACATGGGTATCATGATCCCGACAGTCCAGTCTTCATTAGGGATGATGACTGCCACTAGCTCCTGGACAGTGAATTATTTCTGGTACGATTTGCTTGTAAACTCCATTTTTTTGGAAAGTCGTTCCACCTGAGCATCAGCATTGCACCTTCTACCTTCATGTTCCCTCAATCCCTCACTATCAGCAGGAGACACATGGAGGTGCTCCTGGACTACCTTCAGGTTTTCACTCTTTGCAGCCTGAAGAAGAGGAGACTTGAACTTGTACAGGTCTGTTTAATATCTTAGGCTTGCCCCGACAACTCCATAGTGAGTGAAGAACCTTGGAAGGTCCAGAAAATAGCAATAACAATAATGTGAAAAGGCTTAGATAACCTGTCTAAGTGACATTGTTTGAAGGATAAATATTGCCCAAAGTCTTTGCTCACTTTCTGGTGCCTGGGATCTTTTATGTAGGCCTGCACTGAAATGCCAGCGTCAATTCTGCCCTTGTACCTGTCATGATTGGAACCAGGGCCAGCTGGATCTTATTGACTATGAAATCCTTGATTGGGGTTGTTAACCTAGTCCAATCAGGGAGCCCTGGCTGACAGATATAAACAGATGATTCGTAAGCATTGCCGTTATCAGGCTTTGCTTGTTAATATTTCAATGGCTACATAGGTGCTTTCCTGGTGGTGGAAAACAAAGTTTAGAACTATGGTGTCTTTTTGCTGTGTCACTACACATTCACACACAGCCGTGGGTGATGTGACAAAGAAATAAACAGGAGATTCAGCAGGTCTCCTCACTCTAGGGCCTGGCTTTGAGCTGGCTGGTCAGAGCCCATGTACTGTGTACAAAAAAATAAAGGGTGACTTGGCGAGGGGGTACCAGCCTCTGTGCAATTATTTCAGAGCCAATGACGACTTGACTCACAGACAAGGGGTGTGCACTGAGCTACCAAGGATTCCTTTGAGGTCTTTTGATGCAAGGTCTGAGTTGCTAAAGATTAACTTTACCTTCAAGCCCCATTGAACTTTGAGGGTTGACTCCAGGGAAAATGGCTACAGACTGTTCCATTGTACCAGGGTTGGGGGAAACGTACTGAAAAGCCGTTTGGAGAGCAATAGCTGGGTCTCACCATGCAGACAAGGCCATGACTAAAATTTGGGGCCGATGGTTAGAAAGTTCTGTTTCCATATATGATCTACACCTTGAGTAAGCAATGTTGTTCAGCCCCAAAGCTGATAAAGAATGTGCTGCATGCACAAAAATGGTCCACCCTATGCACGGATCAAACCATCCTTTCATATGGGACTCACGGACTTTAATTGCAATTCAGCATTGAAGAACCAACATTTTCCATCCAGTTTTCATTTGTCAAATGCTCCGTTTCATATGTATAAAGCTTGTGGGAGCTCAGCACAATTTGTATAAGCAAAATTATTCTTTTACCTCTGGGATTGGCCTTCAAATACAAGTCCAAAATAATCAGATGAAGGTCTCTTGCAGGTCAATCTCTGATGGCTCACCAGTTGTGTTTGGATAGTTATTTGCATTAAGCACCAGTACTTCGCTGTCCTCTGCCCTGAGATTGCTGAAATGATATTTAAAAAATGTTTCCAGAAATGACTAAATCTTAACCCCATAAGGTTCACTCAACTAACGTGGAAAAAATTAATAGCACACAGCGACACCAACATAATTAAAATACTCAAGGTGTTGCTGTTATATGTTTAAAATGTAAAACAGATTTTTGCAAGATGAGTTCTCAACACTAACCTGAGGCATCTTCAACAAACATCCGTCTGTGTATCAAACGGAGTGACCATACCCTGAAAGAATTTGTACTTGTATAAGAATCTTTTGTATTTGATTGAGTGGTTGATTTATTTTTGTCACATGTACCAAGATACAGTGAAAAGTGTTGTTGTGTGTGCTATACAGGCAGATCGTACCATACAAAGTGCACTAGCAGAATAGAGTGCAGCATACAGTATTACAGCTGCAGAGAAGGTGCAGAGAGAGAGATCAGAATTAACATTCAAGAGGCCTGTTCAAAAGTCTGATAACAGCAGGGAAGAAGCTGTTCTTGAAATTGTTCGTTCGCATATTCAAACTTCTATATCGTCTGCCCAATGGAAGAGGGTGGAAGAGAGTTTAACCAGGGTGGGAAGGGTGGTTGATTGTTTTGAATGCTTTCCCAAGGCAGCAGGAGGTATAGATGAAGTCAATGGAAGGAAGGCTGGTTTTCACATTAGACTGGGCTATGTTCATGACTCTTTGTGGTTTCTTGTAGTCTTGGGAAGACCGGCTGCCATACAATGCTGTGATGCATCCAGATAGGATGCTTTCTATGGTGCATCTATAAAAATTGGTAAGAATCCTTGCAGACATGCCGAATTTCCTTAGCGTCTTGAGGAAGGAGATCCATCGTTGTGATTTCTTGACCATCATGTTGACATGGGTGGACCAGGACAGATTGTTGGTGATCGCCACTCCCAGAAACTTGACACACTGGATCATTTCCACCTCAGCACCAGTGATGCAGACAGGGATGTGCCCTCCAATCCAATAGTTTATAGTGCATTCTATCTGTTCTGGAGTAATGCAAAGCTGACACTAGTTTTTAATTGTGAAACAGGCTTATGAGATTTTTTAAGTATCTCTGCAGTCATAATGTTTGCATTCATCCTAGCAGCTCAGTCTTCTATCAGCTGTTTTAGTGTCTGTTTATTTTGCTGACCCCACACCTAGGCTTAAACAGTCAAGCACACTGAACATGGATCAGTAACAGGGCTCACATTATAGAAAACAGAACATTAAATGCAGTAGTAGGTAGCTAGAGAAAGTCCTGGGAACAATGAGTTACATGATTGGGTAATCCATTTTGTAGTTGCTGGAAGAAAGAATGTTGATTGAGACACAGGGAGGACTCAACCAATTAATACCATGAGAAACAGAATTGAAGGAAGAATCATAGCCAGGACATCAGGAGAGTTCTTCCTCAGCTGGGGGTCATTGGATTTAATACATCCATTTAAATAGGAAGATGCAGCCTTGGTTTCAGACAACATTAAAATGATAGCACCTTCAACAATGCAGTACAGTACTTCCTTCGTACTGCACTGTTAGCTCAGATTAAATGCTAAAATTTCTCTAGTGGGGGCCTGAAAGTGGGTTACCACTGACTTCCTAACTATCACACTGTGGGTGGTTGCTAGAGAGACTGATAAATATACATATAAGATGAAAGAGATGCTTTGTTTTCTTGAAGGGTTACCTTAAAAAGTTTTACTTGCATTTCAGTCTTTTGGGCCTAATCTTCGGACACTCCGTTTGGAGGTGGACAGGCAGATCAAAGGACGTCCTACTGGGTAAGGCCAAGGTGGCCATTGAAGAGCGTCAGGCAATGGGACAAATATGGTTCATTGTACCTGACTGCCAGCCTCTCTGCTGTGCTTCTATCAGCACCTAGGTGCCTTTGGAGAGGAACAATATGCTTCAGACCTTCTGTGACCAGTAAGCACAATGGGGACTGGGTGCATCATCATTATCATCCCTCAAAATGCCGTTTTGATTTAAATTTCTAAGTTTCCTTTGCGATTTGAGTTTTGCTACAGTGATTTTCAGGGCATACCAATTCCAATTCTGCTTTCACAAACTAAAACAGAAATTTAAAAAAAAAGTCTCAGCAGGTCAGGCAGCATCTGTGGAGAGAAAACAAAGTTAATGTTTTGAGTCCAGTGACCCTTCTTCAGAACTGGGTTCAAAACAGAACTCCCAATTCTGTTTTGATTAGGTTAACCATTCAATATTAAAATAGTAGAAACTGATATTGGCAGGGGGCTTCAGAGGGAAGGCAGTTTTTGCTCTAGGTATACTTTAAGTAAATACTGGTACCTCTACATTGAGACAGTGGTCTAAAATATCTCAGGGTTGTGGGTGTTTGCATATATGTAGACCCCGAGACCAGTTACTCCTCATCACTAAATAAGGTTTTTCAATTTCTTACGCACAATAGGGCTCCTTTAGTTACAGCTGTGCACATCAGGCTCTCAAATAAAATTCTGTGGCGTAGTGACCAAAACCTCTCTCTTCACATACTCATTCTAGTCTTCTTCCTACTGTTACCTGTTATCCTTTCATGATTTCGTGATATCACAGTTTTCATCAATAAAACATGAAACACATTAGCCCTGAATTTGCAGTCAGTGCTATACACAAAAAAAAACTCAAGGCACAGGTTCAAAGGTGAGAGGAAAAGTTTGAAAGTGACCCAAGGGGCAACTTTTTCACGCAGAGGGTGGCACATGTATGGAATGAGCTGCCAGAGGAAGTGATGGATGTTGGTACAGTTACATTAAATACCATCTGGATGGGGATATGAATGGGAAGGGTTTAGAGGGATATGGGCCAAATGCTGGAAAATTGGACTAGATTAATTTAGAATATCTGGTCAGCATGGACAAGTTGGACTGAAGGGTCTGTTTCCATGCTGTACAGCTCTATGACTCTAAATGGCTGTTATGCTTTTGTTTGCCCACAGAGAGTTAAAATGATGCGACAGCCCTTATAAAGCATTTGTGAACAGGGCAAAAGTGGTGTTAAGTGAGATTAATAAAAGAAATGTGTTTCTTTTAATCTCTAATTAACAACAATTAAATATTTTAATTGATAGACATAGAAGCGTAGTAAATCAGAGCAGGAGTAGGCCATTCAGCCCTTCAAGCTTGCTCTGCCTTTCAATATGATCACAGCTTATCATCTAACTCAGTCCCCTGATCACGATTCGCCCCATACTTTTTGATCTCTTTAGCCCTAAGGACTATCTCTAACTCCTTCTTGAAAACATTCAACGCTTTGGCCTCAACCTCTTTATTTGGCAGAAAATTCCAAAGACTCACCATTCTCTGGATGAAGATGGGCCAAATGGCCTCCTTCTGTGTCATTACACTTCCCTGATTCTGTGACATTAAATGAGTGAGTATACACCACAGAATTTGCTTTCATTTGCCTCGTATGGGTTGAGGGCATCACTAGCAAGGCTGGCATTTGAGGACCATCTCTAAATATGCATACACTGACTGGCTTGTTTGGCCACTTCAGAGAGTGGATCAATGTCTACAACATTGCCGTGCGCATGGAGTCACATGTAGGTGAGGACACATAAGGTCTGTAGATTTCTACCCTTAAAGTATGTTAGAAAACCAGGTGAATTTTTATGACAATCAACAATGGTTGCATGATCACTGTTCAACTAGTTTTTCATTCCAGATTTCACTGAATCCAAATTTCACCATCTGCCATGGTGGGATTCGAACCTGTGCCTCAAGAACATTCATCTTGGTCCCTGGACTACAAGACCAGTGATATTGCCAATATATCATCTCCTTCTCAGTTGCCAGAACTGCCTGCCTTTCATATTTTAATGCTGGGTCTCTAGTCAAGGTACTAACAGAACACAACTCTGGAGTAGTAGGCCAACTGAGATGGCATTTTCTGGTGTTTGCATTTAACTGCATATGTGAGGAGACTGGAAGTCTTCGAGAGAGCTAATACTCTTACAATCATTCTTTCCTTACAGTCCATGTCAATGGGACTAGGTTTAAAAAGCTCACTAGATTGTCACAAGGTCCTTGTCACTAGGACAATGAAGGATGGACAATGAATGCTGGCCTAGCCAGCCACACTCAAATCCTGAGAATGAATTAAAAACAAAATTCCCTTCTCTTAAAATAGTACTGGGATCTTTTATTTTCACCTTACACAGAACAGATGGGTGAGGAACTTGATTTAAGGTAGCACTTCCCACAATGCAGCACTGCCTTGGCACTTCAAAAGAAGTTTAGCCTAGATTTGTTCCTGGAAAGAGGCTTCAAGTCACAATCTTGTGAGTTGGCAATGGTCATAGATCCCCACCCCACGCACCAGGCCTTGTTACCACATAGCCTGCCATTACACACCCCCTGTTGTTAATCACTAACAGTCCCCATTAACAACTATTCACCCTCCCAGCCTGATCGGGTCATAGAGACGTACAGCATGGAAACAGACACTTTTGTCCAACTCTTCCATGCTGACCAGATATCCTAAATTAATTTAGTTCCATTTGCCAGCATTTGGCCCATACCCCTCTAAACCCTTCCTTTTAAAGTTGGTCGTTACAACTGATTCAAGTGGCAAGGGAAATGGAATCTCATTTTAAGAGCTACACACACAGAGTTCCTGAGCAACCAGTGGGACCAACCACACTGAGATGGGCTATGTTACCTAAAGTTCATCATCAGTGTTGTTCAGTTTACTTAATGTCGATCAAATTGGTGTTATCTCTACATAAGGCTGATCCACAAAGAAAAAAACCCTAAATCTACTTCTAACAAAGGTGTCCCAAAGGAAACCAGCTCTATAAGATCTTAAGGTAGGCATGCTGCTCATTGTCTGAACACATTGATTGGTTTCTCCCTCTGCTAGAAAGCTGTGGATTAGAAGCAACTTAGACTCATACAGTTAATTCCATGTACTTTTCCAGCAAAATATGGGCAACATCACCAGAGACATTATCAAGATGTCAAAAGGCAAGACTGATTGATTTAATAAGACTCACAACAATATAGTCATGTTGGTACTGACTAATTATTAATTAGATTGACCTTCCCAGGACCTATAGTGAATTTTTGTTCACACAGCAGGTTTTTCAATAGCTGTCTAACCCACTTATAGCAATGATCTTGTAGAAGGTAAACAGGGTAGAGAAAGGAAAAGTGCTCCACTGCTTTATGGTAAATGATTACAGTATATCAAGAGACCACAGTACAAAATAGTAGAACATTAGGCTGATGTCAGGAGGTCCTTCTTCATATGAAGTGTGATGCCCCAGGCCCCATTCTATCCTGCCTCCCTTGCCCACAAAATTGGAATTCTTGGTGGCAAAGAAGAAAAATTGGAAACACAGCAAAACATTTCAATGTTGTGAAGGATGTGGACCAGGACGTTCATTTGAATGGATGGACTATGATAGCTTGACATCCTCTAACTCAGTTAGAGTACCTTGTGTAGCAGATATTTTCAGCTTTGGAGGAGAAAAATTGCAATCATCTCTGCCATTTACACTGCCAGGATGGAAGTTGAAAGGAAATGAACAGGAAGTACAACAGCACTAATGCCTCTGTGTCTGGATTAACGTGATACAATCCAAGCCTAAGAACCATCACTTTTCCCAATCTAGCACTGCCCTCAGAGGAGGGGTGCACTCTATCTCCCATCTTCCCTCATCCTGAATCAAACCATGCCATCGCCATCTCGTTCATTTGTAGAACATGAAAACAAACATATTTCGCAAACACCTCATTCCCGTCCTCCTACAATCAGATAGAGAGTGAGTGCGATTTTTTAAAATTCACTCTTGGGATGTGGGCATCACAGACAAGCATCTCTTGCTTGTTTGGAAAGCACTGATGATGAGGCATTCTGCCAAATGATTCTGACATTCTGCTCAGTGAGCCATCCAGCAGGATCCACCATCACCTTTTCACACAGGACCTTGACCTCTTTAGTTGCAGAGCACTGTCTGACGGACTTTCACACGAGATAGGTGATACAACACAGTCCAGCTACTTGGAACGCTCCCCTGTAACATGGCCAAACCCATCCTTCACAAGATTGGGGATAGGGAGAACCTCAGCACCTAGTGACAATTGAGTTGGAATTTTCAATCACGCGTAGATGACACCCCACCACTACAATCTGGAGAGCCCATTGGAAGTAATTAGGAAAGTTAATAAAATGTTATAATTTATTGCAACGACAACAAAGGTATAGATGTTATGCTTCAGTTATGCAGGGCACTGCAGAGGTCACACCTGGAATATTGTGTACAGCAATGGTCTCCTTATTAGGGAAACAATGTATAGGCATTGGAAGTAGATCAGAGAAGGTTTACCAGACTGATTCCTGGACTGAATGGCTTATCGTATTGGTAAAAGATTGCACAGGATAGGCATGTATCTGCTGGAGTTTTGAAGGGAAATCTGGATATAAGACCCTGAGTGGTCTTGATAGATTAGATGTGGAAAGGATGCTTCCATTTATGGGACAATCTAGATTGAGGGGGGGTCACTGCTTAAAATAAGGAGTCATCCACTGAAAACAGAGGAAAGATGAATGTTGCTGTCTCTGAGCGTTGAGAGTCTTTGGAATTGACTTCCTGAGAAGGTGGTGGATGCAGTGTCATTGAATATTTTAAGTTAGAGAAGGATTGATTCCAGGTAAGCAAGGGGATGAAAGGTTATTGAGGATATGCAAGAATATAGAGTTGAGGTTAAGATCAGATCAGCCATGATCGTATTGAATGGTAAGCAGGCTTGAAGAGCCTATTGGCCTAGTCCTGTTTCTTGTTTGTATGGTATCAGGAGTAGCACGGGGCAGCACGGTGGCTCAGTGGTTAGCACTGCTGCCTCACAGCGCCAGGAACCCGGGTTCAATTCCACCCTCAGGTAACTGTCTGTGTGGAGTTTGCACATTCTCGTTGCGTCTGCATTGGTTTCCTTCGGGTGCTCCGGTTTCCTCCCACAGTCCAAAGATGTGCAGGCTAGGTGGATTGGCCATGCTAAATTGCCCATAGTGTTCAGGGACGTGTAGGTTAGGTGGGTTATAGGGGGATGGGTCTGGGTGGGACGCTCCGAGGGTCGGTGTGGACTTGTTGGGCCGAAGGGCCTGTTTCTACACCGCAGGGATTCTATGATTCAAAATAACGAGTAGGTGCGCATCTGGATTTGAGGTTACAATCTGATGAGACATGATCTTATTCAATGGTGGAATAGGTTCAAGGACAGGAAGACCAACTCCTGCTCTGAATTCGTATCTTCGGGTTACCAGGGCATTAGGTGGTCAGCCTGTGGCCGACTTTGCAGGTCATTTCCTGGCAGAGCCATGTCCTACATGGACTCAAGTGATCTGGTCACTCAGAGACCGACTTCCCTGGGGTTGGTGGTGGTTGGGTGAGGGGAGGGGTGTGGAAGTCATGAGATGGGTGTCACTGGGAGAGGTAAGTATGGGGAAATCAGACACAAAGTTAGAGGCATGGTATCCAGTAACCAGTCCCCAGAAACCTGATGAGCTTCAGAGCAGAGCTGAACGAGGGGCCACCCCCAACCCTGCTAGCAGACTGCCTTGTTTTACCATTCAGGAAATCTGCCACTCTTCTTACCAAGTGGGCACAGACTATGATTGTGGTGATGGTTTGAAGAGGGCATTAAGTGGCCATTAACTGACCATGGGTGGCTAGCTGAGAAATGGGGCTTAGCCCTTCCTGCCCAGAGCTTCGTTCCCTTGTTAGTGGCTGGGTGACCACCCAGTGCCAATCCACCCGATTATCTTATACTGCCATCACCTTCCTGGCGCTTCTCAGGAGGGAATGATCCCTACCTTGGGGTCTGCATACTGAGAATCTATGCACAGCATGCTGTAGGGCTACACAAAGGCGCCTCTCAGCACATGAGCGACATTGGGTCCGTTTCTCCCTCTCTGTCCAAGGCACTGCACATGTTGACTCTGTGGACACGATCCATCTTTGACCTCCAGATTAAAGGGGAGTTTGCTCGCTTGACTGCTACGACGCAGGACCGGGGAAGAGGACAGCCCTGTGCCATGCACAGCAACATCGAGAGTACCTCACGCCTGAGTCTTACCTGCAAAGCTGTTACTCCCAGAAGACCAGTTTCTGCCGCTTTGGTGACACACCAGACCCTCCCCTGCACCCCTCCCCCCACATCCCCACCCCAGTCACTCCCATCTGATCCAGACAATATCCCCAAGTGTCTAGGCCCGAAACGTCAGCCTTCCTGCTCCTCTGATGCTGCTTGGCCTGCTGTGTTCATCCAGCTCTACACCTTGTTATCTCAATATCCCCAGTACGTTCAGGCTGTCTTACCCAACAGCGAAGGGAACAAAGAATTGGTCAGCCCAGTTCCCAAAGAATAATTCCTCACTGTTGCCATGATTTACCTTAGCTTCTGAGATTAGTTTGATCTAGTCATGCATACTCAGTCTGTATACTGACAGCAGATCCAAGCCCAAGAAGGCAACATTGTTCATGGCAGGGTTTGACTTGACAGCCTCCAGTGCCTGGGCTCATCACTCCAGGTACAGAACCCACCCATAAGAAGAGTCCTGAGTCACAGAGCTGTTCAGGATGAACCTCCACATAAAGAGAAAAAACATAATGTCATAGAATCACAGAGTTTTTGCAGCACAGATAGAAGCCATTCAGCCCGTTATGAAATGTCTCTCTTCAGACCGTCTTTGCAAAGACACATTCCACAAGGAAGTGGACAATTCTCTTCCACACTACAGCCACTTTGAGGGCAATGTGTGTGCATGTGTTTTTTTTTCGCAAATGCATACTTTATTCCAAAATTATTTTTAGGTGCGTTACAAAAGAGTTCACTTTGGACATTGTGCACAAAATACAATAAAAATGTGACCTTTCTCATTCAAGCGCTTGAAATGTTGGGTGCCTGAATCCAAATGCAACAAAGTGTAACATTTACTAAATACAGCGAGAAATGATTTACGTTTTCACAGAAGTTCTGGGGAGTTCACTGACTTAACAGTCCCTCTGTATATCATGGCAGAGATAGTAGCTGTACTTACTCCCCAGATTTTATTTTTGTACTTTGAGGGCAATGTGTGGAGGTGTCTCGCTTTCTTTATTCATTCATGGGATTAGGATGTTGCTGGCCAGGCAGCATTTATTGCCCATCTCAAATGCCCAGAGGGCAGTTGAGAGTCAACCACATTGCTGTGGGTCTGGAGTCACATGTAGGCCAGATCAGGTCAGGATGGCAGTTTCCTTCCTTAAAGGACATTAGTGAACCAGAAGGGTTTTACCTGACTATCAACACTGGATTTATGATCATCATGGGACCTTTAATTCCAGATATTTATTGAATTCAAATTCCACCATCTGCTGTGGTGGGATTCGAACCCGCGTACCCAGAACATTATCTGGGTCTCTGGGTTAACAGTCTAGTGACAATACCACAAGGCCATTGCCTGCCTGAGCATTACTGTCACACAAGGAAAAACATTCTGTCCTTGTGAAATTTACAGACACAAACAAATTGGAGCCTAGTTGGCTTTGATCCTTACGATGATGTTGAATAGGTACAGTATAATACTCCCAGTCACAGCTGGGAAGGAGGATGGGGTCAGGCTGGGTAGGGTCAGTGAAGGGGGGGTCACGGTGATGTATGATGTGGTCGAGAGAATTTGTGGACTGATGTTAAGCTGCTTCTTAGCACATACAAACGGAGCAACATCCATTTTAGTCCTCTGCCTATGACACCTATAATTCATCTAGGACCAATTTGCAAGTTGGGTCTTATTCAGGTATCTTTGGCCTGAAGCACATAACCCTGTGAGACTGATTTCTCTCCCTGCTTCTGCTTGGAAAACAAATGAATAAATTTCTCCCCCTGTGTTTTCACCGCCTCCTTTTCAGGGTGCATTCTTCTCTCTGGACATGATTAAAGATGCTAAGAGAGTACGGACTCTGCACAGAGGCTTGCTAGAAGGCCCAAAGAACGAGGTAATCAAATGGAGCAGAACATTAAAAAAAATCAAGTATCTGGTAATGAGATATTTTGTGTTCATTACAAAAAAATATATAATCTCAACAAGGCCCATGAGTGAAGACTCATTTTTAATGAACTAAGTAGCCATTTTAAAATCTGAAGAGCACGTCATTAAGGAATGTGGGGAAATGAAAAGATCTGGATGTCATTAGGGCATAGAATGCAAACCCATGTAAATGACTCTGACACAGAGTCTTATTGAAGCTCCTAACATGTACAGAACAATTCGCAGTGACAGTTCTGACAAAACAATGTCCTTCAGAAAATGAAGCAACTCTTATGTTCGTAAACCCAGGATTTACGAGATGGTCAGTTTCTCCTGTTCATTTTTTTTTCCTTTATTCATTAACAGAATGAGGGTGTTGCTGGCCAGGCAGCATTTATTGCCCATCCCTTATTGCCCAGAGGGCATTTCAGTGTCAATCATATTGCTGAGAGTCTGGAGTCACATGTAGGCCAGACCAGGTAAGGATGGCAGTTTCCTTCCTTATAGGACATGAGTGAACCAGATGGGCTTTTCCAACAATTGGCAATGGATTCATGGTCATCATTAGATTCTTAATTCCAGATGCTTTATTGGATTCAAATTTCACCATCTGCTGTGGCAGGATTTGAACCCAGGTCTCCAGAATGTTATCTGGGTCTCTGGATTAACAGTCCAGCAATAATACCACTAGACCATTGCCTCCCCATTTAAGGGAGGTGTTTTAACTAGAATGTCAGTCCAAAAACCTGTTGTACTCCAAATATACTTTTGAATCTACTCTTTTAATATGAAAGTAAAGCTCCCTCGACATTGTCCCCATTAAAAACACTCCCATGACAGGCAAAACACGGGGTTAGATTCAGAATAAAGCCACCTTTACCCTTTTAAACTGAATAGTGCAACCTAACCAGGTACACAAAGGACAGCCCACACTCCCTGGAAACCAGATTGAGCTCATAGCTTTGATTATGCACTGACATCCTGCAGTAAGGCTTCTGTATGAAGTAAAGAAAAATAAGGCTTGCATTTATATAATCCCTTTCATTTCTTAATTTGATCTAAATGTTAGACAGTATTTAATGTCCATCCCTATTGTTAAGAATCACTCACATTGCAGTGGGTGGGGAGTCACATGTAGGCCAGACCAGGTAAGGATGGCAGTTGTCTTCTCTATAGGACATCAGATGGGCTTTTCCCTCACAATCAACAATGGATTCATCATTAGAGTCTTAATTGCAGATTTGTATTAAATTCTACCATCTGCCATGACAGGATTCGAAGCCAGGTCCTGGGACATCACTTGGGTCTCTGGATTAACTGTCCAGTGATAATACTATTAGGCCATCACCTTCTCCTCATGACCGCAGTAGATCCCAAAGCTCTTTATTGCCTTGGAATAAATATTTCTTGGAATGTGGTCACTTGTTGCAATGAGTAAAACACAACAGCCAATTTGCCTATAGAACACAGTAATGTAACAGGAAATATCAATGGAATGGTGCATTAATAGTCTTGTCTGAAGGATGAGTACTGGCAAGGATGCCAACAATACCTCTCTGTTCTTCTTCAAGACACTTACACAGGATCTTTTGTACTCACCTGAGACAGCAGATGGGGTTCAATTTATCATTTTGTTTTTAACTGCTGTACCTACACCAACAAAGCAATCCAAATGAGCACTGAAATGCCAAGTTAGGTTCTGTGCCCCCATCTCTGGAGTGGGATTTGAATCTTCAGACTCGGGGCACAGCTGAGTCAAACTGGCAGGAAGCCTGCCTCCAGATTTTGGGCACCAAACTCATTGACAAGAATATTCAAAGTAACAGAAGGGATGAGTATCTTCAAAGCTGAATGAAGCTGGGGAAAGCAGCTTTCCACACTCATTATTCTCACTGACATCCTGAATCTTGCACAGTGAACATGGACGCACGTGCAACATTTGGAGAATGACTTTAAATGACTGATTTAATAAGGAGCAAAAGGAACGTACACATCACCCCTGCAGTCCAGGTAGTGCAGGAGTGATTATTTGGATCGTACAGACCAAGCTTCACCCCTGACCTCCACTAAATCAATTCAACTTAGTGATTCCACAATGACAACAATTAATTGCAGCCATTCTGCTTCAGTGAGGGCTGGAATTTGTATAATTACAGGTAATCTTACAGAATGGTCCTGAATGAGGTGCTCCAAAAATGACCAAGCCACACATCAAATTTAAATGTTCAACCCCACACCCCACACTGTCACTCTGTGTACCCCACACACCTCGCTGTCACTCTGTTACCCCACACCCCTCACTCTCACTCTGTGTACCCCACACCCCACACTGTCACTCTGTTACCCCACACCGCACACTGTCACTCTGTGTACCCCACACCCCACACTGTCACTCTGTGTACCCGACACCCCTCGCTGTCACTCTGTTACCCCACACCCCTCGCTGTCACTCTGTTACCCCACACCCCACACTGTCACTCTGTTACCCCACACCGCACACTGTCACTCTGTGTACCCCACACCCCACACTGTCACTCTGTGTACCCGACACCCCTCACTGTCTCTGTGTACCCCACACCCCTCA
Source organism: Rhincodon typus (assembly GCF_021869965.1). Lineage (NCBI taxonomy): Eukaryota > Metazoa > Chordata > Chondrichthyes > Orectolobiformes > Rhincodontidae > Rhincodon > Rhincodon typus. The sequence goes on from NC_063362.1 coordinate 24,808,589, forward strand.
CTCTCACTCTGTGTACCCCACACCCCACACTGATTGAAGTCAATCTCTGACAGAAGAAATGAAGACATGAGGAGGATGCCGTTCATGTCTTGAGTTGTTAGGATCTTGGAATGCTGTGCTTCAGAGTGTGGCGGAGGCAGGTTCAACCAAGGGAATTGGATTATCATCTGGAAAACGGAAAAACGTGTTGGATTACAGGGAAAAGGCAGGGGAGTGGCACAAGTAAACAACTCATTCTCAGGGCTGGCACAACCATGATGGATCGAATGGCCTTCATCTGTCCTGTGTCAACTGTTTAGCTCTGTGACACAGAATCTGAGATGCATGAAATATCAGTCAGGATAGGAATACGATGAAAGGAGAATGAAGTGAATGATGAATTAAACAAAAGTGGATGATGAAGGAGGTAATCTCTCTCTACAGGAAACAATTCTGAGCATGGTGTATGCAGTGCGTGAAACTCGGGTTTAGCTGTCAGACGCAGCAATAACAGCTTATAATTGAGAACTGCTGTGTACCGCAATCCAACACATAAATACATTCTCACAGAACAATAACTACATGATTTCATAATACCTATCTTTTCAGCAAATCCTACTCTGTGTGCCAGACTCTGTGCTGAATACAGATGTTTTGGTTTTCCGGATCACAAATAACTTGCTACCCAAAAATCCACCTCAGCCTCTCCAATCGGGAAACAAAGTAAAATTGATTAGATACGGCTGTTTTGCAGTTTTCTAAAAAAAAGCAGAATGTAACTCAAGCAGTAATACACCAGAGTCGGAGTGGAGTTGAAACCCATGACTCCAGGAATTACTGCATGGAGTTTGACAGGTTTGTAATAGCAGGGACGAGATGGGAAATGGACCGCTTTTGAATTATCAGGTGCCGACAGATCCATGAAAAGACAATTTAGTTCAACGACCTGGCTCTCCAGAAAAGGGTTCCTGGCTGATCGATGGTCTCACTCAGTTTGCAGCACATTGAACACTTTGCATGACCCTTGCCCCATTGTTTCACTGTGCGACAATTTCTCTGCTATGTCTCCACTCTTCAGTATCTCTACTTTTCCCTGATTCAAACCAACTGCAAACAAATTAATAAAGTAGCTCTCACAGTGTGCAGCTATTGAAGTATCACCAAAGGAAGTGATGCGCAGCCAATTTGCACACAGCAAGCTCCCACAAGTAGCAGTGTAATAATGACTAGAAAATCTGTTTTGATGGTATTTATTGACGATAAACAGTCCATTAGTCACTGAGGAGGCCGGATCTCCCTTTGTATTAGAGCTACAGAATTCTTTGCTTTGAGATAGCAGCCATAGGTTTAATATTTCATCCAAAAGACATCAGGTCTAATAACACAGCACTTCCTCACTGGAATACCTGTCTAAATTTTTTTGCTCATGTTTTTGGAAAGGTGTGTATAGAATCATAGAGATCTACAACAAAGAAACAGGCCTTTCAGCACAACGAATCTGCACCAGTCACAAACAAGCTCCTAACTATTCTAATGCCATTTATTACCACTTGGCCCATAGCCTTGTATGCCTTGGCATTGCAAGTGTATGTGGTGTGGAGTCAATGCCTGGCACGGACTGGAGGTTTGGTGCTGGTGTGGACTGGGTTGGAAGGACTGATATTCTGAATTTTTTATAGTTTTATTTTTCTATTTCTTGTTCCCTAAGAATTTGTACTTAAGAATCTGTGCCTTAAATGCCTTTGTACGTAAGATGGCATCATAGGTGGAGACTTGTACACTTTTCACTGCACCCATATGACAATAATTCCAATTAGAATTCTGACTTCGGAAACATGAATGAAAACAGTAGACTTCACTTACATAAAATATATTGTTGCGGCTGTACTTTGTGCAGTCTCAATTAAAATTTGCTTTTACTGGCCTTGAATTGCTACCTGCACCTCAATCCCCACTCACCTCCGAGATCTACCGACGGCCAGTTCTGGAGAAGAGTCATACCAAACTTGAAACATTCTCTCTCTCTCTCTCCCCATGGATGCAGCCAGACCTGCTGAGTTTCTTCAGCATTCTCTGGTTTTTTTTTCAGATTTCCAGTTTCTACAGCATTTTGCCTCTGCTATTGCAGTCTCTGTCTGTGTGTGAGCTGATCTCTGCCAGGTAGTGGATAGAAATTGCAATTTACCTCAGTGCCTTGATACAGTAAAGAACTGATGACTGTGGAAGAAAAGAAATGTGTTGAAACCGTGCCAATAAATGCGAACAACTAGTCAGATGTCCCCTTCAGGACAGAGAAGTATGTGGCCACACAGCATTTGAAGTAGAGCTGGAGGTCAGTGCACCGGGTAAAATGATAGTAATCAACAGGGCTGGTACAGTGTAATGAAGCACAATAACTCGATTAAAAATGCAGCAGATTCCTTGACTCCTCCATACGTACTTTGCTTTGAATTGCGCTTTATGAAGGATGGAGACAACAGTTAGTTGGACTCACGAGAGTCACTATGACACAGATCAGTGACTCCAGCACCTTGGGTAGACCATTGCATTTGTTGGCATTTATTGCACTGACTGAGCCTAATATGCCAAACTTGATACCAAGGTGATGATGCTTATCGCAAATGGAATCATTCCCCACACAGTATTTTCCTTTTGGGATGCATTCCAACAAAATCAAATATCAAAGCAAGCATTGCATTTGTAAGTGTGTTGGATGGAGACTGGTTCAATCAAGGCTGTTCCTCAAGATTCTGAAGGCCATGGCATTCACAGTTGTTTAATCGACTGAAATGGTTTACAATAGTTGTTTCTATCAGGGGAAAAGAGATGCTGAAAAGAAAAATGAAAGTCTACAGGGAGTCATTTCAGTTTAAAAGTAGTTACCCAAAGTCTGAATAAAAAGTTACTGGGTGTGAAAGTGCTGTGTGAGATTGAAATATTGAATGCCAATTTCCGCAAATCACATCGAGGTGTGTTTGAAATAAACAGCTTAATGCCTTGGTGCCAGCAACAGACAAAGAAATCGTGTATGTTTGTTACTAGCTTTAACTCCATAATGACCAGACTGCACATTAAATAAATGACTGTTTTGTAACTTCTTCATTCAGGAACTGCTCTGCTGATATCACTAAAGGGGAAACGGACATCAACACCTAAACCACATCTGTCAGTTTCACAGCCAAGACTCAGGGCTGGCTGATTCGAGAAAAAGCCAGCTGAGTCACCTACATACCTCTGCAATATCATATTTGTTAACCAGGATTGTTAACCAGGTGCCTCAATCTTAAGCCAGGGGTGTGGGCTGGGGCGGACAAAGTTAGAAATCACACAACTCTCAGGACCGTGACTTGAAAGGAATTCGGGGATTTACACATACATATTAATCAATTAAAACCTTCTAACTGATTAAAGGTTTAACAGCATCTGATGTTTGTTTAGTACATCCTCATCAATGGTGCGAACCTTTGATCTTTTACTTATCAATTCTGTGTCTGATACCACCTCTCTCACTAACACCTGAAGAAGGACTGAGGTTTCCAAAGCTTATGTTTTCAAATAAACCTGTTGGACTGTAACCTGATGTCTTGTGATTTCTGACTAAAGGCAGGGAGACCACTAAGCTGCACCGAGCTCCTCTGCTTCGGTGATGCCATTGGAACCACCCGACAAATGGGCAGTTTAAGGTGTTTGAAGTATCCTTAAAAAAAGCAAGGAATTCGCTTTCAATATTTGTTGCCATGTTGGTCAAGTGACTCCTCTCAATGAAAAGCGCTGTTGTGTGTTTTTATTTGCTTTTAAATAGCAGGGTCTGAAACAAAGATTGGCATTTCTTTATTGAGATGAGCAATTTTATGTCTAGATAGTAAAGCTGCATGGGATCAAAATTAGTCAGTCAATACTGTTTAATTACTTCAAATGAAGAATTGTGCATCAATGCCTGAAATGAGCAGACAGCCAAACCTCGAAGGGCGAAATACAATGATGTGAATGCCAGTCATGTTGGCGTCCTGCCAGTGAGAACATCTGTTTAAAGTGAACACTGGTAGAGACAGTAATTTATTCTCCAAGCAGTCAAAACAATTTGTTTAATAGAAATGAAGGGCACAGTTTAGCCCTCTGACACGAGGTGGCAGGTGGTGTTGGCAGAGAATGCAGCACAGACCACTAATTTCATGTCTTTGCTTGTAGCTGCTTCGAGCAGCTCTGCCTTCACATTTAATTTCTCTCTCTGGTCTCAGCTCTTCATTGTTTTGTTTCTGTGATCTGCAGATGACCAAGGGAATCTGGGTCTGCTTACTGTACAAGCAAGCCCTGACAATATTAGGTGCATTTGTACGGTGAATCAGCTCAATGGGTAAGAATAGGTACTGGACCATTACATCCACTTTCACAAGAGAGTTGCTTCTCCCAAAATGGTATAGAACCCTTTTAAATTGAACTGTTTTCCAAAATTCTCCAACAATTTTTCAAGGCCATTCACACTCTGTAGCGAAAATGCTTTGCAACCTCCAGTCTCAGGTAAGATGAACCTGCACCAAGATGTGGGCATCCATCTTTCATATATTCTGGATTTATTATTAATTCAATGATTAATAATTATTATATTAAGAAGGAATGGGTAATTCATCTTCCCTCCCTCTTTATATGTTTTATTTTTAATTTTGCCCACAGGAAGTGGATGGCATTGGCTAGACCAGTAATTATTGTCTGGAGGGAAGTTAAGAGTCAACCATGTTGCTGTGGGTCTGGAATCACATATAGGCCAGAGGATTTCCTTCCCTGAAAGACAGTAGTGAACCAGATGGATTTTTGTGACACTGATCACCAGTTTTTCTTTTCTTGAATTCAAATCTTACATTTTACCATGGTGGGAATTTGAACCCATGTTTCCAAAACATTAACCTTGGGTCCAATGACATTACCACTGTCCCTGCCATGGCACATATGGAGTTGTAAGTCTCACCATGGATACAAATTTTCCTGCACATGGTAGGTGTAGCAAAGCTGAAAGCCCTATTTTTCATAAATAGGGGAATAATGACCAGCATTTTACTTCATTTTCCTTTATTCCTTTTGTTCTTTTATCTAATGGGAGACAGTGGCTATGTTGATGGATTAGTAATGAGTAAAACCACAGCAGATGGTGGAATTTTAATTCAAGTAAAAGCTAATCTCAGTCTTGGTGACCATGATAACTACCATCAATTAATGGAGAAACCCATCTGGTTCACTAATGTCCTTCAAGGAGGCAAATCTGCCATCTTTACTAGGTCTGGCCTACGCATGACTCCAGACCCACAGCCATGTGGTTGACTCTTAACTGATCACTGAATTGGTGCTAGAAGGCCACTCAATTCAAGGGCAATTGGGGGTGGGCAACAAATGCTGATCTTGCCAATGACACACATGTCCCATGAAAGAATGGTGAAAAATAAAACCCCTCTCAATTATCTCTTAAAAATGTTGACTTCAGTGTGGTATAATCATTACCTGCCATCTAATTACTGCCCAGGAGCAGAATACAAACATACACCAATGTCACACTACCAGAAACGGCCATTCATATTTACTAGCCTCAATTTGTAAACCAGAACTGCCTATCATTGAATGGCCCTTGACATGAAATGTCCTCACCTAACATCCAAACGTGTGAATTTTTCAGCAGGAGCGGGAAGCCTGGCTGATCTTTAAAACAACACAATTCCCCAAGCAGAACTGCTAAATCACTGTTTCATTGCAAAGCCTCAGTATTGAGTGGTGAAAAATACAACCCTGAAAATCAGACATTTTTCTTTAGCTAAAGGTATTGAGAAGCAGGATTGGTTCTTTGTTTTAATAGTGAAGGCAGCCAGATGATACCAACCAGGCTCAAAATGCAGCAGTGTCTGTCTTTGCTGTTTTGCAATTACCTGTTATCGTTATTCAGAGCTTCCAGCACAATGCACACAGATCTGGTATTCAATAAAACACGAAGCTTTCCTACTTCCTTGCAAATGTGATCTTTTTAGCTCTTTTATTCAACTATGTGTCAACATTCTGAAGTAAATTGGAATAAATATGCCTCTCAGGATCAGAGAGGAAAGGACAGGCCATTTAAAGGCTGAAATGAGGAGGAATTTCTTCAGTCACAGAATGGAAGATCTTTGAAATTCTCTGTCCCACAGGGCTGGGAAGGCTCTGTTGTTGCATATTTTCATGACTGAGATCAATAGATTTCTACATATTAAAGTATCAAGGGATACAGAGATAGCGCAGGGGAAAGTCCATAGAAAATTAGTAGAAAATTAGCCGTGATCTCATTGAATGTTAAAGCAGGCTTGAAGGGGGCGAATGGCTTCCACCTTTTATATTCATTCATAGGATGTGGGCATCGCTGATGAGGCTAGTGTTTATTTTCCTAATTGCCCTGGGGACGTTGATGGTGAATGGACTTCTTAGAGTGCTGCAGTTCTTGTGACGAAGGTACACTCACAATGATGTTAGGGAGGAAGTTCAGGGTTTGGACCAAGCAACTATGAAGGAATGGACAGTACAGTACCAAGTCAGGGTGGTGAGTGGCTTGGAGGAGGATTTGCAAGTACTGGTGTTCCCCTGTATCTCCCGCCCTTGTCCTTCTAGATGGACATGGTCATAGATTTTGAAGGTACTGTCTAAGGAGCCTTGACTAATTCCAGTTCTGCTTGTGCTCCTTGGTGCTACACTCAGTTAATTTTGCCTTGACATCAAGGGCAGTCACCCTCCCCTCCCTTCTTGAGTTCAGCTCTTTTGTCTACATTTGAACTAAGGCTGTAAAGAGGTCAGTAGCTGAGCGACCCTGGTGGAACCCTAGCTGGGTGTCACCGAGCAGGTTATTTGTTGAATAAGCACTGTTGACAAACCCTCCCATCACTTATAATCAGGAGTGGCCTGATAGGGCAGTAATTGGCCAGGTTGGATTTGTCCTGCTTTCTGTGTGCAGAACTGACCGACTACCTGGCTGACAGACTGACCGTCTATCTATCCAGTTATCTGCTTGACTAACTGGCTAACTGCACAGAGGGTAAGATGGAAAGCTTTCATATTGGACAATCATGTCATAGAATCATAGAGTCCTACAGCACAGAGACAGGCCCTTTGGCCCAAACTGGTCTATGCCGACCAAAATGTACATCCACGCTAAGCCCATTTCCCTGCACTTGGCCCATATCCTTCTAAACCTTTCCTATCCATGTGTTTGTCCAAATGCTTTTTAAATGTTGTTAATGTACCTGCCTCAACCACTTCTGCTGGCAGCTCATTCCACATGTGTACTACCCTCCGTGTAAAAAAGTTGCCCCTCAGATTCCCATGTATTCTTTCCCCTCTTACCTTAAACTGATGCCTTCTAGTCCTCGATACACCAACCCTGGGAAAAAGACTGAGTGCATTCACCCTATCCATGCCTGTCATGATCTTATACACTTCTATAAAATCCACCCTTAGTCCCCTGTACTCCAAAGAAAAAGTCCTACCTTGTCCACCCTCTCCCTATAACTCAGTCCCTTGAGTCCTGGCCACATCCTTGTAAATTTCTTCTGCACTCCTTCCAGTTTAATAACATCCTTCCTATAGCAAGGTGACCAAAACTGAATACAATACTCCAAATGCAGCCTCGCCAACGTCATGTACAAGTGCATCATAACTTCCCAACTTCTGCATTCAATGCCCTGACTGTTCAAAGCCAGTGTGCAAAAATGCTTCTTCACTGCCCTGTCAACCTGTGACTCCACTTTCAGACATCCGTGCACCTGAACTCCAAGGTCCCTCTGTTCCACTACACTCCTTAAGGCCCTACCGTTCACCATGAAAATCCCACCTCGATTTGACTTTCCAAAATGCAACACCTCACACTTGTCTATATTAAACTCCATTTGCCATTTATCGGCCCACTTACCCAGATGATCAAGATCTGCTGCAATTTCTGATAACTTTCCTCACTGTCCACAATACCACCTATTTTCATGTCATCTGCAAACTTACTAATCATGCCTTGTACATTCTCATCCAAATCATTGATATAGATAACAAACAGCAATGAGCCCAGCACCAACCCCTGAGGCACACCACTAGTCACAGGCCTTCAGTCCAACAAGCATCCTTCTACTATTACCTGGCCAACATCTCTGTCTCCGGCTTGCTACAGTGTTCCAGTGAAGGCCAGCGCAAGCTGGAGGAACAACACCTCATTTTCCGCTTGGGGACCCTACAGCCCTCCGGACTCAATATTGAGTTCAATAATTTTAGGGCCTAAACTCTCCCATGACCCAGCCCCCCACCCCACACACCAGGCCTTGTTACCACATAGCCTGCCACTACATACCCCCTTTTGTTAGTCACTAACAGTCCCCATTAATAACCATTCACCCTCCCAGCCTGATCATTAGCAACTCCTTTGTCTGTCCAACTGTCTTTCTCTCTCTTTGGGCTCTATCCTATCGTTTACTCCCTAACCCACCCACCTCCCTATTTTCTGCATATAAACTGACGTTTTCCCAGCCACAATCAGTTCTGAGGGAGGGTCACCGGACCCGAAACATTAACTTGGTTTTCTCCTCCACAGATGCTGCCAGACCTGCTGAGCTTTACCAGCAACTTTGTTTTTTTCCTTCCACTATTACCCTCTGCTTCCTGCCATCAAGCCAATTGTGTATCCAATTTGCCAGCTCTCCCTGGATTCCATGTGATCTAACCTTCCAGAGCAGCCTACCATGTGGAACTTTATAAAAGGCCTTACCGAAATCCATATAGACTACGTCTACTGCCCTGCTCTCATCAACCTTCCTGGTCACTTCAAAGAACTCTAACAAATTTTTGAGGCATGATCTCCCACACACAAAGCCATCCTAATCAAACCCTGTCTTTCCAAATGCGTGTATATCTTATCCCTCAGAATCTTCTCAAGTAACTTACCTACCACAGATATTAGGTCTACTGGTCTGTAATTCCCAGGTTTTCCTTTGCAGCCCTTCTTGAATAAGGGCACAAAATTCCAATCATGTGTTGTGATATCATCTAGCTGTCCTTACTTTCTGTGGTCTGTGCAATAATTCAACAACAACTTTCCTTTGCAACATTTGACCTGATGTCATGAGACTTCATGGGTCCAGACTCAATGTTGAGGACTTCCAGGGCAGCTCCATACTGATTGTACAGCATTGTGCTGCCACTTCTGATGATTCTGTAATAATAGTCGGGCAGGACATATCCAGGGATGGTGATGGTGGCGTCTGAAACATTGTTTGTAAGGTACGATTCTCTGAGTATAACACACTGTCCATAAAGTCATACAGCACAGAAACAGACAGTTTGGTCCAACTCACCTGTGCTGACCAGACGTTCCAATCAGACCTAGTCTCATTTGCCAGGACTAGGCCCATACCCCTCTAAACCCTCCCTATTCATATACCTATCCAAGTGTATTTTTAATGTTGTAATTGTACCCTCCTCCACCACTTCCTCAGGCAGCTCGTACCATATATGCACTATCCTCTGCACGACAAAGTCACCCCTCAGATCTTTTGAAAATCTTTTCCCTCTCACCGTAAACCTCTAGTTTCCCTCTAGTTTTGGACTCCCTCACCCTAGGAAAAAGACCTTGGCTACTCACCCTATCCATGCCCCTCATGATTTTATAAATCTTTATAAGGTCACCCCTCAGCTTCCAAACCTCCAGCCTATTAAGCCTCTACCTAGCTCAAACCCTCCAGTCCCAGCAACATCCTTGCAAGCCTTTTCTGCACCCTCTCAAGTTTAAAAACATCCCTGCTATAGAAGGACGAACAGAATTGAATGCAGTATTCCAAAAGTGGCCTCACCGATGTGTAAAACCGTAACATGACGTCCCAACTCCTATACTCAACGTTATGACCAATGAAGGCAAGCGTGCCAAATGCCTTCTTCACCACCCTGTCTCCCTGCAAATCTACTTCCAAGGAACTATGCACCTGTACCCTAGGTCTCTTTGTTTGGCAACACTCCCCAGAGCCCTAGCATTAACTGTATAAGTCCTGCCCTGGTTTGCCTTACTAAAATGCAGCAGCTCACATTCATCTAAATTAAACTCCATCTGCCACTTCTCAGATACACTCGGAGACAATCTTCTTCACTGACCATTACACCACCTATTTTAGTGTCATCTGCAAACTTACTAACCATACCTTCTTTACTCACATCCAAATCATTTATATGAATGACGAAAAGCAACGGGCCCAGCACTGATCCTTGCGGCACACCGTTGGTACCAGGCTTCCCATTCAGAAAACAGCTCTTCACCACCACCCTCTGTCTCTTACCTTCAAGCCAATTTTGTATCTAATTGGATAGCTCCCCCTGGATCCCACATGATTTAACCTCACTAACCAGTCCCCCATGTGGAACCTTGTCAAACACTTTGCTGAAGTCCATATAGGCAACTTCTATTGCTCTGCTTCATCGATCTTCTTTGTCACCTCTTCAAAAAACTCAGTCAAGTTAATGAGACATGATTTCCCATGCACAAAGTCATGCTGTCTATCCCTAATCATTCTTTGCCTTTCCAAATGCATGTAAATCCTGTCCCTCAGAATCCCCTCCAACAACTTACCTACCACTGATGTCAGGCTCACTAGTCTATAGCTCTCTGACTTTTCCTTACCAACTTTCTTAAATAGTGGCACCACATTAGCCAACCTCCAGTCTTCTGGCACCACACTGTGGCTATTGATGATACAAATATCTCAGCAAGGGGTCCAGCAATCTCTTCCCTAGCTTCCCATAAATTTTTGGGAAACACCTGATTGGGAACAGGAGACTTATCTACATTTATGCGTTTTAAGACCTCCAGCACCTCTTCTGTAGTATGAACTATTTTCAAGACATCAATATTTGTTTCCCCAAGTTCCCTAGCTTCCAAATCTTTCTCCACAGTAAATACTGATGCAAAATATTTGCTTAGTATCCCACCCATCTCCTTTGGTTCCACACATAGGTGGCCACTTGTTTGATTAATCTGTGGAATAGATCTCCCAGTTTTGGCTCAGTGCCCAGTGTTTGCATGAATGACTTTGCAAAGTCAATATGGCTGAGGGCGCAGTTGCCATTTCTGGTGCTTTGGTTGGTGCTGAGTGGTCCATCCAGCTTCATTCCTCTTATTAGACAAAGTAACGGTTCAATAGGACTAAG
>NC_063362.1:24820145-24833653 GCF_021869965.1 Rhincodon typus
CCATCCCCGCCTCTTCGACCTGTTTGTTTCCTCTCCACCTATCCTCTCCTCTATCCCTCTTCTATCCGCCTCCCACTCTCTCCCTATTTATTTCAAAACCCCCTTCCCCTCCCCCTTTTCTGATGAAGGGTCTAGGCCCGAAACGTCAGCCTCTCTGCTCCTATGATGCTGCTTGGCCTGCTGTGTTCATCCAGCCCTGCACCTTGTTGTCTCGGATTCTCCAGCATCTGCAGTTCCTACTATCTCTGGTTCAATAGGACTAGTTAGGCCATTTCAGACGATGCTTCCCCTGTCCTAATTTTTACATTCTTATATTATATTTAAAAGCCAGAAACATTTTGGTCCATCTAATCTTCCCTTCCATAGAAATGTGCAATTTCTCCCAATCTTTGCTTCTTTCATGACTCCAGTGATGTTTCCCTTCATTATCCAGCCCAGAGGCTACATCTTATATTTATAACTTACGTATAGAAGTATCTCTTGGCATCAGACTTAAAAGTACCTTTTACCAGCTTGTACCATGTCCCTTGGGGGCTATAGCTGTGATCAAACTTAAAATAGGGTTCAGCATTAACTTTGTCATCTTTCATATCCCAAAAGTCTGCTCTCATCTGCTTCCTTTCAAGTCTGAAGAATGTGCATTCTTTAAAAATTCCTTCAGAACTCAGTTCTCTGGCACTTGAGGATCAGCCTCTCAGACCATTTTGTCTTCCATTGCTGCCCTTCTTGTGCCTTGTTGAGTAAATTTTACACTTACAAAATGAGACCAGAGCATTTCACAGCTTCAGCACCAATAGCCAATATCCCAAACCTTCTGCAAGCAGTTGTGGATCTGCCTCTCTGCAGAATTTCCCCATTTAATTCTGCAAGGCATATTTTCTCAAGTGCTGTATCCTTGAAGGAACAGCCGCTTAAACGTTGCACTTAAAACGCAGTAATCTTGTTTGAGGGCATTCCCTGCTGCTGGATGAGGGTGCACACAACTCTATGAGCTCTGATTGTCCGTGGGCAGAACGTAAGTGATGGTCTCCCTTCTCATTCCCAGAGGTGATCCCATAGGTTTGTTATGGGAAGTAACAGGCCTCTAATTCAGAGAGTGAAACTGCCTTGTGAGCCTGTATTTTGCAGCGGTAGAGGCTGACGTGCTGTATTTAAGGCCCAAATCTGGAGGTAGCAATGAATTGCACAACGAACAAACATCTTTTGACAATGTTGGTTGAGGTAAGAATGTTGACTAAGTGGAAACATCAGAGTTTCGACGAGGTTGAAACATTTGAGAGCTGAACACAAGGCTAGTGCAAACTGTTAACTTTTCCCACCTCTAACTACTTACAGAAGTATGGTAGAGCACAGGTCACAGTCCTAGGTGATCACAATGACATAGCTCCTTACACACATACTCAGCAGCTATTATTTGATTATTTGTACCATTAATTCTTCACAAGAGAGTTCCCTGTTTGTCTTTGAGTGAGATATTTAGCATACACCCGAACAACTAGGAACAGTGGACAGAATCAAACAGCGACGATATGGGAGCTCCTTGATGATAAGAGCTGCTGAAGAAGAAAGCCCACTTCCCCCTTGTCATGGGAAATGTACTGGTCAGTAATTGCCAGCCCCCCAACTCACTCACAACGAGATCCAATATGGAACACACAAAGGTTCGTGCCTCAACATCTCTTAGTTCCAGTCCTTTCAAACTTTTAAACTCAGGAGACATTTCCTTTCCTGCAGTGCCTGATAATCTCTGCATCAATTACTTTTTAAAGACATTACTTGATTATTGCAGTTCTCCACACGTTGGATAAGTGGTAGAAATTCCTAGTAATGCCAGTGAATTGGTTACGAAACTAATCACATCAACCCGTACTGCAAATTGCATTACCTTCCTCATGACCTCAATTAAAAATAACTAATTATAAACTGAGCTGGAGTCTCCAGCTCAAACTAGCAAAGTTATTTTTCACTGCCTTTCGTAGTCTGGTTTTCCACAACAACTACATTACTTTGTAGACCTCTTCCTGTTGAAATCAAGATGGACAAATCGCCAACGTTGAAAGCTTCAAAATGTGGAACTAACAGCCCATCCTCCAGCAAACTCTGTCTCACACCACTCCCTGATTTTCATGACTTTCTCTGAATTTAGTCAACTTCAGATTTAAGCAGGATTTCTTTTTATATCAGATGTGAAGGACTGATGCTGAGCAAAATCATAAGGATGTTTCAAGGGAAAATAAAGGAACAAATTTGATGTAGTGGAAACTAAACTTTAGTGGAAGTGGTCCTTAGAATGCACACCCACTTAAACTGAAGCCTAATTGATTGATCCCCTTTATATAACTACTTTAATTAAGACAATTGTATCTCATATCCACAGAATTGACTGAATATCTGGACATCTATAAAGTATCAGAAATCAATCTCCTTTCAGAGTTCGAACTCCAGCCTTTTCAAGTTTCTGAACATAGTCTAATTGACACAGACTCAGTACAAGGAAATCTTTTCCTTCCATGGGCGTGAGAAAACTTCCTGAAGTAGTCCAGGAAGAATTTTTTTGCCTTTGATGATTTTCTTGCTGAAGAGTTTGAACAAAACACTTGTGAATTTATGTGATATCTGATGCCTAGCAACAGGTATTTAGTGAGATGCGTCAAACTGAGCAGCGGAAGAGACACCAAAGCAGAACAAAACAAATTACGTCAACTGACTTATTTCAGTGCAATAAAAAATATTGTTATTATTATGGGAAAAGACAGGTGAGTGGGACTAGATGAGCAGTTCTTACAGAGAACTGACACATTCACAATGGGCTGAATGGCCTTCTGTGTTGTAACTGTTCTATCAGTTTATATCCGCCTTCTCCCATCGAGTACCATGTGCCCCACCTCATGATTTTCCTCCTCCCTTTTCAAATCTTGTTCTCATTTCCCACTTTGTATTAGGCAGCCTGATTCTTGAACAGAATATCCACCACATTAAACATGACATTTAATATTCTTAAAGACAGTTCTATTCTTTGCTGTTAACACCATCAGTGTTTTTTGATGTAGCAGTATTAGATGTCAGGCTATTTGATTAATTGTTGTCAGACAATGAAATGAGTGGATTGCCCATCCCAGCCTTGCCAAGTGATGGATTTGGTAAAAGTTGGTCATTCTAATCGCATGAGCCTGATAATATCTGTGATTGTGTATCATCACAAAGACTGACAACTCCCTTTTAGGTCATCTATTTATCAGTTCTGCAGAGCAATCAGAATACTTCTACAACCTTTGAACAGCAGCTTAATGCAAACATTCAGTTCCTTCCCATGGTCCACGTTCTGTGGAATAAATGATAAACGTTTGAGAAACTCACCATGTCTCAAGAAAACCCACACAGATGTAGTGTCGGGCACACCCAAAAGCAGAAGGAGGAATCTATTGCTGAGCACATGGTTCCCATGTTGTGAGCCAGAGCACAACAACAATGCAGAAATTTTTTCCAATGTTAAATGTAAAGGTGGAAGACTGACACATCTGACTTCGCTCGTTGAATGGAGTCACATATCTGCCCACTATTAAGTCTTTCCCATCCACACGTGCATTCAATTACAGGAGGTCCTGATGCCAGGCTACAGTCAATGGCTTACCTTGTACCACACAATCTCCCGCAGCCTCCCATCTGTTTTGAAGTTGCATTTCAAAGTGACGGCATCACCAGCCACCACTGGGGAAATCGGTTCAATATTCACCGTCAAATATCCTGCAATCCCAACAGCAAAAAAAGAAGGATAATGTTACTTCAAATCATCAAAAACCTCTCAACTCTGAGTGATGTGGTCATTTCATTTTTGAATTCCAGATCTCTGCTTGAGGGCTATTCATAAAAAATAAAATCAAATTGTTATAAGAGTGCTCATTAACATTTCTGTTCTTTAATTTAGATCCATCCTGTCATTAGGCTCGATTTCATTTCGTGGGGAAATGCAGCTCAAGGGCAAATACCACAATGCAGGGTGCCACCAAGATTGAGAACAGTAAAGAAATGAAATTATATGGAATTACATTACAAAAATAGGTCATTCGGCCCATCTACCCTATGGTATCATTCATGCTCCACAACAAGTGTCCTCCCATTCTATTTCATCTCACCCTCATCAACATCTCCTTTTCTCTCTCATGTGTTTACATAGATTCCCACTGAATGCAAACATGCCATTTTTTTCAACCAATCTATTTGTTACTATGACAAGCTCCGCATTCTCAGTTGATTTATTAATGGCAATCTTACATTTATGCCCCCGCCAGGTTTTGGTATCCCACAAGTGGGAACATTTTCTCTACATCCCACCTATCAAACACCGTGTACTGTTAAAGATCCTCAATAGGTGATCTCTCAGGTTTCTCTTGGCTCGAGAGAAAAAGAAACTGTAGCTGGTGCAGCCTTACTCGATCAGTTATAACCTCTCAGTTTGGTTATCGTCCAGATGAATGTTTTTGGTGTTTAAAGGGCAGTGAGTGCTCTCAGATTAGTGGAGGAGCATTGGACATCATGGAAATGGAACTGCTCTGCAGCCAGTGTCAATTGCAACACTTCCAGCACCCTGGTTGAAAATGGCTTCTTCAACAGGGTGGCTCAGTGGTTAGCACTACTGCCTCACAGCGCCAGGGACCTGGGTTCGATTCCACCCTCGGGAGACTGTCTGCGTGGAGTTTGCACATTCTCCCCATGTCTGCATAAGCTTCCTCCGGGTGCTCCGGTTTCCTCGACAGTCCAGAGATGTGCAGATTAGGTAGATTGACCATGCTAAATTGCCCGTAGTGTTCAGGGATGTGCAGATTAGGTGGGATATGGGGAATGGGTTTGGGTGGGATGCTCTGAGGGTCGGTGTGGACTTGTTGGGCCAAAGGGCCTTTTTCCACACTGTAGGGATTCTATGAACATAGATTTCATATTGAACCTGGAAACTCCTAATCTACATGGCTCCATTTCACACTGGGATTATTTTGGGATTATTTTGCCCAGAGGTCAATTAAAAGTCAACCAAATTGATCAGGTCTGGAGTTACATGTAGGCCAGAGCAGGTGAAGATGACAGTTTCCTTCCTTAAAGGACATTAGTAAACCAGATAGGTTATTGTGATAATTAGCAAAAGATTCATGGTTATCATTAGACTCTTAATTCCAATTTTTTTTGTCATTGAATTTAAATTCCACCATCCTCCATGGCAGCATTTGAACCAATGTCTCCAGACCATTTACCTGGGTTTCTAGATCAACATTTAGGGGCATTTCAGCGGCTATTAGATAGGCATATGGATGATAGTATAAGGTAGGGGTGGAGGTTAGATAGACCTTAGGTTTAGGGTAAAAGTTCGGCACAACATCATGGGCCAGAGGGCCTGTACTATGCTGTACTGTTCTATGTTCTATGTTCTATGTTAACAGCCCAGCGATAATCCACTAGGCAGTCACCTCCCCTAGATATTTACTGACTGAGCCAATCATTAGCACAACTACCTATAATGTGGTCTCATATGTTTCTAATCACTTAGAGAATCTACATAATGCTGCTGGATGTATCATTGCTTTTCATCAATGAATGCAAAACTTCTCTCGACACTGACACAATCGTAAGCTTTCTTTGAATACAGGCTTCCTGGGCACTCTGCTTCAGATGTTCATGTGTCTGCTGCACTATCTGCGCACCATTCCTCCCACAAGTAGACACGACCATCCTAGATCTTATAGGACAGTCCTGTATTTAGGGTGGTTGTCCTGTGTCCAACTTTGTCCGATGCAGGGGTGGCTTGTGTCCTATATTTTGATTTATGTGCACACGCACACTGTCCTTCTCTGAGTGGCTGCTCCTATAGGCTGAACACTTGGTCATCCCTTACTCCCAAACAGTGGACAACCCCCAAACCCCACAGTCTCCACTGCCAACGTGTTCCTTTTTCAACTCTGGAAATTTAATTACCATGCCTACGTGACCACTTGCAAAGTTGTTAAAATCCAGGATTGTTCATTTGTTTGCAAGAGTCCAAGTGGAATTGATGCTTTCCCTTAAATGTAAAGCCAGCTTAGGCTACTCTAATGTTCAATTGGATTTGGATTTGATTACGTGAGTCTGTGTACTACCGATGCTCACTGTGCTCAATTAGTGAAGCCTGGGTGTGAACTCAAAAGAAGTAAACTACGTTGGGAGTGATCTACTGGCAGCATGAGAAAGCCAGCAATTGAAAACACTGCAAATAAATTCTTGCCACACATTAAGCTGATATCTCACATCTGTAAAACTCTGAGGTACAAAGCATACAACGACTCCCAATTCCTATCACAATCTGCTTGCCCTGTTGGAAGTTAGAAACTAGGGAAGGAAACCCAATATAGAATAGCTTGTTGATACACGAATAGTAGCCACTTGGCCAAAACACCAAGAGTTACTAATCCTCACAATGTCACATTCAAACACTCGTTTGCAGCTTAGGAGAAGACAGGAGTGATTAAAAAGAAAGGAAATGTGAGAAATGCTGGACCAGTTAATAGCAGTAACCTCTCATCTGAATTTCTGAGCAAGATTTACCTTCTATCTTCATTTATTTCTAATCTTCCAGATTGTGGCAAATGGGGAACAGTGTCAGCACATGCTCTCAAGGTCTAGAATCTGGTCATTCTCATTTTCACAGATCTGACCACTTTTTAACTTCTAAGTTCCTTTGTACTGTTAAATTTGAATTCAGACTTGGTTTTAAAATGGTCAGTAATAACAGGGCCTTGGTGTAGACTATCTAGGCAAAATTAACAGAAGGGGAAATTGCCCCATGAAGTCATAGTTTTGAAAAATTGCCAATGTTAGTTCAATGGGGGAGCTTCAATAAGACAGGAAACTGAGGCCATATCTGTCAGGGTGAATGGATATAAAGGTTAGTTTTACAATTTCAAAGAGGAACAGGTGGATTCTCCCTCAGTGTTCTGGTCAATTGTATCCCTTAACATAAATACTAATGATCTCTTCATGGAATCTTTCTGTGTGTAAACTAACTGTTGCATTCCATATTTTACAACAGTGGATCTACATCAAAAATAGTCAATTGCCTGTTAAATCCTTTAGGACATGCTGAGATCACGATGGGCACTATTCAAATGCAAATACTTTCTTTCTTTACATAAACTGTTCACTGAATCGTAGCTAGGTCATGAATCAGGAACCAAGCTTGAATCAACCAATCATGAATCAAGCTTTTTCCTGACAACAACTTTATTTGCTTGAATTAAATCCACACACAAAGTCCAAGCTTTCTTCTTTTTTTAAATAGGGATAAGGCAGGCAAGTGGTATCAGGCAAGGAGTATCAGATTGGACACAATCACATTGAATGGTAGAGTGCACTTGATTGGCCAAATGGCCTACTTCTTCCGCTGGCCTTAAATTAACCTGTTCCAACATGACATGACACACTTGGTGAGACTTGAACCCAGAGGTAGGGACACTTCCACTGCACCACAAGACCCCTATATCTTTTTGCTTAATGCTTTTTTGGGCACTCAAATGAACAGTTTTACATAAAGAACCGCTGTAATAAAAACAAAATCTTCAAATGAAGCTTATAAAATTAAATTAAAATATCCTCTCCAGGGATATTGAGGGGGGTGGGGGTGGGGTTGGGGGTGGAGGGGGGTGCAGAAGGTCTGAAATGTATTAAGGTTCTCCGCAAACTCCCTATCCAGGATCATTCAGGAATAGATGGAACCATGGAACCGTGGAAGACTCGCTGACAGTCAGGTCAAGTGACCTCTTCATCTACTTTCTTTTCTTCTATATCCAGAAATGCTCTTAAGCACAACTGAAAGCATTGATTTCTCCCATCAGCAAGTCACCAGTGGTATTTTTTTAAACCTAATAATCACTTACCAGTAAATCACCCATGTTTCCCAACTGACTAATTTACACACAAAGCCCATTAAAGCCAACACAGACCATCAAAGGTGAGGGACGCTATAACAAATATCAAATCTCAAAGGAAACTCACAAAAGTTACAGTAAAAATTGGGTTTGAGGAGAGGTCATACACTTTAGCCTCTGTGTTACCCACCAAGTCAAGGGAGACACTCTATATATGATTTTTTTTTTGAAAACCAATTTAAATGAAACCAAATTAAATCACATTAACAAGTGACAGCCCTTAAAGAGACACTGTAACCACAATCAAATCTTTAAAAGAACATTATCTAATTAATTAAAATACCATGTTGGGGGAGAGGATGCACTCCAGATGCTGCAGTTCCCAGTGATTGCAGAAGGAGTCCCTTTGTCAGTTGTGCTCAAGACAATCAATTAACACCCATCACCTAATAACCTCATCTTTGTAATCATCATGATATTAACATTACGCTAATGTAAAATGGGAAAACGTGAGTGAGTGACAGAGCTGCTCATAGTATTGCTTAACTGGCCCTTAACCCAGGGTGTCAAGGAAGGCAAGAGGGGCAATGCTTATTCGGATCTGCCTTTCGTTTACTGTCCAGCCTTCGTGTAAGACATGGATGTTATGCCACCCCAGGGAGAAAGTGACAACAAAATGACAACTTTTAACACAATTTGGGAATCTGAAAGATTGAGAGGCAGGTACATACATTTAAATTTGCAGCTTCTACAAAATCAGGCAAAGATGTGAAGTAGTGGCAGCACAGAAACAAAAGTGAATGGGATAAAATATGCAAAGGGGTTAAATGGTGGCAGCTGGAATTTGATGCAGGGAAGAGTAAAGTTCAAGGATCAGAAAAATACATAGCATGCCTAGGCCATTAATACCACTGAAATAGGTAAGGATAAATCTGAAAGAGATCCTGAAGTTGGTGCTAATCATGAACAAATAATGCAACACAACAACTAACTAAAGCAATGCAACTTTGAACCACATAGCTAAAATAGAACAACAGAAGGCAGAGAAAGAAAGGAACTAAGTGTACAAATGATCTGGTCATGTTGCTCACGGACTACTTCATCCAATTTCACTGTCAAGAGAGAGGTACATTTGGGAAGCTATCTACTCAGAGTTTGAAAATAACATTGACAAGGTATTACACGGTCGATTCATGACTGTATCGACAATGTGCAATCTGGGCCCAAATAGCCAAATGAATAGCAACCCAGCTACAGGTCAGGAAACAGAGAGTAGGAAGTCAAGGGTTGCTGCACATACACACAATACAAAGCAAATTGGTATTCCTCAGACATCATCTACATGGCCAATTGTAGAATGTCAACAAAAAGAAAAATACAGCAAAATACAAAAGGGCACTAATACACGCGCAGAAAGGGCACTTAATTAGCAAACTAATCTTAATAGAGGTAAATGTGAGTGGGTGTATTTTGACAGAACGAATAAAGGGACACTCAGTTTTTGTATCTAATAGTCAACATGGGTTAGAGGTACATTTAGATCTAGGAGTGCTCATGATGGTAGAGTTTATGTTGTTTTGGGAAGATTGAAACCAGAGGTTAAAATTGAGAATTCAGAAGAAATCACTTAGCAAAACAATGCTAAGAATGTGGGATAATTATCAATATCATAGATACATTTGGAGGAGAAACTCAGTAAGTATATAAGAGAGAAAGAAATAGACAGATACTCTGGTAATAGAGATAACACAGTATGGAGCTGGAGGAGCACAGCAGGCCAGGCAGCATCAGAGGAGCAGGAAAGTTGACATTTCGGGTCAGGACCCTTCTTCAGTTGAGAAGGGTTCTGACTCAAAACGTCAACTTTCCTGCTCCTCTGATACTGCCTGGCCTGCTGTGTTCATCCAGCTCCACACTGTGTTATATCTGACTCCAGCATCGGCAGTTCTTACTATCTCTGATACTGTGATAAGTTTGGGTGAAAGGGGTGGGAGGACATTTGCAAAACACAAATTCCAGGATTGACCCAATTGTGCTGCAAGGCCTGTTTCTGTGCTGGAGGTTCATTCCAACCAATATAAGTGCTGGGGAAATTTCTGGAAAGAACGTTGAGCTAATTCTCTCTGTCAGAGCTCTGTGGTATCAAGGCAAGCAGAAGGAAGACTTTTTAGCTTGAAATGTATACATACAAAAGGTGACCCTAAAACAATTATCAAGGAAATGGAAAATATTGTTCCTGAAATATAGAAATACTTTAAACAAAAGTGGTAAAATTAGAGAACATAGATTGAAATTAACAAAAGGTCATTTAGGAATGAAATTGAGAAAATCGTCACATTATCATGGCTGATAAGCTTCAATATAAAATACTGAAAGCTAAAGTCTTGGATTTTTTTAAGAAACACTTGAAAACTACAGGGCCTTTCTGAATGTAAAATGAAAACGGGTTTCTCTCAGCTGTAATCACCACGTGACCTTATGATGTAGCTCCCTAACCCTTCTGCTATATATTTGTTCACAATTACTTTCTAGCTATGATTCACAGATGACCATAAATATATCCTGTTATTCCTAGCATGATGCCATATAGTTTTCACGTTCCAATGCCACTTTTTGTTGTCCTATTCTGTAATTTCTTTACTGAAATAATACAACTAACATAACTGCAGCCAGATTAAATCAATGACAACTTTTGTATTCATTGCGCCTGCAATGTACAAAAAAATGTCCCCAGGTGCTTCACAGAGGCATGAAGAATTACATGGATGCAAAATCAAATACAAGGTTGAGAGAAAGTGCTTTTTAAAGAAAGATCTTAAGCAGAGTGAGAGGCAGTGATATATTTTGACTTATGCAGGGAACCTAACAGACCATAGCACCTGAACAACTTAAGATACAGCCACAGAAAGTAGAGTGAAATGAGGCGTCATGCAAAAAGCATCCCTAGGATCAGAGGAATTGAGTTTGAAGACAGTTATAGCTCTGGTGGTGTTTACCGCAACAGATAGGAAGGGAACGTAGAGTGTTTTAACATTTGAGTCATTGCAAGATTAGCACAGATCAGTGAGGATATGATAATTGGTAAGTATTTCACTTTTGCAGGATAGGATATGGACATGGGAATTTCAGATCAATTTGCGTTTCACTAAGGGAGAAAGATAGGAGACCACCCAGAAAACCATTGGAGTCATTGAGTCCAGAGGTAATCTAAATGAGAGTTTTAGCAACAGATGGATTGAAGTAGGGATGGCAGCAGACAATATTACAAAGGTGGAATAAATACAAAAATGAGAAATGAATTCAGAGACATCTGCGGAGCGAGACAATATCAATGTGTCAGTTTAATGACTTCTCAATTGAGATGAAAGGTCATTGTCCTGAATTGTTAACTCTATTTCTCTCTACAGATCCTGTCTGATCTTTTAAATCTTTACAGCATTTTCTGCTTTAATTTAAAATTTCAGCATTCACAGTTAATGGCTTTTGCATTAAATATAGATAGGTGGACCAAGATATCTTAGGGCCAATAGTTCAAATCAGGTTGTAAATAGTTTGCTTTAGCCTTAAGCAGTGATGAAGAAGTGAACAAATTTTGTAGGAAAGGTAGAGCTTAAGGTGGTGGTAGAGTTAGTGGTGGGGGTAGAATTTGAAGTGATATGGGATTTGTGGTGGAGTAGAGTTTGTGGTGGGTACAGTTTGAGATGGGCATAGAGTATGTGGTGGGTTAGACTTTGAGGAGATATACGGTCTGTGGGAAGGCTAGGGTTTATGATAGGTGTCCGGTTTGAGGTAGCGTAGATATTATGTGGGGATAGAGTTAGCGGTGGGGTAGGGTGAGTTGAGGGTAGGGTTTGAGGTGGGGGTGGGGTTTGTCACAGGAGAAGAGTTTGTGACGGGGTGGGGTTTGTGGCAGGAGTGGGGTTTGTCACAGGAGGAGAGTTTGTGATGGGTGGGGTTTGTGGTTGGGGGAGACTTTGTGGTAGGGCGAGAGTTTGTGGTGTGTGGAGCGTGTGGCACGGGTGGAGCTTGTAGCAAGGGGTGGGGTTTGAGTTATTGGTTGCAGGTGATGGTTTTGGTCATATATTGTTTTGGTGGGGGGAGATGGTAGTGTGGCCTGTCTAGGACTGAGGATGGGATGTTCATGTTGGGGGTTGGGGATTGGGGTTTGTGGGTTGTGGAGAGTGGCAGGGAGCTGGATCGGTGGGTGAATGGAGGTTGGGGCTGTTTCTAGGTGCCAGGCCCGTGCCCAGTGGGAAAATGTTGTTGCCATGTTGCAGGGGACATCACACTAATTGGCCCTGTCGCGGCAGGCTCTCTTAACTGCAGGCCTGAGCACTTTCCCAGCTTGAAATAAGCAGCAAACTATGACAGATGATAAGAGAGGGGGCACTTCAAGATGGAGACTGGAGACAGCCCCTCCTCAGCTGTTTTCAAATTAAACAAAGACAAAAAATCTTCAAGCCTCGCCACCACTGTAGGGGCAGGGTTGAGGTCCATCAACAGGGCAGCAAGTGGCAGTTCTCTGTCACCTTCTCCATGCTCCAACCCATCACCAAGCTCTGTAGAAATGGCCTGGAAGTGGGATAAAGCTGAGGAATTGCTACGTTAGCCAGTGGGGGCTATGTTTAGTTTCTGTCTGTCTCTGATCTCATCCCTGGCAGGTTTTAAAAATTCAACCTTGAGCTTTCAGCAAGTCTCTGACAGGTTAGAGATGGAGAGCAGTCAGGAGAGGCAGTGGAGAGATAATGCACGTTATTATCAGGGTATATATAGGAGCTTGTGGATGCTGACACCAGCAGGCAGCAGAGGAGGAGAGAAGGATATATCCTGTAGTGGCTCCAAAGGGAACAGTGCAAGGCTAGGAATGGACACCATTTCTAAAGATGCCCTGGAGATTGTGCAAGATAGTGCCTGAAAGAATCTGAGTTTCATCAAGAAAGAGTCGGATAGCAGGTGTTGGAAGAGGTGCTATTTTGGTATTTTAACCATGTCAAAGGCTGAAGCAAGGCTGGAGACAAAGAAGGTATGGTAGTGTCAGTCATAGAAAATATCATTGCTGGTACTAGATGGGGTCAATCCATACCGTGGAAGAGATAGAAACCCAACTAAAATAGGAGAGAAGGGAGGTGATTACATGTTGAAGTACTTTGAAGATTAAAGGGGGTTTATAAGTTGTAGTTATAGATATTGTATTTCATCTCTGTATGCTTTCCTGCCAAAATTTTCTTCTTTGAATTCTTATATCCACAATTCATAATGGATACTGTGTATGTAAACATGTCACTGCAATTAAAGCATGCCAATTTACAGTCAATTTTCATTATAAATTGTGAACATGGGATTTCACAACGGAAAATCCAGCTTGATGAACAACTTCTAATATATTGTATTTTAGTACAAACGTTAATCAGTTAAGACATTCTTTTGTGTAATCTCAACCTGAAGTCTGAGTGAAACACTCTTCAAGGAAATGGAAGAGATTTGGAGGGAGATAGTAGGAACTGCCGATGCTGGAGAATCTGATATAACAAGGCGTAGAGCTGGATGAACACAGCAGGCCAAGCAGCATCAGAGGAGCAGGAAAGCTGACGTTTCGGGTCTAGACCCTTCTTCAGAAGACCC
>NC_063362.1:24834053-24923318 GCF_021869965.1 Rhincodon typus
GGGTCTTCTGAAGAAGGGTCTAGACCCGAAACGTCAGCTTTCCTGCTCCTCTGATGCTGCTTGGCCTGCTGTGTTCATCCAGCTCTACGCCTTGTTATATCAGAGCTTTGGAGGGCTTGTTTTGTCACGTAAAATTGCACACAAGCAATTAGATAGCACCTCAGTGCCCTGGTGACATTTTCCAAAGCAACTGCAACTATCATCAAGTTAGGTGAACTCAGACAGAAGAATGGCATAAGCAGTTATGGATAGTGCATTTTTTCCCAACCAATATTTCACATGTGATTTACCCCAGTGGTTCTGCACAAGCACTTATGTTCCTTCTCCTGATCAATGCTTGATGAATGTGCTTTCAAATGTCCGTGTGTAATGGGTCACTGGGAAACAGGATGAGGCTTGATTGTGAAGCTCTCTCACTCGCTTATGACACAGCAGTACTCACTGTCCTGACTCACAAGAAGCAAGGTCTCTTAGAGAAGGTGGGAGGGTTCCTGACAACTCTTGGCCACAGCTTGAGAGAGCTTGAGGAGTGACACTAATTATTCTTTTTAATTTAAAAAAAAGCACTTTATTCATAAAAAATATATATATATAATAGTCACACACAGTTTGGTTCTATGCAGTTGCATATCAAGGAGACAAACAAACATTGGTATTTGACTCTATCCAAACAAACCAAAAGCATTTCTTACTTGAACAAACTACATTTGTTTGCATTTGAGGCACTGGGAGTGTCCAATAACTGAACAGATCCCAATTTAACTTTGGCAGAAGGACCTCAGATGGTGGTCATTCCCCATTGGGTCTTGGCAGCAGCTGTCCCAAGCTTTAGTGTGAGCCTTAATACGTAGTCCTGGACCTTGGAATGTGTCAATTTGCAACATTTGTTCAGGGTCAACTCCTTGTTCTGGAAGACCAACAAGTTTCGGGCAGAGCAAAGAGAATCTTTCACCGAGTTGATGGTCCTCTAGACGCAGTTGGTGTTTGTCTTCGTGCATCCTGGGGACCAGACCATAGAGCACACCAATCTAATCGAAGACTGCCGTTACACTAAGAAATCCAATACTGGCCCAAAACCAAGGACTACACCAGTGTTATTGCATATTACAGAGAAAGTGAGATACACACATTACCAAGAAGAAATGTTAACGTGATGCCAAACTTGGGTCTGAAATACTTGTGGGTAAGAAGGGAGAAATAACAGAAATATGGAGTTTCATCCTTTTGGGAAAGGATTTGATCAGAGTAGAGATGGTACAATCATCTCAGATTTCAACCCAGTAAGGAAGGGGTCACAGATCGGCTGGGAAATCTGGAGTGTGCACATTACAAAACATCAAACCACAACAGCATAATATCCAGAAACCAGAAATCAATCAAGAAGCTTGTTTATATTAAACTAAATTAAAATAAAACAATGCGATCACACCAGACAAGTGCACTATAGCAGAATGACAGTTAATTAATGAGGCCATGGTCTAATTAGTATGGACTCAAAAACACTTTTAATTATTGGCACCAAGGAAGAAAATTCCATCCATTGTTTGTTGAATATTTTATTTCTAAAAATGATTATGGGTCAAATTAGCAATATCACAAGAAAATAATAGTGATTGATGTGAACAGTTTAATATTTATGAATTAGCACCTTCATTTGAATCAGATACTTGGATGGGAGTCAGGTTATTATTTAAGCCTTAACATTTCCTGCAACCTGGAGGAAAGAATTAATTCTTTGTCGGTCCCAGAGGTCTGCTAATGGACAGGATAGTTAGTAGTTCCTTATACTGGGTAAATAATACGTGTTCTTACCTTCAGTGTTTCTATATGAATATGTTTCATTTTTAACTTGACGCAGAGTGAATAGTTGTTAGTACTGAGGTTCTGGCCAATATTTATATAGGGGCAATGTCAGATAGATGGAATGGGAATGGATTTTCTGTTTGCCTGCAAGAAAGACTGCCAATGCCAAAAGAATCAGGCCAAAGAGGGTCTGGGGGCATTTATACTTGACTGATACATCCTTCATCTAATCAGGTCAAAGCATATCCAGGCACTTTTTGACAGCTTGGTGTAACCATACATGCCTAACCAAGCCAACAAGTAACAATGGCAATATGTCCTTGGATTTCTTGTCCAAAGCTGTTTCGTTATTGAGAAGTAAGGTCAAAGAAAATGTGCTAGTAAACATATGGAAGGAATGGAAGCCAATGATATCCTGGCAAAGCCATCTCACTTTCTTGAACTCATTCTTCCTCATAGACACAGAAGCCTCCATCAGTGTGACAGGAAGGGGTAGAATATATATGCAGCAGAAATTAGAACCAGAATCAGTAATAATGTTAAAAAGTCAAATCTGAAGATTCATTATTCAAGTGCACACAGCATTTGTATCACATTAGATGAATTGACAGCACAAATGGAAATCAATGGTTATAACTTGGTAGCTATTATGGAGATATGATTGCATAGTATCCACAACTGGGAACTCAATATTCCATGGTATTCTGGAAGAATAGGCAAAAAGGGAAAAGGAGGTGAGGTTGCCTTGTTAAACAAGGTTTAAAACAATGTGGTGCTGAGTCAATAGATGCAATAGACCATGATGTGATATCAATTTTAATGGAAATAAGGAAAGAAATCATGGCTGGGAGTCATCTATAGGCATATGACGGTTTGCCGCACTGTAGGACAAAGACTAAATCCAGAAATAGTGGAAGTATGCAAGGAGGGCATTACGATTGTCATGGCTGATCTTAAGCTGCATATTGATAGTACAACTCACACAGACAAGGCAAATTTGTACAGTGCATCAGGGCATGTTTCTTAGGGCAGTATGTTGCACAACCAACCCAGAAACATGCTACTAATTAGGTAAGATTAATGAGAGATCTATAATTAGGGGTCCTTTAGGAGTTTGTGATCACAACATAGTAGAATTTTGAATTCAGTTTGAAATAAGAACAACACAGATTTCAAACCAGTGTCCTCAACTTACATGAGGCAATTACAGAGGTATGAAGAAAGAGTTGTTGAAAGTGGCCTAGGAAAATAGAGCAAGGGGAAAAGTCAGTCAATGAGCAATGGCAAACACTTAAGTAGATATTTCAAAATGCTCAGCAAAAATTTATTCCAGTCAAAAGGGAGGACTTGATGAGAAGGATGAACTGCCCATGGTTAATAAAAGTGATCAAGGAGAGTATATAATCAAAAACTAACACTAAGTAGTGAAAATTATTGGTGAGCTAGAAGTTTGAGTTCTTGTTTTTAGGAACCAGCAGTAGATGACTAAAAAGCTAGGAAGGAGCTAGAACTTTAATTATGGAAGTAAATAGTCATAAAATACAAAAACAAACAGCAAGAGCTTCTATGAGTTTATAAAAGAGTAAGTGTGGGACCCTTGGAGAAGGCAATTGTGAATTTAAAAGCAAGGAACAGCAACTGACAGACTATTTAGATTAGTATTTTACATTGGTCTTCATGGTAGAGGAAACTAAAAATCCTAAAGAAAACAGATAGGCAAAGTACTAATGGGGGGAAGATCTTGTAAAAGTCTCTCACACGATGGACAAAGTATTTGACAAACTAATGGGCTTAAATGCAAACAAGTTGCCAGGACCTGATGACCTGTATGAGGGTTTTAAAGAAGGTGGCTATAGAGATAGTGAAGGCATTGGTCAAAATATTCCAGAACTTACTGAATTCCAGGATGAAGCAAACCATTTGGAAAACTATTAACCTGACACCCCTGTTCAAGAAAGGAGGGGGACAGAAAGCAGGAAATAATAGGCCAGTTAGCCACCTAACCTACATATCCCTGAACACTACGGACAATTTAGCATGGCCAATCCACCTAGCCTGCACATCTTTGAACTGTGGGAGGAAACCAGGCCACCTGGAGGAAACCCACACAGACATGGGGAGAACATGTAAACTCCACACAGATAGTCACCTGAGAGTGGAATTGAACCCAGGTTCCAGGCGCTGTGAGGCAACAGTGTTAACCACTGAGCCACCGTGCCACCCCAATATTTAAGGTGGTATCATAGAATCCCTACAGGGTGGAAGCAGGTCATTCAGCCCATCAAGTACATACCGACCCTCTCAAGGGCATCCCACTCTGATCCACCCCCATGCCTGATCCTTTCCCATGGCCAAACCACCGATTCTGCAAATCCTTGGACTATGGGAGGAAACCCACGCAGACATGGGAAGAATGTGTAAACTCCACACAGACAGTCACCCAAGGGTGGAATTGAACCCAGGTCCCTGGCACTGTGAGGCAGCAGTGTTAACCACTGAGCCACTGTGATGTTTAGGATCTTCATGTCATACTGGCAAACAGAACTCTGGCCTCCCTATGGCCTTTTAGCCTGCACTAACTCACCAAACAGAAAGTACATCTGACAACTATCCTGCAAAGGTGGCCAAACCAACAAAGCTGCTTCTGCGTGATGACTGCCAGCATGTTTGGGAGATTTGCTTTTGTGAGGAGTCCCACATTCATGGTTTTGTCTTTCCATGAGGTGTCCAGAATTAATTTGGGTTCATAGTTGACACCACTTGATGATTGAAGCCAACCCGAAAATTTCAAATAAGAATACGGACCCCGTACCATAAGACATAGGAGCAGAACCAGACCACCCAGCCCATTGAATCCGCCCCACCACTCACCAAGGTCACGGTGAACCCAACAATCCTCGACTCCACACCCTTGGCTCCTCCCCACAACCCTCAGCCGGGATATATACACAGGGCCACAGCCTACCGTCAGATGCCAAGCCTGTGTCAAGGTGTCGTGACTGACCATTTTAGCTTGAACCAACCATGCTCCTCCACTAGAAACTCAGCTAAAAGTATTCAATTTGGAATAAGTGCCGTAACTTCATTTTTATTGATGAATTTTATGAAACAGAATTTTACATATGATACAATTCCTACAGGCACTGAACCGTATCACTGTAGGTACAGCTTATTTGTGAAAGTGATTCTCAAAGAAATGGGTTGGTTCAGGGCCTTTGATAAAACATTAACAAGTAGCAACAGCCTAGGGTGTAAATAGGAAATTCCTGATATTTGTAGTCTGTTCTCTGTAATAGACACAGGAACGTGATATTTGTTGTAGCTTTCACTGAAGAATAAATTCAGAAAATTTCTTTAGTCCAAGGTGGATGGTTTCAACCGTATAATTTCAGCCTTGCTGGAGTAGACAATAAATGAAACACAAACATGACTAACTGCATTAGGCACAACGGAATAGTCATTATATTACTGTACTAATAATCCAAAAAAAAGGAATACACCCCCAAAGGAGCGGTTTGAGAATATGAGTTATTTCTGTCTGAAAAGAAAGCTTGGAAATAAGAAAGCTGTTGTGAACATGCTTATTATAGAAAACCCAAAAAGTTCATAACATCCTTTACATCCATTTTACTTCATCATTCTTAAGATCCTCATCAGGATTTTATTTAAATCGTCACTGAGATTTTAGGAGAGGTCCAATTCCTTTGGAGTATTACTCCATCAGCTTGTGCATGGGATGGGAGTATCATTGGCCAGCATTTATTGCTCATCCTAAATACAATAGACTGGTTTGCTTGGCCAATTCAGAGGGCAGCTGAGTGACAGACACATTACTTTGTGTCTGAATTCAGATTTAGGCCAGTTCAGTAGAGGGTGACAGATAATCTTCCCTTAAGGGCATTTGCAAACCAGATGAGTTCTGACAACAATCCAGAGATTTTACGGTCAGCACTACTATGCTATGGTAGGATGTGAGCTCACATCTCCAGAGTATTGTTCCAGGACACTGTTGGATAAGATAATGGCTCTAAAGCTCTAATGTTCAAGTTGCGTAGGGTCTTTGAGTGGACACTAGGAGTTTACCCTAGCCTATGCAGTGTACAGGTGTATTGAGTACCGCTCCCAGTAATTATATGAATTTGTACCTGACTAGCTGTTGTGCTCACTGCTATTATGCAATTAATTAAGTCAAACGCCTTTTCTGTTCAGACTTTTCAGTTGCATGTCATCTACCAAGCAGTACAGACGAAGGATGATTGCTGGTGGCAAACTAATTCAAACAGTCCTTTCCCTGAGACTCATGTTGGCAGAGGTGGCAGATGTCACAATTTGCAAGCAGTGTTAATCAGGGCAAATACTACAGACACTGCTCGAATAATATCACTATATTCCACCATTTCCTTTCGAGGTTTAGTTTTCCATGCCTCTCATGGCCTTGCTGAGAACCAAGAGAAAGTTGAGTGGTCGGCAGTGGAAGGAATGTGCAGCTTCTGTCAGTAACAGCAATGAATATTATAAGAACAGCTACATAGAGGAGTCTCGACTTCTCGGCTTTATAATGGGCTGCGTTTCAACCCAGATCAAGAGATGACAGACTGTGCTTTCTATCAGTATGCACCACTCGGTCTTCCCTCAAAGACAGGTGATTTTCATCTTCTCCATCTGGCTTGGATTTGAGCTCAAAGCTCAGCATCGAGCAGGCAGAATTTAAAGCCTGCTGTGCAGCTCAGTCTATCAAAGGCAGATTTTATCTGCTCAGTCGAGTTTGGATTTCAATCCGGCTGTCAGAACCGTGCGATAATACCCTACACCAGTCCATGTCTGTCACAGGCAGGAGATTGGTCTGGGCACCATTTCAAATGCAAGCATCTTGAGTAGAAAGATAATGTTTTACCTCTAATACAGAATACCTCTCAGTCCTGGTCAGAAACAGCCTTATTGTCCTATCCATCTAGTTCTGAACTTCAGGGATGAATGATGAAGCCCCAACTACGTATTATCACACAGCGACAGGAAGTTTTCATTCACTTTTGCCTCTTGGGACCGAATCACAGGTGAAGGCAAAGCAGTGAGCCACTTAACCATCTTCCCTCCCAACTAATCAGAGCTTCGGGTGCGTGGGACAGCTTTGGAGATAGTTCCCAGGGAATAAAATATGCTGTTATGAAACACAGCTGAACCGCCTACATGATTCTTTTATCAGAAAAATATCTTTACATAAATGAATTTCTATCGAGCACTATTGTTGAATATTAACAAGTAATATTTGTCTAATGTTTGGAATCAAAAGAATGTACTTTTTTTAAAAACAAGCCATTTAGCAAAACAGACTGGAATTTATACAATTAGTTATTATGACTCTCAAACACTCACTTCACCTCAATTCACTTTGAAGTGTGAGTGTTCTGAAAGTGATTCGGGCGGCCAGTTTGTGCACAGTGAAGTCTGACACAAACAACAATCAGCTAAACAACCAGTAAATCACTTTGTTTTTGCAATGTTGACCAGGACATTGGGAGAACTCTCTGCCTTTCCTGAAATAATTGAATCTCTACAGTGTGGACGCAGGCCATTCAGCCCATCAAGTCCACACCGACCCTCCAAACAGCATCTCACCTAGACCCAGCCCCCTACCCTATCCCTGTAACCCTGGATTTCCCATGGCTAATCCACCTAGTCTATACGTCCCTAGACACTGTGGGCAATTTAGCGTGCACTTCTTTGGACTGTGGGAGGAAACCAGAGCACCCGGAGGGCACCCATGCAGACACGGGGAGAATGTGCAAACTCCACATGGACAGTTACCCAAGGCTGGAATCAAACCCAGGTCTCTGGTGCTGTGAGGCAGCAGTGCTAACCACTGAGCCACCATGCCATCCCAAACATATTATAATATACCTCCAGAAGAGGTGGGATTTGAACCCGGACCTGCTTGGTCCTGAGGTTGAGAAACCACCACTGCGCCACAAGAACCTCCTCAAATATTATGATATTTGATCGAGTCAATTGGAAGACTAACTTCCCTTTAGGATGAATTGGGTATCTTCTCTAATGTTAGTAGTTCTACCATGTTAACATCTTGGTATGAGTTGCCGTTTGACTTTTTGCTGCTCAGAAACCGTGTCTTGCCTCTGCACATGTTCCAGAAGTGATCTATAGATATACAGATACAATATTATTTTGCCACACATGCATCCTCCTTATAACTGTGAGACCTTTACATGCCACATTGCTGAATCAGACTTAGTATCTGCTGCCTGCCTTACTCTTTGCATTGGCTTGTCATGTGTGGCTGTAGAGTGTTTATAACTTTCAAAGTGCATAGATTCTGTTGCCCTTCTCTGATAAAATTTGCCCTCCTTGTCAGGATATGTCAGTGATTCTTCTTGGTTTCTGCTTCCAGCAAAATTTGAATAGTTTTCTCCAAAGTAAAATCTCCTTTGGACTAAAATAAATTTGACAAAGACTCATCAATAATTCCAAAACAATCCTGTCCCTTATAAATTCTGATTTCATAGCTCCATAGTCAGTTTTCCATATTGCTATCAAGATCGACACTGAAATTGCCTACACATTCCTCTGGATGCTGAGCTCTTCTGTTAAATATTGCTCCTTCAAGAATTCAATTTATTCTCTGATTAAAGCAATTCTGAAAAGCTTGTGGAACTTTTTCAAAAGTATCTGTGCTTTCTTTTATATTTTGGCAATTTATAGCTTTATCTGTTGTAGGGCCTATTGAATATAACAGTGTATTTGTTCATCAGATTTAGTCTTTAAGTTTGATGCAATTCTATATCTGTAGACTATTATTCAAGATGTCCAATCCTGAGTCTATTTGGCCCCTCTCTGATGTTAAGCCTTGCAGATAGCATTATTTCCCCTGCCCTATCTTCTTAATGTGACTATTAATTCCTCTTAATTCAAAGCTGTTGAATTTTGCAATCTTGCAATGTTGCTGCATTCTCTTTTTATGGAATAGTAATGCTTGTTTACTTTACATCTTTTAAAACCTTTAATTCCATTAACTAGTAATGGTATATAACTGAACTGCTTAAAGGCAGTTTTCCTATGTTTGCAATCAAATTGGAGGTTTCCTGCCTTTTCTGTTGGCAAAGTGGATGCTTTTCCACCTTTTAAAGCCTAATGTATGTTGTTATTCCTTTTCAAGACTTTTCAATTTAAGCTTTATACATGTTGCCTCAATATATGCTTCTCACCAGAACCACAGTTTATATTATAGATCTTCTATTCTTATCATAGCCTCTGACATTTTCAATTTCTTCTGTTTGACTCTATTTGTCTTAGATTTCAAAATGTCTCTTTTGTCACCTTAATCCTTCTTCACAACTTTTTCAGTGCTGTGACTTCCGTATAAAATAATTCTATCACCTTGATTTCTGTGCCTTATGTTGCCCATTCACGAGAGTGGCAACATTAATTGTGAGCTGTAAGGACTGCTTTATTTACATCAGACCATCTCAAACAATTTTTTTCAGATTGTTGATGTAACACTTTTCCCTTTGCCCAACTGGGATTGTTAATTCTACTTACAGAACTCTGAGATTTTTGCTCACTAGTTGAATCTCTAACTTGAAATTCAGCTACGCACCCTCGCTTCCCGATAGAATCAGTAACTGCCAGTGTGACTAGCCTTTCAGCTAATTCTATCCAAAAAGCTTCTTCTGCACTTCCTACCAAATCTGAAGTAAAGGCTTTAGTGTGGATTACTGCTTCTCCCTTGTTGGTCTTTTAACAAGTTCCAGTTGACTGCTTGCTTGTTCAAGTGCTTGCAGTTGTTGAAGGTTTGTATAAGTAATTCTTGAAGTAGTTAAGTCTTTAAATCTGTAAACACGCTAGGAATACTGGAATTTTCTTCTAATGGGGGTCCAGTGGATTTTTCATTATTGTGATATTGATCAGTTATGCCCATCGCTGATCACCATGTGGTATTTGCAGGGAGATGGATGCTGGCACCATTCCCCTTTCCTTGACTGGGTCTAAAGGGCTATTTGGTTTCCAGTGGAACAAGAATAATCACTCAGAGTTACAGGTGTACAGCATGGAAACAGACCCTTCGTTCTGACTCATCCTTGCCAACCAGATATCCTAAATTTGACAGTATTTGGCCCATATCTGTCTAAACACTTTCTATTCATATACCCATCCACTCGCGAACATGCTCTTGTCTTAAACAAGATGTACTTCATTGCAACGAAAGCAATTAGCTACAAGTTACATTAGCTGGTTGGATATTCTTAATAAGGCAGTCAGGAGGCAAAGATGGCACATCCATCCTTTTCAAAATCTAGAGCTTTTCTCCCCATTTGTTGTCATCAGATTGGGTGTAGCTTAACACAATCTCCAATGTTAACCACTTCTACAACAAATCTAGGTTATACTTTCAAGTTCTGAAGTGAGGCTTTCAATGATAGTATGATTTTCCTTTGGAAAACAGAGCGTGTCTTTCATTAGTTAGGTTAGGGGGCTTTCTGAAGCTCTGTCAACATTTGGATGTGCATCGTTCACGTGTGAATGTCACTGGAAGAGGAACTGTACTTTGAATCTAACACATACTGACACAAGGGCACCAAACATACTCTGATAGGTTCCTGTCTAAATGATCACAGGTATCTGGTGGCATGGCTAAAATAAAACGGTACACAAGATACTCATTAAATCTAAAATTTCTTGCTGACCATTTCAAGGGGCTGAGATTCACCTCAAATTAGAGTCAGAGACATGTACAGCATGGAAACAGACTCTTCAGTCCAACTTGTCCATGCCAAAGAGATATCTCAAATTAATCTAGTCTCATTTGCTAACATTTGACCCATATCCCTCTAAACCATTTCTGTTCATGTACCCAGCCAGATGCCTTTTAAATGTTGTAATCGTACCAGCCTCTACCACTTCCTCTGGCAGCTCATTCTATACATGCACCTCCCTCTGCATGAAAAAGTTGCCCCTTTTACGTCACTTTTAAATCTTTAGCCTCTCACCTTAAACCTATGCCCTCTGGTCTTGGACTCCCCTACCCTGGAGAAAAGACCTTGTTTATTTACCGTATCCATACCCCTCATGATTTCATAAACTTCTATAAAGTCACCCCACAGCCTTCAACGCTCCAGGGAAAATAGTCCCAGCCTATTCAGCCTCTCCCTATAGCTCAAACCCAACAACCCTGGCAACATCCTTGTAAATCTTTTCTGAATCCTTTCAAATTTCACAACATTTTTCCTACAGCAGGGAGACCAGAATTGAACACAGTATTCCAAAAGTTGCCTCACCAATGTCCTATACTTGCCGTTTACAAAGCCACGATGTGGTTCGGGGTGAGTGCTGAAGACAGGAGTCTTTGCACAGTCGTTTTCCACATTCCTGCATCAAGAAAAGCAGACAGACGACAGAGCTTCGAGCAGTTAATGGGACAGACAGGTGCCTAAGATGAGCCTAGTGGTGTGAATAGCTACATTAACCATGTTTCATCTCATTAACCCTCACAGGCTCTGGTAGAACAAACCCGAATGAGTGGCTGTGGACATAATTGTGGTGTACCTGTCTGGATTACAACCGACGTATTTACGGAAACTGATAAAGTATAATCACTGTTGTAGGAATCACAGCATCCAATTTGCAAACAGCAAGTTCCCACCAACACTGGCCAGATGGTGTCTTTTGCAGTGATATTGTTTGAGAGAGTAAATGTTAATCGACACACAAGATAAAGTTCCATGTTCTTCCTTTATCACTGCATCTTTTCACAGTGCAGTACACCCTCAATGATGCGTCAGCCTGTATACTCTGCTCACGGCTTTGGTATGGGACTTGAACCTACAGCCTTCAGATTCAGAAGCAAAAGTCCTACCATCTGAACCACAACTGACACTGCTCAGTTACACGATTGTTTAGCATCACATCAATGGATGCAGGCTGGTAGCACCACTACAAAGACCCACCGTTCTTTTTATTTCCACAAGCAAAAATGGGTGCCCACCTCTTGCAGAAATATGGCTTCCCTTTAAATGTGCTCATACAGAACACTGGGGATTAATAGGTGTGCTACACACCAGGAGCAGAAAGATCCCACTGTTTAATTATCTGCGTTGTGCTGAGTTAATGTATCTTAGCTCAGGAAGAGGTGACCACAGGATTTCTGGTCAAGGGATGTCAAACAGAACAATAGCAGCCAAGATTCCAGCTTCTTTGCCTTCCACTCACTGCTGCTGGAGGGTCAGTGTGAATTTGACATGAGGGCTTCAAATATTTTTAAGGCAGATTTTTGATTACGAAGGGGATGAAAGATTATTGGCAGCGTGTAGAGTTGAGGTTAAAGTCAGGCCACGAGCTTATTCAATGGCAGTGCAGGCTCAAAGGGCTGAGTGGCCTTCTCTTGTTCCTTGTTTGTATGTCTGATGGTAAGTTTGTCAGTTTTTAATGTCCAGATTGGAGTTACAGGTTGAGATTACCTGTCAACTCTCACACAAGACAAAATGGCCAGTTGAAGTAAGGTATTGGAGGGATCGGCAATCTGATATCTATCAGCTGTGTGATAACAAAAGTAAATGGAAGAAAAGCGTGTGGGAGAGGAGTTCAAATACCTCTTATTTCAATTCCCAATTTCGACTTAAATGATAGCTTTTCCGAGAATAAAATGCACAGCTTTGTCCATTTATCATGATGCATCATGAATATTACATGGGTTTTGTTCTTGCTGTTTCTGTTCTGGCTACCATTCTGCATGACAAACCTTAGCCTCTCACTGATGCTTTCTGAAGGGAGTAAATCCATCACTCTCTGAAAGTGAAGAAGAGAACCAGGCACCGACTCAGCAGTTACATCCAACCTTCAACACTGCCTTCTCTCAGGTCAAGAGAAAGAGAAGGTCAGGTAAGATGGAGGGGTGTGAGGATGGGAGAGGGTGTTGGAAGAGGGGGAACTCTCTTGCCAGCTCACAACGTGAAGTTGGCACACACGTGGCAGCATTGCTCTGGACTTTTGCTACCAGAAAGATTCCACCATGGTGCCAATGTCCATGTCTGCCAATTAAGTTTTCCTGGGCAAGATTTCCCTCCCTACTTTTATTGTAAATTTGAACATTTTTCCCTTTTGCACTCTTGACTTGATTTTTTATAGCAAAGGTGGCAAGCGCACAGTTTTCCGCCAACACTTCATGAAAAGAAATATTGGGTTTGACAATACCTTTTCTAGCATGAAGGTGGGTTGGGGCCATGGTTGCATTTGAAGCTAGGCTGGTTCAGCTCAAGTAGCTCTCAAGTACCCATTCAATAGCACTGAAGATTAGCTCTCCATGTTAACTCTGCACCTTTCAATCCTATCTCCTGTTTCTCCATACTGCCCTCCATCTGTTTAAGCTAGTTTTGACGTTCCTGCAGCAGATATGTATTGAAGATGCTCTCTTGCTTGGAGGAAGGGAAAGGAAGAGCTGACCTTCCATATCCCTGCTATTTTGATAGCAAGGAAGCAATACCAAAACCAAATATCTTTGGTCACAAATCACATCCTATGTGAGACATCAAGCACAGGCTCACAGCTCAAAGCGAGAGTCCTATCATAATTATACCTTTGATTCTGACGTCTGAGTCTAACCAGGTCTGTAACAAAACACATCGAACAACAAAGTTGGCAATCATTCTGAATTCAGTCCTATGACACTAACTCTGTCATTATGAAGTAATTAAAAAGAATCAGACAGGCAGGAGTTTAACCCAACCCCAATGCATGGAAGGATAACAATCAATCAAATATCAAGCTATTTAGAGGAGAAGAAATGTGTGATGAAGAGTACAGTTTGTCTAAAGTATCCTTTCACCATCTAGCTAAATAACATATAAAAATGGATTCTTGTTTGCAAGCCGTTGAATTTTTTGGCTGTACAACTTCCAGTTCTTTCTCCCAAGTGTCTTACCAAAAGTTGAAGAAGTGTCTACCTAGTCATTGTTAATTTAATTGGAGAAGAAACTAAACTTCAATGTGGGATACATTTAAAAAGACACCCACCTTCACAACAGTCAACTTATTGTGTTATAGCGAATGGTGTTCTTAGGTTGTAAGTGGCCAAAAATGTATTTGCAAAAAAATGGTCCTTTAAATTAGCCATAAGCTGTCAATTTCAGCTCAAGTATGCCTAACATCGGAGATGGTAATGTGTGTCTGGGACAGTAGAGGGTGCTCTTTCGAGCTAGGAGTGAAGGAGCCCTGACAAAGCCATGAAAGGGATTTGTGCTTAACTTCAGTTCAATCGGAAAGAAGTAAAGACTTGCATTTCTTGATCTTGAGATGCCTCATCTTGCTTCACAGTCAATTAAGCACCTTCAAAGTGTGGCCAGTATTCTAAAGTAGCATAAGATGGTAGTTAATCTACACAAGTTTCCACAAACAACGAGTTAAATGGACAGATAATCTGTTCACTTAGTGATGTTTGTGAAACTAGCTAGGAAACTAAGTGGCAACTTTTTCACGCAGAGGGTGGTGCTTGTATGGAATGAATTGCCAGAGGAAGTAATGGATGTCGATACAATTACAATATTTAAAAGGCACCTGGATGGGTATAGGAATAGGAAGGGGTTTAGAGGAATAACTGCTGACAAATGGGACCAGATTAATGTAGGATATCCGGTTGGCATGGACGAGTTGGATTGAAAAGTCTGTTTCCGTGCTGTACATCTCTATGACTCTATAACTGGGTGACCTCCCTCCATGCCCTATTCAAAATATTACCTAGGAATGTTTTATCTTAGCCTGAGAGAGCAGATGGGTGTCAGTTTAACATCTCAGCTACTAGAAGTGATGTCCAACAATGCAAATACACTGACAATATAGCACTGAAGCATTACTTTGAATTTTCTATCTGTTTGGATTGAGCCTAGAACTCACAACCCCAATTCAGAGTTGAGAGTGCTGAGCTATGGATGATAGTATAACTACAGTGCACATACCAACATGTGGCAATTATAGTGATTGGAGCTGGCACACGCCAAATCCACAGAGCAGTTGGCAACTCAGTCTCCAGACAGGAAACTCCCTCTCTTCATGATAAAGGTCAGTGTCTTCTTCAGCAGCTACATGCAGGAGTGACTCATTGAACCACCATGCTTAGGGCAGGGATGTTGGTCCCGAATCCATCCCAGTCAGAACCGGGATCAAAATCCAAGCTATTGGCACCAATCCAACCTACAGTAGATATCCAGTACTGCCCACATCCCCCAAATGAGTCTGAATTGTCTTGGCACAATAGCCGTTTTTACTGAAGCACTAGGCAGTGATGATAGAGGCTCCAATTTTTTTTCTATCACATGGCTGACCAGGAATCTCTCCTGCTCATTGCTAGCATATATTGGATGGATTTACAAAGAGATATTCAGTTTGTTCAGCCGGGTTATGTGATGAACACAGCAAGATCTGGAGTGGGGCTTGAACCCAGAACATCTGGCTCAGAGCCAGGGACACTACCCACTACACCACAAGACCTCCTTGACTCAGAGTAGAAGCTGAAAATCCAATACATATTTAATCTCAGAACTACTTGCTTTGCCCACCATCAGAGACCAGGTTATAACTGATTGATCAGCTCCAATAAATGCAATGGAATGTATAAAGTGGCCAAGGTGAAGAAAGACCAATTGTCTGGACTCAAACTGTAATGGAGGCACAATGAGATGTGGGGGGGGGGGGGGGGGGGGTGGGGGGGGGGGGGGTCGGTGGGGTGGCATCCCGTTTTGAATGAGGAAGAGGGGATAAAACTCATGACAGAAGATATAGGGAAACATTCTTTGCCCACCATCACCCCTCTCTCCAGTGGTCCCATCCCTGGCTGCTACATTTAAGAGTTGACTTCAGGACTGGACAGCTCCCCAGAGAAACGGGTAGAATTGGAGTGTTGGAACCCAGGACAATCCCAAATCCAATCTAATCCCCGAGGCAGCTGCTACGTTTAGGAACAAGACTGAACCAAAAGAAAGAAAATAAAAAGTTCAAAGGGAATATGAAGAAATAGAAGGAAAAGTGTAAGCGGGAGAATGATTGCCCAAGAGGGTGAGTTTCATTGATACCCTGCAGAGATTATCCAGTTGAGGAAACTCCTGCCCAGTCCAATATCCCAGAAATGAAATGAAACAACAAATCAAACCTGCTTGTAATTTCCTCACGATTTTACCACGGCCATCGCTTCTTAAAACCACGCTGTTTCATTCTCATGCTAATCCCTTTAACATGAGACAGTACTTTCATTAAAAAATTCCGAGGGCTAAAAATACATTCATGGGAAACGCTGTTATAATAAAATAATTTACAGCTAGAACATGTCAGGTTCTCATTAAAACAATTGGAATTCATCATGCAGGGATAATACAAATTACATGGAACCTAAACACCGTGTAAAACTCGCTTTGGACCGAACAGCAAATTGCTGGGAGTTGGTTAAACACAAATTGGGAATGTACAGAGATAACTATCTTGATAATAAATGCATGCATTCGTTCAACAGATTTTATTTTCTGTGTTTGACTGGAAACGGAGTGTTTGCCCAACAAATACCAGCCACCTACTCTCTAATACTGTAACATTTCCTTAATATTGTAACATTATTTTGTAATCAGTACAACTCACCAAGAGTAAGGTCCACGAGATATAGGAGGAGGAAGAAGGGTCGCTGGAGACAGATCTTGCTGCTCATTTTCAGTTAGTTTTAAACTCGGGTCTGAGAAGGTCCATTCAGCTCACAGAACAGGGAAATCCTCATGTTAAAGCAAACAGACGCTAGCATAACCCTCCCCAAAACAAACAAACAAAATCACATTGCCTTAAAATCCAAGCCTTCTTAGACCACTTGATGGAGTTTGAGAGTTTTTGTTTTGTTTTTTTTTGGAAATTAAAATGAAAGAATTTTGTTCAAATGTGCATATATTTAGCCGGGATATCTGCGAGACGAACGTACAGTTCCATCCTCCGGCTCAGCACCAGGATTACTGACTGAGAGATTTGTTAAAAACCTCTCCCACTCCAGCCCTTCCCCTCCCTCTCTGTCTCGATTTTTAGCACAGTGGATATGTAGTTACCCCTCCCCTCCAGAAAACCGTTCACCATTTCTGGCTTTTAAGCCGATTTAGCAATGCTAGGGATTTCTCTCTCCTCTCTCTCTAAAGCAGTCTCCTCTTCAGAAAATTAACTGTCCCTCCGCCACTTAAAATATTGCTTCCTCGCTCCCGTTTCTTATCATTTAACCCTCAGAGAACTCGGAAACTTTCCCCACGCTTTGAATGTCATTGGACACGTTAAATAATAGTTCAGAGATTATCTAAACCTCCTCCCGATTTAACGTGAGATTAGAATGAAATAAAATGACTCGAACACTGACGTTAGAATTTTGTTACATTTCCAAACAGCGAGATGAAGCTGTTCCTACAATTGTAGAGTTCCCTGAAAGCAGTCATTCCCGCCGGGAAACAGTTGGCTCTTTCCGGAATAGCTTCCCGAGAGTTTATTCTTGGAGGGTCGACAGCTATTTGACTGTAGGTGGCTTCACAGCTAAATCCAAAATTGTTTTTTGAGCGGTGTGTGATTGGTGGTGTTGGTACCGAGGGAGCGTCCTCTCCTCGGCTCGGGTCTGTTCCTACAATTATGTTCCATATTGTAGGCAGGGCAACTCCTGAGAGAACTAACTGACCAACGTTGTGTGATAACTATTCCCATTTTTAGGATGTAGATAGAGTTCTTCTCCATGACTAGTGGTGAGTCCCTTTATACATCCTGCTAGGGGATCCAATGAGCTCCAGCCAGTACAAATCCCAATCAATTTAGCTTTGGATCTCAAACAGATGACTTTGGAATCAACTATCAACCTCACAGTGACAGCTGTTTACATGACTCACCTTTAGTGGAGGAATTCAAGGTCAATTAGCTCATTTGGTTGGATAACCAATTTACATTGCACAGTGAGGCCAATACCATGTGTTCAACTCGCACCCACTAGCTGAAATTACCATTGAAGTTTGCATCATATACAGACAGGGTGGTTAAAAAGACATTTAGCATGCTTACATTCATTGCCCAATCCGTAGAATATAGGAATTCGGACACTATACTGGACATTGGCGAGGCCTCCTCTGGAGTATTATGCCATCCAGTTATTGAAAGGAAATTATTAAGCTGGAGATGGCTCAGAAGAGATTTACCAGGATGTTGCCAGGTAGGGAAAGTTTGAGTAAAAAGAAAGGCTGGATAGACTGGGACCTTTTTCACAGAAGCATAGGAGGTTGAGAGGTGACCTTATAGAAGTTTATAAGATAATGAGGTGTATAGAAAGAATTAATGGTAGTTGTCTTTTCCCTAGGATGGGGGATTTCAAGACTAGGGGGCACATTTTTAGGGTGAGAAGTAAGAGATTTGAAAAAGACATTAGGGACAACTTTTTACGCAGAAGGCAGGTACAATTACAACATTTATAAAACACTTAGATAAGTAGATGAATTGAAAAGGCTTGGAGGGATATGGGCCAGGAGCAGGCAGTGGGAATAGTTTAGTTTGGGATTATGGTCAGCATTAACTAGTTGCACTGAAGGGTCTGTTTCTATGCTGTATGACTCTATGACTCTCCCTCTTAACCTTTATCCCTCACCTGAGTTATGGTGACTATCAAGTTAAACTGCCACCATTGTCTCTCTCTCTCATTCCAATGAGAGAGCAGTCCTATATTCTGCTAAAATCATGGTAACTTCACTGTTATATAGTAAGAACTCAGAGCAGTAATGAATGGAATTGGAGCCAATGTTAGACATTTTGCCACTTCAAGACTTCCCACCTTATTCAAATAATCATAATACTCTAAGATCATATCCATGAGTGTGTCAATACA
This sequence comes from Rhincodon typus, assembly GCF_021869965.1. Taxonomy (NCBI): domain Eukaryota; kingdom Metazoa; phylum Chordata; class Chondrichthyes; order Orectolobiformes; family Rhincodontidae; genus Rhincodon; species Rhincodon typus. The sequence goes on from NC_063362.1 coordinate 24,852,727, forward strand.
CAACATGGACACTGTTATTCCAACAGCATCAATGATACAGTCTTGGATTGTAATCATTTACATATCAGGAAGTGAAAAAAATATTTTTTTCTCTTCATTTCCATTTCCTGTGATCATGCAGATGAAGAAGTGAAATCACCTGTATCTCCACAGAGAGTTTCTGTTCTTCAATATCTAGTTTTGAAGAAAAGCCATATTGGACTTGAAATGTTAACTTTGTTCTTGTGTTCACAGATGCTGCCAGATCTGTTGACTTTCTCCAGCATTATCTGATTGGATTTAAGATCTCCAGTATATATATAATTTTGCTTTTATTCTGATTTTCAATGTTTGAAAATCTTCAGGGACAGTAGGGAAGATTTCTTTTGAAATTGTTGATTTTTAAGAAGGTAATTGTAAGGAAGAAAAATCAGCTTGTGTTTGGGAGAATAGTCGACATGTATAAAAAGACATGTCCCATTCAGTAAAGGGCACTGCCCAGCATAGTGAGCATTAGGTTTTCGAAGTTGTGATGTATTTGTCTAAATGCCAACTGATCTCCACAACCCTGGGCTAGGAATCAAAGAGAGAGAGAGTTTCAGATTGCTGTTTGGGGATCTCCAATTGAAAAATGGAGGTGAGAGTCAAGCACAGCTGTGAAGCCTCCACAGTCAAGTCGCCAGTTAGCACTCACTGTCTAGCATCAAAAGTAGTTATTTATGTGGGGTGATAGAGCCAGTAAAACCATCCCTGGAGGCAGACCTTCAGAAGAGGAAAGAAAAAATTAACACAAACCACAGGAAAAAGAAAAAGCATTTGCTGTCTTGATTTTGCTTCTTTAAATGCTCCCTTCCCATTGATGTGTGTAACTTTCAGACAGAGATAGGTAACAGGAGAATGATTGCCAAGTTCAAAGCTTTAAGACACATCAGTTTTCCATTGCATCTCAAATCGCTCCATACCAGCTACTTCCCGGTTCCACTCCCACCCATCCAGCAGGTCTGGACACTCAGCTGTCCATTTGTGCAAGTTCCCAAAGGGACAATGTGTGATTCTGCTCAGGTCAGTGACAGGACCACAGGCTATTAATACAAGGAACAGCACTGAGAGCAAACTCTTTGACCCGACCTTGCTCTATATCCCCCATTCAAAACAATTGTTGGAAGCATGCTTGGAGATGGATGTAGGGCACCATTTACTGAACTATGTACAATACTTACAGAATAAGGAGAGAACCCTGCTGCTTGGAGTAATTCCTTCTGTACACTGAGTGCCATGTCATCTGATATCACTTCCTGTGATAGCATCAGCTAGGCTTTTGGTAGCTGCTATCTTATATGATGACGTGGCTGATTTTCTGCATCAAGACAACTTTTCCTCCTGCTTCCCACTTGATTGAATGATTAAATAGAGATTCAAGCTCAGGGCAGCTGAATTGTAGGATAGGAGCAGGTACTCAAAAGTACCATATATTTGTCCATTGGCCTATGTTTCCAATGAGTAAGCTTTTCACAGGAGGTTGAGTCCCATTGCTAAGACAATTGGTGAACCATTCTTATCTGTTCTGGGCCAAGGGTTAAATGGGAGTCCTTTATGGGAGGTGGGGATCAGAATCACGAATGTTGCATTTACTTATCAAACAGTTCAGGTAGGCACAGCACCTAATAAAAAACAACAGATGAGCTCATGCAACCTGGGCAAATGCTTAACCACAAAAATGGCCACAAAATCCACTTAGACTATGCTGCAGGGAAAAGCTTGAAAAAGAAAGATGCTCCAGCATCTGCAGTTCCTACTATCTCTGTATCAAGCAGCTGTTCAGTGACCCTGGAGAACATACTGTAGAGAAAGGAACTTGCATTTAAATAGTGCCTTTCCAATCTCAGGACACCCTAAAGGCAATTAAACACTGTCTGGGCTGTAGCCACTCTTATAATGTAGGAAAGACAGCAGCTAACTGGTACACAGCAAGCTCCCATAAACAGCAACATGATTGTAAAGTTAATCTTTATGCACGGTTGATTTTTCAGTTATTTTGTCTGCTAGGAAATATCTCAAGAAAGAATTTGAAATTAAAAGAAACTTAAGAGGAAGCATAGACAAACAATACTGGCATGCATGGTAAACATATGACATGCATGCATAATTGTCACCATTGCCATTAACTTGCTATTTACTTCATTATTGTCCAACTAAAGTTGTATAGCTGTCTTGCTGGTTGTCTAGTGCAAAAAGTTGTCCTCGACTGAATGTTGTAGTCTGGCAAATTTCAAGGTCCAGGGCTACATTTCAAAGACACACTAAAGCTTGGGGCAGGTGTAATGGGGAAAAGTCACTGTAGAATGCCTTTCAGCTATTGTACCCAAAGGGGCTGGAAATGGTGTGGAATCCCTTGGGCTATATGCAAGCGAAGAAATGTGCGTTGAGAAGATCAAGAGCGTTGAAATTGTTTTGAAGCTCCTCAGAGTGGAATATGCAAACAGAGCAAAGTTAAATCCTATTGCAATGTCTGTAATTTTCAAATTGAAGTGATTTGCCCATGGGCTGTATGCTTGACATGGAATGTGTATTATAAATATATAAGTGTTACAATTGTATTGAAGCACCTAAAAGTGGAAAATGCTGTATGGCGACGAGTTGAATTTTATCGCACTTTCTGTAATTATCCAGTCAAAATGATTTGAAATGTACTTTTATAAAATTTATGAATATACATTAATATATAAGGAAGTATGTTTTGGAAAACAAAAGCACACTTCTTTGTGAGGTTCAATTTTGGCAGACTACAGTCTAAGGCCCTGCCCTGATAGTACAGCGAGGGACCAAAACCTGTGTGAAAGTCATCAAAGTATCTGCAGCATGGAATGTCAGAACATATTATAAACATTAACATGTATGCGTGAATCTAACGGAGCACTTCAGAGTGTTATGCACCATCTGGAAAGAACAACCATGTTATGTAATGACCCCACTTGACTTGTGAGGTAATGTACTTGTAAAAAGTCAGAAATAAGTCCATTTTTTGTTAATTTTCTTTTCTGCGAGAATTAATAATTTGTATGTGCAGATGCAGAATGCAATCTAGTTTGTAATGTTGAAGAAAAGAATATCTCCCAACAGGACTTTAACTTGTAAACCACCTGTAGCCAATTTTAGTCACCCTCAGGAACCTGAACAAAGCACAAAGTGGAGGATGTTGTACATGTGAAAATAAGGGCTGGAAAGATAAATGCCAGATTCAAGAGTTGGCCCATTAAGGGGGGAACAATGTGGGATGTGGTGTGTGGGCTATTTGCGAGGGGAAAAACTATCAGAATTACAAAAAGGGTGAGAATCAAGACTCAGATAGCAACAACATCACCTTGCATTTATATAGCACATTAAAAAAAAAACTCAACAAAGTTCACAGAGACACGATCAGAGAAAAGTGGATACAAAACCAAAGAAAGTGTTATTAGGACCTGATGCTTGGTCAGAGAGATGGGATTCAACACGGGTCTTAAGAGAGGTCATCAGCTCAATGGCTGAGAAGTAGAAGTTATTGTTTTGTGGTTCAGCTATCTTCCAGGAGACCTCAAAAGTAATCTAGGCAGGATCAAAAACAGAAGTTGCTGGAGAAACTCAGCAGCATCTGTGGAGAGAAAGCAAAGTTAATCTTTCAAGTCCAGTGACCCTTCATCAGAACACAGGCAGAGTGATCTTCCGCCACTCTCTCTATCCCTGTGGAAAGATGCCTTGTTCTATTCACTATTTCCTGACAACAGTATTGGCATTTGAGGTATAGCAGCTATGAACATCTGCCATAACACTAACTGACAAAATTAATGTTTTATCACTGTGGCACCTGTGATGTTTTTTTCAGGTCACTCAGGTATTTGAAATACACAGAATGTTGTCACCCGTCTTCAATAATTTCAAAGTCAAGCTTTGAAGAAATCTTCACTCACCTGCAGAGTTTTCATTTGCCCCCTAACAGACAGCAGACCCTCTCACATATGGTTGAACGATTTAGGATGGTCGAACAAAGATATAGCAGCCTCCAAATGTGCACAGGGCCACTGTTATAGTTCAGTTGATACAGATATGCAGCATTTCAGGGATTTTTCTTGAAGAATGGGCAACCAGTAGCATGGTGTTACTAGCCATTGAACTAATGAACTGAATTGAATTGAATTAAGTTAGCTTTATTGTCACATGTGCTCACATGAGTACGGTGAGAAGTTCATAAGTTACCACTTCCAGCATCATCTTAGGTACAAAGGTACCTAGGTACAGATTCTTGAGGACAAATACTTAGGAAAAAATTAGAAAAGTTGTGAAATAAGAAGTCCAGCATTTACAGGCCTTCAAAAATACAAAATCATAATAATAATTTAGAAAAATAAAGAAATAAAAAGATCAGAATAACTGCCCTTCCCACAGTAATATAACAAAGTGATGGAAAAAAAAGAAATTTTAAGACAAAGTCCACTTAGTCCATTTCACAGCACTGGGGCCAAGTTATAGGGGCAAATTAGGAAAATGATACCATCCTTATCCAAGGAGTGGTTCGATGACAGATCTCGCCACTTTGAAATGAATAACATAGAACATTCAAGACAATCTTGATAACCCATAATATGGTTCGATCAGTTAGTGATGGATGGGTACATGTAAACCATGAACACCAGAATCAATAGTTGGGCCAAAGAGCCTATTTCAGTGTTGTAATTTGATATTCTGCTTTCCTATGTTCTATGTAGGAATATGAAGAAGGTGCATGAAAGACAATATTTAAGTCTTGCATTGAAATGAGATATGCATCAAGTTAGATCATCACCTCAAATCACTTATGGATATATTGAACTTTTAAATTAGGTATGTGTTTGAATAAAAAAAAGGCCTATGAGTCAAGAATTGTTGATAATGTAAATCCCGAGAATGAAATTCATTTACAGCTGAAAGTTCCCGTGGGAACTTGTAAAATGTCTGGGAATCTTCAAACAAAAAGACTTAAAAAGAAGTGATGCAAGGCAAAAGAAAAAAATCATCACCCCTCTCAATAGGAAAGCCATCTCTTGTAGCTCACATCCCAGGTTTAGGGGATGAATTGAAAGATATGTTTGTGTTTACCGTCTCAAGAATATACAACAGTCTTGCAGTCCAAGTCTTGGTGAGTGGCTCATGTACCAACATGGGCTAATGTACTGCGCAGGAAAAGAAAGACTCTTTCTTGCTTTGAGCGCTGGAAGCCAATCGAGCCAGTGAAGACACCATCAAAAAGGAAACAAGACAAAGGAAAACTGCAGAGCCAAGAATTTCAAAATCAACCACTTCACTACCAACATTACTGTAAGCATATCATCCAACTTCCCAGCTGCAACATACCGCTTGAAACTTTGTTAGAACCCAGAAATAGATTCATATATCTTTTTAACTGGTACTTTTTACTTAGTCCACATTTCTAATCTGCATATTTGTCTAGTTTTTAATCATTTTTCATTGCTAATAAGGGTAATAAGTTTACTCTTTCTTTAACTAAGAACACTTAGTTAATTTGGCTCCTTTTAAGTTCTCCATGATGGGATGGATTTTTAAAAAAATTAACCTTATTGCAAACAAGTGGTTAAATCAGGAAAGTGAGCAGTTCCTCCCTCCTCACCCAGGACCATAACCATTTGATATATCCCAACTGGAATCGTAACAAATCGCGGGCCCTCATCCCGGGTAGTAACAGGAGAAATGAAGTTTTTGACACTAGAGGAAGCCACTCTCCTTGGATGCAGCATTAGTCATACAGAGATTGCAGGAAGTCCACTCGTATTCAGAGGAAATACTGAGGCCAATCTGGAGTTCACCCAAGCTGCCCCATGAAGATCATGAATAATGAAGAACTAGGGACCTGTCAGTCTGACATCTGTGTGTGAAGAATATTGAATTTTAGCATAAAAACATTATCCAAGACCAACTAGCAAGAATAAAGTTAATTAATTCAATCTATTGTGGCCTTGTCAAAGATAAGCTGTGATCAATCAATATTGCAATTCTTTGAGGTTGTTAATAGATGAAGGGAATGGTCTAAACCTAAGTTTCTACTTTACTTTCCAAAAGCATTTTGAAAGGTCACTTAGAATGCAACTCACCACTGAATCTGCTCATTTGCAACATTACACCTGTCACAAAAAGAGTCCCAGTTTTGAAGCATTGAGCTGTGGCAGCAAATGCTGCTCTCAGCAATGACACACAAGTACCAGGCAATAATTATCTACTACAAGAGATAAACCAACCATTGCCCTTTGGCATTCAATGGTACTAACATCATCAAGTCCCTGCTATCAATATCCTGGGGTTTATCATTGACTAGAAACAGAACTGGACCAACCTTATAAATACTGTGGCAATAACAACAGATCTGTGGCTGCGAATTCTGTAGCAATTAACTAACCTCCTGACTTCTCAGAGCCTGTCCACCATCTACAAGGTACAACATAGGAAACTGTGATTGAATACTCTCCACTTGCCTGGGTGGGCGCAGGTCCAACAACACTTATGTTCAACATCGTCCAGGTCGAGGCAGGCCACTTGATTGGCATCCCATTCACCACCTTTAACATTCACTCCATTCCGATGATGCATAATGGCAACTGTGTGTACAGTAATAACATCCCAAAGCATCGCCAATTGTACCTTCCAAATCTACAACCTCATCTACTTAGAAGGACAAAAGCAGCATATGCATGGGAACACCACTACCTGCACACACATGGCTTTATGTGTGGAAAATTGTGTCTCACTAACTTGCCTGAAATTTTTGAAGAAGTGATGAAGAGGATTGATGAAGGCAGAGTGGCGAACATTGTCTATGTGGACTTCAGTAAAGAGTTCGATAAGGCTCCGCATGGTAGACTGGTCCATAATGTTAGATCACAAAGGGAGAACTAGCCACTTGCATACATAACTGGTTTGAAGGTAGGAGACAGAGGATGTGGCGGAGGCTTGCCTTTTGGACAGGAGGCCTGTGACCAGCGGTGTGCCCTAAGATTGGTGCTAGGTCTACTGCTCTTTGTCATTTATATAAATGATTTGGACGTGAATATAGGAGGTATGGTTAGTAAATTTGCAGATGACATGAAAATTGGTGTTGAAGTGGACATTGAAGAAAACTACCTCAGAGTACAACAGGAGCTTGATCAGATGGGCCAATGGGCTGAGGAGTGGCAGATGGAGTTTAATTTAGGTAAGTGTAGAGTGCTGCATTTTGGTAGGGTGAACCACGTTAAGACCTATGCACTAAATGGTAAATCCTGGGGAGTGTCGCCAAACAAAGAGGGTGCAGGTTCATAGTTCCTTGAAAGTAGAGTCGCAGGTAGACAAGATACGGAAGAAGGTGGAAACAAAAATGGAAATTGCTGGAGAAGCAATTCTATTTTTGTTTCTGATTTACAGAAGCGCAGTTCCTTTGGTTTTTATTTAGTGAAGAAGACATTGATATGCTTGCTTTATTGGTCAGTGTATTGAGCATAGGAGTTGGGAGGTTACTTTTGCAATATTGCATTCAATTCTGGTCTGCCCGCTATAGGAAAGATATTGTTAAACTTGAAAGGGTTCAGAAAAGATTTACAAGGATGATGCCAGGTTTGGAAGATTTAAGCTATAAGGAGAGGCTGAATAGGCTGGTGCTATTTTCCCTAGAGACTGAAGGGTGAGTTCATAGAAGTTTATAAATCTATTTAAGGGCATGGATAGGGTGAATAGTCAAGTTCTTTTCCAGGGTAGGGGGTGTCCAAATCTGAGGGCATAGGTTTAAGGTGAGAGGGGAGAGATTTAAAAGGGACCTAAGTGACAACTTTTTCATGCAGAGGGTGGTGCGTGTATGGAATGAGGTGACAGAGGGAGTGGTGGAGGCTGATACAGTTACAACATTTGAAAGGCATCTGGGTATATGAATAGGAAGGGTTTAGAGGGATATGGGCCAAATGCTGGCAAATGGGATTAGATTAATTTAGGATATTTTGTTGGCATGGACAAGTTGGACTGAAGGGTCTGTTTCCGTGCTGTACATCTCTATGATTCTATAATTCTAAGTTCCCTGCCAAGCCACATACTATCTTGATTAGGAAATATATCGCCAGCCATTCCTTCACTGTCTCTGGGTCAAAGCCCTGGAACACCCCCTCTAACATCATTATGGCATAGCAATAGCCCAAGAACTGCAGCAATTCAAGAAGGCATCACCCTCTCAAGGGCAATTAGAAATGGACAATACATCCTGGTGTCATCCACGTCCCAAGAAAGAATAAAAAAAATTCAAAGCATTCCAGGTCTTAGTCTGGTAATCCGCGCCAAAATGGAAAATTCCATATTTGTCCATAGCATTCTTCATTTAACAGATGTTCATTTATGTTCACTTAACTTATCTCCATCTCTTTGCAAACTCCTTATACTTTTTTCTTTACAACTTTTTTTTTACACATCATTCTGGCCTTAGTAAATTTAACAACTATACCTTCAGGTTGTTCATCCAAATCAATACTGATCATTGTGGCACACTGTTCATTCCACAACAAAAAAATTACTCAAGCATTCCTACCCTCTATTTCCTGTTTGCTAACCAATCTTCAACCTAAGCCGATCTTCAATTCTAAACCCCATCCTAAATTCCTGCATCAGGACCTTTTATTTTCACAATCACCTTTGATGTGGTACCTTCGCAAATATCTTCTGGAAATTTAAGCACAGTATATCCACTGTTCCCTTTTATCTGCAACACGTTATTTCTTTAAAGAAATCCAAATAGATTGGTTTCAACAAAACCATGTTGACTTCGCCTGATTGCTTTGAGTTTATAGATGTTTTCCGCTAATAATATCTTTAATGATAAATTCTAACATTATCTCTATTACAGATGTTAAACAAATTGATCAATAGTTTCCTGAATTCTGTCTCCTTTTTTTTGAATAAAAGAACTGCATTTCATAAGTTCCAACCTGAATGAGCCATTTCCAAATCCAGGGATGTTAGGAAAATTAAAACCAATGCATTAACTATCTCACTTGTCACTAATGTGTGGACCCTATTATTAAATCCATCAAGATTCAAGAACTTGTCAGGCTTCAGCTCCAACAATTTACACAGTGACACTTCCCTGGTGATTGTAAGTTTCTTAACATCCTCCCTCTCTTCCATTTCCTGATTTACAGCTGTTACTGGGATACTACTTGTATCCTGGATCATGAAGATTGATACAAGATGCCTGTTCAATTCATCTGCCATCTCCCTATTTTCCTTCATTAATTCCCCAGGCTCACTTTGTATAGCACTGATGCTCACTTCATAAACTATTTTCTTTTTTGATATATCTATATAAACTCTTGCTATCTGCTTAAACTTTCCCTCACATTCTAATTTTCCTCCATTATTAATTTTTTAGTCATTCTTTGTTTTTTTTATACTCTGTCTAATCTTCAGACCTGCCAACATTCTTTGCATGACTGTGTGTATTTTCTTTAAGTTTGATTTCATCTTTACATTTTTGTTTGACCACAGCCTGCAGGAACTCCACTGAGAATTTTTCTTCCTCACTGAAATGTATCTATTGTGAGTATTCTTCAATATCCCCTTAAATATTTGTCACCAAATATCTCTTCACCCATCCATTGAACAAACTTGCCAGTTCCCTTTAGCTAGTTTTGTCTTGCCCTCACAATTGCCACTATTTAAGTTTAGATACTTGTCTTGGACCCATTGTTCTCTCCCTCAAACTGAAAATAAAATTCTATCATACTATGATCAGTAATATCTAGGGATGTCTTCATTACGCTTTTGTTAAGTTAACCATTCTCAGTTCATAACATCAGGTCTAGTACAGCCTGCTCTCTGTTTAGTTCCAGAATTTACTGTTCTAAGAAACTATCCCAAAAATATGCTACAAACTCCTCAACTAGGCTACCATTTGATTTCTTCAAGACCTATTATTGTTGCTTGCTTTACATTTTGTCCTACTGCATTATTACTCTTAAGCGTCTTGTAAACAACTTCCACTAGCGATTTCCTGACTTTATCATTTTTCATCAAACATAGGTCATTTTTCTCTGTTGTGCTAATGCCATTATTGTTTAACAGAGTGAACTCTCCATCTTTTCTGAGTTCCTGTCCTTCCTAAATGTCACAAACCCTACAGTATTTAGATCCCTTTCTACATTATCCTGCAGCCATGGTTCTGTGATGACTATCAGATCGTACTTATTTATTTTTATTTGTGCTATCAGTTCATGTGTTTTTGTTTCAAGCACGTGCATCAGGTACAAAGCCTTTTGTTTGGTTCTTTTATTATTTCTGTAATTTCTCATCTTACTTGTTGATTTAATTCTTAGATTTGGACTTTCTATCCTTTTCTGTCATCGTCTATTTATCATCTTCCACATTAATACCTTTCTCTCTGACCTTGCCTCCAGTTTTTGATTTATCACATCTTCTCAAATTTGCCCTCAATATTTCACTTAGAACCATCTCTATTTCCCTGGTAATGCTGCTTGCAAGAACATTAGTCCCAGCATGGTTCTGGTGTAGTCTGTCCCAGATCAATTGGGTTTATCATCATTGATCATAGTTGATGATGTCGTTTTAATCTTTCCATGTCTAATCACTCTAAAATAACCTAATAATTCTCTGCCCCAACTTTGATTTGTTCTCTTTTCCTACTTCCTCGTCATTTACTTCTCTTCCATTTCTGACTCTCTGCCTCTTACTCTCATTCTGAACAATCTTTTCCATTCCTGGATGGAATGGGGGGTTATAAGACTGAAGAAGTGCCTCCATCCATCTCTCCCGCACCACCATAACCCCTCACTCATCCAACCTCCCTCACCCCCAAACACAACTAGTCACCTCACGTATCACGGTGCAGAAAATAGTTTGTGCAATGAAGAATCAAAATTTAGATTTAGATTAGCTTTAGACGTTATTGTAACGTGTACTCAAGTACAAAAGTATAGGAGTACAGTGAAAAGTTTTTAATGTCACCATACACTGTGCCATCTTAGGTACAAGTACCTAGGTACAAAAGCTTAAGAACACGAAATAAAGAACAAAATTAAAAGCTAAACATTACAGTGACATCTAATACAGCATAAAAAGAAATAAGGTTAAAAGTCAAAAATTACAATCTTTCTAAGTATTAAGTTGAAAAATAAAAAAAAATCTAAAAGTTCAATCATTGCCATCTTTCTTAAATTCTTAGTCATGCTGGGACTGCAGTTCCTACAAGGGCTCGATCTCCGCTGCTTTGGCACGCTTTCCCCATGCTGGCTCGATCTCCCCTGCTCTTGTTGTCGCTGTAGACGTTGGAGAAGCCTCCATCACCACGTTGGATCTCAACCCGCCAAAGCCCTTTATCAGTATTCAATGCACAGTGAAGGTGCTGCATACAGAACACTCAATTTTATTTAAATATTAAAAGCAAATCTTCCTGCAAAGGCCTATGCTCACCCATGGGATGGGACAGAGCTACAAAGACAATGTTTATGCAGCGATTCTGGATTATTTGAAATAAGTTGAATAGGACATTTTTTGCCGTGATTGTAACATCAGTCTCAACTGACACAAAGATGATACGAGGAATGGTGAAGTGTCACAGAGAAATGGTAAAATTGTCTTAAAAGGAAGCAAAGTCTTGAGGGAAAGTGCGAATTTGCTCAAGAGATAAGAAGAAAATCCTGATATCTTTGGGTGACTTTTCATCATTGGCACTTGCTGCTCCAGAGTATCCTTTCCTAAAGGCTCCTGTTGGAAATTCAAGTGGGTGACTCAGTCTGGTCCATGGATAGCATTGAGACAAATGGCTATCAGTTTGCTGGTTAACGAATTGGAGTTTCCAAACCATGATGAAGGGTTATACTGAAGGTCAGATTTCCAGTGACCCAAAATAAACATTCAAAACTCTCACTTCTCTATGCTGTTCAGATGAGACCTTGTAAAATAAAATCCACCGGCTCCCTTCCTCTAAAGTAGTCATGTTTCCATTACTCATTATCCTAGCCTCTGGTTACAGGCCTGCCAAATGGCGCTAATCATTTGTCAACAAACAAAGTAGTTCTTTGGTATTTTCATTCTGGGTATCAATTTTCTTCCAGACATGAGGGAACACAGATTGGCTTGCCCACCTGACCTGGTTTGTAGGGTGACACCATGGACCAGAATGCTTTTTTCTCTTTCAGTGAGGTGTTGGCCCTACTGACAAAACCAGCATTTGTTGCCCATTCCCAATGACCCTTGAACTGAATGGTTTGCTGTCCATTTCTAAGGGCAACTAAGAGCCAACTACATTGCCGTGCCTCTATAGTCACACATGGGCTGGACCAGGTCAGGACATTTATTTTCCCTTCCAAAAAACATGAGTGAACAAGATGGATTTTATGCCAATTAACCTTGGTTTCACGATCACCAGTTCACTTATTTTTATCTCCAGATTTACTGGCTCATTCACCAGCTGCTGCAGTGCTTTGGAACCTCTGATGCCCAGAGCATTAGACTGGGCCTCTTCATTGCAAGTTCAGCCAATGTCATGTCTCCTTGTATGGAGAGTCAGAATGAAGTTACGTGAATTTGGGAACTTATGAAAAGTTGTCATCTTGGGGAAGAATGTTCTTAAAGACCGAAGGCAACGTGCAATCCAATGGGATAGTGGCTTGAAATGGCATCTGAAGATTGGCACCCTTCACCATCCGTAACTTGTCAATCAGAGATAGGGAGAAAAGAGGATGAGGATTCGATTTGTAAGTATTCTGACCATCAGTCCTTCCAGCTCCACCAATGGCCACAGCCTCAGTGATACCTTGTCTCATGATGGCCAGCATTGTCTGCTCCATGGGAGGTGAGGTTTAAAAAATGCAGCAGTATTTATCCCTTCGAGTTGTTTTCTGCTGCGTCTTATTACAATGTGCCATCATCTCTTGAAAGAAAGAGTAGTGTGGCAGTGAGTGTACTGCCTCGGAGAATTGGATGCCAAGCAGATGAACTGTCAATGTAGGTGAGCGATGATGTGTAAGGCTCACAATAAGACAATAAGTGTATGGGCATGGGGTACATTATTAGTTTTGAACCGTTGAGCACTGATTGATGGAGATGATTGGTGGGTGAGTGGTACAGTGTCATAAACTGAGCAGAGGGTGAGGCTATTGGTGCAGCTGGAGACATGAAACAATTGAAGATTGTTCTTACTCACCTTGACAATTTGTGAAGATCATCAAACCTTCTTCTTGCGCTGAACCCGTGCTCTTGGAGCTACATTACTGCATTGACTTCCACCATTAGTTCTTCCCACTGCCTGCCAGCATATTCTGAATGGGGTCCTGCTTGCCTTTCCTGCTCTCCACATGTTGTACTCAGGCCTCCAGAGCACTATCTGAAAACCATGCTGCAGGCTCTCATGCAGGAGGAGACAGAATGACAAAAGAATTGGCAAAATTAATTAATTTCCAGACACTGTTTCCATCAGCCACAATGCTCCTCCCTTTAAGAGGTACAGACTGCCTTTAAGTAACACTAGCAATTCACAATATTGAGACCCTGCTGCTGTGTGCAGTCAGCGAACAGTGTGGGCAGTGCTGCCTGCATGCAGCAATTATAGAAAACAGCAGGAAGCATGAATTCAATGTCTTGTCTGCAAAACAATGAATGGGCCTGTGTTAATTCTGCATCACAATTCTTGTACCTGCTTTCAGGCCTTATCGAATTCACCCTCCCATTCCCCACAGTCTCCAACCTGCACTAGTACTCATCGCTTTTCTATTGCAGCTGAGATTTTAGTTAATAGTGACTCCCAGTGTCTTGATGAAGTGACACTCAGTGATGGTAATTCTGTTAAACGTCAAGGGGAGATGGTTAGATTATTTCTTGTTGGAGAGGGTCATTGCCTGACACGTCAATGTTACTTTATGATCCCAAGTCTGGAAGTTGTTCAGACATGTAGCATATGAGCACAGTCCACTTCATTATCTCAGGAATCTTAAAAGGAACAGAAAGTGCACAATGATTAGCAGCATTCCCATGTCTTACTTTATTGAGGAGGGAAGAATGAAGCAGCCTAAGATGGTTAGGCCTAGGACATTACTTTTAGCAATTCCTGCAGCAAAGTCCTGAGGCTGCAAATATTGACCAGAGAAGAACATTTTCCCTGAGCTCCATTGTCATCTATTTCACTTGGGTCACTTAATGCCACGTACACTCGATCAAATCCTGCCTTGATGCTAAGCACGGTCATTCACGCCTCTGTTCTGAAATGTTGCTCTCTTGTTCATTTTGGGACCAAAGCTGTAATGAGGTCTGAGATGAGTAGCTTTGGAGAAACGCAAACTAAGCACCAATGAGCAGATTAATTGTCCTCCACTATTTTGTAATCACAGATATACCAGGACTGCAGATCTTTAACCAGTTCAGATGATTGTGGATAACCTTATTGTGTGTAGATATTTTCTAATCAACCTGTTCAGAGATGTTAATACACACCTTTGGAACAAGTAGGACTTGAACATAGGTCTCCCAGCTCAGAGCTAGGGATGCTGCCACTGTGCCACAAGAGTGCGATAGTATGTTGATTCTGCTCTTTTGCTTGCACGTAGCCTTGCATTATGGCTTCACCAGGTTAGCACCACATTTTTAACCACGATTGGTTCTGCATCTGGCACATTTCGCATTGAACCAAAGTTGGTCATTGGCTTTTAGAATGGGCCTTTAGGTTATAACTGCTGCCAATTTCCCACAGCATCTCATGGATGCCAATTTTTGAACTGCTAGATCTGTTCTTAATCAACGCCACAGTACAATTATGGTGTCAAATGACAGCAAGGAGATTGTTCACAATGTGCAAACGAGACTTGCTCTCCACAAGAACTGTATGGTTTTCAATCCTGTTATAACCCCATTAGTCAGCTGGCAAAGAAAGAAACCAGAATTAGTCTTTACTTGGAATAGATTAACTCACAAAGTAATGCAGTACAGGTACATATCGCCAGACTCCACTGTCCTCCTGTATTCATTTGTATTGTGTAACCATCTGATAAATGGCCACCACATTTATATACTTCACCTCAATTGATACAGTTAACAACTTAATGCTGACCTGACATACACATATGTGACAGGTAGATTATTGACATGGAGGTCAAATAAGTTATGCCTTCAAGTTATTTTTCTCACCGTGAGCCACAAATCCAGATGGTTGCAGGGTCCAACAGCTCTAGGAAGATTGATCAGTAGAGGTATTATCAAGCTATTCTCAGGAATAGAAAAGAGTAAGGATGTTAAAAAAAGTCAAACAAGTTACAACTGATGACAAGATTTTCCGATGACTCACAAATAACTATTGTGGTTTCTCCTGCCAGACCGCTTGTTATACACATGGAACTGAGATACATAAACTGGGAGTGTCACTGGCTCAGTCTCCACAATCGTAGGGTGACTGTATTTGATCTCAGAAGCCGAGACTGAGAGAGAGGAAATAACTAGGGTGTTGGTTTTAGATTGATGTTAAAAGTGTCTGCATAGGCATCAGATGGGGATCAGGTTGAACTGTGATTTCTCTCATAGTGTCAAGAAGACAACTGCCACAAGGATGAATTTAACTCTCCAAGCAACTCACCTGAGAGCTACCACTACTCCTTCTCTCCTGGCTGATGACTCTTTGCCACCCAAAATCCACTTTCACTTGCCAAGCTCCACCAATTTTAGACGGGGACAGCTGATCAGGAAAGTATACGAGATGGGAACTAACATTGCCAGGACGTTAATGTTGCCAAGGACCAGGAAGAACTAGCATCCACTTTGCCCCCTGTCCACCTGAAGTGAATTACAATCACATTGTGACTGCCCGGACACTCCTGAAGAGCAAGCAATTGGGAGGACAGGGACTGGCACACCTTTTTGGGTAAGTGGGAAGAATGTTGAAAGAATAGGATGAGGAATCATTGGAGCATATTGATATCTGAGGAAATGTATTCATTAAATGTGCATGTACTCAGGAGAATATTAAATGTCGATGTGGGACATTGCAATATATCTATCAGGCTTGCATTTGATTGTAGCCCAGACTCATTGGGTTAAAGTATTTTTAATGGCCCTAAGTGAAATGTATTGGTGGTACTTAAAGCTCTGGCTCCCTGTCGGTGCAAATCCATTGCACTGCATGGTCATAACTCACATTAACTGGCACCAAATTGGCAGACAGGCCAGGTGGATGTCACACGGGGGAACTGAAACCATCATGCTGGTATATTAAGAAGGCGAGAGCACTTTATGAAAACAGTTGCCAAATAAAAAAAAATGTACGATATAGCATTGGTACCTTTACTTTTAATAGTAGCTCTACATTCAAATTATGGATATGATCATTTTCCTGCTCCTCTCGTTTATCAAGATGATGAGGGTCAATAGGGGCTATTCAGTCATGGGGGGAATGGGGGAGCAGCAAAACAGCTGAGCTCCATCCTAACCTTAAAAGATGTACTCACACAGGCGTTTGCACACACACAGTAATGTCAGCACGAGAAATCATGGCTGATGATTCCTTTCTCTTAAACTAGCCTGAGAGCCCTGAAAGAAATTGTAAAATGCTCACCCTCACTGCGATCAACTAACTCAATGCATTCATGGGATCAAAAACTGACTGCTTCCTGATTTAACATCACAGGACTCGTACCAAACCAAGTCACCAGCTGAGCTAAAAAATACAAAACGTTTTACCAATGAGGAAATAATTTTAACTCAATATAAGAACAGAATGGTCAGTGGGGATTTTAATTTTTATACATGCATTTGTCCACTCGTGAGGTAGTTGTATAGTTTCAGGAATATATACACAATGCCACAAATTAACGATGTAACATATATGCAAAAAAAAATGAAGTTCATGTGGAATTTAATGAAACGAATTTGCTATTGTGGAACAATGTGCCAGCGTAATGTTATATTTCTGCCAGTGGATCTGGAATTTTGTTTCTTATGGTGAGTCAGGAAACGCTGACTCCATTAGAGATGCTGATGCCTTAAGCCTAAATGTGAGAGGACTTGTCAATTCTGGCACTTTCCGAAAGTTTGTACTGTATGAAAGGTTTTTAATATATTATGAGTTAATCTCCTGTGACATTGTACAGGTAGCAAAGACTGATTGGACTCCTCAGGTAAAGTATATGGAGGATAATTGACTGAAAGTTGAAGGAGGACTAACACTAGAGGCCAAAAGATGCTACATGGGTTTCAGCAGTTGTTTAAGCAGTAACATTGTTGCCCCCCGTGTCTGAAAGTGATGGGTTCAAATCCCACTCTGGGATTTCAACATAAAACCTTGTCTAGCACTGCAGCTGTAGAGTGCTTTGGAATGTCCTGATTGATTTGATATCTGAGACCTGGGAGTCGTTTCTTCATAAACAGCCAACACTGGGAATCTTGATCTGTTCTAGCCTTTTGATCTGGGGGAGACACAGTGATGGGCTTTTACCTACAGCAGGGCTTTGTACCTGATGAGGTGATACTCAATGTTCACTTTTGTAAATAACATCTAAGTATGGGTCATGACGCACTGACAGCTTCAACTGATGTTTATTACAGTTTCTCGAGTCTACATATTTTACAATCATAGGCATTGCCCTGTCTGGGCTAGTACTGAGCAATTTGGAAATTGTTACACTCTTCTAGCACACAGTGTGTCATACTGCCAGTGGCCCTAGTAAGATAGAGGCTGAGATCTTTATACCATCAGGTCACATGGAGTGATATGGTGATGATATCATAAGCGTATCTCTGCAAGGTATATTGTATGTGAGCTGTGAAGTGTTCCACAACAATGAAGTTGTGAAAGTTGCTGCATAAATGCAAGTTCTTTCTTTTAATGGGGAGGTTGGTACAGTGTGAGGGAGGGAGAGCAATCTGTGGTCAGGGTGATGGTAATTGGGGAGGAAAGCAGAACAGGATGGAAGAGATAATAAAGAGTGAGGTTTCAAATCTCATGTTGACTTTGCCTTTATGCACCTCCTGTGCAGTTGTTACTTTGTATGCCTCGCTGAACTAAATACCCTATGATCTGTACGTCCTTGTTTGCTAATGATCTGCCTGTACTGCTCGCAGAACAAAATTTTTCATTGTACTTAGGTACGTGTGACAATAATAAATCAAATCAAATAAAATAAAATCAAATAATAAGAAATGGAACCACTTTAGAAAAAAACTGTTGCTTGGGAGGGTTATGAGGAAAGTGGAGCAGTGTTTGAAATAGATAAAGCAGAACAAGGTTACTTTGGGTCAGAAACTGGAGATGAGGACAACAAGATGGTGGAACATAGTAAAAGATAAAGAAGATGAAGTGTGAGTAACCACAGCAGTTTGGATACAATGGCCATTTGTCTTATGAAAGCCCTTGAATACTCAATAACAATGCACAGCTGAGAAAGCTGGACCAATAAGAACAGCGATTAGACTTCAATAAGAGTATTTGAAATTAAAGGACTCAGACGGATATTATGCAGCCATGGAAAATGTGTGAGTTCTAGAGAAAGATGGTGTTAAGAAATATAGAAAATAGGAGCAGGAGTAGGCCATTCAGCCCTTCAAGTCTGCTTTACCTTTCAAATAGAATAGGTACTCATGGGGCATAGGCATTACTGGCTAGGCCAGCATTTATTACCCGTCCCTAAATAACCAGAAGGTGGTTAAGATTCAACCACACTGCTGTGGGTCTGGAGTTATATTTAGGTCAGACCAGGTAAGGATGGCAGTTTCCTTCCCTACAGGGCATCAGTGATTGAGATGGACTTTTCCTGACAATTGACAATGCTTTCATGGTCAGCATTAGACTCTTAAATCCAGATTTTTATTGAATTTATCCACCTGCCCTGGCGGGATTCAAACCTGGTCACCATCACAGATCCTGGATTTCTGGGTTAATAGTCTAGCGATGATACTACTAGGCGTTCACTGATCTTCTATGTCAAAGTCATCTTCCTACTTTCTCCCCATACCCCTTGATGAGTTTTAAAATCTAATCTTTCTTGTATATTTTTAGGGACTTGGCCTCTACAGCCTTTTATATTATAGAATTCCACAGGTTCCCTACTCTTTGAGTGAAGAAATTTTCCTCATGCCAGTCTTAAATGGTCTATCCCATATCCTGAGATTGTCGCCTGGTTCTAGATTCCCCAACAAGAGGAAACATCTTCTCTGCATCTCGTCTGTCCAGCCCTGTTAGACTTGTACATGTTTCAATCAGAACCCCTCTCATTCTTCTATACTCTAGTGAACACAGGTCCAGTCGAACCCATCTCTCCTCATTGGACAGTCCTACCATTCTGGTTGTCAGCCTAGTGAACTCTGCCGCTCTCCCTCAATGGCAGATATATCCTTTCTTAGGGGAGACCAAAACTGCATGCAATACACCATGTTTGGTCTCATCAAGGCCCTCCAAATCTGCAGCAAAACATTCCTACCTCTGCACTCAAATCCTTCTGCCATGAAGGCCAGTTAACCATTGCCTTCCTAATTGTTTCCTGCACCTTCCAGTCTACTTTCATTGATACCCAGATCCTTTTGTACATCCACATTTCCCAATATATCACTGTTTAAATAATAGTCTTCCTTGCTGTTTTTCACACTGGAGTGTATAAATTTTCATTTAGCCACATTGCACTGCATCTGCCCACGTATTCAACGTGTCTAAATCACCCTGAACCCTCCTTTCACCATCCTCACAACCCTGCCCAGTTTTGTGACCTCAGCAAACTTAGAAATGTTGCATTTGATTCTCTTATTTAGGTCTTTTATAAATATGCGAATAGCTGGGACCCAAGCTCTGAGCCTTGCGATACGCCACAGCAATATATTATCCCCTATTCCATGTGCTTTAATTTTGTTCACTGTATTTAAGGCTGGCATAGGTAGGTCTTGATCAGTTGGGGGATCATAGTTTATGGGGTAATGGTAGGAGAGTAGATGTGAGGAATACTGGATGAACCATGATCCTTATGAAAGATAGACCAGCCTTGAGGGCTGAATGACCTACACCTGTTCCCATTTTGTATGATCTTATGATCTTAAATGAGTCCCACACATCATATCATCTGCCTCTGCTCCCACCATTATTGGTTCTAAATGGGCAGAAACCTTTCTCCATGTCACTTGGGGCTCACCGTACAGAAATATGAACTTTTATTAGTTTTTCCACTGGAGGCAGGTTTCTGAAACAAAAATAAATTCTGTTCCTGCTTCCCACCTTCAAGATGAAAATCCATCTCTTAGTTATGTAGCATTCCATTCACAGTAACATCACAAGTATTGTGGGGCTACTTAATATTTTTAATGTTTGAAAGCATTCACAGCTGTGTTTTCTTTTATGGACCAGCTGGCTAAGATTGTTGAATAGTTCAGCGATAGTTTATTGGGATGTAACCCTAGATTCCAAAGAGAAAATTAACATTGCAAACTCCTGATCACTATGCTGCATCCACTGCTTGTAAACGTATCTACATATGGATTTAGACTGGGGTCAGGACTGGACATGGCTAACTCTTTTTGCCATTTTTGGACACTTGCTGTTTATGCAGATATATCTAGAAAAGTGTAAAATCAATTTAATTTATTTATAAAGTTACTGTGAGTATCTAATACATGGTGCATGTGTTTTAGAATGTATCTTTTACTTTAAGGGATTAAATTTAACTGTGGAGAATGTGGATGAATGTAATTGAAACAAGCTTGAACTTTATTACATGAGAATATTGAGGCCATATTGACTTGAGGTCAACATCTAGAAAGGTAAGATCATAAAACTCAGACAGGCTTACTTAGCTAAAGAACTGGAAACATGATGTCTGTAATCTGTGTGCATAACCTATGGAGTTATTAACCACACTGTTTGTGTTAATACTGTTGTCTTGTTTAGGTCCTTATATATACACTAAGTCTTGTTTTTGGTTTAAAATGTGAAATTTTGTAGCATAGTTTTTTTTAGGTTGAAATAAGATGTTCAGATTGCTGTCTAAATATTTGTGGTTCCTATTCAGGTCATAACAAAGAGAACTTACATGTTGGTGTACGTATGCACCAGCGTTCACATTTAACTGTGCTTAGGTACAAGCGTGTACATGTGAAAGTCATGATGATGTGCAACCATTAGGGCATCTTATTTTAGGATTAAGCCCACCTAGATAAACCTTTGTACAAAAAAGTTATTCTTCTAGATGTCTGATCAAACAACTGTGCCACCACTCTGATCATAACCAGATGGATTGTCCATATCATACATTGTTTATACAGTAATGGTAAAGTTGCCATCGTCTTACTAGACCGTAGGGCTCCTCTCCCATTAAAGGCAGAAACAACTGTCTTGACAGTCACCACACCTTAGGTGAGAGATGAGGTTGAGAAGAAGGGTCCTTTGTGACAGCCTTAGCTGGTGCGGGGATTGAACTCATGCTGTTGGCTTCACTCTGCATCAGAGACCAGCTGTCCAGCCAACTGACCCCCTACTTTAGCAACAGATATATTCGCCTGCAACAACTCAGCCCATTACCAGCTGGCCCACATGGCATGTTTTTAAATTAAATATGAGGATTTCTAATTGTTATATTTGACATTTTATTCAACCCAGTTTCAGATACAAGTAAAACTGTAATATCAGAAGTACAAAAATGTCTATGTCTTGCAATTCGTTGCAATCAGTGTGTATGTCAATTGCACAAAGCACATTGCTCTTTTCCCATTTGGAATTAATAGATGGAAAGCTGCATGGCTTGAAGGAAAGAAACAGAAATTTTTATCTCAATTGTAACAGGCAAATATATAGCACCGATCAGAAAACATATACATATTTATAGATTTAGATCTTTATACACTTACACTTGAAAATTCATTACTGTGTCAGATTAAAAAAATATTGATAATGGGATGATGGTAACACTGGTTAGGCAAACATTTATTGCCCATCTCTAATTTCCCAGAGGACAGTTAAGAGTCAATCACACTGCTATGGGTCTAGAGTAGCAAAGCAACAAATTTCTTTCCCTAAAAGACCTAAGGGCACAAAGGAATGTGGCACAAATGTGAACTAAATTACCCACAAGAAATTCAAAGCAAAGATGCTGTCCATTAGTAGTAGTGTGGCTTTCTGGGATGGAAAGCAAACATTTATGTCCAATGCCTTAACTATAAAGGAAATGCCTAGTTTGTATCAACTGACAGTTAGTGTTTGAGAAAATAACATCTGTAAAGTTGCATTCAGAGCATATCTGTGAGTGGAATCTTAGGAGGACATTTTTTTACTGGTATTTGCTTCATCCAAATAGTTAATGTACACTTGGCAATTTCCGTTGTATGTTGTACCACAGGCATATTGAAACAGACAGTTCGAGAAAAAATGAGCAGGGGAGCTTGATGAGAGAGTGATGAGTGTTCATCTGGGAGCAATAATAATTTTGCTCTGTTTGTCCTTTACTATCCTTTAATAAAAGGGTACAGCTACTTGTGCAGAAGTATTGATGTACAAAGTGACATTTTTAATGTGGCTTATGAAATAACTCCACAGAGGCTGGTATCTTGTTACCAACTTACCCTTTATTCACACATGCATACTACTTGACACTGATTCAACTCTGTCAGAGCCAGCTCTCAGGGTGAACAGAACCTCCGACACTCCTGTTTATATCTGTCAGCCAGGGCTCCCTAATTGGACCAGGTTAACAACCCTTATCAGGGAACACATATTCTATGAGTCCACCTAGTTGACCTCATTCCAATCACTACAGTTTAGTCTCTGCAATCCTTGTTTGCAAACAAGATGACTGTTGTGTTCAACTGGTAACCTTTTACATTGTCCAGTTTATGTTGGACATGACCTCACTGCTGCTGGAGATTGTCCTGCCTTAGACCAAGGGGACATAGTCAAAACTAACAGTTCTGTTGGTAAAAGTGATGTATAACTGCAGAGTGCAGAACAGTGCCAAAGCGTATTTCCAAGGGGCCGATAAATTGTTCACATTTATTCCTAAGTGAGGCAAAATCAATGATTGATGCTGGGTGAGGAAAGGACTGGTTTTAGCTGTGTTACCCCACTTGGTTAAATTGTCTGTCAAGAGTCACGCATAAAATAAGCCATTTCAGTGTGAGGTCTAAATTGGAGAAAATGTTAAAATGACCAGGAGAAAAAATGTCACAAGCTGAACTTGATAATTGATGCAAAAGAAAATGCCATTGCCATGAAGAAACAGAACTATAAAAGGAGCATTGTTGAAATGAGTAAAAGAAGCAGAACTCCTACCATGCACTGAACGATCTTGTTATACATGTAGGTCCTGAGAAAATCACTGCTTTGAAATAATTCTTTAAGATTAGAAAGAGCAGTGAAATTATTATTGCTCCAAGTTACTGACATCTACAGGGCTTCTCCCCATTCTCAGGAAACAACTGTGTACTCTCTAAACTGATTCGCGTAATTTCATAATGGAAAGCTTTACCGAAACCCTGCGACACAAATGACGTAATTGCATCAATTGTTTCCATTTAAGTGAGTAGATGTGTGCCAAATATTTTCTCATGGAGTCATTACTTTGTTGTCCTACCAACAGTTTAATGGGTGAGTAACTGGCTAATATTGTTTGAGACATCCCTTAGCTAATTTTGCCACTTTGCAGGCCAATTCATGTGCAAGAAAAGGCAAATATCAAATTGGGTTTCTTGTCCTTGTCACTGTGTTGTGAAGCTACACATGTATATGTCCATCTTGAACTAAAACAAGACTTGGCATTGAATAAAATGTTACCCATTTTTAAATAACTTGCAGACAATCACCTTCAACCATTCACTGTGTCTAGGGATGAGTCAGAGTTTTCTGGTATGGGTTCCTGCTAATTGACTATCCTGGCTACGCCTGTGATTAACATACAATGAGTAAAAAGGATGCAGAGTGAAGTAGGCCTAAGACAAGGCTAAAAAGCTGAAGGAATGGGTGAAGGTCCACATTTTGATGGTCTGTTCCCTTTTTTTATAGGAATGATTGGAAGAGCTTAGATGAACCCTATCACCATGGTAAGAGAATCATTAAGATTAAGACAGCCTAAATAATTCTTCTCTGGTTTCATATCATTTTGTGCGTCTTCAGATCTATTGAGATTTATTTAGTAGTCATGTATGTGAAATGTGGAAGTCATCCTCTTTTGCTTTATTCTTTCATGGGATGTGGGTATCGCTGCCAAAGCCAGCATTTTTGCCCAAGCCCTAATTGCCCTTGAACTAAGTAGCATTCTAGATCAATTCAGAGGGCAGTAAAGAGATAATCACATTGTTGGGGGTCTGGGCTCACACGTAGGCCACACCAGGTAAAAAGTATTTGCCTAGACCTTTAGATTACTAATTCAGTGACATTATTACTATCTCACCATTTCCCCATAAGGTCAAAGGTGGGATTGATATCAGAATTTTCAAGAAACTATTGCATGTTATAATTGTATTTTAACTTGTAACATGAGCTTAGTAAAGGTCTGGTTCAGTATTGTTATAACTGATGTCTATGTGGTTTGGTATTTAAAGTAACTGAGCAGATTAGTACAAGAAAGCAGTCCCTGGTACTTGCCTGGGGCACCATTCTTACGGAAAATTAATTTGACAAACACTTGTCTTTAGGTGGGGAGAAGAAGTAGAAGAGCTTTGTGCCATTTTCCTCTCAACAATGCCTTGCACTAGCAACGCAGTGTAGGTAAACTTCATGTCAATTAACCACCTTCTCATGTGGATTGTAATCCTTTAAGGACAACTTCCCAGTGGGAGTAATAATGTCTTCAAATCATTGAAAGCTAGCAACATGTCAGAATGATTTACAACAGTCATACAACAGTTTGTTTTGATGGCATGTTAATGAATCAGATAATTAGCAACCATACTTGTTACTCCTTTACAGAATTAGGCTAATGATCCTATGGAAGTATGTTAAAGGGGCTCCTTTGCTTTAAAGCCAGACTGATTTACATTCTATGGTAACTTGCACAAACTTATGATGTCCTGAAGTGCTTCACAACTGATGAAATATCTTTGCGGTCACTGTTGTAATATAGGAAATGTGGCAAACAATACGTGCACAGAAAAGTCCATAGACTACAATATGTTATGACCAGAAAACCTGTTTTGTTTTAAAGGTATTGGTTCAGAGATAACTATCAGTCAGTGCTCTGGGAGAACTCCTGTCGTCCTCTTTGACATAGTGGCATGGCATAGTGAGAGGACAGTGGTAACTCAATATAACATCTCAATTAAAAGACAGCACCTCTGACAGTGCAGCATTCTTTCAGTTGAGAGACTAGCCTGGCGTACCTATCTAGATTTTGTGCATGGCCCTAATTCAGGGGCACAGAGAACAGGAGTAGGTTTTATGGAGTGAGAGAATAGAAATGGACTGTGCAGGGAGTCTTTCCAATTACTTTAAAGAGTAGGGAATGAAAGAGTAAATTATTTTGAAGTTAGTTTTATATAAGAATCCTTAAGGAATTGAGAAGAAGGGTCAAAGCCCATGGAGAAGGACACAATGAGGCTTGAAAAGAGCAAAAGATGATGTAAACCCAGAAGTAGTAGAGACAGTGATGCCAAACTGGGATTGAAACATTTGAAAATTGTGCAAGAAAGGGTCGACCATGGACAGTGTTCCCTTTGTTGAAACAGGCCAAGTTATATCACCGTGTATTGCTGTAGTATTTGTTGGATCCTGTAGCGTGTGAGAAGCCACCCAGCAATAGGCACAGGTGGATTATTTTATGGTTGAATGAAACTAAGGTTTGGCTGTTCACATTGCTTACTGTGGATTGGCCTTCATTTTCACGGTATTGCATTGAGAAGTTCAGGAGATTGGAATCCATTTGATTTATTATTGTCGCATGTACCTGCGTACAGTGAAAAGTTTTGTTTTGCATGCAGATCGTAACATACAAAGTGCATTAGGGTATTAGAACAGAGTGAGGAACACAATGTTATGGCTGAAGAGAAGGTGCACAAAGTGCGAGATCAGCATTAAATTTAAAATTTGATACATCCATTCAGAGGTCTAATAACAGTGGGGAAGAAGCTGTTTTTGAATCTGTTGGTTTGTGTGTTAAAGCTTTTGTACCTTCTGCACGACGGAAGAGATTATAACTGGGGTGAGATGGGTCTTTGATCTTGGCTACCTTTCCATGACAGCAAGGGGTATAGATGGAGTCAATGGATGGGAGGCTGAAAGGTTGGGATCCTATGGGGTATTGTGTTAAACATGTTGGTTCACACATTGCCCATCTTGGAGTGGTTTGATACTTAATTTTTACTTGGTCTTGCTCTCACCCTACGTAGGGGTTTCTCATGGTCTTCATGCGGTATTCCTTAAGACTGCTCTGAATTTATGGGATACACAAGTTTCCTTTCGAAGAATTAATAGGCAATTTTTATGGAAATGATCTCAATGGAACACTGTATTTAATGTGTTTTTTTATTGAGGGGACGATTTCAATACAGTAACAACTCAAATGATTACCACAGCAACACACATTGCTTCTTGCCTCAGTGTTTTCCCTTTAAGACCCATTTTACAATGTGCTCATTGCTTATTTTCACACAAAGCTACCCATTTATTGAGATTAGGCAATGTTGATCAATCAGCACCAATAACACAGGAAACAATTTGATTCAATTACTCTCTAAGATTCGTTAGGATTAGAATTATGGCTTTTGAGTTATTGCTGTCTGTTTATGTTTTAACAAATCTCATCTGCATATGCAAACAGAATATAATTACCATTGTTTGATACCGGTTTATCTCATATAATGCAATGTTTATACTCTTTGAGATTTGTAAAATTAGGAACATTGTTGCAAGAAAATGACTGGCTTGTTAAGTGAATATATGTGTAGATTACTTCTAATTAATCAAATTCAATATATTGCCAAGTGTAGTTCAGGTTATACTCACCAAAACTTTGCAGTTAAAAGGCACAGGGATTATAAATAATGCCTAATATAACACTTAGCATAATGTTTTGATTTTTCTTCTTATTAAGAGACCTAGACCTAAGCCTAAGCACAGTACAACACAGCAATTAGATTGAAAAGAGTAACAGAGAACATAAGAAACTACGAGATGCTGTAATGAAAGAAAGAACTGAAAGATTTGCACTTTATTAGCAGCTTCGAGATATATCAAAATGCTTCAAAATTAGTGAGGTACTTTTGGAATGTAGTCAATATTGTAAAAAGTGTGACTGGCAATTTGCACACAGCAATAAATACATAAATGGATAATTTACTTTTGATGGTTTTCCTTAAGGGATAAATGTTGGCCAGGACCAATGTTCCCTCTAATTTTGTACACCCACACCCCAAATCTGAATGTGAGTTGGGGTGGATGAAGGGAGAAGAACTGAGCGCAAAATGAATGTGAAATAAATGGAAGAATGGACAGAATTATCTATGCAAACAAAAACTATCATTGTTGTGAAGAAACAGGATGAACTGGCTTAACACCTCCCTCAAATTAGATGTGAGAGCAGAATTTAATATGGGCATATTAAACATTCATACAAAGCACATACATTAATTTCTACCTTTAGCTGTATTAAACAGTAATGAACAGATTAGAACCATTCCTTGATTTGAAAATAACCATTCCTTGATAGAGGAGTGCAAGTCCAAGAGAATGCGTTTTAACCTAATGGAGTAAAGCATGTTAGATTACAGTAACAAAAACAAAGTTGCTGGAAAAGCTCAGCAGGTCTGGCAGCATCTGTGAAGGAGAAAACAGAGTTAATGTCTCGGGTCCGGTGACCCTTCCTCAGGTTCTGATTCTCCCCATGTCTGTGTGGGTTTCCTTCCACAGTCCAAAAGATGTGCAGGTTAAGTGAATTGGTTGTGCTAAACTGCCCATAGTGTTCAGGGATGTGTAGATTAGGTGGGTTACAGGTGGATGGGTCTGGGTAGGATGCTTTGAGGTTTGGTGTGGACTTGTTGGGCCGAAGGGCCTGTTTCCACACTGTAAGGTTCTATGAAATGTAACATTTCCATGCTTTTCATTCTTCTAAATTGTGCAAACATCTCAGTATCAGATGTTCACGCAAAGGATACCCTGCTGTGCTGGCTGTGATGCTTAGCATCTCTCCACCAGTTAAAAAGCACAATTTCTTTCCATTTCCAGCACATTTAAAAAAAATGTACTTCTAATCGATGTCTTGGCAACCATTTACAGATTCATGCTGCAATTTCCCAGACATTTGTTTTTTTTTTAATTTTGAGTTTGAAGGAGTACAGTGTAGATGAAAATAGGAATTGATTTTTCTGGTTTTGAATATAACTGTTGTACACTTGAAACTAAAGGGCCGAATCCGAAAAACAATGTTTTGGAAATGACTATGAGAGTCTGAAGGCTCATCGGCATCCACTGATTTGTGAAATAAATGCTTCTGGAGGAATAAATAACTGATTATAACCATCAACATGTTTAAAGTTCACTTTAGTTTAGCAAAACCAGTTTAGCAGCATGTGGATGTGATTGCATGCCTTGTAGAGTGTAGAATGGAGCTAAAGCAGAATATGTCTGCACTTGGAAACTGTCCAACCGTCTTACTGCAAAGGGAGAGCCTCCAGTAGGAGTCACCAGATAGCTGTTGGAACGAGCAGCAAGACCATTACTATTGGCTTCAACAGCAGTCTCCTTCCAACCCAGCCCCAGATCTATTGAGGATAACCATCTCACTCCTACCACTGCCAAGCTAATCAGTAAACACACATCAGATCAAAGACTGAACCTGGTATCTTTGCTCCTTCTCCAGCTGCTTTACAGACCTCCAAGCTTCACGTGTGGCAGAAGCTGGAGAATGTATCAGCATGATAATTGAGTGTGACCCCCTGGTGGTGACTGCACAGCTGAGGAAAGATTGGGCACCTCCTTGATCCATTCTCCTCTTGTCCAACTCATGTTACTTGGTCCTCCCTTATTTTATGGACCAGACCAGAACCCCTCAAGATATTTCAAGAAGGTAGCCTAGACTCTAATTTTGTTTTATTTTAAAGGCAAATGTGAACTGCCATGTTCCAGATGCAATGCGACTGGCCAAACTACTCGACGTTAAGCAAAACACAACTTATTTAAACACTATAGTTAAAAGACAACAAAAGAAAAAGAAATTTAGAATAACAACTCTATTGGAAATCTTAACAGAATAATGGATACAGTAACTATTATTAATTAACTGTTCTAATATAGTAACATCCCATAAACACACCCTTTGGCAAAAAGACAAATGCAGAAAAACAGATTTTGTCTCACATGCAATCTGGCAGTCTCGGAAAAGAACCCCCAGCTTTTGGCTGTAATTGAGAGGGAAATATAGCTTCCTCTTCTTCCAGCCCACAACAGCAACTGCTTAAAGCTAAACATAAAAACTAAAAAAAAACTAGAAATCCTGGTCTGTGAGAGCTGGCCACACCCATACAGGCTGCTTTTATTGTTCCAACTTTACAAAAAAAAAGCCCATGGCCTCCCAGGCTGATTACTCGTGTGGTTGTGGTAGACTGCTCCTCACCTCTGCCTTACAACCTCTCTTTAAAAAATGAATGAAATAACCTCTTAAAGCCACAGCATCATCGCACTACCTTGACATTTTGCTCAATATAACCAAAGGGCAACTGATGACACAATGGTAAGATCACTTGGACTGGTAGGAATGCAGGTAAATGCTCTAGGGTCACATGTTCAAAACCCCACCATGGCATCTGGGTAGAATTTGATTGACAATTGCACAATACAATTATTAAAATTCTAAAGCTAGTCTTGGTAATGGGGCCAACAAACTACCATTTATTGTTGTAAAACGCAAATCCAGTTTGCATAATACCCTTTAATGAAGGAATTCTTCCACCCTTACCTGGTCTGGCCTACCTATAATTCTAAACCTATAGAGCAGACAAATAGAAAGAAGAGTGGGTCATTCCACCACAACCACCCACCCTGTGAGCTGTTTACAGGCTCAGCTCTGCTTTTCTTCCTCACACTGATCATTTTTGACACATTTTCTGGACAAGAATCTGTCTACCCTTACCTTAAACATGTTCAATAACTTGACGCAGCATCGTGGTTGATTCTTAGCTGTGTTCTCAAATGGCGTCAAATCCAGGGGTAATTAGGGATAGTCACAAAATGCTGGTGTTGTCAGTAACATGCACATCCCAGGAAGGTCTTCTCTTCCAAATCCCACACCTCAGGAGATCTCCATGGATCCATTCCTTGCTTCCTTCCCTTCCTCATCTGCATGCTGCCTTTTAGCAAAACCATCCATGGACCTGGAGCCTGTATCGATAACTGCAGCCGCTTCAACATTTTCACAGTTCCCTGTCCACTGCCCACTGTCTCCAAATGGTCAAGCTGTATGTCCAACATGGTAAGAGGCACAATTTCCTCCTTTAAATGTTAGAAGACTGAAGCAATCGTCCTTGATGCCTCATGACATATTCTGTACTTTCACCATCATCACCATCCTCTGCTCTGGACCTTGTCTCAGGCTGAAACAGACTGTTTCCAGGCTTGGTATCCAA
Source organism: Rhincodon typus (assembly GCF_021869965.1). Classification (NCBI taxonomy): domain Eukaryota; kingdom Metazoa; phylum Chordata; class Chondrichthyes; order Orectolobiformes; family Rhincodontidae; genus Rhincodon; species Rhincodon typus. Next base: position 24,883,261 of record NC_063362.1, read on the forward strand.
CTCAACATTGATCTGAGCTTCCAAATCCTTTACCTAGTTCTTCCTCTTTAACATGGGTCACTAAACCCACACATTCATTTCTGCTGATCAGTTACTGATATTTTTGTCATCCTCAGACTCAACAACTCCTATCCTTGCCAGGATGGCCTCTGGTCCTGCTCACTCCATCCATTAATCTCAACACATCTCAATCTCTGCTGTCTGAACCTAATCTTACATCAAGGTCAATTCACTTAAGGCCCTGCTGCGACTGGCCACCATTGGCTCCTAGTTCCCCAATGTCCCAAATTTTCATCCTAACCCTTAAATCTCTCCACAACCTTGCCCTTTGTTATCTCAGCAATCTCTTCCAGGGCTGAAACCAATTCTCAATTTTCCCCCATGAACTTTTACGTATGAGCACATCAACAAGGAACAACAGTAGGCCACTCAAGGAGGAAGCGTGAGGGCAGCCTGGGAAGGTGAGCTTTTCGATTATAAAAGTCTTACCTCGCGTGACTCCATTTTTGGAGTAAGTGAGGTAATATATTTGGGCGGTTGCTTAACCCAAAACACTACCGAGGTAGTGTCTCCCACCCATCCTCCTCCTCTAACCAAAAAAAAAGGTTCTGAGCGCTGATTTGGTAAGGCTACCAGTATTTTTTTTTATTTGTCTGTTTGGGAATTCAGAACAGTGGGAATGGATGTTAGGGCAGTTGTATGCTCCTTCTGTAGAATGTGGGAGGTAAGGGTCACCACTAGTGTCCCCACTGACTTCATCTGCGGGAAGTGCACCCAACTCCAGCTCCTCGGAAACCGTGTTAGGGAACTGGAGCTGGAGCTAGATGAACTTCGGATCATTCGGGAGGCTGAGGGGGTAATTGAGAGGAGTTACGGGGAGGTAGTCACACCTCAGGTACAGGAAAAAAGTAGATGGGTTACAGTCAGGGGACGGAAAGGGAACAGGCAGAGAGTGCAGGGATCCCCTGTGGCCATTCCCCTCAAAAACAAGTATACTGTTTTGGATACTGTTGGGGGGAATGACTTACCAGGGGTAAGCCATGGGGTACAGGTCTCTGGCACAGAGTCTGTCCCTGTTGCTCAGAAGGGAAGGGGGGGAGAGGAGGAGAGCATTAGTCATTGGGGACTCCATAGTTAGGGGGACAGATAGGAGATTCTGTGGGAACGAGAGAGACTCGCGGTTGGTGTGTTGCCTCCCAGGTGCCAGGGTCCGTGATGTCTCGGATCGTGTTTTCGGGATCCTTAAGGGGGAGGGGGAGCAGCCCCAAGTTGTGGTCCACATAGGCACCAACGACATAGGTAGGAAAAGGGATGGGGACGTAAGGCAGAGATTCAAGGAGCTAGGGTGGAAGCTTAGAGCTAGAACAAACAGAGTTGTTATCTCTGGTTTGTTACCCGTGCCACGTGCTAGCGAGGCGAGGAATAGGGAGAGAGAGCAGTTGAACACGTGGCTACAGGGATGGTGCAGGAGGGAGGGATTCAGATACCTGGATAATTGGGGATCATTCTGGGGTAGGTGGGACCTCTACAAACGGGATGGTCTACACCTGAACCAGAGGGGTACCCATGTCCTGGGGGGGAAATTTGCTAATGCTCTTCGGGAGGGTTTAAACTAATTCAACAGGGGGATGGGAACCTGAATTGTAGCTCCAGTGTACAGGAGGTTGAGAGTAGTGAGGTCATAAAAAAAGATTTCAAGGTCGCAGGAGTGTACTGGCAGGCAGGAAGGTGGTTTGAAGTGTGTCTACTTCAATGCCAGGAGCATCCGGAATAAGGTGGGTGAACTTGCAGCATGGGTTGGTACCTGGGACTTCGATGTTGTGGCCATTTCGGAGACATGGATAGAGCAGGGACAGGAATGGTTGTTGCAGGTTCCGGGGTTTAGATGTTTCAGTAAGATCAGGGAAGGTGGTAAAAGAGGGGGAGGTGTGGCATTGTTAGTCAAGGACAGTATTACGGTGGCAGAAAGGACGTTTGATGACGACTCGTCTACTGAGGTAGTATGGGCTGAGAGAACCAGGAAAGGAGAGGTCACCCTGTTGGGAGCTTTCTATAGGCCTCCGAAAAGTTCCAGAGATGTAGAGGAAAAGATTGCAAAGATGATTCTGGATAGGAGCGAAAGTAACAGTGTAGTTGTTATGGGGGACTTTAACTTTCCAAATATTGACTGGAAACGCTATAGTTCGAGTACTTCAGATGGGTCAATTTTTGTCCAATGTGTGCAGGAGGGTTTCCTGACACAGTATGTAGATAGGCCAACAAGAGGTGAGGCCACATTGGATTTGGTATTGGGTAATGAACCAGGTCAGGTGTTAGATTTGGAGGTAGGTGAGCACTTTGGTGATAGTGACCACAATTCGGTTACGTTTACTTTAGCAATGGAAAGGGATCGGTATATACCGCAGGGCAAGAGTTATAGCTGGGGGAAAGGCAATTATGAGGCGATGAGGCAAGATTTAGGATGCATAGGTTGGAGAAGGAAACTGCAGGGGCTGGGCACAATTGAAATGTGGAGCTTGTTCAAGGAACAGCTACTGCGTGTCCTTGAGAAGTATGTACCTGTCAGGCAGGGAGGAAGTGGTCGAGCGAGGGAACCGTGGTTTACTAAAGAAATTGAATCTCTTGTCAAGAGGAAGAAGGAGGCTTATGTAGAGATGAGGCGTGAAGGCTCAGTTAGGGCGCTTCAGAGTTACAAGTTAGCCAGGAAGGACCTAAAGAGAGAGCTAAGAAGAGCCAGGAGGGGACATGAGAAGTCTTTAGCAGGTAGGATCAAGGAAAACCCGAAAGCTTTCCATAGGTATGTCAGGAATAAAAGAATGACTAGAGTAAGACTGGGGCCGGTCAAGGACAGTAGTGGGAAGTTGTGCGTGGAGTCCGAAGAGATAGGAGAGGTGCTAAATGAATATTTTTCGTCAGTATTCACACAGGAAAAAGACAATGTAGTCGAGGAGAATACTGAGATACAGTCTATTAGACTAGATGGGATTGAGGTTCATAAGGAGGAGGTGTTAGCAATTCTGGAAGGTGTGAAAATAGATAAGTCCCCTGGGCCGGATGGGATTTATCCTAGGATTCCCTGGGAAGCTAGAGAGGAGATTGCAGAGCCTTTGGCTTTGATCTTTATGTCGTCATTGTCCTCAGGAATAGTGCCAGAAGACTGGAGACTAGCAAATGTTGTCCCCTTGTTCAAGAAGGGGAGTAGAGACAACCCTGGTAATTATAGACCAGTGAGCCTTACTTCGGTTGTGGGTAAAGTGTTGGAAAGGATTATAAGAGATAGGATTTATAATCATCTAGAAAGGAATCATTTGATTAGGGATAGTCAACACGGTTTTGTGAAGGGTAGGTCGTGCCTCACAAACCTTATTGAGTTCTTTGAGAAGGTGACCAAACAGGTGGATGAGGGTAAAGCGGTTGATGTGGTGTATATGGATTTCAGTAAAGCATTTGATAAGGTTCCCCATGGTAGGCTGTTGCAGAAAATACGGAGGCATGGGATTGAGGGTGATTTAGCGGTTTGGATCAGAAATTGGCTAGCTGTAAGAAGACAGAGGGTGGTGGTTGATGGGAAATGTTCATCCTGGAGTTCAGTTACTAGTGGTGTACCGCAAGGATCTGTTTTGGGGCCACTGCTGTTTGTCATTTTTATAAATGACCTGGATGAGGGCGTAGAAGGATGGGTTAGTAAATTTGCGGATGACACCAAAGTTGGTGGAGTTGTGGATAGTGCGGAAGGATGTTGCAGGTTACAGAGGGACATAGATAAGCTGCAGAGCTGGGCTGAGAGGTGGCAAATGGAGTTTAATGCGGAAAAGTGTGAGGTGATTCACTTTGGAAGGAGTAACAGGAATACAGAGTACTGGGCTAATGGTAAGATTCTTGATAGTGTGGATGAGCAGAAAGATCTCGGTGTCCATGTGCATAGATCACTGAAAGTTGCCACCCAGGTTGATAGCGTTGTTAAGAAGGCGTACAGTATGTTAGGTTTTATTGGTAGAGGGATTGAGTTTCGGAGCCATGAGGTCATGTTGCAGCTGTACAAAACTCTGGTGCGGCCGCACTTGGAGTATTGCGTACAGTTCTGGTCACCGCATTATAGGAAGGATGTGGAAGCATTGGAAAGGGTGCAGAGGAGATTTACCAGGATGTTGCCTGGTATGGAGGGAAGGTCTTATGAGGAAAGGCTGAGGGTCTTGAGGCTGTTTTCATTAGAGAGAAGAAGGTTAAGAGGTGACTTGATAGAGACACACAAGATGATCAGAGGATTAGATAGGGTGGACAGTGGGAGCCTTTTTCCTTGGATGGCGATGGCTAACACGAGGGGACATAGCTTTAAATTGAGGGGTGATAGATATAGGACAGATGTCAGAGGTAGGTTCTTTACTCAGAGAGTAGTAAGGGCGTGGAATGTCCTGCCTGCAAAAATAGTAGACTCACCAACTTTAAGGGCATTTAAATGGTCATTGGATAAACATATGGATGATAATGGAATAGTTTAGGTTAGATGGGCTTCAGATTGGTTTCACAGGTCAGCGCAACATCGAGGGCCGAAGGGCCTGTACTGCACTGTAATGTTCTATGTTCTATGTTCTAAGTCTACTCCGCTATTTAGTGAGATGATGGATGATCTGACTTTTCGCCTCGACTCTACATATCCCCAATACTCCTACATATTCCCAATAATCTTTAATTCCCTTTGGTACTCAAGAAGCTATCTATCTCTGCCAGAGAAATAGATTCTGTATCCACTGCCTTTTGAGGAAGGGAATTCCAAAGACTCTGAGAGAAAAGTTTCTGTTTTAAATGGGTGCCTCCTTCATTTTAAACAATGCTTCCTAGTTTTAGATTCTCCCACAAGAGGAAACAGTCTTTTATCATTAACCAGGTCAAGTTCCCTCAGAATCATATATATTTCAATTAAGTCACCTCTGACTCTCCTAAACTCCACAGGATGCAGGCCTAGTCTGTCTAGCTTCTCCTCATAAGGCAATCTGCTCATTCCTGGCATTTGTCCAGTAGACTGCATTGGAAACTGCTTCCAAAGCATTAACATCCTTCTGTAAGTATAGCGACCAGTGCTGTACATTGCACCCAGCATGCAATCCTACCAAAGCCCTTTATAACTGTATCACTCTTACTTCTTTGACTCTGGGCTTGTGTATTGTGTCACCTCCCTTGCCCAGCTTTCTTTCTTTGTCCTTCTGGTGACTATCCTGTCAGACATTAAACCTCACAGTCTGGCATCTCTGTCCTTTGTCCCTTCCTCTTCTGCCTTTCTTTTTTTCTCAATCTTGGTATTTCTTTGCAGGTGAAGATTTTCATGACTACCGTGTACTCATAGGTTACAGGGCTGCTGGTAACTGGTCAGGCCCATCTGTGACTGACGGATTCTCCGACAGTGGAGAAAGTGAAGGTGTAGTGCTGCTGGGGACAACTGGATTCATCCTTGAACTCCTTTTCTCTTTGATGCCGGATCTTCGTTCAATCTCAGAGATGTCTATAATATTCCTATGTGGGCCCGTGACCTATGGCCTATGCTCCCACTGTCAATGAATCTTGAAGTTGCAGTGGAGGCAGTACTGATAGAGGTATTCTCAAAGGCATACATGATGATAGATCTACATTAGGCTGGAGAAGACCTGAGCTTTGCACTCTTTGAGTTTGGTATGTGATTGGATAGAGGTTTTCAAAATCATGAGAGTCTGGACAAAGTATGGGGGAGAAACTGTTTTTACTCATAAAAGGGTTGAGAAACTGAAGACACAGTTTTGAACAATTTTGCAAAAGAAACAAATGGGAGTTGAGAAAAAAAGGTCTTTTCGCATGGCAAGTTATTCAGGTCTGGAAATGCCCAGCCTGGAAATGTGGTGGTGGCAGGTTCAACTGAGATATTCAAGAGGGAATTGGATAATTATTTAAGTAATGGGCGCATGCAAGGGTAGGGGAAAAATGCAGGAAATTGGTGCTAAGTCATAGCTCAGGCAACTGGAAGCTCAGATCAAGGTTGAGTCAGATACCAAGCCTGGGAACAGTCTGTTTCAGCCTGTGACAAGATCCAGAGCAGAGACTGGTGACAATGGCAAAAGCACAGATGAGCCGAATGGCTTCCTTCTGCGTCATAACAACTCTGTGGTTATTTACATGATCCAAACACTTGCAAACGGCTATCATCTTGTGGTGACAGCGGTGTAGTGGTAGTATCACTTGACTCATAATCCAGAAGCTTAATCCTGTAGGGACACAGATCCCACTACAAAAATTGGGAAAATTTACATTCAATGAATAAGTCTGGAATCGTTTCAGTAAGAGTGACCATGACAACTATCATTGATTGTCACAAAAACCATCTGGTTCACTGCAGCCCTTTAAGGAAGGAAATCTACTGCCCATACTTGGTCTGGCATAGCAATGCAGTGGGCTGTCAACTGTCCTCTAGATTGGCCTAGCAAACCACTCTGTTCAAGACAACAAGGGATGGGCAACAAATTCTGGTCTTACCAGTGATGCCTACATCCCAGAAAAGAAGACAAAAGTCTTTTCTTAGTCTTCTCTGCTTGGATATAACAATCTCATTTTTCCAAGTACTCTAACTGAATTCCTTTATCTCCACAATGCTTCCAATCAGTGTATTCTGCACATATACCCAAGGCCTTGAGATCCTTCCTGAAGTGAAGTCACCAGAATTGAACACAATGCTCTGCTTCCAAGATGTAGGCAATGTTTATAAAGATTATCAATTAATAAAACCTTATTCATCATTAACAGAATTCCCAACCTGTTCTGCCACCTGCAAAGTTATTTGTATATACATCCTCAGGGGTCTTTCTGTTCCTTAATCCCTTTTAAAATTATACCACTTAGTTTACTCTTCCTACCTATGTACATCGCTCCACATATCTCTGAGTACAATTTAATACACCATCTGTTTTCCCATTTCAACAGTTTGTTTTTGAATTCCTGGTATCTGATACCATCTCCTCGATATGTTGACTACATTGCCAAGTTTTGAGTCATCTGCAAACTTTGAAATTATAGTATACCCAACTCAAGTCACTAATATGTAGCCAAAACTGAAACAATTCCATTAATGATGCCTGGGGAACATGAGTCAATTTTATATCCATATTGCTGCTGTCCCTTTAATTTTGTGAACAACTCTATTATGTGGTACTCTGTCAAATACCTATAGAAAGTCTAGGTACACATCAATAGCACGGCACTCAACAAAGTCCTCAGGTATTTTACAATATAATTCAATCAAATTGATCAAACACAATTTTTCAATAAAACGTTTTTACTGACATTTCACTTATTAACCCATGCATTTGCAAATATCAAAGGTTTTGCCCCAGTGTAATCGTTGGGACTGGTACAACTCTCCATTCTTGGTACCTTCTAATAGCTCAGCAAGTTCAAGTATTAGATAAGCTATAAGCAGAGAAAGAAAGGAACTGTAATTCATATAACACCTTTCAAATCCCCAGAATGTGCAAAGGATTTTCACAACCATTGAATTACTTTTGAAGTGTCACCACTATGTAGGCAGACAAAGCAGTCAATCCATAAAACTCAAAGATTGACAAGCAGATAATGGATGACTGGTTTTCATTGAGGGAAACCTCTTTCTATAATTATTCTTTCACAGCATGTAAGCATCACTGACTAGGCCTGTTCCGCTGAGAACCAAACAAGAGTTACATCAGACTCTAAACGTTAACTCTGTTTTTCCCTTCCGCAAATACTGCCAGACATGCTGAGTTTGTTCAGAAAGTTGTGATTTTATTTCAGAGCTCCAGCATCATCAGAACTTTCCTTTTATTTGACATGTGATGGAATACCACTTGCATTCTGTACAGAACCATTGAATTAATACTCAATGTTGAGGTGGAGAGCAAATACCACAATGTTTCTGATGTAAATATGTAGATCTACCTTAACTGCCAATACATTACCAATTCACTTTTGTATCACAGAACCAGAATGTTCCCAGGCACATACCATGAGACAGATCTGAGTCATGGAGGATTTGAGATGGAGAGAAGGGCCACTTCCACCTAAAAGGATAAAAGCAGCAGATGCAAGGAAATACCACCATCAATTAAAGGGTTAACTGTATCTTTACTCTAAGAATAACCACTGAACATGTGTATGAGGGACTGCATCATCATCATCACGTCAGATCACATGGAGCTGGGACCCACAAAATTGCGGAACTCCCGAGTTGTCCCCTTTCACTCTTATTTGCATGTGTAGTTTAAAAAATCCATTAATGTTGTAGATTTATGAGAGCAAAGGATTTAAGAGAGAGGTAGACTGAGTACTGAAGGACTTGAAAGACGAACTGAGCACTGCACGACCTGGGAGACAGGCGGAATGGTAAAAGTTTTGAGACGGAGACAGATCAAATACTCTGGGATTTAGGACACAGATTGAATGGTAGAGATTTTAGGACAGAGACTGACTAAGCACTGCAGGATTTATAAGACAGATAGACCGTGCGATGGAGGATTTAGGATAGTGACGGTACTGTGTGATGAAGGATTTGAAACAGATGCAAGCCCTGTAGTGAAGGACTCAGAAGAAAGACTGAATTCAGGACCGAGAAGCTCATAGTATGGGGTCCTGCATTTGGCTTGAATTGCCTTGGGTTATGACAAGGAATGTTGACTAGGATTCAGTCATTGACTGTGATGATCTTTTTGCCATCTTGATGAAGTGAAATGCTTTATGTAAATAGACTTTACGTTAATTCCCAAAGGATGGATTGAAAAACATCTCTCCCAGCTGCTTTGGAATGATAGCAGCAGCATTGAAAATGTTGATCTAATGGCCAGGACATGATACTCTGTATAGTTAGCATCACAATTATAACATCTGCATCTTTATCAACCATTAACTGGCAGCAATCTCCAATTCACATGGCATCAGGATTCACAATTATTCAGTTGAACTAAAATATTGTATTTACATGGATTGATTCTGCTTCTCACCATTGTTCATCTGCAGTCAGCATTTATTTAACAAGTTGAGGATTGCAGAATATTTCACAGAAAGTCTGCTACTTCATGGATCAGTGACCATGCAAGGATGTCAGGATATTTCAATTATTGGACCATATTGTGGTAGATCATTGTGACAGCAACTTGCCTGATCCCCATTTGAAATGGAATTCTCTTCTAAAGAGAATAGCTTTAGGGCTTCTATGGACAAAAAAAAATGAGCTTTTTCTAATTTTTAATTCTACTTTCTGACTAAAACTTGCCCTCTGGTTAAATTTTAAACCAATCTGCTAAATATTACAGTCAATCATAGACGATATGGGCATTTGGCTCACTTCCATAAAAGGAAGGGAGGTGTTCTAGAACTTGTCAATAACTTCAAAAGAGGGCCTGGGCAACCTTTGAAAGGTTGGGCTTTAGAAAATTATAAGATAAGGTTCTTTCTGCATCACCAAACCCCTAGCACCTCCATCCATTCCCCAGAAAGTTTAAGTTCCAGCCAAGGCATGCACTAACCTCAGTAAGCCTGCGTACTTTTGGGATTGTTCTGGTTTGTGATTGGTACACTCCAACTCAGAAGCGATAAGGCAAGCCCAACTTGCTAACCCTGTGGCAATGATGATGCCCAAGTTGGGATAGTGTTCAGAGTATACAGAGTGAATTGTTGGCTTTCTAGCCTCAACAGAGTTGAGATACATGAAAGAGAGAGGGACCACAGCGGAGACTCAGAGAAGAACAATAATCAGTGACAATCAGCTTCAACAACTTTAAGTGTCTGAATACCACAATTGTCTCTAACATTGCGAAGGTGAAGTTTCAGCCAAAGATCCTGTCCCTGATTTCCATCATTGACATACCCCATGCCTGTCTATTTATCAGTGAAGGCATATGTGTGTGTCCTCTGTGGTTAAACAGTTTGTTGACAATATCTGGATTCTCATTTGAAGTAGGTCTGAAGTGACAGAAGTCAGCAGATGCCCACAGAACTATAACCAATTATTTTGCAGTGGACTGAGTGAAAGTGTTTCCCTATCTGCAGATCTCCCTCACTCTATTCCACATGCACAAGCTATTTCAGTTAATTTGAAATCAGATTCTTACATAGATTTCTACCCATAATGGGAAACGTGCGACTTGCTTCAGGTCCATGGTTTTGCACAGCTCGCAGAACTCATTCTGTACCACTTTCTCCACACTTCAAACCATAAATACTAATCTCCCAAACAAAATATCAATGCTGGCTTCTTTGCAGTGAAATGATTTGGTCTCAAATTGCAAATAACAATTTGCATTAAATTAAAGTGAGGTTCCAAATGAAAAATAAATTGTTGCATTTTCCTCACAAAGCAGTCTAGGCTTTCACACCTGCTCAGTAGTAGACTAGACCCGTAAATATCTCCTATGGTTTTATACGTAGCCACTGGAGTGTTAAAATTTCAAATACTTTCAACATTTTATCTTTGAACACTTACACAGTAGTCATCATGAAGCGGATCTTATTCCCTAAGATAGTGAGTAATTATCTCAGTTCTTTGTCCTTACAGAGCTATGAGCCTGAGGATGACCAATTACTCAACTTGCTATGAATTAATGGATGGCAAAAGGCTGTGAATGTGCTTGTGATTTTCCAATATTCAGAGCCAACAGGTGAGGCTCCGTACCAGTAACACCCATTCGTTGGTCCTTAGTATAACAGTCATAGACTGGTAGGGTCATCCAGCTGTAAAGCCTGGAAACAGACCCTTCAGTCCAACTTGTCCTTGCTGACCAGATATCCTAAATTAATTTAGCCCCATTTACCAGGATTTAGCCCATATCCTTCTAACCCTTCCTATTTGTGTGCCCATCCAGATGCCTTTGAAATGTTGTTATTGTCCCAGCCTCCACCACTTCCTCTGGCAGTTCATTCCATACATACACCACCCTCTGCATGAAAATGTTGCCCCTTAGGTCCCTTCTAAATCTTTCCCCTCTCATTTTAAACCTATGCCCTCTAGTTTTGGACTTCCCTACCCTAGAGAAAGATCTTGGCTATTCCCTCTATCCATGTCCCTCATGATTTTATAAATTTCTATAAGGTAACCCCTCTGTCTCTGACGGTCCTGGGAAAATAGCCCCAGTCTATAGTTCAAACACTCCAACCCTGGCAACGTCCTTGTAAATCTTTTTTTGATTCATTCACGGGATGAGGGTGTCGCTGGCTGAGCCAGCATTTATTGCCCATCCCTAATTGCCCAGAGGCCAGTTAAGAGTCAACCACATTGCTGTGGGTCTGGAGTCACATGTAGGTCAGACTATGTAAGGATGGCAGTTTCTGTCCCTAAAGGACAATAGTGAACCAGATGGGTTTCTCCGAACAATTGACAATGGTTTCATGGTCATCATTAGATTCTTAGTTCCAGATTTTCTTTGTTGAATTCAAATTTCACCATCTGCCATGAAGGATTTGAGCCCGTGTCCCCAGAACATTACCTTGGTCTCTGGATTAACAGTCCAGCAATAATGCCACTAGGTCAATGTTTCTTTCTGAACCCCTTCAGGTTTCTCAACATCCTTCCTGTAGCAGGGGGACCAGAATTGAATGGAGTATTCCAAAAGTAGCCAAACCAATGTCCTGTACAGCTGCACCTCCTAGACTTAATGTACTGACCAATAAAGGCAAGCATTCCAAACACCTTCTTCACTATCCTATCTACCTGCAACTCCACTTTTAAGGAGTTATGAACCTGCATTCCAAGGTCTCTTTTACTTTATCTGCATGGCTTCATGCCTTGCAAGTTACCGGACAAACATAACTGGCTCCCATTCCATTCACCCTTTCAGAAAACAACCAATTCTGTTGTTTCCATCAATAACTCAAATGTATATATCTGTTCAAACTTTATTTTTACACTGACACAAGCAAGTTCATTCAGTTATAAGGTCTGAATAAATGTCAAATATAGAACATTCTAAAGGTCAGAATGATCATTTCTTCATTCACAATGTGCTCTGAATAACTGATTGGACTTTAATTATAATTCAGGTGATAGCAGCTTTCACAGAAAGTACAGGTCCTGCTGCCTTACAGACCTTACACAAAATGCACAAGGTAGCCAAAGTAAAGTCAGCTTGTCAATCCACAAATCTCTATATAGTTCGCTGGTTTCAGCACATGTCTAAAGGGCACAGGATATTCACTACCCTGTGAATCTCACAACTCGAGAGTATAGGCAGATCTTTGATAAATTACAGGAACATTGAAATCACTCGAGTACAGACAATTAAAGAGTAGATGAACCAGAAATTGGGTTTGTTGGCATTGGTTTTTCCACTGCTATGAATGCTCTCAGAACTCCAGCATGGATCTAGATTATGCATACATACTTTGGGATAAATCATGCCAGGTGTCATTTTGGTGGGAGTGTCTAGGAAATAGCAAAAGGCTGTGTATGTATACAAAGCAAGGAGAGCATGATGTAGGGTGTCATTGATGCACACAGACTCATACACACAAACACAGGCACACACACACACAGATATACAAAAACACACACACACACACACACTCAGACACAAATATACACCTACACACACAGTCACGTACACACACACAAACTCACCCACAATCACAGACATGGATACACACACACAGGTACACAGACACTCACACGCACATGCGCATGCACACACATACACCCACACACCCACACACACCCACACACACACACCCACACACACCCACACACACACACCCACCCACACACACCCACACACATACACACTCACACATACACACCCACCCACACACACACACCCCCACACCCACACACACACACCCCCACACCCACACACACACACACACACACACACCCACACACAGTGATTACTGTCAGGGACATGACAGTGCCTTGTACACTGGCAGCCCGCAAGATGCCTCCTTTCCATCTGACCACTGCTGGAGTAGTTTTGGGCCCCTTATCTAAGGAAAGATATACTGGCAATGGAGGCAGTCTAGAGACAGTTCATTAAGCTGATACCAAGTATGGATGAACTGTCGTATAAGTAGAGGTTGAGTAGGTTGGGTCTGTAGTCATTGGAATATAGAAGACTGAGAGATGACCATACTTAAACATACAGGATCCTAGAGGTTTTAACAGGTTAGAAGGGTTGGTTCCCCTCATGGGAGAGTCTGCAATCAGAAGGCATAATGTCAGAGTAAGGGGTCACACATTTAAGTCAGAGATCAGGAGGAATTTCTTCTCTCAGAGGGGAGTGAATCTGTGGAATTCTTTACCACAGAGGGCTGGAGAGGCCGCGTTGTTTAGTATCTTCAAGGCTGAGATAGTTTTCTTAATCAATATTGGAATCAAGGGTTATGGGGAAAAGGCAGGAAAGTGGAGCTGAGGTTTATCAGATCAGCCACATTGAATGGCGGCGCAGGCTCAGTGGGATGAATGACCTAATTCTGCTCCTATATCTGGTGGTCTTAGTCTGTGGCAGTCCACTGAACCAGCTGCATGTGAGCCACTACAATAAATAAAGGGTTTGCTTACGGGACTGGTATGGTGGCTCAGTGGTTAGCACTGTTGCCTCAGAGACCTGCATTTGATTCCAGCTTCGGCTGACTATCTGTGTGGAATTTGCACATTCTTGCTATGTCTGCGCAGGTTTCCTCTGGGTTTTCCTTCCATAGTCCAAAGATGTGCAGATTAGGTGGATTGGCCAGACTAAAATGGATTGGCATGGGGAATGCAGGGATAGGGTAGGTAGTGGGGCTGGGCGAGATGCTCTTCGGAGAGTTGGTGTGGATTCGTTGGGTCAAATAGCCTGTTTCCACACTGTAGGGATTCTATGATTCTGCCTGGCAGCAAAGGACTTCCACTGACAGCCCTGATTAAACAACCCACACAAACGCAGGGAGTTTATGTACAATGAGAAACCACACTGACACCTGAAATGGGATAGAGCAGACAACTAGCATGAGCAAACAATGCTTCCTCTTCCTGGACTAGACCAAAGATGCCCTTGGCACAGAAAGAGCCTGATTCGTGGTAGCCTACTGCATGCTGAACAGTTTCTCCAACAAAAATCACCAGCCCCTCATGCCAGCTACATGGGGGCACCTGAGAAGCAGAAGCACGAGGAGGAGGAGGAGGAACAGGGGCATGAGGAGGAATAGCAGAAGCAACCCAGACAGCCCAATTCTACCTCTTCCAGTGAAGAACCTGGGAGCACAAAATCAGTAGCTACAGTCTTAGTTCCCCATTCACCAACAGTCCGCAGAATTATGACGGTGAGGAGGGAAGCCATTTGGCCCAATGTGCCTGCACTGGGGTCCATCATCTCATGCCAATCTCCTGCCCTTCCCTCACATCCCTGCATACCATTACCAGCTGAAACAAAAATCCAGTGCCCTCTTGGATACCATTCACTTGGCTCAGAGAGAAAATATAAGCCACCACAAAATAAACATTACAAACCCAATTTGTAAATTAAATCATGCCATATCCAGAGAAAACTAACTAATTAACATGTACATTGCCTGTGCGTCTGTGAAAAATCTAAGGTGATGCTCCAGTGCAGTACTGAAGGAATATTCCATTGTCAGCGATGCTGTTTTTCAGATAAGGCAGAAATTGAGGCCCCATCTGTCCACTTGGATATATGGAAAAGATCTCACGCAAGGGGTTTATCCCCAGTGTTATGTTTAATATTATTTCTCAATCAATATAACAAAAACAGATCATGTTGTCATTACATCATCATTGCTTTTAGGATCTTACTATTTGTAAATTGGCTACCGCATTTCATACAATACAACAGTGCCAACACTTCAAGACTACTTTATAGGCTGTAAAATGCTCTGAGATATCTGGCAGTTCAAAAAGTACTAAATGTAAAACTGTCTTTCTTTCTTTTCATGTGTCTTTGCCAGACATCAGTATTACTCAATAAGGAAGGATGACTGCAAGCAAATCTTTGAAGCCATTGATCTCCATGGCTATCTGCTCCCATTGTTTTCAGCCTTTTTCTGGAAGACTTCCTGGAGTACAGACATCTCTCCTACGTTCTGACTCCTGTGCCATGGGAAATCCTGGGAACCAATGTTTTTTTTTGCTGTGCCATTTCTGTCTCCCAAGTCAGATTCACTCATCAGGGCTTGCTGTAGTTGGCTTTCACAGTCTTGAAGGCACAGTCTTGTTGAAGAGTACAGCCTATTAATGCTGGCTGCCTACAGTAACCTGTCAAATGAGGAGGCAGCCCTAGACTGACTCACTGCTTGTTTTATAGAGACAGGCGCGAGTTAATAGCATAATCCACAAACCCATATGCCCCAACACGGAGACAAATCAATCAATCTGACTGGCTTCCCGACAAGAAACATTTGGAACATTCTCCCCTAAATCCCATCCCCATTAAATATTGAGCTGTTAACTCTGTTCTTCACGCCTGAGATGCTGCATCTTCTGATCTTAAAGTAGGTGTCTAGCATCACTGCAGTATTTGTGTGTTAGTGTGTGTAGGAGCAAAGGGACCTGGATGTGTACGTGCACAGATCATCAAAGGTGGCAGAACAGATGGAGAGAGCAGTTAATGAAGCATACAATGGTCTTGGCTTTATTAATAGGGGCGTAGAGTCCAGGAGCAGGCAGGTAATGTTGAACTTGTACTTGTTAGACTTCAGCTGGAGTACTGGATAGAGTTGTGAGTGCCACATTATAAGAAAGATGTGAATCCATTGGAGGGAGCGCAGAAGCAGTTTATAAGAATGGTTCCAGGAATGAGAAACTTCAGTAATGAGGATAGATTGTAAAAGTTTGGTCTGTTCTCCTTGGTGAGAAGAAAGCTAAAAGGAGATTTTTTAGACACTTGCAAAATCATGAGTGGGCTGCGTACTGCAGATAGGAAGAAGCTGTAAACCCTTGTAAAATGAACAAAGAGCAAGAGGTTACAGGCTTAGAGGTTTTCTGGTGTAAGCTGTTGCATGAAGCTGAGAAAATGCTGCCACTGCTACCAAACATATGGTAAAAGGATGGGATGTAATAAAGATGAGTGAGTACGGCAGGTAGTAGAGGCTGTCCTCCAAAAGTTCATAGACTCTGTTGAACCAGAACCTGGGTAGCCTCTGATGAAGAGATTAAAGGAAATCTGTAAAAGAAGCAAGGATGATGTGAGAAAAAACCTTTTCAGACAGTGAGGGGTTAGGATTTGGAATGCACTGCCTGGAAATGTGTTGAAGGCAGGTTCAATTGAAGCTTTCAAGAGGGTATTGGATGATGATTTGGGTAGAAATAGTGTGAAAGGGTATCTGGGAAAAGCAGGAGATTGGTAGTAGGTAATGATGCTCGTTTGAGTGGGCCTGTGCAGACACGATGGGTTGAATGGCTTCCTTCTGCACTGCTTCAATTCTATGGGCCTGTGTGGGATGTTGCTTTGTTCCCACTGGCTCTATGGATTTCACCCAGTTTCTGTAAATAGGACAGTATCCATAGCACTGAACAGCCTGCTAGAAACTGGCTCAGCTTAAAATGAGGGTGATACAGCAACTAATTGATATAGTCCACAATCAGGGAATCAATGCAGCCCATGGGGTCTATCTATTTCATCTCCTTAGTACTCAGGTAGATCAAAATGAGCTTGCATTTTTTTTGTCTCAAGTTAGAATCTGTAATTACACTCAGAAACAGTGCACTGGAACTGATTCAACTTCCTCATCGTAGTCATAGTGATGAAACTTAAAGTATCAGTTCTTTGTGGTCTGCATTACAAGTCTGACAAGAGCAGATTACTATTTGTAGGTTATTGTGAAACAAAATAAAAATCCTACTGTCAGACCTAACAGATGATTAATTAAACAGCTACCGGTCTGGTCTACCTAGACTAATTTGAAAATGTACTGATGGAACTTTCCTTTGGTTCCATCACTTTAAAGTCCTCACAGTTCTAAACCAAATCATTTCATTGCCAACACTCCAGTATCACCTTGTTCCAAATGGTGAGAGATTGGATGGACAGTGGCTTTACCACTGGAATGTTCTGTTCAGTATTTACTATGCAACTGTACAAAGTGAATATTCTAGTGCTGAATTATGTTGAAGGTATAAAACAGGAATTGGTAATAGGCCTCTAGTGACATTATAATAGCCAAGGTGAGTGGTACCTCCCCTTACCTGAGGTGTTGTAACCCTCGTGTTAAAATACCAGCAATTGTCTCTCTCTCTCTCTTTAATGAGAGAGCAGCCCTATGGTCTGGTTGGATTATGGTGACTTTCACTACTATCATGTTAAGGCAACAGGATTAATTCTTCACGAACAACAACAAAATTGCTGGAAAAGTTCAGCAGGCCTGGCAGCATCTGTGAAGGAAAAAACAGAGTTAACGTTTTGGGTCCGGTGACCCTTCCTCAGACCCTTCCTTGAGTTCACCGGACCGGAAACATTAACTCTGTTTTTATCCTTCACAGATGCTGCCAGACCTGCTGAGCTATTCCAGCAACTTTGTTTTTGTTCCTGATTTACAGCATCCACAGTTCTTTCATTTTTATTTAGGGTTAATTCTTCATCTCTTACACAGAATAATTTCAACAGTATAATGTCATATGTACCCATGTGCTGATGGGTGTTAGATACTCTGAAAATGGGCTGCATCAATTAGTTGCTGCATCACGCCCATTTTAAGCTGAGCTAGTATAGAACAAGCTGTTTCGTGCTACGGATTCTGGCCTATTTACATAGCGGGGTGTAGTCCACAGCACCTTTAGCCACAAAGCAACATCCTACACTCAAACGCCAAGCGCTACAGGGAGGCTAAAAACATGCAGTCACAACAGAAGATGCTAGAAATATTCAGCAGGGTAGGCAGCATCTTAGAAGCGAGGAACAGAATTAACAGCCCCTGAATTTAACGGGGATGGGATTTGGAGAGATTTAGAGATCTGGTACCAGTTCTGTGTCACAGGGCCAGACTGATTGATAGGCCTGTCATTCCCTGCCACATAGCCAGTCAGTTTGATAGATTTGCCTCTGTGTTGCAAGGACATTACTGCAGAAGAGGACACAACTTGGGGGCATGTTGATTTCTTGCTCCTCAGGTAAAAGAATTGCAAGGAGGGAGGTGAGTACAAAATGGATGGGGTTTGGTGCGGTAGAGACAACAAGAGTTTGAGGAAATGTGGAGAGTAGCAATGGGAATTTGCGGGAGTGTGGGTGAATGGGAGTGGTCAGCAATCACAGTGGTTTGGGAATCCAATCACAGGGGGATTGTTTTGATTGTACGGTGGGTTCCAATTATGGGACCGCTCCAGTGGGAAGCAGGTTATCCAGTTGGGTCTGGGGCTGTTACACCAGTTCTCCTCCCAATCCCAGCCCACAAATTGTGCAGGAAAGGTGCTCATCACTTGCATGCAGTAATTCTGACCTCACTTTATCTGTCAGGTCACCGAGGCCTGGAAAAGCCAGCATTAAAAGTGGAAAAGACATCAAATTTGAGACAACAGTCTTAACCCGAAAGCAAACTGGTTGTCTGCTCACATTAACACAAGAAATTAGTTCATGGTGGCTTGGTTCAGGTTTAAAGCTCTTATAATTTTAACATCCCATCTCATCAAAACCTGTTCACTTTTGGGGTGGTGAGGTGTAAAATTGTCACCAACATTGTAGTGCAGCCTTCCATCAGAACTGGGAAAAATTAGAGATGGGATTTTAAGCAAGTACAGAGACAGAGAAAGAGGGGAAGGATAAAAGGTCAAAAGGGACAGTCTATGAGAGGTGGAATTCAGGAGTACTTAAACAACAAAAGAAATGGTGTGTAAGGTAAAAGGAGATGATAATAGGCCAGGACAAGAAAAAGAAGGGACTATAATAAATGGCAACAGCAGCATTATTACCAGAACCTTAGGGCTGTTCAAAAATCATGAACTGCACGTGGCTTTTTGGTTTTGGCTCTTTAAAATAACTGGGAAAACTCCATGGATATCAAGGATGAGATAGTTGTTTTGGCAAGGATGTAGAATTAGGAACAGTACAACTAGAAACTATCAGTACAATAAATTCAAAAGGAAATTCAGAACAAGTTTCTGTATCCAAAGAGTTGTGAGAATGTGGAACTCTCTATCAGAGGGCACAGCTGAAGCCAACAGAATGTGTGTATGTATGGGAAGTTAGACAAACATTGGAGGGAGAATGGAATACAGGAGTATGATGATGGATTTAGAGTAGGAAAGATGGGAGGTGATTTGAGCTGGTCATGGACTTGTCAGGCCAAATGGCTTGCTATTGAGCTTCATGTCCTATGTAACCCAATGTACAGGGAAGTTCAACAATGAAATGGTGCTAAGTGTCTATACTTCCCATTAAGGTCACTGGAGAGCTTGACAAACATCACAATGTTGTACATTGCTGATATGACAGCCTCAGTACCAATGCATTTACACTATGACCAAGATTTAAATAATGTTAGCTATAACACTGTAATGCAAAAGTGTCATTAAGGTCAATATATCTTAATGAAATGGATATAAGAATATTAAGATGGTTAGTTTATTGAATCTGAAACAGTCAGCAACAGATACCTGTCCATTAGTCCTCCAATATGTACATTTATCAGTATGAAGCATTGCTAATAGATAATCAAAACAAACTTTGGAACAAAATAGGTATGGTCACCATTCAGATATTCCTTCAAACGAAACCTACTATGAACAAGAGAATCCTATCCTTTGTTATGTGGACTCCTATCCTTGCCTTTTGCTTGAGACACATTCAATACTACTGCAGAAAAACCTTTTGTGTTCCTTAAGGTGAGGGATGCTTGTACAATGTAGCGCATTAAGCACCCTCAGGTTGGGTGAATCGTGAATTAGATGGAGAGTAAAGCTCTATCTATCCCAACAATGAACTTCAGAAACAGCTTTGGATGTTACCAGCTATCTTTATGATCAGTGTGAAATTATTGATGTGTTGGTCTCAATTTTCTACTTGCACGCCTATTAGGAAAAAGATTGATTTAACCCACATTGTTTCCACATAGACCTCATCCAAATAGCTGAAGGAGGAGACAGTCATTTTATCAGACAGATTAGATTTGAGCACAGCTCCTTTAGTGAAAGAATGCAATTAATTAATTGCATCATTAGGCCTCCTTTTCCTAAAAATAAACTATCGCAAAACGTATCAGCATGAGCATTAAACTTAATTTCCTTTCAAAATTTGGCCAATGCAATAATACCAATGATTTTCTTGAATTGTGACTGTTTGTTACAATTTAAAGTAATTTTTTTTGACAGTAATGGGTGTTAGTAAACTGTCACGAGGCTTGGGTTTCTCAGTGTCAGTGACCCAGGGGAGAGAATTTGTCAGGTTGGGTTTGAGTTTGAGGAGCCTAGTTAAGAATAGAATGACACTTTCATGAAAAGAGTTGGGAATTGGGTGGTATCATGTGTTTCATTGCATCTTTCTTTTGAGACAGGAGTTCAAATTCAGGTCAACCCGAATCAAATTCTTGTCTGTTGAATTATCTTGCCCAGCCTCTATCCAGTGCTTAGTAGCATGGGCCCACAGAGCATAACTATAATTGAACCTATTTAGCCAGAGAAGTAAGATAACATAAAGCCTTTAGGTATACTTAGCATCAAAAAAGCAAAAAAATCTCTATTGAAACTGCATAATGATAATAGACTGTGACACAAGGAATTGGAACAAAGATATTTGAACTAACAATGGTTTTATTTTAGTAGCTGCTTGTAAATCTAGAGCTTATCACATTGCAGTTGGCATTGAGTTCGTTCTTAAGTTCATCAATCAGTATGGTACTGAGCCCAACATATAGGAAAGTCAATGATTTTGACTTCCAATCTAGGCTGCGTTGACAGGTATTGAAGTCCCATCATACTGGTCTGTGTTTGTAAAATTTTCCTTACTGTTCTGCTTTGACACCATTACCTTGATTACCTGTTATTATCTTTCTCCCTTAATTAGTTTGTACAGTTTTTGAATACTTGTTACTTTGGTTAGACCCACGTCATGCAACTCTGGTACCTACTCCAGCCATTTGGTTTGTCTCTAGCACCATCTTATTTCTGACTATTTGTAATTATCTCTCTGCCTCAATTAATCGGTTCATCAGTCATCCCTTGACTTGTTATTCAGCTGTTGACACTTTACTCACACCGTTTGACACTTTAAATCACCTGCCAAGACTTGTTATCCAGCCTGTCGAGACTCCACTCACACCACTTGTGCTTATCTGTTGTCACACTTAATTACCTGGAATTATCTTGCCATTATCTCTCTGCCTATATATGCTGTGCCTGTACGCTTCCCTCCACTTCACCTTGACGAAGGAGCAGTCTCCAAAAGCTTGTGTGATTTCAAATAAGCCTATTGGACTATAACCTGGTGTCATGTGACTTCTAACTTCATCCAACCCAGTCCAACAGCGGCACCTCCACATCGTGCTGAAGTCAACCAGTAAAATGACTGTCCCAATAACTCTCCTGTCACCTATCCAACAGCATAAATAAGCTCACTCAAAATTATGCCACCCATGTCCTGACTCGCACCAAATCCCGGATGCGGTAAATCAGAAGCAAAAACAGAAGTTGCTGGAAAAGCTCAGCAGGTCTGGCAGCATCTGTGGAGAGAAATCAGTGTTAATGTTTTGGGTCTGGTGACGCTTCCTGAGTTCTGAGGAAGGGTCACCAGATGCAAAACATTAGCTCTGATTTCTCTCCACAAATGCTGCCAGACCTGCTGAGCCTTTCCAGCAATTTCTGTTTTTGTTTCGCACCAAATCCCATTCACCCATCATCCTTGTGTTTGCTTATCAGCTGCCAGTGCTTAAAAACTTATCACTTAGAATCTAATATTCCCATCCTTATGTTCAAATTCATTCATGACCTCAATCTCAGTAACCTCTTCCAGCTTTGATGCAAATCTTGCAGAACTCTGTATTCTTTTAACTCTGGCCTCTTGTAAATTTCCATTGCTTCACCCCACCATTGGCAGGTCTGCCTACAGCCAGCTTAACCCAAGTTTTGAGTTTCAACACCCCACTTCCAACACATCCTTTGAGACATTCCTTACAGCCTACCTCTTTGAACAAGCTGTTGGTTACTTGTCCTAATGTCTTCTGAGTTGGCGCGGTGTCAATTTCACTTTGATTAAACGCCTGAAAAGTGCTTTGGGGGAACATTTCACTACATTGAAGGCATTGAATAAATACCTTTCTGTTGTGCATTTAGGCTCAGCACTCCAGAATGAATAAAGGATAACTGATCCTCTGCAGAAACTGCATGGACAATGGATAAGGATGGATAACTTTGGCCACATTGTGTCCCTCTTCGTAGTCATGATCATGACCAGCCATGCTTCCCGATCCACCTGCTCTTTTTGTGTTTGGTTTTTGTTCTGGGCTGGATTTATTCCATTCCAATTTTGCAGGCCAGAACCTTTGAAAAGGGCTATTCTTGGCATTGTTATCTCATAGGTGAATAACTTAGTCAGAAAACTGAGTTCTAAGACCGTAGAAGATAATCGGATCCTAAATTTAAGCATTATTGGTAGCCTCTGACATCACACAGTACTGCACACACTTGAGTAATCCGCAAAGGTATAAAAAAAATTGGAAGCTCCAGGTCTGGACTCGCTCAGACGGATAGTCTTTTGGGAAAGGTGAAAAGGAAATGCTGGTAATGCATGCAACTGAGTCCCAATTTAAGTCAGTAGCTCCAGATGGTGAGAAGGCAATGTTTCTCTTGAAAGCATGAAACAGAAATCTGAATTTTCCAATCAGTAGTTGCTCAGGCTAAGTGCCAGCATTAAAATAGCAGTGATTAAGATGGAGGACAAAGATTTGCTCTAAAATTGTCAGCATATTTGAATTTGTAAATGATTCTGAATATAATATGATGGCATTGAAGATAGTCTGGATATGAGCAAATAATAGGTTGTAGTCTCATAATTCCTCTCAGTGCCTGTTTAACATATTATTTGCTCAGTTTACTTGTAGAAGGAATGAGGTCACTTCCTTCTTTCTAACAGCTTAGCCTATGACTCAAAGAGAGTGCAGTTGATTCCAGATGTGTACTAATCAGTATTCACTGGCAGTGATCATGTTGTATGTGAGGATCTTGCTATAGAATGGAGAAATAAATAATTGCATTTATATTGTCCTTTCAGGATGTCTCAAAATACTTTACAATCAATTAACTACTTATGAGATATTGTCAAATATAGAAACTACATCAGCCAATTTCCACACAATGCTATGATCCCAGCTGATAGTAAAATTGGAAACCTGGGATCCCACAGTGAGATCTGGTTTGATAGAGCATAAGTTGAACTTTTACAGTCGGTAACTGTGATGATTAGTTACTGAACACATTCCCCATGCGGCTGCTATTGTTTTTTAACTTCCATTAAACATCTTCCCTCCCATTTTCAAGCCAGTGTCTCGAGCAGGGCACAATCCTTTCCATTCTGACTGCCTGCCATTACATTAATCCCATTACAAACCGAAACTGGAACTGTCTGTGTCGGGGGGTGGGGGGTGAATGGGGAGAGAAGAAAGAACTACAAAGCTAAGAAAATTCTGGTTTCCTCTGATATCCACATACCAGGCAGCATTGCTGTTTGACAGCCAAGTGTTGGAACCCTGGCAGATCCATTTATCCCCTCTCTGAAAAGCAAAGAACATTGCAACCACATCTGACTTGGATGCCAAGACCTTAAACTCTGGAATTCCCTGCCTGAGCCCTTTCCCTTCTCAGACCTCCTGTAAGAAGCTGCGTAAGCCCTATCTGTTTGACTCGGGTTTTGATACAAGTTTCTAATATTCAGTCTACTTTTTCATTAAATAAATTGTAACAAATCAGTAGGACTTTTTTTGGCATAATATTAACATACATTGATGTACAGTACATGGCTAACTCCATGTTCTCTCACGGAGAAGAATGAATTATGTCATCTCCAGTAATTATTTGAACCATTAAACTCAAACGATGGCAGTAATAACAGATTCATATAGATTAGCAAATGTTGCCAAAACTGTATTAGTTAACAACAGTAAAATGTTAATTGGCATTAATTGGTAATACAGGAATATTAAAATTAAGCGAGAAAGGGTTTATTATTTAGCATAGTACCTCAGTAAAAGTTAAAAATAGTCTATAAATATCTCAAACTTATTTTTGTTTTCTGCATTTTTCTTGGGAGGGGGCATCATTGGCAAGGCCAATATTTGTTGCCCATCCCTAATTGCCCTTGAATTGTTTGGCTTGCTAAGCCATTTCAGTATCATAGAATTCCTACAGCATGGAAGCAGGCCAATCAGCCCATTCATTGAGTCCACACCAACCTTCCAAAGAGCAACACACCCAAACCCAACCCCCTCCACCCTATATCTGGTAACCCTGCATTTCCAATGGCCTGCACCTCCCTAGACACTATAGGCAGTTTAGTTTGGCCAATCCACCTAGCTTGCATACCTTTGGACTGTGGGAGGAAACCAGAAAATGCAGACGAAACCCACGCAGACACAGGCAGAATGTGCAAACCCCACACAGACAATCGCCTGAGGGTACAATTGAACCCGGTGCCCTAGTGCTGTGAGACAGCAATGCTAACCACTGAGCAACTGTGCCACCTGCAAGACATGTTAAAACTCAATGCTTACGCATCATTACAAAGCTCTGCTGAGGAACTATATGGACAATAATTGTGCACTATTATTGAACTTTTGCTGCACAGTAATAATATTCATATCGTACAATTGTGTTTCTGGAGATGGTGGGCTTAGTGGTAATGGCACTGGACTACTAATCCAGAACCCCAGGTTAATGTTCTGGCTGCGTGGGCTCAAATCCCACCATGGCAGATGGTGAATCGGAATCCAAGATTTAAAAAATCTGGAATTTGAAACAAAAAACTTGAAGCCAACAACTGTAAAGACCATCTGGTTTATTAATGCCCTTTAGGGAAGAAAATCTGTTGCCCTTATCTGGTCTGGTCTGGCATACATGCGACTCCAGACCCACAGCAATTTAGTTGGCTCTGAACTGCCCTCTAAATAATGTCCGTATTGTGTGAGTGAATTAGAACACAAATAGGCCTGAACAGGTTTGACAGGCATATTTTCTTTCCTAAAGGACAGTAAGTGAACCAAAAACGTTTTGCGAACAATTCATGACAATTGCCATTACCGATATAAGCTTCATAAACTGAATTCAAATTCCAGCAGGTGGCTGGTGGCATTCGAACTCTGGAGTCTAAGTGACTACCCCAGTGATATTATCATTACCCTATCGTAGCCCTATGAATCAGGATTGGTTAGCATTAACCAACATAGATTGTTACACTCATTAGTTAGGACATTGATGAGTGAATATTGTTAACTATAGCCCAGCAGTAAAGATATTAAAATGAGCAGAATCTGTTTGGGACCTGAAAGACATTGGCTATCATGGGAAATGTGACAGAGTGATAGAGCAAGGGCTACCTCACTATCAGTGGCAACTCGCTGCATCTCTTAACTAAGTTCCAGGTGTTGAGGCAAGATTCCCGCTAGGGAACGTGTGTTGTCTATTAAAGGTTGTTAGCAACCCTGTGAACTGTACATCTCACCTCGCTAATATACAACTTTCTATCTAACCATCTGCTGCAATCAAACTGTACTTTGGGCACACCAGCAATAATCACTGAATGCTGCTACAAGGACACTTTGCACTCAGGGCCATGAGCCCAGCTCAGGACTAGACCAGGCTGCATCTCCGAGCTGTTCACTTGCTCTTTTAGTGCTCACTCACTCTCAGTCTATCGAAATCTCTGCCTTGCCTTGCCTTTTACACCTTGCACCCTCAGCCAGGGATAATGTACTGCTGTAATGCTTTGCTGTTTTGTGCAAACACAAAGCCAGGAAACTCCACATGGTTGTCAGCTGGTCTCAGTCAAGTCGGGGAGGTAGCCTTTGGTCAACGGGTCCTGGAACAGTGAGTTGAGGGTAACCTCCAATTCCGGTCTGGGGGCTTGGTCAATCAGCCAGCTGGGGCAATCAGAGTCAGGATTCTGTCCTCAGAAGCCAGAAACCCATCAACCATCTGGACTCTTTCTGTCCCATTGTGGTCTGTTTTCTTCCTGGATTGAGAGAGATGGCAGTAGCTCAGATAGAATGAGTGTGAGGTACATGAGAAAAGATAGTGGCACTTATGCCGGTGGAGTGGAGAAGGTCATTGACCTTTGTCCTACTTTACTGGGTATTATTGCAGACACAGCTGAGACTGCATTGACCTGGGTGCCTACCACAGATCAGGTAGGCATAGTCTGGTGGTGTGACCTCCTCTGATGATCCTGGGGTAAGAGGGTGTGCCCCTCCCTCCCAGTACACCACCCATCCACCAGGATCTCCAGGTCTCTGTCTGCAAAGCAAGGCACTGGTTTTCCCTTGTTTACCATGTCTGGGGCAAGTGTCAGGAACTGTGCAGACCAACTCCCGGACATACTGCTTGTCCATGGTGTGCAATAGGCTTTTAAACAAGGCAAAGGGCTCAGGGATACCAATCCATTCTGGGATATTATGGCAGTAGCGAGTTTTTCTGGGCATGGCAAGTGGTAGAACTAGAATGGGATGTGAGAGGTGCTATAGGAGTGGGGTAGAGAGGTGGTGAGGTGAGTTTAGTAAGAAGTGGTGAGAGATCTTGCTAGGCCTCGTGATCAGAAGCCTCTGTGAAACACAATGAAACTACCACTTTGCAAAAAACAGCAAGATTTAGCCCTCTATTATTAGTTTATCACTACCAGTTAGTAATGCTGCTGTTACAATAACAATCAATGGATATAGGCATCTAAAAATGTGCTCTCACGATGTCCATTCAACATTCATTAAAATTCTGTACAAAACACCATGAAAATTGAACAATTTTACTAATTTGCTCAAAATAGATGGAAAGATCGTTGTTGCTTGAAGTAGAATTCGCCCTTTTTTGTAGAGAGGTTTTTAGAAGATTACCATGTATTTTGATGTGAGTAATAAAGGTTAATATTGTTGCAACTCATGGTTATCAACCATTCAGGTGCGATGGTTTTCCTTCAAATATTCCTGAAAATGATAAAGAACTTTTCTTTAATTGCTTGCTGGAAACAGATCATGTTCCTTCACTATGTATTGCAGAGTGTTTCATGCAATCCAGACAGGATGACCTCACCCAATGCAACTGTTTGGCTGTGAAATCCCCAGTGATGCCCTGATTGACGGGCTGGCATTTGGAAAGCAGAGAAATAAAACACGGGCATTTAGAATTCAATCTTGCAATTGTTCCATTGCACGAGCACTGTACTTTGAAATTTGACTGCGCAAAACCTAGGAGGTTCTCGAAAGATGCCAGGATACAATGAAAATGACCGCCTTTGACACCAAGGCAGCAATTATGAGTTTTGTTTTTCTTTATTCATTCATGGGATGAGGGCATCACTGGCTAGGCCAGCATTTATTGCCCATCCCTAACTGCCCAGAGGGCAGTTATGAGTCAACTACATTGCTGTGGGTCTAGAGTCACATATAGACCAAACCTGGTAAGGATTGTAGTTTCCTTCCCTAAAGGACATTATTGAACCAGATGGGTTTTACTGACAACCAGCAATAGATTCATGGTCATCATTAGATTCTTAATTCCAGATATTTACTGAATTCAAATTCCACCAGCTGCCATGGTGGGATTCAAACCTAGGTGCCCAGAACATTACCTGGGTCTCTGCATTAACAGTCCAGCAATAATACCACTTGGCTATTAATTGCCATTGCATTAATGGAGTGTTGCTTGAAGAAACCCTAACAAAACTACAGTCAATGGGAATCAGGTGGAACTTTTTCATTTTGAGTCTTCTTAGAATCAGACCTAGCACAAAGGAAGATGGCTGTGGTTGTTTTAGAGGTCATATCACTTCAGAGGTTCCTTGGGGTAGGGTCCTTGGCCAAACCAACTTCAGCTACTTCATCAATAACATTCCCTCCAACATAAGATCAGAAATGATATTCACTGATGGTTTCATGATATTCAACACTATCCATAACTCCTCAGATACTGATAAAATACAGAAAGACATGGACAAGACCCAGGCTTGGGCTGATAAGTGGCAAATAACATCTGTGCCACACAAATATTAGGTAATGACCATCTCAACAAGACAGCATCTAACCATCTCCCCTCACTTTCAATGACAGTATCAATACAGAATCCTTGAATATCAACATCATGGGGATTACCATTGACAAAAACCTGAACCGGTCCAACCATATAAATAAAATTAGAATAAGAATTAGAATTAGAATTAGGTTTTATTGTCATGTGTACTAGTACAGGGATGCAGGAGAAAAGTGAAAAGTGTACAAAAGTGCTATTTTCCAGCACCATCTTAGGTATAAAAAATCAGAATTAACAGAAACAACTATCTTAAATACAAAATCAAAACAACCGTTTCAGATACAAAAAACAGAATTTAAAAAATGCAGAAATACAAGAAACAGAGCCAAGAAGAAAGGGAAATGTCCATATCTTACACTATGAAAGCAAGACAGAGGCTGTAAATTTTGTACTGAGTAACTCACTTCCCACCTTCCCAATGCTTATTCCCACCATCCAAAGGACACAAATAAGGAATGTGAAGGAATACTCTGATTTTGTCTGGATGAGTGCACGGCCAAGCTCAGGCAGGTGATACTAGTTTAGTTTGGGATTATGGTCGACATGGACTGATTGGTTTGAAGGCTCTGTTTCCATGCTGTATGATTGTATGAGTCTATATATATGACTCAAGAAATACCATCCACTATAAAGCAACTGGCTTGATTGGCACCACACCCATCACATCCAATTTTCACTTTCTTCACAACAGATGCACACTGACAGTAGTAATGACAGCACTGCAACAACTCACCAAGACTCCTTTGAAAGCACCTTTCAAATGTGTGACCTCTACCAACTACAAGGAAGTGGACTGCAGAGGCATGGGAACAACATCACCTGTAAGTTCCCCTCCCGGTCCCGCATCATCCTATCTTGACAATATATCAATTATTCCTTCGGCGCCGTTGGGTCAAAATTCTGCAATTCCCTTCCTCACAGCACTGTGGGTGCACCTATATCCCAAGGACTGAGACAGTTCAAGAAGGCAGCTCATCATTACTATCTCAAGGGCAATTAGAGATTGGCAACAAGTGCTGACTGAACCGATAGCACCCACATCCAACGAATGGATAATAAAAAATATTTTAAAAGAAAACCTGTTGGCGGGAATTTTCCGGCCCCTGAATGATGTGAACTTTGTGAAAATCAGTGAGATTGAGAATCTCCTTACTGCCAATATCAAAAGCTAAAAGTCCCATTCTCAACCATGTACTGAATAGCAGGTTGGGAATCTCATTAATGATCAGATGCGTATTTGCATACACTACACACATTAACATCTCATTATTAGTTAATCTTTCATCTTTTATACCCAGTTTCCCATTCTCCCACCAATCGTATAGAAACTAGAAATTGTCACTTCTCAACATGAAAGTCAGAGTGGGTACCTGGTGATCACCACTTGCTCCTCCAGACTGTGGTCACCAACATCTCAGGGTACACCCCATTGGCAGCTGATGCATATTTCCTCATCCACAGATGTTGGCATCGGACAATGTCTCATGGCACATCTCCAATCCACTTGCAAGGCAGTTCTAGACCTCAACACAGCACTTTGGATTAGACCGGCACCTCTCATTGCAAAGCTGATGCCAGGATATTTGTGTGTAGGGACAGACAGCCAGTTCAGTGTTTGGACTAGTTTGCATCTCAGGGATTCTTACTTGTTTCCTTAGTCCTCACTCACTTTGCACCAACTTGGATATTCACAGCATCCCTAGCTTGCCTGGCCTTTTTGTGCTTTGTTATCTCAGCCAGAGCTTAAAGGCTAACAGTAATTTGGTCTCGACTGCACAGAGAACAGGGAACTGCACAGAGATCAACCAGGGGGTCTGGTCAGTCATTAATTGGGGCTGACGGCAGTGTCTGTCAATTACTGTGCAGGGCCCGTGATTTGCTGTGCCAAGCATTGTCTGCCATAGTCAAGTGAGTCTTTTCTTTCCTCAGTCTGAGTGCATGGCTTGTACTTGTGAATGATGTGCAGCCCTTCAAAGGGCAATTACACTAATCGTTGGGTTGAAGTCACTGTAATCATAGCACTGTGTGTGCAAAACACATCGAGTGTCCAGCTCTGTGGGATACAAATGCTGGTCACAAGAAATCTTCACCGTGTCATTGGGTCGTTGCAGACTGAACATAGTTAACTCTGTGAAGTAAAAGTAATCACAGGCAACATGATAAAAAAAGCAGCTGCAGGTTACAATTCACAAAGGTAATGCAAAATCTCACAGGCCACGCAAAGGCATGGAACGGATTACCTCTCACCTTGAACTGTGAGTATTCACCAATATGCTGTCATGCACAAGGCCTCCTTTCTGGACTAATGTGGATTTGGAGGTACAAAGTATCCGTACTCATGCAGCACACAGAAGGTCTGAGTCTACTTGTGCAACATGTCAAGCCACATTCATTGGAATAAGGTCCAATGTCAAAGGTCAATGCAGAGGCATTCCATGGCCATCCTTGTCAGAAAGCTCCATGTTCTGTTACATGCGAATGCTCACATTATAAAGGACCTGGTTTGTTCCTGCTATTCCTCCCAATGATTTGTTGGAAGCATGACTGATGGATCCAGCCCTAAGCAGGCATTATTGTCGCTGTTACTGTGATGCAACAATGTTGCTGAGAGAATGAGGGGCAACACATGAGGCAGGAAGCCCAGGGCCAGCAGCAACCTGCAGTCTCCTCGTGATGATGTTGCAGCTGAACAGCCGCTCAAAACGAGCAGGAAGCAGAGGACTGTATCGTCCTCAATGGCATTTCCTGCAAATTAATGAGACACAGTGTCACTGCAGACTATCCCGGGAAACTGTCACAGAACTGCGAGACCCTGCGACATGTGAGTGTGGTGATCATACCCCAGTGGCCATCAGAGTGACAAATGCGTTAAACTTTTAGGCAATTGGCTGCTTCCAAGAAGTCACTGAGATGTCTCAATCCTCCAGCCACGAATGTATCAAGGCTGTTACTAATCACACCGCATAGTTTTGTTTCCCCGGGACAAGATCTGGGCCGGAGCTTTGCTAACACAGCCAGCTTCCTCCAGGTGCTGGCATTACAGACTGTATATATATCATGTTCAGGGGGCCGAATCATAATGTAGTTGACTTCATCAATGCAAACGGGGTCCTTTCCATTGATGTGCAAGTCACTGGTGATCGTCAAGTCTGTACCAGGTATCCTGGAAGCTGCCATGATACTAACATCTGTGAGAATGTTCATGTTCCCACTTTGCTTCAACGGCTAGATGCCTTACAAAGATGGTTACTGGGAGACAAGGGTTACCCTCTGTGACCATGGTTGCTGACTCCGTTATGTAACCCTCTGACTGAAACCGAATGTACTTCCAATGCAGCCCATTCTTTCACCAGGACTATTGTGGAGCAGGAATGAATTTGTTGGAGATGAGGTTCCATAGCTTGGATCAGTCTGGAGGAGTCTTGCATTACACTCCAGACAGTGTCCAGCATAATCCTAACATGCTGTGCTTTGTACAACTGAAGTAGGCAATGGGTGAATGTGATGGACTCTGAAGAGTTGGAAGAGCAGCAGCAGGCTTCCAAGGAGGAAAATTATGACATTGAACAGGAAGAACATTATCTTCAATATGCTGGAGCACAGCAGTGCCAAGTGCAACAAGTTGGACAGCACTAAATTAACATCCAATTCCAGTCGCTGAGAGAGATCACTGAGATCACTCATTTGTTGTAATCTTGTTGCTGCTCCAAAGGGAAGCAGTTCCTGGCTGTTCCCAGATGCAAATGCAACTTCTGTTGGGTTTGGGTACTGTTCGCTTCTGCTGTTGCTGAATAAAAGTGAATGTTTTCAACTGTTTGAAAGCTTTTCAGTATGTGAGGCTTCCACATTGATCAACAAGAAGTTTCTCAGTGATGCAGAACACTAGACAAAGAGTAATGCTCACTTAGACAGAGGTGTAAGATGGGATAATGTTACAGGGAGGTAACCTGTGCAGTTTGTTTCTTAAATAACAATAGATTTGTGATTGTGCACTTGCATTTGCAATGAAGCCATGCTGTACTACATATGTGCTCTAAGAAGTGTTTGATTTTTGTCACTAAATGCATGGTGACAGGCAACCCTACCTGGCAGCACTTGACAGGGCACATTGCCGGACTTTAGAGATGATGCTGGCACCAGGGGTCCTGGGTGGCCCTGGCATCGGTGAATACTTCCACCTGCGGCAAGAGGGAAGGTACAGTGAGTGAGATGCCAGAGACCAGTGTTCCAATGCTAATGGAGAATAGAGTGAGAAATCTCATCAGCACTTCCAGAGAGAAACCCTGCACAAAACTCACCAAAGGTGATACTTGGTCGATCGCAGCCCATTGTTTACTTGCTGGTGAAAAGGTGGTTTCTTCAAGGTGAATGTGTTACTACTGGGGATTAGAACTCAATCCAACAAACATCTATTACCATCAGGTCACACCTATCTCAGAGTTGCCAACCATTGCTGATTGCAATGTTCTCTCCAGGAATTCAAGTCTAGTCCCTATGACACTACCATGAGAAACCTGGGAGAAAAATGACAGAGATGATAAAGATTCTGAGGAAGGGTCGCTAGACCGGAAACGTTAACCCTGATCTCTCTTCACAGATGCGGCCAGACCTGCTGGTTTTGTTTCTGATTTCCAGCATCCACAGTTCTTTTGGTTTTTAGACCATAAAGGTATATTGATTTCAAATAAAAGTAAGTCAATGCTTTTGCTTACCACTTTAAAAAGGGACAAAAAGATCTATTTGATTGACTATCAAGAACCATCCAATAGGCTGTTGTTAACTTTCCAATTGGTGGGGGTGGATGGGGTGTTTTAAGCACGGGCATGTTGGCTGACCAATAACAGAAGCATGAGGGCAGCACTGTTGGAGGTAGTACTCCTTTCTCAAGAAACTAAAATTTGACTAATCTTCCACCACGTGGCAAACTTAGGATAGATGATGGCCTAATGCTATTATTGCTAGTCTATTAATCCGGAGACCCAGGTAATATTCTGGTGACCTTGGTTCAAATCCCCCCATGGAAGATTGTGGAACTTGCATTCAATAATAATCTGGAAGTAAGAGCCTAATAGGGACCATGAAAGCCATCTGATTCACTAATGTCCTTTAGGGAAGGAAATCTGCAGTTCTTACCTGGTCTGGCCTCCATGTGACTCCAGACCCCTAACACTGCGATTGACTCTTAACTGCCTGTACAAGATGGGCTAAAATTGTTGACAATATTCGACAGCTGCATGACCTTGAATGATTCCTGTCAACATTCCTGTATGTGCTGAAGACGGCATAATCAAAGTTGCTTTTCTGTCCCATTTTTTGTACTGGCTATTTGTTACGCTGTATAAGAGAAAGAGTTTTGTTCCAACACTTCGGTCTTCACCTCGGACCGGGATCGCGAAAAGTGCCAGGAACAAGCTCAGCCTCCAGACCAGCCATCGATCGAGGGGTCCCCGACGTGCAGAAGGGTGTGAGACTTATTGTTTGTTTTCTCTCTTTTTCAGTTTTTTACTTACTTAATCAATGTTCCTTTATTTCTCGTCATTCAATAAATGTTCATACTTGTTGTTGTTGAACCTTCTCTTATCTACATTTAAACAAATCTGAAAAGGACTGCTTGGATGCACTCTGTGATCCAAGACAATGCCCTCTGGGCAATTAGGGATGGGCAATAAATGCTGGCCTAGTTTGTGACACCCACATCCCATGAACGGTTGGAAAAAGCCTCTGATCTTAATCCATTGCTTTGCAAAGCAATGGGAAAGGCTTGTTAATGTATGTGCCCTTTGGCTAGACATGCAATTTTAAATACATACTAGTTTCCCAAAAGCCAGTTAGCATTCCTTTGTTACTAGCAAGACAAACTGCTAAAAGCCACAACAGTGAAGCAAAGAGTCTTTGGAGGGGTTAGAACCAATCTTATCAGAAATGACATGCGGTGTCCGCTAAATGCTCAGAATGTCTTGACTACCTCTTGATTTGGCTTCAGTGACAGAATAGTTCAGTTCTCCTTCCCTCCAACACAGGATTCTGTTTAGTCTGGTGCTGAGAAAAAATCTAATTAGCATATTCACAATTTTACACAATGGCTATAGCCATAGTCAGGATTGTCTAATCTACTAATTCTTAATTATTGTCTCCATTTCTAGTTTTCAGTGTACTTTAGCAATGGATCCCTCATTCAATCCTGCATCTCAAATTGTGACGTGATCCCTACCATTATATTAATTTCTCATCCGAGGCATCATTGTAGGGAATTGCTACAGTCAGTTCTTGATTTAGTTTACTGCTCTTTTTCTATCATGGCATATAGTACCTCCTGTATCAGAGAGGCAACTCTTCACACTCATACTCTCAGGCCTGGTTTGAGATTCTGCCAAAGATCAAGGGCCCAATTTTCAAATGGAACAATGCACCTGCCTGCCTAGTCCGGTGAATTCAGGGGCATTATTGTTCATTAATGACCTCATTGACTGAACGTCCTGAGTGAACGTGCTAAATGTCTCAAACTGTGAGGCAGGGAATGGCAAGACCCACCAATGCGGGGACCTTTAAAGCACACAGCCTCATACTCTGTACAGCACACAGACCTGTGGCCCCCCCTCAACCCTGGTGATCCCAATGCATTGGCTCCCTGAGTGCTGCACTCCTCCCTGCCCCAGACCTTGCTCACCACCACATTCGCACCAACATTTTTGGACTCAAAGGCCAGGGAACGAATAGGGATGTTTGATCACGAGGAACAATTCTGCCAGCGGAACCCATTACTCTATCCACTCCATGTTCATCTCCACATGCTGCAGCGGGCTCTCAACACAGACACTAATCCATGTTACACCCTGTATGCACATGAAGGTAGGAATCACACTGGCACAGTCGCATTCAGGGCTACCCAGAGCTCAGACAAACTGTTGAACCGCAAAACCCATCGACTTTATCCACTGGTGAACATTCTAATACAGTGCACTGTGACCTGTGTCACAAAAATGCCCTCAGAAGGATTTCTTTGTCCTTTCTTTTCCTCCCTCTATGTCTCCGTGATGTCCTGGGTTCTTTAGCTGGGGTGGAGGGGGTGTCTGCTCCACAGTGTAGCTCATTGGCGCTGGAGATTTAGTCATGTGACCCCAGCATGTTTGTGTCTGGACAGGCCACACAGGCTAAGGGTCTTCTTACCAGATACAAGTGGCACCTCCTCAGTTTGCACTCCTAAAAGTCAGAGGGGTTCAGGCAGGGTGGAAGTGGAGGGCCCTGGGATATCTGCAGTGTCCTGAAGGGAGATTTACAAAGTGGCTTCTGTGGTTTTCCTTCTCCAGCGGCCACTGCTGAGTCTCATTGTGAGAAAGTCCCAGTTCCGCTTTCATCATGCCTTCAGTTCTCAGGACCAATGGCTGCATTGATGGAGTGAAGGTGTGTGCGCCCCTCTTCAGCAGACCCGGGGATGCCGGGCCCTGGCTCTCAGGGACAGCCACTAACCTATCCGTGGAGGCAGACAGAAAATCACAAACTAGGAGCAATTGGGAAATGTGGACCATTGCCCTCCAACATCCCTGCCTGCTGCTCCTGTCCCTCCCTGTGCATGTGGGTGAAGTCCCTGGTTACTGACACCACAGGGCCCTCTCCTGCCTGGGCCTGAGCAGGTGCCCAGTCCCTGGCAGGCCTCCGAGTGCCAGTGACCTGGAGTGCCCCTTCCTCGGCCAGCTGCAGTGTTGTCGCGATGAGGTGCTCACCAGATTGTTGTTCCAAATTTTCTAAACCTGCTGTTTCCCCCTTGATACTAGTATCTGAGCTGATGGGAGCTTGCTGATGCTTCCTCCTAAGCCTCTTGTCCTGAGAGTGATAAAGCAGGAGCCTTTGTGAGAGGTGATTGCTGTCACAGACAGAAGATGGTGGCATTTACCCTGGCACATCACAGAAGATCATTGATCCTCTTGCAGCACGACTGGCCATTTCTCCACAGTGTGGAGATCACACTGGCAGGGTCTGGTGTTATTGGCTCTTCTGCCAGTCCTCCAGGAAGAGAACAGTCCTCGTCTGGGTGCCCCCTCCACCAGGACCTCCCAATCCCTATTGGAGAATTGCCCCGCTGTCTTCTCCTTCTCCAATATTTTCCCACTCGATGGCTGTCACTCAGCAGGGTAACTTGAAAATGCTGGTGCTCCTTTTAAATATGGCCCAGGTGCCAAGGCTGCTGGCTTTTCAGTGGATAATTGGTGAGTGGCGAGTTCTTCGTGGTGGCATCTTCCACGAATGGCATGTGGTAAATTGGGACTAGGATTGGATGAGGGAGACTATGGAGTTTTCTTTTCACTTGGGATGTGGGCATTCTTTCTGGGCCATCATTCATTGCTTACTCCTAGTTGCTCTTGAGAAGCTGGTGGCGAGCTGCCTTCTTGAACTGCTGCAATCCACTTCGACAAAAGCCCTTGTACATTTCGGATTATATGTTACATATGGCAGTGGTACAATGGGGCATCAAATTTCATTGGCACAGCTCCCCTAATCCTGGAGAATGCTGGCATTGACCCACAATGCCATTAGGGAGAGAATTTCAGGACTTTGGCCCAGCAACACTGAAGAAGCAGTGATATATTTCCAAGTCAGGATGGTGAGTGGCTTGGAGAGGACCTTGCAGGTGATGGTGTTCCCATGTATCTGTTGCCCTTGTCCTTCTAGATGGAAGTGGTTATGAGCTTGGAAGGGGCTGTCTAAGGATCTTTGATGGATTTCCACAGTGCATCCTGTTGGGACAGGTAGTGAATGAGGCTCAAAAACTCAATGAAACTGACACTGAGCCAAAAAAACTGTGAGATTCAGCCCATAGAGTGTCAATGCTATGGCTTTAAGAGGTGTATTTTGTCCAGTTTTTTTTTAAATAAAGAAATCTTGAGACAGAGATGATGAGAAGTCTACTAAGAAACAATAGCGTAAACAGTTTGTGCGGTGTTAGATTTTTTTACAGTTGGAACAATAAAAGCAATTAGAATGGGTGGGGCTAAGCTCCCACAGAACCAGAATTTTTAGTTTTAGTTTTTCAGTAGCTGCTGCTAGGGTCTTGAAGCTGGCTGTGGAGGTTTTTTTCCCTCTCTTTCTAACAGCTAAAAGCTAGGAGGAGCTCTCTTCCTGCTGCTACAATTGCCTGACAATCTATTTTTCTGAATTTGCCTTTGCCATGGGTGTGTTTATGGAACGTTACCATATTGGAACAGTCACTGTTTAATAGTTTAAAAAAGTCTATTATTCTGTTAAGTTTTCCAATGGAGTTAATTTCAGTTTTTTTTTGTTGCATTTTGACTATAGTGTATGAATAGAGTGTGTTTTGCTTCAAGTCTGGTAGTTTGACCAATCGAACTGCATCTGGAATGCAGCCAAATAAAACCCGAAAGAACTGCGGATGGTGTTCCAGTTCTGAGGAAGGGTCACCGGACCCGAAACGTTAACTCTGATTTTTTCTTCACAGATGCTGCCAGACCTGCTGAGCTTTTCCAGCAACTTCTGTTTTGATCTGGAATGCAGTGCCTGTGAAGTGATTTCTCCATATCTCAGTCCAAACTGATTGGCATTTGCCTTTAAAATAAAAAAAGGTTAGGTACTAGGTTATCTTCTTAATATATTTGGAGGGGATTTGGTCTGGTCCATAACAGTAGTTACTGATTTTAGCTTTGTTTGAAAAAAAATTAAATGTATTCCATTAAAATGAGACAGGGGTTTAAATCCATTCCAAAAATCCTGCAGATTTGTTAGTGAAGGTTTGACTGCATGGGTCTTTTTGACTTTTGTCTACTCTCTTCTACTCTCTTCCACTCCATCCCCTCCCCACAATCAATTTTCTCCTGAGGTTTCCTAAAGGCACTGACTGTTTCCTTTAATTTGACAAAAGCCCTTGTACATTTCTGATTATATGTTACACATGGCAGTGGTACAATGGGGCATCAAATCTCATTGGCACAGCTTCCCTTATCCTGGAGAATGCTGGCTCTAGCCTGTATACTGAATCTCCGAGTCTATTCCTTCAGGACACCAGAGGGAAAGGAAATATCTTGCAGTGTTGTCCCTCTGCCGCACTGACAAGATCCCACCCCCTGCCCCAGATTTTCTTTTTGCTGCAAGTTGATAACAGGCCACAGCCATCAAGCGATGATCGGATGTGGGCTTTCTCAAGATGACCTATCAATGAATCTGTGCAGTAAACTGCATAGTCCACTAATGCATCCCAGTGTATTTATATGGTTCTGTACCTCAAGTAAATGACCAAACTCACAGCCAATTAATGTAGCAATGCCGTTATAAGGAACTATCACATTGAGAAGCAGGGTACTTCAGTGTAGTTCACTCAAAGACTTCCCTGTTAACTGAAATAAAAACAGAAGTGGAGCCAAAACATGAGTAAATATGAAAGCCAAATGTTTTATGTTTGCTGCTTATGAATTCTTTAAGAGCTAAATGGATTATAGTGAAACATAAATCGCACAACTGCTTTGAAGAGAGTGGAAGGACATTTAGGCTTGAGCAGTCTAGTTTTCATTGTTACGAATTGAAGAAACTTTTGAATATATGTAGCGTACAAAGTGAAGGATGTGGTCATATTGAGTACAGGGAAGATATTACATTGGACAAGAAACCATATTGATTTTCCTCCAGCACAGAGATTACAGCATCTGCAATCGCACGTAAACGTACAGAGACAGAAAGATGAGAGAGGCAGTAAGTTAGAGAATTTAGGGAGAGAATTCCATTACTCAGTAGGGAATGTAGAAGGGGCCAGAAATGAAGGAACGCAGCTACCTGAAACTGTGGAGTCAACTGTGGAAACTGAAGCAAGTTAGAGAGATACAAAATAGAAGCAGAAGTAGACTATATGTTTCATTGAGCCTTCTCTGTTATTCCAAATGATCGTGGCTAATCTTGGGCCTCAACTCCACTATCCTGCCAGCTCTACATATCCTCTCACTCCCCGAGAGGCCAAGACTCTGTCTATCCCAGCTGTAAACGCATTCAACAAAGAAGCATCCACAACCTTCTGGGCAAAAGAACTGCACAAGTTCACAAAGCTTTCTGTGAAGCAATTTCTCCATATCTCAGTCTGAACTGATTGGCCCCTTATCCTGAGATGGATCTTGTATTTCTGCAGGACCGGGAATCCAATGCAATCTTTCAGCATTTACTCTATCAAGCCACTTTAGAATCTCGTGTCTCAATGGGGTCATCTTCCAAACTCCAGAGGGGATAAACCCAATTTATTCAGCCTTCATCACAGGACAACTCTTTTATCCCAGGGACCAATTGAGTGAATCTTCACTGTACCATTTCCAATGTTAGTATATCTTCTTGTAACCAAAGAGGCTAAAACTGCACACAGTATTCCAGCTGTGAGCTCACCAAAACTCTACAATTTTAGCAAAACTCCTTTATTCCTGTAGACCAATGCCTTGCAATAAAGACCAGCATGTATTTCTAATTGGTTGCTGCATGGTGACTTTTTGTATTCCTTGTATGAGCACATCTAAGTCTCTTTGAACTCAACACTTACAGGTTTCGGACATTTAAAAAAGTGTTCAACTTGTCTAAATTTATATCCAAAACAAATGACCTGACTCTTCTCTACATATGCCATCTTTTTGCCCACTCACTTAACTTGCCTATATCTCTAGACAGCCCCATTGTTTCTTCTAATCCTTTCACTTAGTCACTACGATAGATTGCAAAGAGCTGAGGTCCCAGTGTTGATAGCTTGAGACCATGGAGGGATCTGAATAGGAGCTGAGTGTTTTAAATCTGAGCTGATGGTGGAGTGAGTTGCTATTGTGAACTTGAATCAGAGATAGTAGGAACTGCAGATGCTGGAGAATCCGAGACAACAAGGTGCAGGGCTGGATGAACACAGCAGGCCAAG
>NC_063362.1:24933318-24948277 GCF_021869965.1 Rhincodon typus
GATGAAGGGTCTAGGCCCGAAACGTCAGCCTTTCTGCTCCTATGATGCTGCTTGGCCTGCTGTGTTCATCCAGCTCTACACCTTGTTATCTCAGGAAATAATACAACAGGGTTAGGCAGTTTGAAGACTAATTTGAAGAGAATTCATTTTGAAGAAGAGAAGGGATTTCATCAAAATCTTTAGGATTTTAATGGGTAATAATAATTTGGATTCAGGAAAGTTTTCTGCACGGCAGAAGACTAAATGTTTGGACTAAACAAGATTTGACCATGTGTTAGGTAAACCCTGACATGGACTTTGCAAAATAGTTTGTTCTCTTGCTCCTGTTCCTCTTTACTTAGGACTACAGAGAATATACAGCACAGAAATAGGCCCAGGTGACACATTTAATCCAAGCAAGTGTTTATGCTCCACTTGGACCATCTCTCATTTTTTCCCATCTCAATCATTCATTATACTTAACCCTTCTCTTACAAATATTTGTCTAGCTTCCCCTTAAATGCATTCATAATCACTTCAATCAGTCCCTGTGGTTTTGAATTCCATATTCTCAACAAAAGTAAAGAAATTTCTGAATTTTCTGCTGGTTTTTTTTTGCCAACTATATTATATTGATGGCCTCTACTTTTGTTCAGCCCCACAAGGAAACATTCTATGTTTATGGACTTTACCAGAACCTTTCATAATTTTAAAGCGCTCTATTTGGTCACCCTCCTCAGCCTTCTGTTTCGAGAGAAGCTTCACAGCTAATCGCTTTCAAAAATATTATTCATTTTTCTAAGATAACTTTCCAAAGTTAGCTGCTTGCGTCACATTAGTAGATGTATTGGGTCCTGTCCTACATGTTCCAGATAAACCTCTAAAATGGTCCTCAACTGGCACAGGTCTCCCACTTAGATAATCAAGAGGCCTAATGCTTGATTTAGGCATTTAACAAGGGCAGTTAAATCTCACGGCCCTCAAATTTAGCTGTGGGTCCAGTGCCTATGCAGATTGGCTACAGGCCATTCCACTGCAAAAGAGATAATCTTCACGACTTTATAATTAAGAAACAGGTGTAACACAAACCAGCTTCTACCTGGTGATTCCTGTTGGAACTATCTCTGTATGAATGTTATCAGGCTAGGATTCAGTTTGACATTGGCACCATTTTGGCTGTTCTGTTCTTGAATAGCCATTCTCTGTCAAAGCTTAAGCATAGCTGCTATGCCCAGGTACGATGGTCAGACTGTGCCATCACTAAATTGCATCTAACAGAGATTCTGTGGTTTCCAGCCCACAGGACTGTATCTGGAGAGGAATCAACAGTTTCTACAGTTTAGTAGCTTCTGGAGAGAAGAGGAAAATTGATAGCGAAAGGAATCGCAAGTACTTAGCAATAAATAATGCCAGCAAATTAGTCCGCTGTTTTTCCCCAATCAATCATGGGTTATAATTGTAGTTACAGCAGAATTCCACCGACCCTGTGTTAATCTATTTCAAAGCACAGAACATGCTAATTAGCTGCAATCCATCTTTGAGTAAGTTGTTACAGTGCTTAGTACTTCACCCTTACCTTTGACCCTAACAGCTGCAATAGATCCTTCTTGACATGAGAGCGGATATTTAATACGTTCTACTCAAACGTGGATTTGAAACCACCATTCTGATTTTATCATTCTTAATTAAAAGTTTGTTGGACATCATGTTCAAACTGATCCCCTCAGACACTGAGGAATAGATTATAAATGTAATTCAATCAAATGAAAGCTACATCAATGTCAGATTTTAGCCATCTTAGTTGAAGCATTTAGTAGTTATAATGTACTTTGCATATTGTAGGCAGGACTGCTCTTCCATCGTTCTACACATGGGTTAGCACTACTCAGTATTTAGCATTGCTGCCTCACAGTCCCAGGGATCCAAGTTCAATTCCGTCCTCAGGAGACTGTCTGTGTGGAGTTTGCACGTTCTCCCTGTGTCTGCATGGATTTCCTCCGGGTGCTCCAGTTTCCTCCCACAGTCCAAAGATGTGCAGGTTTGATGGATTGGCTGTTCTAAATTGCCCAATAGTGTCCAGAGATTTGCAGGCTAGGTGGATTAGCCTTGGGAAATGTTGGGGGCGATAAGAGTGTTGGTTTGTATGGGATACTCGTCGAAGGATTAGTGCAGACCCAATGGGCCGAATGGCCTGATTCAACACCGTAGGTATTCTATGATGGGGGATTACAAATCTCAAGGGCTGCAGAAATATCCGGGTGGACTTTATTGAGTCTCCAGGCCTGCCTATGTGACATATCTTCATGAGAGTGGGAAATAAGATTATCTTCTGTTTGCAATGAGTCCCTCCAGTACAGGGCGAGGTGTAAGTGCCACCTGATTATCAGGGTGCCATCAAGCAGTTGGCATGCAGCCCACACAGCTTGTCCCAGTAACCAGCTAAGTTGCTGTTCAGCAGCTTTGGCAGATGAAAGGAAGAACAGATGTTTCAGCGAGAATCAAAATGTTCAGCGATTCCTTTCTGGAGCTCTGCCTGTTGTAGTCGGTTAGCGAGTTGTCACTTAGCCCTCAGGGATCCTGATTCAAATCTGGGCCCATCTGACAGGAGACGAATCTCCGTGGATTGCGAGGGTCTCGAGGAAAGGAATCCAAACGCAGTGCCGCAGTGTGTTGAACTGACCTGACGTGTTGTCGAGCTCTGAGACGAAGGATGGTGCCTTTGACTTCCAGGGTCTTAATGTTATCAGTCTCGGCCAGGGTACGACAGGGGAGGAGGGAAGGTGGGGAGGGGAGAATAGGAGGAGGAATGAGACTGCGGCAGTTGCACCTCCATCAGGAGTATAAGAATTAAAAAGCAAAATAAATGCTTGGGCCTCGCTCACACATTGCTAACAGGTTTGGATATGTTGGGATCAATACTCTAACTCTAAGCCAAAAACGTATACAGTACAACTTGGTTGAAAAACAAATTAACAGCCTATGAAAGATTATGTCCTTGTGCATCTCAGGGGATGCTAGACACAGCAATGCCATTTCCTAGATTAAAAAAGAGGTACTTTTTTTCAAGAGATAGTAGGAACTGCAGATGCTGGAGAATCTGAGATAACAAGCTGTAGAGCTGGATGAACACAGAAGGCCAAGCAGCATCATAGGAGCAGGAAGGCTGACGTTTCAGGCCTAGACCCTTCATCTTCTGATGAAGGGTCTAGGCCCGAAACGTCAGCCTTCCTGCCTCTACTTTTTTTCAATAATGGATTGCTGGTTGGGAAAGCGACTCCTGAGTTGTGTTGCATCTCGTACTAGATTTGGTTTGGCTTTTAGACCATGTGTTTCATTTAAGCTGAGGGCCAAGGCCACACATGTAGCTCAGGCTTGCTAACGCTGTTTCAATTCAGGATCGGCAATGAGTTGCTACTGCCACCATTTTCACTGCCTGTGGGCAAACATGGGTCATGCCCAGTGACCATCCTAAAAATCCTGACATTTCTACCTGCAGCAAGATTCCAAAAAACTGGAAGTAAGTTGAATATTCAGTTAAGTAGCTTTATTTGCGGGAAGAATGTTGGCCAGATCTATATCGGAAGATTACTGTTGTTGGAGTCCTTGATTCCTTCCAGACAACAATTTGGTTTAACATTTGTCTGAATAGCTGCACCTAAGACAATGCAGCACTCCTTCAGTGTTCTTATGAAGGCTGCAGCACATATTATATATAAACGTAATAGTTGGGATGAGGGTCATGTCAGATTTTGGAATTTTAAAAATCTGTAACCTGAGTCTTCAATATGTTTGGCAGTCTTTGCTGATCAAATGTGTGCCCATCTCCTTCTGCATCTGATTCTAACAGAATGATCAGGTGAACAAGTCTTCTTCTATTCGCTAACAAGAATAGCCCACAGTCAGTAGTGAGATGGTACTTAGAGCCTGAAGAATGGTATATGTTGTGGTCAAGTCCACAAGCACCATCATTGCCATCAATCCTTGTTGGTCAAAATCACTGATACGAAGTGGGAAGGATGTCCACATGAAGACTTTGGCAGCAAAGAAACTTGGTTTCGTTAAACAGATTATGTTTATTGTATAATAATTAGTAGCTAGTTACATCACATCTGAGTTACATGAGAGTCTCTTGTGAGACCCCAGGTTAGATGTAGGAGTAAGTAAACTTTACAGTTCAACTACACAGAACTTTGCAGTAAACCTCAAACTTTGAACTGGTTTGCTTTAGTCAGGAACAATCCTTTATATCCTGAGGGGTGGAGCTTATCTCCTGATGTCAGTTAACCCTTTCAGGCACTAACTATCCCATTGAACAACTAAATATGTGAAGGTGGTCGTTGAGTGATGTCAAGAATGATGGGTGGAATCTTGTTGATATGGCAGGGGTCTCATCAACCAGTGAAAGGCCCACACTGCCTCTTCCAAGGAAAGCCTATCAAACTGTACACCAATCCGGTATTGGCAATAACACTAGTGCAGCCTTTGTCTGGATTTAAAACTGCGGAGGTGTATTCCCACCCATCGAAAGCTGCCAGCCA
This sequence comes from Rhincodon typus, assembly GCF_021869965.1. Lineage (NCBI taxonomy): Eukaryota > Metazoa > Chordata > Chondrichthyes > Orectolobiformes > Rhincodontidae > Rhincodon > Rhincodon typus. The sequence continues at coordinate 24,937,836 of NC_063362.1, forward strand.
AATAGACTGACTGCTGATGTGCTTGCTAGTGCCACTGGAGTGGATGTGGCCACTGCTGGAAGAGCATCCTTGGGCCCCGAAATTGCAGCAAACCTCGATCTAAAGTGAGCGGTATGGAGTTGGGTGAGTGGCTAGGGTTTGGACCCAAAGGAAGAGGGAAACAGGACAATTGGAGGCAAGGGTACCCCCTGCCCTATGTCCAGTCCCTTGTTCAGGAACTAGGCTTGGATTTTCCAATGGCCAGGCAATCATTTCTGAAGCATAGATGGGAGTTATGTTTGGGGTCCCCACAAAAGCCCTGTCATAACAGCCTCCAAAGGGGTTGCTCAGGAGATTGAAGATCGCATTCAGCAATTCCCCTGCAACTGGAACTCATCCTTTTAAACTGGAGAATTCAGAGGCTCCCACTGCAGTTAACTCCTGAGTAACTACCAAACTGAAGGCCAACTTACCTCACACACCCTCCCATGTATTCCCCCTGACCCCTTACATCCCGCAACTATGCTCCACCCAATCCTTTACATCACCAAGACACTGACTGAACATTTCCTTCCCCAGGACTTGACATATCCCCATCACTGGGGCCCAACACCCCAACTCTTCCAGTGCCATCATCACCTCCCCTCCCCAATGGACTGCAACTCCAAACTCAACCCCTAAACCCACCCCTGGAAACCTTAACTCACAGTTACTTTCTGTATTTAGCCTTTCACAGAGGCTGTCAAAGTGGCTGTCTATTATGATGGATCTTTAAGTTACAGAATAAAGCAAATAATTGCTGTAGAAAAGTGGATGTGGTTTGTTCTAAAATATGAGGGACCTATCTTGTGGAAGTACAGTTCCACATTTCTGAAGGAGCACTGGTCGTAATCTCTTGTCAGAAACTATGGAGCTCTTTCATTTCATAAAAAATGGAACTGAGTGTGACTGCCACTCCTCAGAAAATCTAGCCTTTTGAGTGTCTTTCATCAAAGGACATGAGAACTGACAAGTTGCCGGTGGGCTAGAAACTATTAGAAAGGCTGAATGGTGACTGCAGCAGGGATTATCCAGGCAGCAGTATCACTGTGTACGTTCCGCCCAGATAAACCCCCACCCTACCCATAATGTACCCTTCCCTACCTCCAAACTCACCATCTCTACGTGAAGGGCAATTTCTAATGGAACTCCCAATATCATAAAATCCCTGTAGTGCGGAAGCAGGCCATTCAGCCCATCGAGTCCACACTGACCCTCCAAAGAGGTTCCCACCCATCCCCATGGCTAATCTAACTAACCTGCATAACTTTGGACTGTGGGAGGAAACTGGAGGAAACAGATGTAGACACAGGGAGAATGTGCAAACTCCACATATAGGGTCGCCCGAGGGTGGAATTGAACCTGGGTCCCTGGCACTGTGAGGCAGGAGTGCTAACCACTGAGACACCGTGGTGCCCATGTATTTACAATGATAGCTAATGGGGATTCGTAACAAAAAAAGGTTATTACTGAGAAATATCATCAGGCCCATAAATTGTAGGATTATACTTGATAATATCGGTATTGTAATACCTAATGATTATTTGTACTGTGTCATTTAAACAGTTTGTTAATGTGCTGTTTAAAGGTACTTGAAGTGTAACAGTGAGTTATTTAAATATACACCTACAACCTGGCAATGGCATTTTTAAAAGCACTTATGTACAATGAGATCTTATATTTAAAATAAAAAGAAAATTGACACTGAACAGTTGAAAAGGAGTTGGAAGAGAGGTAAGTGAAACATGATCACAGAAAGTGGTTGGATTGATCTCTGAAGTCGAAGATGGAAGTAGAAAATGGATCTTAAACTGGGAGATCCAGACTGTAACGTGGTGATTGAAAGCACTACCACCAAAGCTGAATGCGATAGGCCAGAACATAGGGCCGCTCTTTCATGACAAAACGTTAACTGGTGGTGGGTTAACCTGAGGGTCACCACACCTCAGGTGAGGGGAGAGCTTGAGAAAGAGAATCCTTTGTGGTAACTTCAGCCACCATAAGCATTGAACCTATGCTGTGGATATCACCCTGCATCACTAATTAGTTGTCCAGCCAACTGAGATAACCAATCTACATTAAAACAAAACGTGCAGATGTTGGAGATCTGAAAAAAAAAACAGAAATTGCTGGTGAAACTCAACAGGTCTGGCAGCATCTTGGGGGAAATATCTGGATCTGAAACAAAAACAGAAATTGCTGGAGAAACTCAGCAGGTCTGGTAGCAACTATGGGAAGAAAGCAAAGTTAATATTTTGATTCTAGTGACTCTTCATCAGAACCATTCCCTTCTTCTGGCGTCTCACCTGAACTGCCACAAATGAACAAATTGTTTTTGAGCACCTTGTACAATTGTAGGATGTCCCAAACCACTTTTCAGCAATACACTCCTTTGAAAGTGCAGTCACTGCTGTAATGCTGAAAATACAGCAGTCAATATATGCATTGCATATTTCTCACAAACAGCAAATGTAATTTTGTAAAGATCATGCCCTTTTATTTTTCTGTATTTTTGACTGCAGATTGAAATGGGAAAAGGATTATTTTGAAAGCCAGAGATTGTTGAAGAATTGCCGCACATTTTAAAAAGCAAGTTAGCTGAACCTCATTATAAGTGCTGTTTACACAGCTGTATGTTCAAGTAGTTGATGAGGAAGGTTTGCAGATGAGCTGGAGATTAGGGGCATGTTCAAATGGAGCTTTAGCTGGCAACAAGTAGTTGACGGGTCTGTAGACTGCTGACAAATTATCAAGACAAAGGCTTTCTGTCTATAAACAACTATGTGATTGACTCCCAGATGAAACAGCTTCCAAGAGTGAATGTTTCCATTAGATCTCTGCAAGAGCAGGAGCTGTATCTTTCTTTCTACAGTAAAAACCATTTTAAGTTTGAAGAAAGGTGATTTCTTTTCCCCCTTAGCAGTCACTGCAAGCTTGTGCTCTTAACCAGAGAATTTACACCTGAACCAGCCACCCTGTACCTTCTGCAAGCAAGTGAAAGTGTCTGAAGAAGAGCCAACCAGCAACAAGTCCTGTCTCAGCGAACCCTGTGAACATGGTCGATTGAACTACCTTCCCAGTCTTTCCTGTCACATCCAAGATTTTTTGCTCTTTCTGTTTCTGTCTGAATGTGTGTGCAGGGGGAGAGTTTATGAGGGGTTTGGAGTTCTAACTGGTGAAGTTATATGTCAAGGGTTTACAATTGTTTTTCTTTAGCTAAAATCTATTTATTTATAATTAATAGTCATTCTTTTCAAGTACTGAATCTAGTTCAATACTTTCTGTCAACCTGGGGCTAAAAGGCAAGGAAATTGGGGTTTTGATGAAATTAAATTTTGCATTCTTCTATAAAATTTGACTTTGGTAAAAGTGAAGTTTGATATCCCCCAGGGAGGCATAGCAAGATGTTTTGATTTTAACTTGTTAGCCAAGGGAGAAAATACTAACTTGGAAGAGTGAAGATATTCCTCAAAATTGGAACGTGATGCATCCACTTTGAAGGGAGTATTACACTATCAGCTGAGACTTTTGTGCTCAAAGTGCCAGGAATGGAATTTCTGCCTCACGAGCAAGGATATTGCTCATTGAGCCAAAGATGACAGAGAGTTATAGAATCATACAGTATGGAAACAGAGCCCTCGGTCCAACCAGTCCATGCCAAACTTAATCCCGAGCTAAACTAGTCCCACCTGCCTTCTCCTGGTCCATATCCCTCCAAATATTTCTTATTCATGTACTTATCTAAGTGTCTTTTAAATGTTGTAACTGTGCCCATATCCATCACTTCCCTAGGAAGTTCATTCCACACGCGAACCACCCTCTAAATAAAAAAATTTGCTGCTCATGCTTTTTTAAATATCTGTTCTTTCACCTTAAAAATATACGCCCTGGTCCGAAATCCCCCACCCTAGAGAAATGTCACCTACCATTTACCTTATCTGTACCCCGCCATGATTTTATATACCTCTATAAGGTCACCCCTGAACCTCCTATGCTGCAGTGAAAGTAAATCCCAGCCTATCCAGCCTATCCTTATAACTCAAACTCTCCATAACCAGCAACATCTTGGTAAATCTCTTCTGAATTCTCTCCAGCTTAATACTATCCTTCCTATAACAGGGCGACCAGAACTGATTTGGTAGGACGTTTTCAGAAGGTTCCAGTTGCAGGGGAATTGGCAAAAGTCTTGAAATCTCCCATCCTAGGGAAAAAAAAAACACCTACTATAAACCCTATCTATACCCCTATGATTTTATAAACCTCTGAAAGGTCACTTCTCAACCTCCTAGGCTCCAGTGAAAAAAGTCCCGGCCTCTTGAACATTTTTCATGCAGGCACCTAAACATTAAAATTTAGCAGGTTATTTGCTAAGAAAAGTATCACTGTGCAAATTGTAAATGAGTGCAATAGAAACAATTGGCAGCACACTGCAAACATGTGGCTTTCACCATCTGGAAGGATAAGGACAGAAGATTCAGAGGAACACCATCACCTACAAATTCCTTGCCAAGTCACCCTCCATCCTAACTTGCAACTCAATTGTCGTTCCTTCATTGTTGCAAGGTGAAAAGCCTGAGACTCTCTCCCTAACACTATTGCGGGTGTATCTACCATTCACGCACTACAGTGATTGAAGAAAGCAACACACCATCGCCTTCACGAGGACAATTGGGGATAGGAGTTGGCCTAGCCAATGATGTCAATATCCCCCAAAACGGGGTGAATTAAATAAATTAATTTAAATGAAGTAAACATGAGTTTAAAAATCAAAAATTGGAATTCAGATTTATCTTGGGTACTAAAGCTAATTGCAGTTGCTCGATCACTGTCCTAGCTGAGGTCAATGAACACATTAGACACTTTGTCGATATATATGGTCCAATTCCACACAAATCCATGTATTTACCAACTTGTATCATTAAGGAGCACCCGTAAGGATTAAAATACTAAGCAATGCAGCATGGTAGCACTGCTGCCTCACAGTGCCAGGGACCCAGGTTCAATTCCACCCTCATGCACCTGTCTGTGTGGGTTTGCTCTGGTTTCCTCCCACAGTCCAAAGATATGCAGGTTAGGTGGATTGGCCATGCTAAATTGCCTGTAGTGTTCAGGGAGGTGTAGATTAGGTGGGTTATAGGGAGATGGGTCTGGGTGGGGTGCTCCGAGGTTTGGTGTGGACTTGTTGGGCTGAAGGGCCTGTTTCCACACTGTAGGGATTCTATGTTCTTGTCTTGCTTCCTGCTCCTGCCACAACACAAGTGGCTATCTATCCTTTTCATCTCCTGCTGACTACAGCATTACGATTAGTCATCCATCTTTTTCAGTTCAGATTGGCCACAAGCCAAATACGAAGCTCTGCCACAGAACGCTCGTAAAATCAAGCTATACATTGTTTAAATCAAATCTATACAATATCTAATTGTCCAGTTAGACTTACATGGGGCATTGCTCATTTTCATATCTGAAATCATTTGCAAAGACTTGATTATTGATATGCAAATTCACATTCCTCCTGTATTATTAATTCTACAAATGTAACCCATTTTTCTGAGGATCTTTTTAACTGATTTTCACTGATTATCCCAGATTTGGGTGAACTTTGCCTTTGAAATCAAGTACTCGGAAATGCCCAGGTGAAGTACTTGTAGAAACCTACAGCAGAAAATGAGGCCATTCAGCCTATCATGCTTATACCGGGTCTTTGAGAGTGCAGTCATGTTTCATGCTGTATCCATGCAAGTTCCATTCCCACAATCACAATGGGCCATGGCTGTGGGAAAGCACTTGGCAAGGTTACCAGCTTGCAGTGAAGATGAACTATCCCGAGGGAGGGGGATTTGTAAACAGCGTGATGGTTCTCATAGAATCCCTGCAGTGTGGGAGCAGGCTGTTCAGCCCATCGAGTCCACATTAACCCTCTGAAGAGCATCCCAGCCAGACCCACCCTATCCCTGTAACTCTACATTTCCCACAGCTAACCCACCTAAGCCTGCACATCCCTGGACACTGTGGGCAATTTAGCATGGCCAATCCAACTAGCCTGCACATCTTTGGACTATGGGAGGAAACTGGAGCACCCAGAGGAAACCCACGCAGACATTGGGAGAATATACAAACTCCACACAGACAGTCACCCAAGGGTGGAATCGAACTCATGTCCCTGGCACTGTGAGGCAGCAGTGCTAACCACTGAGCCACTCCAAAAGGCCATTCAGCCCATCAAGTCTGCACCACTCCTCCGAAGAGCATCCCATCCAGGCCCAGCCCCCTACCTAATCCCATATTTACCTCGCCTGCACATCCCTGGACTGTGGGAAGAAACTGGAGCACCCAGAGTAATGTGCAAACTCCACAGACACAGTCACCTAAAGCTGGAATCAAACCCTGGTCCCTGCCGCCATGAGGAAGCAGTGCTAACCACTGAGCCACCATTCTGCCCTTCTCCTTCTTGGTATACTCATTCATCAGATACTGACAAGGGCTGAAGTTACAGAGTCAACAGCATAGACAAAGCCATTCAACCTGAATGATTTATGCTAGGGTTAATCCTCCATATGAGGCCCACACCACAAATGATTTTCAAACTCTTTACCCTTCCCTTTCCATGTCAACTCACCTATTATCCAGATTAGACATTCAAATAGAAAAAAAGGGATTGTTAGTCTATTGATGAAGTCACTATTGAAAACAAAATGTTCATTAATACAAAAAAGCATCCAAATACACTGAAATTGAAATTGCATCAACTAATCCCTTATAAAAACAACATTTCACTGAAGTGCTTAACACTTAAATACTTATTCCTTATGACAACATACATTTCCAATCAGTAATCCATTGGAACCATCCATCAATAGGTATTCAATTGTGAAAATGACCATTTTGGGAAGTCAGTCTTGGCAGCACAAATCTTATACTTTTCTTTCGGAAACAGGCACTCTGAAATTACTAACATTTCATTTTTAACTCCACACATCTTTTGGGTGGCCAATTCCTGAACAGTTTTGCAAATCCCAAAGTCTTCATGTGCTTCTTATGCCTCACTTTCAACAAAGTAGACCTCACCTCTCCCAAGGTGTGCCTTATCCCCACAAAACATATCTCAGGACCAGATCTAAAGGGAAAATTTAAAAAATTCCTCTAAACCTCAACCCTTCGCTCCTCCTCATTCCACATACTCCCCATGCCCCTCCCATGTTAACCAATGTAACCCAATGTCCTTTACCCAACCTCATTGGTCTTATAAACCACTTGACACCCTATGTCCTTCTACCCATTCCCCGTACCTCATACCCATATGCCAAATTAGTACCTACTTCTACCCCATCATCCGTTCTCTCTTAGCTTACTGTACAAACTCACTGAATATCCACAAGTACCACTTAGGCAAAAAAAGAAATCTAATTATTTAAATTTCTAGATTGCAGGCTACACTCTGTTGAGAAAAAGCATTATCCGTAAAAACACATTTTGATACTTCTTACAAGGTCTTGGCAAATTGGATACTTTCAAGTGACATATGGCCCTTTAAATGCAAAGAGTACCTGGTCTGCCTGGCAGCAAAATAATCCCTGGCAGCTACCTCCAAAGAGCGTTCATTTATATCCCATTCTGTCCTTACCCATTCTCCTAATGGCACATTCTGCTCCCCCTCAGTAACCATGGGCAGTGCAAGTGTGAGGTGGTCATTTTCTTCAATATTTAAAGTGGTACTCCATTGCTGTCAGGCACAGCTGCATGGAGCTTTGGTAGACATTGTTTCTGCTGTTAACTTGTGGAATTTTAATTCTGGATCACATGGAAGGGAAAATGAGGCAAGTTGTAAAATAAGTTAAAATCGATCCACTCGTCTTCATTTTGTTCATCAACACATTCCGTTGAGACACATCACTTCAGTAATTGTGGAGGATGTAATTGTGACCTTACCAAATTAAAAAGCAAATTGCCTAACATTTAACTTTGAAGGCACTGCTCCTTTAGTATGTTGGCTCAGTGGTTAGCACTGCTGCCTCACAGCGCTAGGGACCCACGTTCAGTCCTAGCCTTGGGGTGACTGTTTGTGTGGAGTTTGCATGATCTTCCTGTTTCTGTGTGGGTTTCCTCCCACAGTGCAAAGGTGTGGACGTTAGATGGATTGGCTGTGATAAATTGTCCATAGTGGTTCAGGGATGTGTGGATTAGCCGTGATAAATGCAGGGTTATGGGGACTGCGTGGGGGTCTGTGTCTGGTTCTGAGTGGGATGCTCTTCGGCAGGCCTGTGCAGGCTCAATGGGTTGAATATCTTCTTAACACACTGTAGGGATTCTATGATTCTACAAGGGCAAACTGTACATTAAAATAAAAGCCTACATTCTTTTCCACTCTAGTAGAAGCTGTCACCAGCTCATAGTATTCTTTATCCCCTTCCTCTTGACTGCTCACTTAACTACAGTCCTAATGGGAGTAGAGGCGAGGACAAGACTTAATTTCTGGTACCTTGCTTCTGTGAGTATTCTTCATGTGTGAGAATAGAAAATCAGTTCATCTGCGGAGGTGGGAAGGGCTCAGCCTGATTATATCCCTACTCAGCATGCGGCTGGTCTGAGGCTTAAGCTGGGGAATGCCTATTAGAGATCAGGAGTAGGAGTCCTGCCTGGGTTCTCTCTGTGACATGGAGGTAGGAGGCTGCACTGTAGATTCTACCACTGCTGCTGCTACAGCTGCTGTCTAATAAATGGGCCCAGTCCAGGAATGGACCCCAAGGCCTACTTAGATTATGTGGCTCGGTTTCTCTCTCCCTGAACCAGCTGAGATACCACCTGGCTCTGTGGCACTTTATTCTCAGAAGTTGAAAGGTTGCTGAATCTGATGGAGTGCATTTACATGTACAGTACCTTGCTGACTGTATCAGTTTCATCTGCCTTGATAAATTTCATGGTTTGACAGTTGCGGTCTGTATTTGAATTCCAAGCGATTGTTTCAGAAAGACCAATCATACAGGTTTTTCTTCTGGGATATATATTTTTTCCTCTGTATCTAACTCCTCTTATTTTAGTCCTTTTGCTTTCCCTACTCTATCTGCTGTCTGAGATTCAGGCTACAATCGATACTATAACCATGACAGTCAGTCATGAATGTTTAAATACTGACTCTAAACTACGGAGAGGCATATTTAAAGAAACACAATTTAATATCCGGCCATAGCCATCGATCTTTTATATTTACACATGGATATATTTTATATCTCCTTTTCCACCTAACAGCTTAAAATGAATCATCATCCCCTGATCATTGCAATTCTCCAATGTAATTGTTCTCCAATGTAAGACCTCATTCTGAAATCAACCTTTCCATTTTGCCAATTTGCTCATCTATTTCATGTTCTTTGACATAATACCAGTTCCTGTGCCCTGTACAATCCCCCAGTCGCACTGTCATTTCACGCAATGTTCTCTTTGTTGAAACTGTCAGCAGGTCCTGAGCTATGGTTATTTCACTATTGCCTCATCTGGTTAACTACTCCCCATCTGTGAGTCCCTGAGCGACAATAATGTTGGCCACCAAGCCTCCAACTTATCTTAATGCCAAATTACGAACACACAGTTTGCAACAGAGGCCAATGCTGTGCGATCAAGTCCAAAAGCCTGGCTCGTTTCCTTCTCTGCCCTCGATTCACCAGCCTGGGATTATTGAATGGGAGCAGCTAGCTGAATTCAATTAATTTAGCAGGGACTGAGCATTGAATGTGGAACCTTACTAGCCATAGCTGGTCATTCAGCCCCTCAAGCCTGTTCTGGCATTCAATTAGATCATGATTGATCTCTATCTTAACTTCATCAATCCAATCTAATCCATCAAAGCCCTCCTTAAAACCTATGTCGTCAACCAAACCTTTGTTCATTAATCTGATATTTCCTTTATGTCTTTGTTTTATAATACTCCTATAAAGCACTATGGGACCGTTTATTATATGAAAGAGGCTAGATAAGTTGCCATTGTTATTGACTCCGAAACACTTTACCCTAACAAAATCTATCAATTTCAATTTGGGAAATTTCAATTGACCCTCCCCAACCTCAAGAACCCGTTGGAGCAGAAAGGTCAAGTTTTCCACTTTGTGGGAAGGAATGCTTTCTGTGTGACCTGGTTCTAAATTCAAGGTTATGCCAACTTTCACTGGACTCAGCCACCAGAAGAAATGGTCTCTACCCCACCTTATTAGCTCCTTAATTGCTTTAAATACCTCAATTAGATTGCCTTTTAATTATCTATGTGCAGATTACAGCCAAGTCAATCGAACTTGCATCACACACACTTCATTCAAAAAGAGTCAACAAGGTGCAGGGCTGGATGAACACAGCAGGCCAAGCAGCATCATAGGAGCAGAGAGGCTGACGTTTCGGGCCTAGACCCTTCATCAGAAAAGGGGGAGGGGAAGGGGGTT
>NC_063362.1:24953277-25067896 GCF_021869965.1 Rhincodon typus
CTTGGCCTGCTGTGTTCATCCAGCCCTGCACCTTGTTGTCTCGGATTGTCCAGCATCTGCAGTTCCTACTATCTCTGATTCAAAAAGAGTGTTAGGTCTTTAGTCTTGCAGTTCCACAACCAGCCACTAGGAGGTTTAACTACAGTGGGAAGGGACTGGGAGTGACTCCTTGTGAGAAGAACCAGGGCAATGCTTGATGTTTTCCCATCAGGACATTCAACCCTACGTCCCAGGCAATTAAAGCCATCTAACATCCCAATACACTGCAACGTTGTTCCAGATAACCATAACTTCATAACTTTGCTTTGCTGAAGGATTTATACCTTATGCTAACTCTTCTGTTTGCAGAAGAAAACATGGAACAAAAAAATAACTGACAATTACAAATAATAAGGTGGAATTGGCTCAAGGCTTTCAAAGAGGTGGGTTTTAAGGAGAAAATTCCAGAATACAGTACATAGTTTAGTTGACTAAATAACCAGTGCTGGATGAGTAGAGGGGTGAGTGTGAAAGATCTATCTGTTGTCAGTGACAGTTCAAGGAATTGTAGTCATCTCTCTCTGTTAGAAACAAGCAAGGGCTCATAATGCGAAGATCATGGCTTCACATCAATCGTGACTGACCAGGAACATCTCCCACTCTTCTTCACCTATCAGATTAGAAGGATTAGTAGGCCAATTGTCAACCTTTTTGACCACATCAGGAATGTATCTTCCATGGGCGACAGGTCTTACAGTAGGATGTGGACCCAAGGCTTCTGGTTCAAAGGCAGGAGGGCTACCTACTGAGCCACAAGACCTCCATAGCAATAGCCAAGACTAAGGAATACAAAGTTTGCGGATGGGAAAGGAGGCACAAGGAAGATCCTTCTCTGCACATTATTTCTAGTGAAAAGCATTCTGAAACTACACATAGTGACAATTAGTGATGGGCCATCTTTCTGAACAGCAACAGTTCATTTGGTGATAGTATTCTCGCAGAGGTGTGAGGCAATGAACTGTATAGGATTTCAACTCAGCGACAAGAAGAAATTGCAACATCTTCCAAATCGGGTCGGTATATGAAACTTGGATATAATAGTGTTGCCATGGTGTTGCTGCTGTTATCCTTTTTATTGTTCTTGTTACTTTGTCAAAGAATCCTGTCACGTTGGTCAAGCATGACCTACTTTTTAAAATCCTTGCTATTTGGGCAAGATTAACCCATGTTTCCCCGAGAGCCCACTCTTTCTGTATTATGTTTTCAGCTGTTGCTGTTGTGTTACGATTTTCTTCTGTAACCAATGATTTGAGTAGCTAATCATATACCGCACCATAAGATACATATTAGATTTTTTTACATTTGCTTGGTTTGTGTGATATTCCCTTTTCTCATCCTATATTTCTATTTTCTATCTCATTCTATTTTGTTGCTTTCAACATTGTTCTGTGTATCCTTGTCACCTCTGTGTAATTATAATGTCATATATTTTGGAAAGAAGGCTAAATCAACTTGTAGTGATTGTAACGAGGTCAGCCAGTGGAACTCATAACATATCAGACAACGGGCCATCATTTACCATCAGGAGTATTTCCTAAAGTCAAATAGTGTTCGACATATAAGGACAGCTCCACACGATGCATCATTCAATGTTCTGGCAGAAAGAGCAGCCCAAATGTTGAAGGCAGGCTTAAAGAAACAGCTTCACTAGATACCAGATTGTTCCAGTTCCTATTTGATTATAGGACCACCCCTCAAGGAACTACAGGGATAGCTCCAGCAGAGTTGCTAATGAGGAGAAGACTCTGGTTAAATCTGATCTTCCTGGACCTGGAGGGGAGGATGAAACAACATCAGGAACGCCAATGCTGGACACAAGACTCCGCTAAGCGAGAGAGACAGTTTACTTCGGGGATGAAGTTTGGTGTAGGAACTATGGGAATGACCCTGCATGGGTAAGAGGCATGGTTAATGCGAGGTCAGGTCCAGGGATGTATTAAGTTCAGGTAGGTGCGACAGTCCTGAACGAGCACATGGATTATATGAAAGCTGAAAACTCGCAAACGGTGCAGGAGTAAAACATGCCCAGCTCCTCAATTGCCTGTTCCAGAACTCGGGGGGTTCTTCCACTCTGCCAAGCATTGAATAAAATCTCGAAATCTGAGATAGACAGAAGTTGCCACCTCTGCCGCTTGAAGGGGAGAATGAATTTCTTCCAAAACAGTCTGGACGCAAGAGGTGAGCTACTGTGTGTTACATGTTGCCTGTATCAGAGGCAGAGATGGAGGAACCTGACCTGGTGCTCAAACTTCCCAGGAGGAGCTATTAAAAAAAAGAACTGGGCTATGTCCTCGGACTCAGAGGGGTTTGGGATGCAGTGATTGTAACATGGTCAGCCAGATGGACCTGGTAGAATATGCGTTTCCTGATTGGGGCTGTTAATTTGGTCCAATCAGGGAGTCCTGGCTGACAGATATAAACAGGAGTGTCAGAAGTCCTGTTTGTCTTGACAGCTGGCTCTAAGGGAGATGAATCAGTGTCAAGGACTCTCCACATGTAAATAAAAGGTGACTTGGTGACGGCATACTGGCCTCTGTGAAGTTATTTCATGACTTTTAAAAGTGGACACAAAATCTTACAAAATGGCTCCCACCTGACTATCTTATCATCAATAACAAAGGGTGACATTTGAAATTTGATCAACCCTTGGATAACACAATGGGTCTGTCTAAAGATATGAATATTCAAAGCTTCTGAGACAATAAGGAAAGGAAAGGCAAAACAGAAAATTCTAGCAAAATTGACTCGGCTTCATGGAACAACGATTCATCAAAATTAACACCACAGCTATTTTGCTTTGGTTATGTTAAGACAGGTCTTCAGACATCATTTTAGCAGAATTCCAAGAAACACTGACAGAAAAATAAGGTTCTCAACAGGGAGGTTGATAGAAAGATGTAAACCAGCTAAAAGCCTGCTTTACGGAACCAGGCCATCAAGAGCCATAACATGCAGTGGTATAAAAACAGAAATAAAGAAGCCTTCACTACCTCCCAGAGGTAGTGCTTAGACCACTTCTGCAAGAAATTCTAACTATTTGACCACAGTAGCCATCAGAGCGACTGAATTCTGACTTCAAGTTTTCAACCCCTTCACCTCAGAAAGAGAAAGCTTCAAGCAAGACAGACCTGCAATGCTAACAGACTGATTTTAATTTCACCATTATAGGTATCTTCTTTCTGTACCTGATTTTAGTCTTTTTATTCTATTTTAGGGAGGAAAAGAAACTGCAGCCCATTTTACCCAGTAAGTTTCAGCAATGATTGTTGAACCAACTAACCTTTATATTGTTTAAGGTTGTAGGTTTCATGTTTTTTTTTAAATTGAAGTAGATGGAAAACTAAAAGAAAAGTGGGCTAAATGAGCTATACAAGATTCTATTTCTCATCTCCCTGCCACCCTCATCAACTCAGTTAGAGGATAAGAGAGCAGGCAGTAAATAGACTTCACTTGTGTGATGCTATTTGCTGTTGCACACTGAGGGGTGGCATGGTGGTTAGCACTGCTGCCTCACAGCCTTAGGGATCCAGGTTCACTTCCATCCTCGGGTGACAGACTGTGTGGAGTTTGTACATTCCACTTTTGTCTGTGCAGGTTTCCTCCCATAGTCCAAAGATGTGTAGGTTAGGTAGATTGGCCACGCTAAATTGCCCAGGGATATGTAGAAAGGTGAAAATATAGAAAGCTTTAAGGAGGTAATTCTAGAGGTAAGATCCAGGCAACTGAAGGTACAGCAATAAGTGATGAACTGAATAAAACTGGAGATTTGTAAAAGGCCAGAAATTGAAGCAACGTGGATATCTGTAGGTCTGTTGGATAAGTCAGATTTAGGAAGAGATAAGATCATGGAGGGATTCGAAAAAGATGAGAATTTTATGATTGAACTAGGAGCCAAGATAAGTCACTGAGGCTAATAGGTGAACAGGACTTTGTGCGAGTTTGTATAAGGGCGGCTGAACTTTGGATAGCTCAAGGTTAAGGAAGGTGGAAAAGGGATGGTCAGCCAGGAGAGCAATGGAATAATCAAAGCTAAGTAGAACAAAGGCATGAATGAGAGTGTCAGCAGTGAATGGGCTGAGGCAAAGGTGAATTCAGATCCTGTCACAGAGTTGGAGGTAGTTGCTTTTGGTGATCACTATACCGATCTGATCCTGTGTCGAGTGTTCAATTATTCTGTGTTTGATTATATGAGGCTGTAACTATTGTTACACACTGTGCTTGATTGATTATGCCTGGGTGGGAACTCAGGGAAAAGTAAACAAACCGTTGGAAGAGCTGAAAGGTTGAACAGACATTTTAAAGCTCTGTGAAATAAAAGCATCTGCACACATAGAAGCTAGTGTCATCTCTGGTTAATTCCAATATATAAAATCTACAACACTGTGTTCGTCACATCCCTTCATTATGATACTCAGATCTATTACCTGTTCGTGTGTCAATATTACACAGTGGCATCCGAATAAGGCTGTTTACTGCAAGTTTGGTTGAGGGTACAGGGAATAGCTGACAGATTGCAATCTGAAGTTTTCTAATTGAGAGTTGTTTCTTTGACCAAGTTTCAGAGGAAAGGGTTGGAGGTAACTCACAAATTGCATTCTCGTTTGGTGTATGGCTGACTCCTACAGAACAGAAAGAGCCCTGGTCTGTGTCGAATTTGCTGAATCAGCCTTACTGTGTAGCAGCCATAGCTGTGACTATTGTTTCCTTAGCCTGGAAGTCAGGAAATTTGCTGGAAGACCATTGGGACTTCCAGTTGATGAATGGCCACTTTGATAAAGGTACTGGCTCCTGTGAAACCCTATTACGGTCAGAGTCAGTGCCTTCCAGAGACAAGGGAAGAAAACATAAGGGTGAGAAAGAAAATTAAATTAAAACTTGACTGATTTGTTAATATCAAAACACCAAACAATTGCAGATTCCCTCAGCTGACAAATGAAATACCCAAGAGGATAGTTGTAATTATGTTTCAACATATCCCTTAAAGTGTGGAAGCAGGCCATTTAGCTCATCGAGTCCACATCGAGAACCCTCTGAAGAGCATCCGATTCAGACTCAACACCCTCCCCCCCAACCTATTCCTATTCCCCAGGGTTAATCCACCTAACCTACACATCCCTGGGCAATTTAGCATGGCCAATCTACCTAACCTACACATCTTTGGACTATGGGAAGAAACCTGCACAGACAAAAGTGGAATGTACAAACTCCACACAGTCTGTCACCTGAGGGTGGAAGTGAACCTGGATCCCTAAGGCTGTGCCACCCCTCAGTGTGCAAGAGCAAATAGCATCTCACAAGTGAAGTCTATTTACTGCCTGCTCCCTTATCCTCTAACTGAGTTGATGAGGGTGGCAGGGAGATGGGAAATAGGATCTTCTCGTTCTCGGAAAGCAAGCCCACAAGGCAAAATCCTCGAGGAGTAGAAATTGTTTTTTTTACCCCGTCTCCCTCTCTTCTCAGATGCTGCTGTGTCTGATTGTATGATGCATAATTCTGAGTTCACGTTAAGCTTGTACTGAGGCAACCTGCACACACTGCAGATCAACGAAGTTGTGAAGATGGTGGGATGGGACCAACTCTCAGCACATTGTGAATGCAGCGCGTGTGCCCACAAGCACAGAGGTCGCTCTCTGCACATCCATTCATGCTTCCTTGTGTATGAGCTTCGATCTTTTCCAGGCTTGAAAGGACTGCCCCTGCCCTCACATTACCCCCATGTATAATAGTGATCGAATGCAGTGCCTCAAACGACTGAGTGAAGTTCAGGGAGGTTCACAGTGAAATTGCAAGCAGAAAATGAACCAAGTCAGAGGTTCAGTAGCTTTCAACTCAGTGGCAGTGAACATGAAAGTTTAAATCTTTTCTGAGCACCATATCAAAAGCTTCCCTGATTTGACTTCTGTGGTAAAATTTCTAAAGCTTTGTCCAGCCTGTGGAAAGCTTAGGAACCTTTCCCAATGCTATAATGAGGCTAGAACTCCCCCAAACTATAGGGGAATCGCTTGGATGGTGTTAATATCACCGGGCTAGAAATCTGGAATACCTAGCTACTGTTCTGGGACACAGGTTTGAATCCTACAATGATTGCTGGTGAATTTTCAGTTTAATAAAAACCTGGAATTAAAAATCAGCCTCATTGTGATTGCATTGTAAAAACCCATCTGGTTCACTAATGCCCTTTAGGGAAGGACATCTATTGTTTTGACATGTGACTTCAGACCCACAGCTATGTTGTTGCTTTGTAATTGCCCTCTGAAATTGCTTAGCAAGCCACTCACATGTACCAAATAAGGAATGAAACAGGACAGACTCCCTGGCATTGACCTTGATGTGGGAAATGACAACGATAAACCCATCCTATCGAGGTCTAAAGTCCCCTTTTATAACACCTGGGGACTTTGTGGCAACATTGGGAGAGCTGTCTCACAGATTCAAGATGGCGGTGGACTTGCCTGCGGCTTATCTGCTCCCACATGCTTTCTTCCCTTTTTTCTTTTTCCTTTTCCTTCTGCTCTTTCTCTTTCATTTTTTCTTTCACTTTTCTTTTCTTTGGATCCTTTTGTGGTGGATTAGCTGGCAAAATTGGCGAGGCAGCTACAGCGAGCCATGCACAGAATGGCAGCTCCTCCCGACAATAGGAGGCGATAGCGGATGGTGGCCCACACAGCGACTGGAGGCAGTGGTGGCAGCAGAGACGTCCTCCCCGGTGTTCGGGGCTAACAGCGGCAGCAGGAAAGTTCCTCCAGCAATCAGAGGTGGTGGTGAAAGTGGACTTTTCAAGATGGCGGCGCCGGCAAGGCAACATCTCGGAGCAGGGAGGCTGGAGCGAGAGTCTTGGCAAGACAGTGGCGGCAGCTTGGTCTGACAGCAGAGCCATGGGCTCCTGGTAGCAGTGGGCCCAGAGCAGGGACTCCTGGCATTGGTGGGATTTTAGCTGCAGCGGCAGCAGTGTTGTATGCCCGGAGCGGGGATACCTGGTGTGGTTGAGGCAGAAGCAGAGCCGGGATTTCCCAGTTATGGGGTGAGTGTGGGTTCAGCGTGGGACCTGGCATCAGCATTGGCAGCGGTGTTGGCGAGCTGGGCCCAGTGGCGAAGAGATGGCGACTCCTATGTTGGTGGGACCTACATAGGCAGCTGTGAGATGGTGGATGCAGCGTGGCAATGCAGGTGTTGTTGGTGAGCTGGCTGAGGACTCAGGACTCTCTTTCAGTTGTAACTTTTGTTCTTTTTATTCTGAAACTATTCAAAATGGCACCAGATTGTGGCGACTGTTCAAGCTTTTGACTATTTTACTGTAATATTCACAGTAAAATGTAAGTGACAATAAATAGATAAATAAATCAGGCTGTTCAAGCAGCAGCTTGGCAATAATCATAGTTTGGGTATTATAATTTTCAGGAAAAAAATGTCCCCAACGACACCATCTCCATCCCTGGGTGTGCCCTGTGCCACAAGCAGGACTGACCTAGCAGAGGTGACCGCACAGTGGGATAAAGTAGGAAGAAAGCTGCCCTGGGAGCCCTTAATGTTGACCACTGACGCCATGAAGTCTTTTTCGCATCAGGTCAAATACGGGGGAGGAGGCCTTGTGTAGATTTACATCTACCGCAATCCCCAACCTCTCAAACTATCTCACAACAATCTGTAAGTAAATCAATCTCTAACTTACACTTTCAACAGCAATTCAACCCTGTCCGAGCTCTTACCAAAAAGAGCACATTTAGGGCCCTGGGGAGTGTTGTCAAACAGAGAGACCTAAGGGTTCAGATATATACTTTCCTGAAAGTGGCATTGCAGATAGACAGGATGGCTAAGATAGTGTTTGGCACGCTTGCCTTCATTGGTCAGAACATTGAGTATAGGAGCTGAGAGGTCGTGTTGAGGTTGTACATGACATTGGTGAGGCCTCTTCTGGAGTACTGTGTACAGTTCTGGTTTCCCTGTTAAAGGAAGGATATTATTAAATCGGAGAGTGTTCAGAAAAGATTTATCAGGATGTTGCCAGGAATGGAGGGTTTGGACATATAAAAATGGACTGGAAAGATTGGACTTTTTTCACTAGAGCATAGTAAGTTGAGATGTGATCTTATAGGGGTTTGAAACAGGGTCGCTAAGAAGGTGTTTGGCATGCTTGCCTCCATTGGTCAGAACATTGAGTATAGGAGTTGAGACGTCATGGTGAGGTTGTACAGAAGATTAGTCAGGCCACTTTCAGATTACAGCATACAGTTCCGGTCAGCCTGCTAGAAAGGACATTATTAAACTGGAAAGGGTGAAAAAAGGATGTTATTGGGACTGAGATAGTAGGAACTGCCGATGCTGGAGAATTTGAGATAACACGGCATAGAGATGGATGAACACAGCAGGCCTTTTCTGAAGAACGGTCTAGACCCAAAACATCAGCTTTCCTGCTCCTCTGACGCTGCTTGGCCTGCTGTGTTCATCCAAATCTACACCTTGTTATCTCTGTTATTGGGACTGGAGGGTTTCAGTTATAAGAAGAGGCTGGATAGGCAAGAACTTTTTTCCCTGGAGCAGAGGAGGTTGAGGGTTGACCTTATATTGATTTATAAAATCATGAGGGGCATAAATAAGATGAAAACCAAAGGTCTTTTTCCAAGGGTAGGGGAGCCCAAAACTAGAGGGCATAGGTTTAAGGTGAAAGGGGAAAGATTTAAAAGGGACCTGAGTGGCAATCTTTTCACGGAGTGGTGTGTGTTTGGAATGAGCTGCCAGAGAAAATGGTGGAGGCAGGTACAGTTATAATATTCAAAAGACATTTGGACAGGTACATGAATAGGAAATGTTTAGAGGGATATTGGCCAAATGCAAACAAATGGGACTAGTTAAGTTTGGGAAAATGTTCGGCATGGATGCGTTGGACTGAAGGGTCTGTTTCCGTGATTCTATAAAATTGGACATTGACATTTTGAAGTCTTTAATTCATGTAAATTAATTCTGTTATCTTTGATTTTAAGTAATTTATAACTTGTACCTTGTCTCTTTCCTTTCCCTTTTCTTTCTTCCTTGAATGCATGCGTGTGTGAATGAATGCTGTGAGTCATTCCTCCTTCCTCTGGATTTTGAACCCTACTCTGTTTTAATCCTAAAGCAATTGTTGTGGGTCATTGGTAAAACAAACTTCACAAACAGGGTTCAGGAAAACACACTACTGCCTATTTTTAAAAGGGGAAAGGTAATGAAATGAGAAAATACATTGAAAACCAGCCCCTGTTGCAGACAGTATGAATAATTCAATTCACTTCTCCCTCTTGTGTGTGACAGAAAATATATAGTATAATCCTCAACACATCCTTTGAAAACATCTGTTAAAATGTTTTTTAAACATATATTAAACATAAATATTTGTTAAAAATAGACTGGAAATCATCATTCCAAGTCGCAAAAGCAAAAAAATGCAGTCGATTTATCTCTTATTGCCTTTGATGTGAAGGATTGATTGGGCACAGAGTATGTGAAAATTCCTTAAGCACAAGTTCAATGAGAGAAAGGTCTGGACTTGCGTCAGCTAAAAGGAGGAGGCATTTGCCCTCAACCAAGAAAAAAAAAGTTCTTTTGGCGAGTGATAGAGAAAGAAAGGGATTTGGATAATTGGGAATCTGTGGAGGTATTTTTCACTTAGTCCATTGAGCAGGTCAAGAAAAAAACTAATTAGTTTAAAAGTTATATATAAAGTCATTGGTATAATTAGAATCTTGGCAGTCTTACCAGGAAACATATGAGAAAAACACAAGCTGCTTCACCTCACTTTATGACAACAGTCTCTGTTTCTTGTCATTACTTGCGCAAGAGCAAGGTAATGGAGGACCTTATGGAATAGCAGCTAGGAGAGGAGCCTATTATGACTTAATTAGCTTATTAAGCCACTGGTCTAACTTTGAAAGTGATAGCAAGGCCACTTTCTCGTTCTCTTAATTGCCCATTCCCATGAGCCTTAGTAGTTCATGAAGCCAACCCCATCAACCACGCAGCCTGCCCCCATACCCCTCCTCACTTACAGCTCAGAGACATGATACAATGTCTGTAGCTTCCTTATAACACTTGACTTTGTAATTGTCTTATTGGGGTGAAGACTATTGAGCAGCACAGGCCTCAGGCAAACTCAAAACCTGGAAGAATAAATGGTTACTTTGATTTTTCGTGAGTCATCCTCTAAGCCATATTTCCACCACCAATTAAATCTGAGAGCCTTACTACAAAGATGAAGTTAAGCATCTTTTTGAGAGAGGCTTGTTAATGATTGTTATCAATGATCAAAGCAGGCAAAGCTACAAGATGAAAATTATTATGAGATGGAGCCATAACAAAAGCACTTTTTAAAAAACCATTTTGAGATGAAAGTCATAAGTGAACCCTATGGCAACAAATGACCAGAATTAGTAATTACATTGATGGAAATGGCTTTGGCATATAGCGACTCAACAGTTCTGTTCAACAAGCTCCAATACTCTAACACAGAAGACTTTCAAGGTTGTGTCAACTTTGCTACCTGCTTCATGATTTGAAGACCATCATTGCTCATTATCAGATTGCGTAGTTTAATATCCTTTTGTGTGTGCTGCAGCCCAGTACAGCACATTCTGTCCTACGATGCCACAGGACAATTTTCACCAATTATTAGGCACAGCCAATTTGGAAAATTGTCTCTCGCATCCATGTGATAGTTTAATTTTGAGATTGACTCAATAAGGCATGGACCACTCTCAATAAAACCTTTCCTTCCCCACTATAATCTTTCCAAACTCACTGCCTTGCTAATGTCATCCATGTACATTTTCTAGTTTTAAAGAACAGCCATACCTTTATAGTGTAAAATTCTCTCACTCATATCCAAATCTGCCACAACCTATCATCCGGCCCATGATGACAAAGTTCAGTTTCCCATAAGTCACTGAAGTGACCAAAGTCCTTGATCCTCATTTATGGCTATAAGCCTCACAAAACGCCATGCACCCTTGCCCCATGAAATCTACAGTCTTCTCCAATTCTCCATCTCAGGTCACACTCTCTACCCTTCTGACTCCTTTATGAAGTACGCCCCCGTCAATGTCCATAACCCTACCACCACTCCATTTCAACACTGACTTCTGCATTTTGGAAATTCCTTCCTGACGATTTTTGCCTCACTATGGTCCCTCTTCAACTTGCTCACATCACCGGCCTGTTATCTTTAGGAGGTATAAAGGTGCTGTGATAAGAATGAATATGCCTGAATATTCCCAATAAGCATATTTAGATGGATATAGGGTGTGTCTATGAAATAAAACACTTAATAAAGAGGAACACTAAATTGAGCAGAAATCGTAAGTGGGAACACAAGCAGAGTGCTGGAGATAATCTGGTCTGGCAGCATCTGTGGAGAAACAGAGTTAAAATTTTGAGTTGGATATGACTTTCCTCAGAATAACGAGTCGGGCTTTTGAAGACAACAAGATTGATCTAATCTTGGAATTGGCTTTTTTTATTAGCCATAGACGAAAGGGTCACAGTCACGATTAATAGCATCAGCAGGGCTGACATATAAAAATAGTAAAGAAATGGGAAATCAAGTAACACTGTTTTGAATGGCATGAGATAAGAGGAATGAAAGGCTGAGGGATTTCAGTAGATTTGTGGCTTTGAGGTCCCAGTTAAGAGGGAATAATGTTCGTTACATGCAAGGTGAAATAAGAGTGTTGGCACTTGGGGACAATAAAAGTCAAATTTATTCAAACGTGAAACATATTTGTGTATAGGAGTTGGGACATCATGTTGAGTTTGTAAAGGACATTGGTGAGGCCTCTTCTGGTGTACTGTGTGCAGTTCTGGTCATCCTGTTATAGGAAGGATATTATTAAACTGGAGAGGGTTCAGAAAAGATTTACCAAAATGTTGCCACCTATGGAGGGTTTGAGATATAAAAATAGACTGGAAAGTCTGGGACTTTTTTCCACTGGAGCGTAGGAGGTTTAGGGGTGACCTTATTGTGGTTTATAACATCATGAGGGGCATAGATAAGGTGAATAACAAAGGTATTTTCCATAGGGCGGGGGATTTCAAGACTAGGGCATATTTTTAAGGTGAGAAAAGAAAGATTTAAGAAGGACATGAGGACAATTTTTTTACACAGAAAGTGATTCATGTGTGGAATGAACTTCCAGAGGAAGTGGTGGATGCAGTTACAGTTACACTGTTTAAAAGACATTTGGATAAGGTTTCGAGGGACCCGACTCTGTGTGCATTAAGAACAGGAGCAAGCCACTAAGCCCCTTGAGCTTGGTATAAGAAATCAAGGCTGATCTGATTACTCTGCATCCCCAGTTACCTTCAATAACCATTCACTTCTTTGTTTATGAAGAATCTATTTGCCTCTGTCTGAAAATATATTCAATCACTCTGTTTTCACTGAGTTTTGAAGAAGAGAGTTGCAAAGGCACATGACCTTCCATGAGAAAACATTTCTCCTTAACTCTGTCTTAAATGCGTGGCCCTTTAGTTTTAAGCAGAAACCCATAGTACTAAATTGCCCCACAACAGAAAGCAGTCTCTCCATACCTTAAGATCCCTCAGGATCTTATACAGTTCAGTCAAGTCACCTTTTATTCTTCCACACTGCAGCTGATAGAAACTTAGCCTGTCCATTAGGCAACCTGCCCATTTCAGATAATAGTCCTCTAAACCTTCTCTGAACTGCTCCTCATGCATTTATACCCTTGCTTTTTTATGTATAAAATAAACTGCCCCCACCAAATCATCTGCGTTACTAAGTTAAATGAATGAATTATACACACTGCCCACGGTAAATCCTTCATTATATTTTCCTTAAACAATCTGTCAGAAATGTTAATATTCGCCCATTGAGTAGTTGGGACTTGAATCTAAGCCTCCTGGCTCAGAGGTAGGGACAATACCACTGTGCCACAAGGGCCCTGATTATAGCCCTCCTTTTCTTTCCTCTTTTTTTTTTCTATTTTCTATACCCAGAAATGTTATCACACACAACTGAGTGATAGTCCCACCACCAAAATCATCGTGACACTTTTTTTCGTTTTCCTTTTTAAACCGCAACCACCACCAGTAAAACGCCTGTGTAGCCAATTAGACATTTACATGCAAAGCCGATAAGGGCAAGCCTTCCTTTTTTCCCATGCTATACTCAGAAGTGTCATCACACTCAACTGAGCAACGTTCCCATCACCAAAATGGCTGTGACATTATTGTCCCCCTTCGCTAACTACTGCAGTGATTGGAATGAGGTCAGCCAGGCGAACCTCAGAGAATATGAGTTCCCTGACTGGGACTGACAGATATAAACAGGAATATCAGGGGTTCTGCCAATTCTAGGAGCTGGCTTTGCGCTCGCTAGGCCAGTGTCATGTACTATGCACGTGTAAATAAAGGGTAACTTGATGGCAGGATACCGGCCTTTGTGGAATTACTTCAGTTGCCACCAGGAATCATTTGTGCAGCCAATTAACTATTTACAAGCACAGTCCATTATGGACAAAGGCTAGATTCCTTTTTTATCAAGTTTAACTTATTTTTCTAATCAAACTGTTCAGAGATGTTACGGAGTCATAGAGTCATAGAGATATACAGCACGGAAACAGACCTCCTCCTCTTGGTCCAGGGGTCACCACCACTGTACCACAAGAGGGCCTAAAAGCAAGTTTCTTTTTGTTCACTATGCCCTGTGTAAGATAAGCATAACCTCTTTGCTTTTTTTATTCTATCCCCAAGGAAAAATAAGAACATTTTATTAAACTTGCTAATTATTTGCTGTGTCTGCTTACTAACCTTACGTTATTCATGCAGTGGGATACCCAGACCCTCTCTCTGTATCAGAGCTCTGCAATCTCTCACCATTTAGGTAATTTTATTCTGCCTGCCAAAATGGACAATTTTGCATTTTCCCACATTATTCCTCATTTGCCAGATCTTTGTTCACTCACTTCACCCAGTTACTCCCACTTTGTCGCCTCTTCACAACTTCTCTCCCTACTGTATTAGAATCAACAGCAATACCTTTGGTCCATTTATCCATGTCATTTATAGAAATTGTCATAGTTGAAGTCCCAGCACAGTTCCAGGGGGCACACCATTTATTACATCTTGACAACCAGAGTATGACTCTTTTTTTAAATTAAATTCATGGAATGTGGGTATTGTTTACTAAAACCAACATTTCTGGCCCACCAATAGCTGCTTTTGAGAGGGTGGTGGTGAGCTGTCTCCTCGAACTGTTGCCTCTTGGGGTACAGGGGCGCCCAGAGTGCTGTTAAGGCAGGAGTTCCAGTATTTTGACCTTGTGATAGTGAAGGACTGATGATATAGTTCCAAATCAGGATGATTTGTGACTCAGAGAAGAACTTGCAGGCGCTGACTTTCCCATTCATCTACTGTCCTTGTTCAAGGTGCTCCAATTTGTGCTGTTTTAAGAAGTATTCCTGAAAACACTCTGAAATCCTCCTCTTGGCTACCTTTGCCTATCCAATTTTTTCCATCTATATGTAGATTAAAAGATCTATGATTATCACTCTGCCTTTCTGAGAAGCTCCCATTTTTTTTTTCATACACCACCCTACTGTGTGGTTACTGCAGTGACCATCATAATATTGACATTAAAGAAACTATGCCCCTGCTGAGCTAAAGAAATGACTGCCAGCAATGAAGTTTCAATGATAAAACACTTCCTTTCATTCCCAACCAGACCACAGAGAAGCCAGAACCTTTCACATCTGCTGTCATGAGAGAGGATTGTGTAAAAATTCAGCATTCAGAAATCTGACTAACACTTACTCTTCTAATTTGCATGAGGGAGTTAGTAAATCCAAACACAACACAAAAGCAGCTGTTGGATAACTCCATTACATTAAAGAAGCATCCCTGAACATCATTAAGACTCTCACTGAAGCTTGCAAATAGGGTTTTGAACAGCCATCATTGTGAAATAGCATTTGGTAATGCTGAATGTTATTCTAGTGAAAACTTCAAAACCCCTGACACTTAATCCAGGGAGACAAACTTAATCTTCACCAGTAGTTTGAATTATTATCTCCCTGCAGTTTGTCTTTTCACTGTCAATCCTAACACTATGTTGTAATCCTTCCTGACACTATTTCAGAGCTCATTATGATGAAGGATGACAAGGCTTGCTGACAAAATATATTTCACTCTGCATTTTAAAAGTGTTAATAAACAGTTTATTAAAATCTGGTAAGATGGCTAGCTGGTTAGCACCACGAATTTGTGGTCATTACCTGCTGTTCTGCAGTCTTCTTTGAATACTTACAGATGGGAATTGGGTTTCTGGAGTTAGAATGACTCTTAACATCTAATAGTTACCAGAAAAGGGGAAGATGTTGCCAGTCATTGATGTCATTTCATACTTACTGCAAGGTTACCACCAGCAAAAAGAAACCAGTAGTTAAGAATTTCACGGATGCTTAAAACAAGTTGTATTTATATAGCACCTTTGACACTCTCATGATGTCCGAAAGCACTTAACAGCCATTGGAATACTTTTTGAAGTGCAATGACAGTTAATTTTTTTATTATTCATTAATAGGCTGAGGGCATCACTGGCTAGGCAGCATTTATTGCCCATCCCTAATTGTCCAGAGGGCAGTTCAGAGTCAACCACATTTCTTTGGGTCTGGAGTCACATGTAGGCCAGGTAAGGATGGCAGTTTCCTTCCCTAAAGGACATTAGTGAACCAGATGGATTTTTCCCAACCATCAACAATAGATTCATGGTCATCATTAGATTCTTAATTGCAGATATTTTTATTGAATTCAAATTCCACCATCTGCCGTGGTGGGATGCAAATCCAGGTCCCCAGAACATTATATGGGCCTCTGGATTAACAGTCCAGCAATAATACCACTAGGCCATCCCCTTACGGGAAACGTAGCAAGATCTCACAAATATCAGATAACTGTTTTCTTGATGTGGAGCTGTCAGTGTTGGATTGGGGTTGTTAAAATCAGAAGTGACTTCACCTGATGAAGGAGCAGCACTCTGAAAGCTTCTGATTTCAAGTAAACCTGTTGCTGTTGTGTGACTTCTACCTTTTTTTACTTGTGATGATCATTGAGGAACAGACAATGGGCAGGACACAAAGGCTGGACTCTCCAGCTCATGTTTGAAATGTTCTAGCGCCATGCAATCTTTTACATCCTCCTGAGGGGGTAGACCAAGCCTCAGTTGAATATCTCAGTGAAAGACAGTGTTGGGTTCCTAAGAAATGTGGAACGTGTCCGTGATCTTTTCAAATATCTAGTTTTATTTCTTCTTATATGTAGACTATATAGTTGCAAGTTGAGACCTCTGCAGCAACAGCTTTAATCACGCTTCTTATACATTTTAACTTGATCCTCCCTATGACATACTCATGAGCTGTTCCCCATATCCTAACCACAAGATCCAGGCGATAGTGTTTGTCATGTATTCTCATGTCTGCTTTGGACCAATTTCCTCATTTTCAACCTCACCTGCAATTCAGCTTTTTGCAATAGCATTTGTAAATTTAATTCTTGTTGTGCTGTAGCTTAATCACACAATTTTCAATATACTCCACAGACAGCATCTCGCAGAGTGCAACCTTCCCTCAGTACTGCAGTTCATCAAGAACTTTGGACTCAAGTTCCTAGAGGAAGATTTGAATCTTCAATCTAATGATCCAGAAGCACAAGCTATCAACTGAGCCACGTGCAACTTACATTGCAGCTGTCCTTAAAGAAAAAATGATCAGTTGATTACAAGATTGTGGAAAGAGATTGATTCTCACCTAGGTGCAGAGCTACAGCGATTCTTTCACAAGGAAGGAGACAAAGTGTAGAATCATATACGGGTCTGGCCAATGTGGGCTGCAGAGAGATGTGTGGCAGAATCAAGAGAAGTGAGGCCCACCCCTTCACTGGGATCATCTTCAACTTTTATGGTTTTCACAAGCAGTATGGCAAGATTCTGCCTAGGCAGTGGTGAGATGTAAATTGACAGGGATTAGCACTTGTTAAACATCATTTTAATGGTAAAACATACTTCATTCATATTCAGCCTTCCAATCTTACCAAGATCGTCAAACTAGCTTGATGTTGGGAAAACTTGACAAGGAAACCAGAGCATGTCCCTGGTGGATTCTGCTCGCCACTTGTTCCAAATGCCAACCGTGTCGCTGACAACCGAACCACAGACCAGGGTATGATCCACAGGCACCAGCCGACAGTCAGGGGCTCCTGCTACAGGAAGGCAAGAGCAGCCTCCAGAACCAGTCAAAGATATTGGTCCAAGTCAGGCATCTGTTCAGGATTGCTTTGGTCAAGGGGTCTGTGAGTCAACAGTCCTGGGAGAGGGTCCCAGCCAGCCTGGGGGCAGGGACGATGCAGTCAGGGTGATATACAGGCACCAGTCAGGAGTCTGGGCACCACTTGCCCAGCAGCAGTCAGTTGAAATGGTGGGCCAAAGTTAGGAGCATCCACAGAAACTAAGGCCAGGGATAAATGTGGCCACTCCCACAGGATGGGGTCTCAGTCAGTTTTCTCTGATGCTGGGGCCTTCCAGCACTGAGGAAGAGCAGGAGATGGGGAACAGGATTTGAAAGGGGTGATAAGGTAAGGAATGGTTGAGTAAGGGGCGATGCAGTGGGGAAGGTTGTCTATGGTCAGGAGCACCCAGGTTTTAAGACAGGAACAGTGTATGACCACTTCTGGCAGGATCAGCTTATATGACAGGGGGTGGGGGCGAAAGGTGGGGGTGCATGCAGATGGTGGGGTTGGGTGGAGACTTGAGGAAGTATGAATCCTGTGGGCTTTACAGGACAGGGTCGCTAAGAAGAAGATGCGGATGTTTGTGGGCTTAATGACACATTCAGAAGCTGGAAACCACGGGCAGAGGCGCACTCCCTATCACCATCCATCGGGCTGGAGATCGATAGTGCACAACGGGGAAGACAATGGCTACATTCAAACTCAGAGAGGGCAGGGTCAGTGACTTGACACTGACTGAGATAACTCCTGAGAGGCTGGCATCCCATCACCATTCACCGGTTATTTACAAATACAACAACATTTGACACGAGCACTGCATCTCACTGAGTCAGACATCCCAGGGGCTCAATACCCCTAACATTCATCCTTTTACATCAGTCGGGTCTCTCCGATTGGATCAGACCAACAGCCCCAATCAGGGAACTCATGCTCTATCAGGTCTAGCTGGCTATACTTGTTACAATCACTACACAGACCTTCGGGTTTTCAAAGAGAAACAACACTGGTCACAGGTCCATGCACTGTGCAGCACACAGGCACCAGGCTGCTGACTCCCTGATTATCCTACAACATTGACCATGTTTGTGTGTTGTATCCCCCTGGGACAGTCACTAGTGGACAACTCATTAACACTATACCTTTGTACACAGAGGGAACTAAACATGAGGGATGGAGAATGAGGAGGGTGAAAGATGTCAGCGTGATCCAATGCCACTCGTTGGCGTTGTTCTCCTTGCTTCCAGATGGTGCAGTAGGCACTCAGCACAGATCTCCACCTGTTGAGTCTTGTCTATGGTCATTAAGCGCTGGTGGATGGTTTGATGATGCATTTAGTGCCTACATAGAAAGATACACTAGCACAGCAAAGCTAACACCAGGAGCAGTTATGGATAAACTGAGAATGGCGTATAAGCCATTTTAGCCCATGCTACTAAATGACATCAATACGTTTTCATTCCCTACTTCCCCCCTCAACGTCTTAGTGCACCCTTGGGTTCCACATCTGAGGTAGAGGGAGCCTGCCCAGCAGTGGAGCCCATTGGCCCTGGAGGTAACCCCATGGAACTTGTGCCTGGACAGATCAGATGTGCTGAAGGTCTTCCTGCCAGAGACAAGCTGACCCTCCTATGCTTCAACTTCTAAGGGTTAGGGGTCAATCACCTCTGCAGTGTCCTGCGTGGAAATGCAGAGGGGCCGGTAGGCAGCACCACCTCTGGCTGGGTGCCGACTGGCACCACCTAGTCTACTTGGGAAGAAGGAAGGGATACCTGGACTGGAGTCAATGTTTCCTGCGCACCCCCCCCACCCCACCCACCACCCAGAAGACATTCCTGAGGACCAACGGCTGGGACAATGGAGTGAAGCTATGGTGTGTTTCTTCCTCTCACGGTGAGGTGCTCAGCAGATTGTGAACCTACATTGTCTATCACCAATGGCTCCCCAGTGAGGGGGGTCCCACGGCGGCTCAGTGGTTAGCCTCACGGCACCAGGGAGCGGGTTAGATTCCAGTCTTGGGTGACTGTGTGGACTATCTCCCCGTGTCTGCGTGGGTTTCCTCCATGTGCTCTGGTTTCCTCCCATAGTCCAAAGATGTGCAGGCTAGGCGTTCTCTGATTCCATGAGATGTCAGTATCTGGGCTGGTGGGGTTTGCAGGAAGCATTTCATCATCGGTACTGACCCCTTCAAAGATCCAGGATGGGGCTAATAATGAGGGAGGTGGGGCTGCCTCTGCAGAGGTCACGGGGAGGCCAGCAGACCTTACAAAAGATGAGAGAGAGAGATGGCATCACAGTCTGGGGTGTGCAATGAATGAGACTGACAGTGGAGTTAATGTGAGGATTCCAGTGGAAGGAAGGGTGGTACTTATTTGTTTGGCATGGATGTTTTGGCTTCCCTGAGCTGTGTGGCCCTGGGCTCCTCTCATGAGGGTCAGGATTCTCTCCTTGTAGTGGGTGAGGACACAGCAGCTGGCAGACTGCCTCTCCCCCCACATGTGCTTGCTTACTGTGCCTTGTGGGGTGGGTGTGTGGGTGAGCGAGAGTGAGGGAAGATGTTGCATGCAATAGTGAGACTGGTAGAGCACGAGCCTCAGTGGGAGGTGGGGGCAGTAGCAGAGATAGAGTGGGTGTCAGGTGGCAGAGAGAAGTGTGGCACCTCCCCTGATGGGGTGGAGAAGCTCATTGACCTAATGGTACCTGCTGGCCATTCCACTGCACCCAACACGGACCAGAGTGGCCACATTGGACCAGGCTGGTGAGGTCTGATGATCCAGTCTCCTCTGCCTGTCTCTGGGACCACCCCGCCCACCAGAGAAACACAGTGCCATCTCCCCCTTCCCTGACATGTTCTGATTCTGTCAGAAAACAAGCAGGGCAGCTATGGAATGCCAGTGCTTGTATAGGTACACAGTGACCTTCTAAAAACGGTGCTGACGTCAGGGATATGGTCTTGGGGTGGATAGCCGCAGAGTAGCGATTTGATCCAGGACCATGTCAGAATGTGTAAAGTGGATGTGAGAGGCACCATGAGGCGCTTTTAATATATAGCAAGAGAACTGGCTAGGCCTCGTGGCAAACACACCCCCAGAAAATGTGACGCACCTCAAACTTAACCAAACAAAATTAAAATTCAATCCAAGGCTTCCAAGATGGCAATAATTATTGTATCTTGTTTTTGGCATTGTCCTGCAACAGGATTACTCCCATGATCCTGTTACTGCTTTGCTGGTATACATAAAATCTGCCGTACGTTAAGATTAAATTGATACTAAGATATATGTGTGCAACTGTATCTGCTTCGACAGGGCTGTACCGAAATTCTGTTTTGCAATATGGTACATTATTGCTCCAATTGGATCTACAGGCATGTTGTTTGAAAGCACTCCCACGCCTCTCGCTTCGATGGTGCAGTTATCACTGACCTTAGGGTACATGGCTAGAGTGACAAATGAGCCAGGAAGCTTGGTCCTAACCTGTATTCAGTGGAAAGTGTTCAGTGTCAATGTGAAAAACATACTTCAAGTGAAGTCAGGATCAGTTTCTTCTGTTCAAAAATTGGCCAGTGCCCAGAATCCAGACTGACTCCTGAAAAATTGCCTCTTGAATAAAGTGAAAGGTGAGTGACTGCATGTAGACTCCAGCCCATCATGAGCCGGCATCTTCAGCAAATGAGCATTGTGGAAAGCTTTCACTATAGTAATTCAGACCCCAAATCAATCTTGTATGATTATTGGTTCAGGGGAACAGCTTATGAGGAAAAGGTAGTGTGAACCATTGGCTAATCGGTGAGTCAATGGAGCAAGTGAGCATTGCTATAAATTAATGAAGTATTTATTAATGACAGCAGTGAACAATGGGCCCCAAATTCTGTTGACATAAGAGACTAATCTTCTGGACCCATTACGGAAAATAATACAACAGTGAGCAGCAGGTATCATTTACCTTTGATCAAGCAATATTTACAATCATCAAAGCCTGATAATAAAAAGGAATTGCAAACTAATAGTGCCCATTTATTATTGTGACAGGAACATGTTTCCTTAAATAAGTATGATTTACCTGCTACTTTTAATTACCTTTAAAATTAATAAAAGGCAGCAGTTCACTGGGTATAAAGGCTGGCTCCCTCAGTACTTATATTTACTGCTTGACGGCTGATCTGATGTTGAAACTTTAATTCATGCCTTTGTTATCTTTAGATTTGACCATATAAATGTTCTGTAGGCCGGTCTCCCACTTTACTCTGTAATCTTGTACTTAGACAAAACTCTGTAGTTTGACCTCCCGCTAGAACAGTCCCAAAGACCCAGCACCATTGCCAGCTTACAGGCCCACACTGGCTACTGATTAGACATTGCCTTCATTTGAACATTCGCATTCTTATTTCCTGGTCCTTGACTGGCCTGGCCTCTCCCTATGGCTGTAATATCCTCCAACTCCACAGCCTTTGGAAGTCTCCATACTGGAGGGGGTGCAAAGGAGGTTCACTAGGTTGATTCCGGAGTTGAGGGGGTTGGCTTATGAGGAGAGACCGAGTAGATTGGGATTATATTCATTGGAATTCAGAAGATTGAGGGGGGATCTTATGGAAACATATAAAATTATGAAGGGAATAGATAAGATAGAAGTAGAGAGGATGTTTCCACTGGCAGGTGAAGCTAGGACAAGAGGGCATAGCCTCAAGATTAGAGGGGGCAGATTTAGGACTGAATTGAGAAAGAATTTCTTCACCCAGAGGGTTGTTAATCTATGGAATTCCTTGCCCAGTGAAGTAGTTGACGCTACTTCAGTAAATGTTTTTAAAAAAAAGGTAGATTTTTTTTGAACAATAAAGGAATTAAGGGATACGGTGAGAACGCGGGTAAGTGGATCTGAGTCCACGAAAGGATCAGCCATGATCTTATTGAATGGCGGAGCAGGCTCGAAGGGCCAGACGGCCTACTCCTGCTCGTAGTTCTTATATTCTTATGTTCTCACTTCCTGCCTTCTGATGTTTCCTTTTTGCACAATTGGTGCCGATGACATCAGGTGCCCAGGCTCTAAGCCACTGCTGAAGGAAGAAGTTACAACCAGTGATGAGCCTGAATGATGAAAATCAGGATTTAAGTAGAACGGTCTGAGATGGAAAGTCTGAGAGGGTGGGCATGGTGGCTCAGTGGTTAGCCCTGCTGGCTCATAGTGCTAAGGACCCAGGTTTGAATCCAGCCTCAGGCAGCTGTCTCTGTGGAGTTTGTACATTCTCCCTGTGACTGCATGGGTTTCCTCTGGGTGCTCTGCTTTCCTCCCACAGTCCAAAGATGTGCAGGTTAGGTGGATTGGCCATGGTAAAACTGCCCCACATTGTCCAGGGATGTGCAGGCTAGTTGTACTAGCCTTGGGAAATGCAGGGTTACAGGGATAGAGTGGGAGGGGTGGGTCTGTGTAGGATGCTCTTTAGAGGTGTGGTGTGGAGTGAATAGCCTGCTTCCACACTATGGGTTTTCTATGAAACTGAGAGAGGAGTAACTTTATGTAGCTTCAATGAAGCTTTGGAACTACTTGACATGTCTACAGGAGAGGATTGCAGATAAGAATTAGCAATTGAAATGATGCAAAGGGTACTGGGACAAATAAAGGGCAGGCCAGAGCATCATGAAGAATTCCTTCCATGGTCAAAATCCATCCCAAACCATTGGCAACTCCCAAGAGGCTATGGGATTGAAGGATTGTTCTCTTTGGTTGACAACATTCCTGAATGTAAGATCACATGATATTTCCAACCACCCTAGCTCTACATTCCTGCTATTTTGCACACAGCCTGCCCATTACCACAGTGACCCATCTTCCCCATCAATTTGAAAGCACACATGCTTCATTTCCTTTTTTGATGGTTCATGACAGTCAATAGATTTTTTTGACATCCCAAATGTCAAAAGTTTAAAAGAATATGTTTTAATATCTCTATGATTTTGCTCCAGGGTTTTTAACAGCATTGTCCAGGGGATTCATCTTTCATTCCCAGAGACTCCAGAACAATCCTGAAGAGTTGACCACCTCCAGTTTCTGGGGAAGGCAGTCAGAGAGTCAGGATGGCGGGGAGCGGAGTGGTCAGGAAATCATGAGATTTTGCCAATCATGGTGTGCGACAGGTTTGATGAACTGGTCTAAGAGTTTTCAACCTTATATTCAGGACCAAGATCATTTATTCCCAACTCATAACATCATCTGTCTTCATCCCCCTATCTACTTATCTACTGCTGAGACCCCTCATCATCATTCATCACTCAACTATTCCAACATACTCCTAGCTGGACCTCCTTTATTCTGTCCTCAATAAGCTTCAAGTTAACCAAACTTTGTTACCTATATCTCAGCCCTCAGCAATTTCTGTTCCCCTATCACCCCTGTGCTTGTTGGTCTATACTAGCTCTTAGTCAAGGGACAACTTGACTTTAAAATTCAAATATTTTCAAATATCTCCATGGACTCATCCTCCCTATCTCTGTAATTTATTCTAGCTTTACATGACTCTCTGAGATCTAACTCTAGTTGCTTGTGAATTCCCAATTGCAATTACTCTACCACTTGTGGCCATCACTTTGGTTACCTT
Source organism: Rhincodon typus (assembly GCF_021869965.1). Classification (NCBI taxonomy): domain Eukaryota; kingdom Metazoa; phylum Chordata; class Chondrichthyes; order Orectolobiformes; family Rhincodontidae; genus Rhincodon; species Rhincodon typus. Next base: position 24,977,174 of record NC_063362.1, read on the forward strand.
CCCTCAAATTATAGATAACACAGTGTGGAGCTGGAGGAACACAGCAGGCCATGCAGCATCAGAGGAGCAGGAAAGTTGACGTTTTGGATCGGGACCCTTCTTCAGAAATGGGGAACGGGAAGGGAGCTCGGAAATAAACAGAGAAAGGGGGACTGGGGAAGGTAGGTGGGATGGTGATAGTTGAGTGCAGGTAGGGAGTGGTGGGGATTGGTCAGTGAGGTGGGAGGAGCAGATAGGTGGGAGAGAAGATGGACAGGTTGTGTCAGGTCAAGGGGGCAGGGATGAGAGGGAGGGTTAGTCATGGGACGAGGCCGGGGGTGGGGAGATCTTGAAACTAGTAAAATCCACATTGAGACCATTGGGCTATAGGGTCCCAAGGCGGAATATGAGGTGCTGCTCCTCCAGTTTCTGGGTGATGTCATTGTGACATTGGAGGAGACCCAGGATGGACATTTCCCCCAGGGAGTGGGAGGGGGAGTTGAAATGGTTCGTAACCGGAAGGTGTTGTCGTTTGTCGCGAACTGAGCGCAGGTGCTCTACAAAATGGTGTCCGAGCCTCCGCTTGGTCTCACTGATGTAGAGGAGGCCACATCGGGAGCAGCAGATGCAATAGACCACATTGTGCAGATGAACCCATGTCTGATGTGAAACGTTTCTTTGGTGCCTTGAATGGAGATGAAGGGGGAGGTGTAGGGGCAGGTGTAGGTAAGGGGTGAGGTGTAGGGGCAATGATTCCACCCGGAAACTTGAGGAGCAGCACCTCATATTCCGCCTTGGGAGCCCACAGCCCAGTGGCCTAAATGTGGACTTTACCAGTTTCAAAATCTCCCCAGCCCCGGCCTCATCCCATGTCCATCCCTCCCTCTCATCCCCGCTTCCTTGACCTGACACAACCTGTCCATCTTCTCTCCCACCTATCTGCTCCTCCCACCTCACTGACCAATCCCCACCACTGCCTACCTGCACTCACCTATCACCAACCCACCTCCCTTCCCCAGCCCCATCCCTCCAATCTCTATTTATTTCCGAGCTCCCATTTCCCCACCACCCCATTTCTGAAGAAGGATCCTGACCCGAAACGTCAACTTTCCTGCTCCTCCGATGCTGCCTGGCCTGCTGTGTTCCTCCAGCTCCACACTGTGTTGTCTCTGACTCCAGCATCAGCAGTTCTTACTATCTCTTCCCCCAAATTATTATTTTTTAAAATTCATTCACAGGATTAGGGCACTGTTGGCTGGGCCAGCATTTATTGTCCATCCCTAATTGCTCAGAGGGCAGTTAAGAATCAACCACATTGCTGTGGGTCTGGAGTCTCGTGTAGGCCAGACCGGCTAAGGATGGCTGATTTCCTTCCCTGAAGGACATTAGTGAACCAGATGGTTTTTTTTTTCAATAATCATTATTGAGTCATCATTAGACTCTTAATTCCACATATTTAATGAATTCAAATTCCACCATCTGCTGGCAGGATTCGAACCCAGGTCCCAAGAATATTACCTGGGTGTCTGGATTAACAGTCCAACAATAATATCACTAGGCCATTGCGTCCCTAAATTCTGGCATTCCCATTCTAAGCCTCTTCACCTTTCTACCTCACTTTCCTCCTTTCTGTCACACCTTAAAGTCTACCTCTTTGACCAAGCTTTTGATTATCTGACTGAATATCTCCTCAGGTAGCTCAGAGTTGTGAAGCCCTCGTGAAGCACCTAGGGATGTTAAAGGATCTATATAAATATAGATTGTTACTGATGTTCTTCCTCTTTCTGTTTGGGTCCTCAGTGATGCTCGTCATTGCTTTTGAGCCACAAAAACACAATCAAATCCATTCTTCTCTTCATTGTATCTTCAAAGTGTCAGCATCAGGACTTATGTCTTCTCCTGCCCCTCAGTCACCTCTACTCCTTTCCACCACCACAGCCCTTTTGATTTACCTTGCCTTCTTTTTGAAAGGTTCTGTCCTTTCATCAACGTTTCTGAATTCATAAACAGCTGTTAATTATTGAATCTCAAATTCAGGAGATGCGCATTTTTATATTCAGTGCATTGTTTGATCTCATGTAATTCATGTGATAATTCCAGTGAGATATCAGAAACAGAAGGTGCCTGATGTAGGCAAGTGGTGTCATCAAAAAATATTAACGCACTGGCAGGGTTGAAAGCTTCAGGTGATTTGTTAATCAAGTGAGTAATTATAAAAAGACTGGAGCTGATCTGTGCAGGACACCGACCAGCAATGGTTCTAATTGGATACCAATCCATTCGATAATGTTGGCCTTTTAATTTTGTTCAATTTGAGACAAAAGAAACAGAAATTGTTATTCATTGGGAGCTAAAGCAAGTCATATTATTTCCTGGAGAAAATTTGAGTGCAGCACATCAGATGTCTTCAGCAGATGCCAAACTATTTAACCTCCAGCAGAAACATAGTGTATATGGTTTGTGGATTCCAGGAAAAACAGAAAATATCAAGAGCTTTTTGAATCGAAGCCAAATTGAGACTGCAGTGTCTTATAATTGTGTTGTTGCAGATGATAGGTGGGATATTGAGAACTTCAGGTTTTTGTTTGAAGGTATACCCTTTTAGCCACCATCTGTTGTGGAACTAATTGTGTTCTTTTTGAAATGAGGATAAATATTGTGAGAAGCCTGCTTTGGATTTTGCTGCAATCGAATGTTGTGCTTCCTGGGCTGTGCACTGGTAAGACGCCTGGAGGGGGAGGTAAAGGTTAACCCCAGGACAGTACATCAGGAAAAGACTACTATGAAAGCCAGCTCATCTCTTAACGAGTATAGTGGGGTTTGTTTGGGTCAGCTTCCTGAGACTGAGACATTGGGAGAAAAGGAACTTCAGTCATGGGTCAGCAAAAATCTAATCAGAAAACGGGCATTCTTAACACAGAGATAAATTGAGAGGTTGAGGGCAATGTAACTACAAATACACTCAGACACATGCACACACATATACACACTCATATGCACATACTAATGCACACGTGCTCGTACACACACTCATACACTCACACACACACTCAAACACATACATACACACTGAAACACACACACACACACACACTCAAACACTCATACATACACGCACATACATACACACTCACACACACTGAAACACTCATATATACATAACACACATACTGAAACATTCATACTCACACACTCATTCACACATAAACGCTCAAACACTCGTACATACTCTCACTCACACACACACATACACACTTATACATACTCTCACTCTCACTCACACATGCACTCAAAAACTCATATATATACACACACTCATTTACCACACTCAAACACTCATACACACACACACACTCAAACACTCACACACACACACTCATACACACACATACTCAAACACTCATACATACATACCCAGTCACGCATTCATACTCACACACATTCACACACACACTCAAACATACATACACATTCTCACACTCACACTCTCACTTGCATGAGCGCACGCACGCGCGCGCGCGAGCACACACACACACACACACAGAGCCATATATGCATGCGCACGGCCAATAGGTGCTTGAGGCTATTAGAACTATAATACATCGACCTGGATTCAGTTGAATGACTAGGACGAAAGCATATCAGCCAGTGTGCAACCAGCCTGTAAGTTTGTAAAGAGCCTACATGTAATTTGATCTTGTGTGCGAAAGTGCTTTAAATTCACAACCTAGAAACTGCTCCTGATTATATTAGTGGACAGAAATTTAATGTGCTCACAAGACAGCTCTCTCCTATCTTAAGGCAAGTGAATTCCAGTAAACACCTCCATTACAGAATGCCTTAGAAAGTCAGTAAGCATTTGCTTTTAGACTTATACATTAGGTTCATGGGCACAGAGTGTCTTGTAGGTTCGGGAGTGGTCACTGTGTGAGAATGTTAGTGAATAGTGATAGGGGGGGTGGGTGGTCTTATGGGGTGATATCAGTGATCACCGGTGGGCGGTGGGGGGTGGTGGTTGTGGGTTATGTTAGTGGATTGTGGGCAGGGTCAGTGATCTCGTTGTGGGTAGATCATTGGTGGGGAGGGAACACACCTAGCATGGAGAGGCAAAGAGAAAGCATTCTTACTCTTTTTAGCCGTGAAACTGTGCTTCAGAGGAAGCAGTCCTCACCTCATTTCAGCTGTCAGGTTTCCTAAGGCCTGAGAAATTTGGCCAACTAAGGATAAGCATGGAAGCAAGATGAATGCCTGAGGCACATGCCCTCATTAAAATATGTAACTGAGCGTCCTGCTGCCTGGGATTGAATCACTGTCAACACCCTCCCCTGCCTCCCTTAAAATTAGCAGTGGGTGGGTTCAAGGTGAGCTGTGTTGGGATTTGAGACTTTAAATTTTATTTATCTTTCCCTTCCCCCAGTGCCACTCCCCTCCCTCTATTTACTTCTGGACTCCATTCCCCTCCTCTGGGACGAAGAATTTCAGACCGAAACATTGACTTTCCTGCTCCGCGGATTCTGTCTGACCTGCTGTGCTTTTCCACAGCAGTGGTCAGCATAGACAAGTTGGAACTAAGGGTCTGATTTCTTGCTGTACATCTCTATGATTCTATGGCTCTATGATCATTCCTTCATTAGTTAGCACCACCAAAAAAAACTTACTGATGAGTCAGGGAAGTTGCTGGGGTACAGTGGTTACCAAATCTGCTTCATAAAAGCAGTGATTGCCCAGCACAAAATAACCATTGGGTGAAGATCTTTGATGATATCACGTTACTATATCAATGCAAATATTTCTCAGTTTTCATATTGAAGTCTCCAATTGATTGAGGGAAAGAAAAATCAAAGTTGCTTCTTCCAATAAGTTTTTGAAAGTACCCATGGATAGAGTCAGAAAATTTGATTGTGGTAGTTTAGGTCTGCCTTTGATATTCTGTCAGGTTCAGCAATATTGCCAAAATGGATCCTGGCATTCCAACGCTTGTCCAAACTGCCCATCATGCAGTACATCAGAGGGTGACGTAGAGCTATAATGGTGAGCCTTCCTGTTGCTCATTATAGATCCTGTGCACCATTATTTCTCATGCAAGTCCTCATTGATGCCCCTACATTCATCCAGAACATGGAGGAAATTACAAACATATCTGGACAGGTTGGATTGGTATACTTCGTAATTGTACAATGAACAAATAAAGAAGCATTTAAGCTCATAGAATCATAGAATCCTTACTGTGTGGGAGCAGGCCATTTGGCCCATCAAGACCACATTGATCTTCCAAAGAGCATTCCACCAGGATGCACCCCTCTGTCCGCAGCCACCCCCCCCACCCTACCTTATCCCTGTAACCCTGCATTCCTCATGGCTAACCCACCTAGCTGTCAATTTAGCATGGCCAATCCACCTAACCTGGATATCTTTGGGCTGTGGGAAGAAACCGGAGCACCCAAAGGAAACCCACTCAGACACGGGGAGAATGTGCAAATTCCATGCAGACAGTCACCTGAGGGTGGAAATGAACCTGGGTCCCTGGCGCTGTAAGGCAACAGTACTAACCACTGATCACTGATCCACCAAACTAAATCTTTCCACAATACAAACTATTGTGAAACCATGACTCATAAATACAATAACACACCATTCAGGGAGTCAAAAACCCCACTTTTCCCAGGCAGTACATCTCAGTGGAATTTGTCAGTTATCTAAGCCATGGTTGGTTTTCTTCCTGTCGTTATTTGACAATTTTATCACTGGACAGGGATTTAAACAGCTTCACCATTTATGTGTCCAGTAGTTAGCCAGTAGCTGTCGATATAAACTAGTTACTGTTCCACCCCACTGTCCTGAGAGAAGGAGAATCTTGGAGACTAACTTGTGCTCTTTTCAGAATAAATGGTGCTCTTCAAATCGTTAAGCCCAGAAAATTGCCAGGAGCTGGTTAGTCTTCCTTCCATTGTTGGACTAGAAGGCAGGCAACAGGCCGTGAGCCAATTGACCAAGAGTGACGATACATTTTCCACTCATTCTGCAGTTTATGGTTGAAACCTTTTGTGGACCTACATAAGCATTAGATATCATGTATAGCTAAATCATCGCGTGGTGAAATAGTCGAAAACTGTAGAATGTAACATACCGCACAGTCAAATATTTTGCTTGAGCCACAATTGAAGAATGACTATTTAGGTGAAATAGCCTAATCCAGAAATGTACAATTTGGGAAAGGGAAGGAAAGATATACTAACTCAATATACAAAATGCTGCACTCTGGACTCTCAGATCAAGGTTCATCATGCGTTTCTTAGTTATCTCTTTTTCTCTTCCTTCTCTTCCTCTGTCTCCTCTTCCGTCTTCATGCTTTTGAGTCCCCACTAATGTACAGTTCTACTTCTATAAGTGGACCCAGTCCCTTACCGGTGAACATCCTTTTTTGTTAAGCAATGTGACTGGATTTTTCAGGGGATGGTAATTGATTCAGTTGCAAATTTAGCAGCACATCCTCCACCATCATTGCTTCTTCTCCACTGGCAGTAACTCATACCCGCATTAGGAAAAGCAAATGTTCCAATATCTGCCTGCAGTTCTCTCAAGGTGAAGGGTAATGATTGTCATTGTGTTTGCCAACTGTGAAGTTAATCCATTGTGCACTCAGCCATTTTTGCAGATTACAGGGGATTTAAAAAGCTCAAGATTGCGTTAGTTAGGAAACTGTTACAAAACCTATTTCCACTCAGTTGTGTAAGTGACTACACTCTGCATAATTAAAATTGTTCTCCATTTGATGATTACATACAGGAAGAGGATGCACAAGTGAAAGTTTTAATAGGAGAGATGCATTCTTAAAAGGGCTTTAGAGCCAACCAATTTATAATGATGGGGCCCACCAATCACTGAGTTTCATGGGTGGTGGAAATATGCTGGGCATCATGGGGGAAATGTCAAGTTTCACCTTATGCCTTTGTGGGTGGAGAAATGGGAAGTGTCATTTGAGAACTTCTTTGCCAACCTTCTGCCATTTGATTTCAGGAATACCAGGAATGTTATTGGAAATGGTCTAAGGATGAATTGTAACATAGCTTTAACAAAACAAAAGGAAGGTTGAGAATCGACTGTACGTAAGTTGTATTTAATTATGTATAATTGAAAGCATTAACAAAGGGTTTACTTCAGCATATTTAAACAGATACTTACTAAAACTGAGGATAGTTGATTTAGGAGCTTTTTGGTTTTAATGTTCCACTCCATAAATAAAATAAGACTGAATAAAGACTGGGTCCAGTATCATCCATTACCAATTGGCTTTCTGGGCTAGAACATTAATGATTTCTAAATTTGAGCCTTTCAGTTACCTTGCATTCCCTGGATAAACATACATTGATTACCTCTAAAAGAAGAGTCAACGAGTTTCTCCCAGACCTGCCTGTAGGCCTCTAATTCTCAAACATGAAGTATGTAAGATCAGTCAGACCTCAAATTAATGCGGGCTCTATACCAGCAAATATTTGGTCTCCTCGTAACCTTATATTTTCATTCATCGCCTTACTTTAAATATATATCTGAAAATGGGAACTCAGCACTTGATGCTTTGTATACACAGCCTACATCCTACCAGTCAATAGTACACTACCTTCAACTGCCACACTGTGCTGCCTTGCAATAAGCCTAATTTATAAAGTTATTCCATTGAGAACAGTGCACTGTGCAGCCTCAACTCAGGCCACCATAGGCAGCCTGCATAACATAGTCTGGTGGAGGATTCCAACTGTGTTGCAGAATCATTAATGCATTCTTCAGAAACAATTTCTCCATGGCAGAATTTTTCTTACTGTTGGTTGTGTATTCATGCTTATTTTGTCAATACCATCCAATAACAAGGGTTCAGTTCCAGGGTGGCCAGATAATATTCAGTGCCACCTCTCCACTCAATAACTTCCTCCCTCCTGAGAATGACTGCTGTTTCATTACACTGTAACTCATGTACGTCACAGAAATTCTGCCATTTTAAATAGTCTCATCCACAAATTGGCGCCTGTTTCACTGACCTCCAATCTATCTGATTATACTGAACCCAAAGATGTATAACATCAGCCTGCTAACTTCCAATCCCATATCTTAACCATTACTGAAACTGCTTACTAACTCCTCTAAAACAATGCCTGTTTCTGCTGTGACCCAGCCATGGATTAAGCAAAGGAGACTTTGACATGGAGACTGACACAGGAGACTGATTAAGAAGGTGAAAGCACATGGGATCCAGGATAACTTTGCAAATTTTATTCAAAATTGGCTGATTGGTAGGAGACAGAGGGTGGTGGTAGAAGGCCGGTGTGCAGTAGCATACCATGGAGATCAGTGCTGGGTCCCTTATTGTCTGTGATATATATAACAATGAAATAGATGAGAATATGGGAGAGATGATTAAGTGTGCGAATGATATGAAGATTGGCTGCATGGTTGTCAGTGAGAAAGAAGGTGTTGTCTAGTCTCTCCATAAACAGGTTAGACAACTCCAACCAGAATGTTATGAATGTATTTGCCCAGGTGTCCCACAATATCAAAGCAGTCAAATCAATGTGAACACAAGCCGGTACCAAAGCAAAACAGTCTCACTTAATTAGGAATAGTAGGAACTGTAGATGCTGGAGAATCCGAGACAACAAGGTGCAGGGCTGGATGAACACAGCAGGCCAAGCAGCATCATAGGAGCAGAGAGGCTGACGTTTCGGGCCTCGACCCTTCATCAGAAAAGGGGGAGGGGAAGGGGGTTCTGAAATAAATAGGGAGAGAGTGGGAGGCGGATAGAAGATGGATAGAGGAGAGGATAGGTGGAGAGGAAACAAACAGGTCGAAGAGGCAGAGATGGGGCCAGTAAAGGTGAGTGTAGGTGGGGAGTTAGGAAGGGGATGGGTCAGTCCAGGGAGGACGGACAGGTCAAGGGGGCGGGATGAGGTTAGTCGGTAGGAGATGGAGGTGCGGCTTGAGGTGGGAGGAGGGGATAGGTGGGAGGAAGAACAGGTTAGGGAGGCAGGGACGAGCTGGACCATCTCTAACACCTCTCTCCTCTTCCTGGACCTCTCTGTCTCCATATCGAGCAACCACCTAGAAACCGATATTCATTTCAAGCCCACCGACTCCCACAGCTACCTAGAATACTCCTCCTCCCACCCACCTTCCTGCAAAAGTGCTATCCCCTATTCCCAATTCGTTCGCCTGTGCCGCATCTGCTCCCAGGATGTGGCATTCCACTCCCGTACACCTCAGTTGTCCTCGTTTTTCAAGGACCATAACTTCCCCCCCTCAGTGGTCGAGAACGCCCTCAACTGTGTCTCCCACATCTCCCGCAACTCATCCCTCACACCCCGTCCCCACAATAAGAACCAAAAAAGAATCCCCGTCGTCCTCACGTACCACCCCACCAACCTCCAGATCCAACGCATCATCCTCCGACACTTCCGCCATCTGCAATCCGACCCCACCACCAAAGACATCTTTCCCTCCCCACCCTTATCTGCTTTCCGGAGGGACCACTCTCTCCGTGACTCCTTTGTCCACTCCACACTCCCCTCCAGCCCCACCACACCTGGCACTTTTCCCCGCAACCGCAGGAAGTGCTACACCTGCTCCCATACCTCCTCCCTCACCCCCAGCCCAGGCCCCAAGAAGACTTTCCACATCAAGCAGATGTTCACCTGCACATCTGCCAATGTGGTATACTGCATCCACTGTACCCGGTGTGGCTTCCTCTACATTGGGGAAACCAAGCGGAGGCTCGGGGACCGCTTTGCAGAACACCTACGCTCGGTTCGCAATAAACAACTGCACCTCCCAGTCGCAAACCATTTCAACTCCTCCTCCCATTCCTCAGACGACATGTCCATCCTGGGCCTCCTGCAGTGCCACAACGATGCCACCCGAAGGTTGCAGGAACAGCACCTCATATTCCGCTTGGGAACCCTGCAGCCCAATGGTATCAATGTGGATTTCACTAGTTTCAAAATCTCCCCTCCCCCTACGCATCCCAAAACCAGTCCAGCTCGTCCCTGCCTCCCTAACCTGTTCTTCCTCCCACCTATCCCCTCCTCCCACCTCAAGCCGCACCTCCATCTCCTACCGACTAACCTCATCCCGCCCCCTTGACCTGTCCGTCCTCCCTGGACTGACCTATCCCCTTCCTAACTCCCTACCTACACCCACCTTTCCTGGCTCCATCTCCGCCTCTTCGACCTGTTTGTTTCCTCTCCACCTATCCTCTCCTCTATCCATCTTCTATCTGCCTCCCACTCTCTCCCTATTTATTTCAGAACCCCCTTCCCCTCCCCCTTTTCTGATGAAGGGTCTAGGCCTGAAACGTCAGTCTCTCTGCTCCTATGATGCTGCTTGGCCTGCTGTGTTCATCCAGTCCTGCACCTTGTTGTCTCACTTAATTAGGAACAAAGTTTTAATAATCTTTAATACTGAATGTACTATTGCTAATCCTATTTGGCCCCTTAAGGTTACAATACTTCCCGAGTCTCTTGTAAACTTACGCAGTTGCTCTCTCTGTGGCTCTGTGTCTGGGCCTGCGAAGTTACTTTCTTCCTCTCTCTGTCTGGATGGCCAGCTGGTCTCTGCTTCTTGCCACGCTGGTCTCCTCGGAAGGCCTCAGACGATTCCAAAGATTCCACGAGCAGTTCCAAGAGCAAGATCTGCTCTGTTCTTATACTTTTTGGATGGTTTTCTGGAACTTCCTACAGTTCTGGCCAATCAGGGAGATATACTTACTGATTTGAAACAGAGTCATCATTTAGATGGAATGCTACTTAGTTCTTTTGTGTAGCAGGACCCAGTGACTTTCTGTCTGGGCTCTCCTTTGTTTAGCGGATAAATTGTTGGGTGCATGTCTGTCCAGAATAACTGTTGTGTTTGACATCACACTAATGTCATTTGCACTGGGCTGCTGTGTTTGCACTCGTCTTGCTGTTTGGCTAAGTTAGCAATCTATCTGTGTTTTAGCAGCCAAGAGGCTGCTACAATGGTCTTAGGATACAGATGAGTGGGTCAGATGGGCTGAACAGTGGCAGATGGAATTTAAATGTGTGGTGATGCACTTTGGAAGGAGTAACAAGACAAGACAGTACTCAATGGCAGGACATCAGGAAGCTTAGGGGAACACTGGGATCTTGGGTTGCCTTTCCAAAGATCCCTAAAGGCACCAGCTCAGGTTATTGGGGTGGTTAACAAAGCACACAGGACGCTTGTCTTTATCAGGTGCGCCATAGTTTATAAGAGCAGGGAGGTTATGTTGCAACTGTATAGGATTTTGGTTAGGTCACAGCTGGAGTACTGTATACAGTTCTGGTCACTGCACTGTAGGAAGGATGTGATAAGTTGCTTGGGACGGAGCATTTCAGCACTGAAGAGAGGCTGGATAAGCTCGGGTTGTTTTCTTTGGAGCAGAGAAGGCTGAAAGGGGACCTAACTGAGCTCCACAAAATTATGAGGAGCATGGGCAGGGCGGATAGAAAGCAACTGTTCCCTTTTAGTTGAAGAGTCAATAACAAGGGGCATAATTTTAAGATGAAAGGCTGGTGGTTTAGAGGGGATTTGAGGAAAAGCTTTTCACCCAGAGGGTTGTGGGAATCTGGAATGCACTGCCTGGGAGCATAGTGGAGGTGGAAAACCTCACAACCTTTGAAAAGAACGTGGATGGAAGCTTGAAATGCCGTAACATTCAATACTATGGGCCAAGTGCTGGAAAGAGGGATTAGTGTAGGTAAGTTGACAGGGACTCAATGGGCCAAAGGGCCTCTTCACCACTGTATGACTCTAACACTGTCACTGGACCCCTTGCCCACATTTGCATTGTCTCCAGCCCAGATGACCCAGAGCATGTTCTGTATTTGTACTGTTATGGTACTGTTTCATTGACAGACTGGAGAGGGCAGTGCAGGGGGAGGCTGTCTGCCAGCTCTACTAGCGTCTTCTAATATCTGAGATTGCCACTGGAAGGGTCAGTAGACTATGATTGTGCTGATTGTAAAGACTATGGGCTGAGCTTTACAGCTCATACACCAAGTTTGGTGAAGTGATTCTCACTGTGAGGCTGAGCGTGTTCTTCCAATCGATCTTACCAAACTCACCATACAAACTAGCTATCAGGAAAACTTGACATGAAAACCAGGGTGAGAATCTGGCAAATTCAGCGCCCTGTTCCAAACCATCTTCACTTGGTGCACCACCATCTCAGGGCATGTTCCATTGGTACCAGCTACATGCAGCACACATCCAGAGATATTGACATCTGACACATGTTGCCAGCCTCTAAGAACCTTCATGGCATGTCACTGATCCACTCACAGGATGCTTTTGTATTTCAGTGCTGCTCTTCAGGCTGCACCAGTAACTTTCATTGTAATGCTGCAGCAAAGACATTGTGTGCTCAGGGACATGCACTCAGCTCATTGACTGGACCAGGCTGTATCTCTGGGCTCATCGTTTGCTCTCAATACCATCACTCACCCTTAGCCTACTTGAAGCTAATGTCATCCCTGCCTCGCACTGCCTCACCTTTTTCACTTTGCCCTCTCAGCCAGAAATATCAGGCTCATACAGGCTTCTTTGCCATATTTTTCAATGCACACACAAAGACAGAAAGCTTGACTTGGTTATCAAGCCAAGTCAAGAGGGATAGCCTATGCTCAGGGGATCCTGGTACAGAAAGTCAATGGCAGCCTCCAATACCAGTTCAGGCCCTGCTTGGGACGGTCAGAATCATGATTCTCTGCTAATAAAGGATGAGGAGCTGAATGACATTTTGACTCTTTCTGCTCTACTGTGGGCAGTTATACTCCTGGAGTGAGAGAGAGGCAGATATTACAGAAGATGAAAATGTGACACAGCTATTACTGTTGGTGCAAAGTCTCCCTATTCACACTGGATTGTAATTACGATGCTGGTCCACAATTACCAATCCACACTCTGTCTAGGTGCTCCTTATGGATAGAAGGATGCTGTCACTCTTCCTTGTTCCTTGTCTGGGTCTAAGGATCGTTCTAGTTTGCAGTGTTAGAGGAACAACCACGAGTGAGCCTTCACAAGCAGAGACCCTTGTCTCATCAAGATGTAATTTGTTACATGATAGCAATAAGTATAAATTAAGTTACATTAGTAAGCTAGCCATTGTTACTAAGTCTGTGAGGAGTCCTCTGGATACTGGCCTGCACTCCACATCCTGAGTTGCTGTTCCTTATCCTCAACCAAACCTGCATGACATGGTCAGATTAGCTGGAGTTTGAAGCACTCTCCAAAATTAAGCCTTTCAGCACCATTACCTTACACAGCAGCTTCAACCAGGCTTGCATCCTACCTCATGCTCTGGTGCTCGTCACAATCTTCCACTACCCCTGTGATCTGGCCTTCAGGCTTGTCCTTGAGTTCTCGCTCAGAAGCTAGGGACCTGTTTGATGGAAGACACTTGAGATACTTTCTACACTTAAAGGCACAACACAGAGATAATCTGTTAAAAAAAAAGTTCACCTTTCACAAGCCCATGATGTTCCAAAGCACTGTGCAAATATTGAAACACTTTGGAGCTTTAGCTGCTGCTGTAATTTAGGAAATGCTAGCAAGGGAGATGATGGCCTAGTGGTATTATCACTGGACTGTTAGTCTACAAACCCACATAATGTTCTGTTGGTTGGGTTTCAAATCCTGCCACAGCAGATGATGGAATTTGAATTTAATTAAAAACCTGGAATTAAGAATCTAATGATGAATGTGAAACTATTGCCCTATATCAGGGAAAACCCAACTGGTTCACTCATGTCCTTTAGGGAAGGAAACTGCAATCCTTACCTGGTCTTAACTAGCCTCTGGGCAATTAGGGATAGGCAATAAATGCTGGCCGAGCCAGCGATGTCCTTACCTCATGGATGAACTTTTAAAAAAGCGCTGCTGTCAATTTGTATGCAGCAAGTTCCCAGAGGAAGCAATGTGACAACAAGCTGATTGTCTTTTAATGATGTTGGTTAAGGGATAAATATTGACTAGGGGAGCACCCTCCCTCTGTTCTTTGAAATAGTGCCATGGGATTTTAACACTTTTTTAGGATGACAGTCAGGACCTATATTTAACAAATCATTGTAAAGATGCACACTTGATGATACAATACTCTTATCAGTAATTTATTGACTTGTAAATCATAGAGTCATAGAATTGTACAGCACAGAAACAGACCCTTCGGTACAACTCATCCATGCTGATCAGATATCCAAAATATATCTACTCCTCGACACCAGTATTTGGCCCATATCTCTCTAAATCCTTCCATTTCATACACCATCCGGGTGTCTTTCAAATGTTGTAATTGTATCAGCCTCCACCACTTCCTCTGGCAGCTCATTCCATACACGCACCATTCTCTGCGTGAAAATATTGCCCTTAGGTCCCTTTTAAATCTTTCCCCTCTCACATTAAACCTATGCCCTCTAGTTTTGGACTTCCATACCCTGGGGTAAAGACCTTGACTATTCACCCCATCCATGCTCCTCATGATTTTATAAACTTCTATAAGGTCACCGCTCAGCCTCTGACTCCAGGGAAAATAATCCCAGCCAATCGCTGAGAGTAATGAGCTCAGAATATTAAACACAAGACCTTTTTTGACTCAAATGTCTAGAGTGGGGTTTCAGCCTACAATCTTCAATAATAACAAGTCAATCTGTTTCAAAAATCGCACTATGGGCAGTGATTTGAGAAACATAGATGTGAAAAAGTGTACTTTAACTCCTGCCTGTGGGAGCTTAACCTTTTGGCAGTTTGTATATCTAATTTAGGAATTACACAAATGGATACTGCATAATGGAAAAGATTATCAGAATTAATTTTGGCTAAAGGATGAAAATGTACTGTGTTAACAGGACTTGTCTATTTAAATGTCAAGTTTTGGCACACGATTTTGTTCATAACTGCTGATTAACATTGCTGAGTTTGCATGGATTTACTAAATGGACAGTTTCAGGGTGAATTTCAACTACAGGTGTACCTAACAGGGCCCTGGGGCTGTTCAAATGAGGCGAATTGCACCGTTAGTTGCTTCCAGCATGGACCACTTGAGAAGGAGAGGCTTCACCAGCATATAGCAGAAGCCTGTGAAGGGACTCTATCCTGATGCAGCACCAATATGTCAAATATAGACCATTCTGGTGCAGGCAACAAATTTGTTGGACACTCTGTGGAGGCGACGGCCTAGTGCTATTATCACTGGACTGTTAATCCAGAGACCCAGACAATGTTCCGGAGACCCAGTTCAAATCCTGCCATGGCAGATGGTGGAATTTGAATTCAATAAAATAAGTGGAATTAAGAATCTAATGATGACTGTGAATCCATTGCCGTTTGTCGGGAAAAACCCATCTGGTTCACTAATGTCCATTTGGGAAGGAAACTGCCATCTTTACCTGGTCTGGTCTACATGTGACTGCAGACCCACAGAAATGTGGTTGACTCTTAACTGCCCTCTGGGCAATTAGGGATGGGCAATAAATTCTACCTGTGAACGAATTAAAAAAAACAGCCACTGACCTGCAAGATGAAATCCTATAGCAGGGAGACTAATTCCGGTTTGCTTGCTGTAGGAAAGATGTTGTTAAACTTGAAAGCATTCAGAAAAGATTTACAGGAATGTTGCTGGGTGTGAGAGTGTCTGAGCTATAGGGAGATGCTGGATAGACTGGGGCTATTTTCCCTGGAGTGTTGGAGGCCAAGGGGTGACGTTATAGAGGTTTATACAATCATGAGGGGCATGGATAGGGTGAATAGTCAAGATCTTTTCCCCAGGGCAGGGCAGCACAAAAACAGCTGGCAGTGCACATCCGCTCACACCATGCTTCAATCACGTTGGTGAAGTTGGTACACTAAGTTTGCGTGCTGCCCACTGAACCAGTGCAGGCTAGACAGCAGTTTCAAACATTCGAGAACAAAGCTGTTTTCAACCCTGACATGTCTAGTACTCAACTGGCACTTGGACTCAATTTTCCTGAGCCCAATGTGTGACATCCCCACACACAATTCCATCAAAGGTGTAGAGTACTGTGGCTGGCAGACAGTGCCACATCATACAATAGGTCAAGGCCTAGAGATAGGTATAGGTCTTAGGCCTAAATGGATCAAAGGATTTGGGGAGAAAGTGGGAACAGGGGACTAAGATGGATGATCAGTCAAGACCATACTGAATGGTGGAGCAGTCCTGAGGGGCTGAATGGCCTGCTGTTCCTATTTTCTGTGTTTCTATGACTAAAGGAGAGAGGGCACCTATTCTTGGATGTGGTACTGGAGGACTTATTGGAAGATGTTCAAAGGGGTGAGTGTCCTGTGTGATGATGCCAGGGCTTTAAGAGGTATATTTTGTCCTGAGTTGGGTACGAAGAGATGTTGAGACAGAAGTAATGAGTGGTCTGCTCCAAGCCAAAAAGTAAACAGCTTGTGAGTCCTGGGGGACTTTTTTAAAAAGTTGGAGCAATAGAAGCAGCATGAAGGGGTGGTGTCAAGCTCCTACAGAACGAGGATTTTAGTTTAACTTTCAATAGATGCTGGGGTGTGGAAGCTGCTATACATCTCTCCCTGCTACAGCAAAAGACTTGAGTTTTCTCTCTCTCTCGCTCCCTCTCTCAGAGTTTTCTCTTGATAATCTTTCTTCCTGAACTGGAGAATTGCATGTGAGACGATCTATTTTGCTAAACTTGCCTTTGCCAAGGGTATGTTACTGTGTTTGAACTGTTGCTGTTTAGTAGTAAATTAATCTGTTATTCTGCTAGATTATTCCAATAGAGTTAAGTTGTTTCCAATTCCTTCTTTCTTTTGTCGTGTTTTAACTATAGTGTAAGAATGAAGTATGTTTTGCTTTGCACCTGATAGGTTGACCAATCAAATTGCATTCGGAACACAACACCTACAACTTGTCTTTTAATCTAAGGAGAAGTGGGAGTCAAGGCTATCTTCTGAATACATTTTGAGGGGGTTTGGTCCAGTCCATAAGTCCTGATCCTCTGGTGCTGTCCTGCTTGGCCTCATGTCCTCCTCCCATTCTTAATCCAGGCCAAAGACTGCCCAAAGTAAGATCCTTGGCACCAAGGACTTAATGGCTCCTGAGGACTCCAATAAGTCGGACAGATATGGCACTCACATGAAATCCTTGGAGGATTTGCAGAATAAATGGATAAATACAACCTGTCCCTGAACAGCCCCATAGACAACCTCTCCTGGCACAGCTCAACTTCCTTCCCAAAATGATGTCTTGCGGACTAACCCACCATTTCAACTTAAGACCCCATCTTTATCTCTTCAGCATCTGAGCTGTTAGGAAATGTCACCCTATTGTGTTTAACTTTTTAAGATATATTTCTATTTGAGATTTCATCCCCTGTTAGCTGAAGTTCAATCTGTCTCATTTTTCAACGAAGGACCAGAGTACAGCGGGTCTGGAGAGGGCGAGGGAAGATCTGTACAGAAATTGCCTGCCTGAGGCAATGAAATAAGTGTATCATGTCCGTGAATGTTGTATTGCTAGCAACCAGCAGCAGACAGAGCACAAATAAATGAGGCCAGTTTATCTTCCTGCTTTCAATCTAAAAACAAATGCCTGAGCCCTGTCTGATCAACGTGTTTCCATTCTTTTTTTTTTCAGTCACTGAGTTGACTTACAGGGAGATTTTCTTATGGAACACGCTTGCTATATTAGATTAAAGATCCACTCACCAGCCCTAAAGAGGTAAAGTGTGAACATTTGCCAGCTCAACCATTTCCTCTGATCGCAGCAGCACAGTGCTGGCTGACATTAGAACCAAGCGTAGACATAATGGGAATTGATAAAGCAGCCTTTGCATATTAAGCAGGCACAATTATCGTCATAAAATGTCGGGACACACTTTGGACTTGCATACATACAAGCATAAACTGCTGGAAGTTCAAATCTCAAAAAAAAACTCTAATTTCCATCGGCATTGGGCAATTGATAAGCTAAATGCCATTTTCTACACAGCGTAGCCCGAAGAGAAGTTTTTATCAAACCAGCACAGAGTGGGAGTTGGATGATCACGGAACTCTCCGTTAAGCTTGTCACTTCTCCACACCCTCACAAAAGTGACAGTGATGCAAGAAGGACAAAATTTAACAATAACCTGAGTCTAGAATATGCTGCCGTGTGGATTTTAACCACGAGCTTAAGATGTGTATGCTGAGGGCACAAGGTCTAATGAACGTCGGCGCGCATGGACCATACAGAGACCATTCAGCCCCTCAAGATGAGCTGCTCCCCCATTCTAGAATATGACTAATCGTCTTACCATTTTCCTGCACTAAGGCCATTTCCTTTGATGTCGTAATGTCTAGAAATCCAAACGTCCTTGTCATTATTCTCTGGAAGACTTGGTATAATTATCCATGGATGTACAAACCAAATTAGGAACAGGAATAGCCATTCAGTCCTTCTAGCCTGCTTTGTCATTCCACAAGTTGATGGCTGATCTGGTTATGACTTCAACACTACAGTCCCACCTAATCCTGATAGCCTTTGACTTCCTTGTTAGTCATGAACCTACTTCTGCTGTAAACATATTAATTGACCTCTCCTCCACTTCTGGGAAGGGAGTTCCAAAGATTCAGAACGCTCAAAGAAAAATAATCCTCCTTTTCTGTGTCTTTAATTGGAAACGCCTCATATTTCAAACTTCATCCGTTAGTTCTAGTCTCTCTCACAAAAGGAAGTATCTTTTCACTATCCACACTGTAAAGTTCCTCAGAATCTTACATGTTTTAGTAAGACCACCTGACATCCTTCAAACTCCAACGGATATAGATTCAACATTCCTCCCTCCCAGACGTTAGTGGAGTGAACCTTCTCTGTATGATTTCTAATTCATTTAAATCCTTTCTTTAAAAAGGAGATCAAGCTGTAGTGCACTTCAGATGTGGTCTCACCAACACTTTACACAACTGTCGCAAATTTTCATAAAAACCGAAAGAACTGTGGATGCTGTATATCAGAAACAAAAACAGAAATTGCCGGAAAAGTTCAGCAGGTCTGGCAGCATCTGTGGAGAGAAATCAGAGTTAATGTTTTGGGTCCAGAAAAAGTTCTGAGGAACAGTCACTTGACCCGAAACGCGGACTCTGATTTCTCTCCACAGATACTGCCAGATCTGCTGAGATTTTCCACCAATTTCTGTTTTTGTAGCAAATCTTCCTTCGTTTTATGTTCCATACCCCTCACAATGAATGGCAAGATTCCATTTGCCTTCCGAATCACTTGCTGCACCCGCATACCAACATTCTGCAATCCTTGCCCTAAGGCATCTCTCTACACCTCAGAATAATGCAATCTGTCTCCATTTCAACTATATGCCATTTTTCTGTGCCAAAGTGGACAATTTTTAGGGTGAATATCCACTATGCTCTCTCAAAAGACAAAATATCCATCCCGCGCAAAGATCAAAACTGAGAATACCTTTATCCCCTCAGGCATTTCAATTAATGTGAAGCTAAACACTAGCACAGTCTTGAAACAGGGTTATAGGGAGAACATCCATGGTTCTTCTTCAGGTGTATCCCCTTCCTAGTATAAAGTATGTTGTAGAGCTCTTGTTGTTGGAAATTATCCAGTTCCCACAGCTTTATTCGCTTTTTTCCAGCCATTCCTTACATCCACCAGTTCTGTCAGGCACATATAATAAAGGACAGCACCCTGTGATTGTGATCAAGCAATATCTGGAGTCTCGAGAGGGTTCTGTAAGGTGGGCCTTGTAACACTAACATACTGGAGGCATTGATGAATCGGGGTTAAAGGCAGGATAAAGGTTTGAGTCGTAGATGGGGAACCAGCAAAGGCTGTGCGTAGACTAGGTCAAGAACCTAGCTTTTCTCAGTGGGTAGCACTCTGAGTCAGCAGGTTATGACTTTTAAACCACACTCCAGGGCTTAAGCATGGCAATTAAAACTCCATACTCTCACACAGCAGCAAGGGAGTGCTACACTGTCAGAGGTATTACTTCTTGGGTGTGTCATCAGATTGAGAGCTCCCCTGCTCTTTCAGCTGACTATGCATGTACTATTTCAAAGAGCAGGGCAGTTATTGATTTGACTTGATTTGATTTATTGACATATCTATTTTGTTGGATAATACAATGAAAAGAGTTGCATGGTGTCGCCACTCTCCAGCGCCATCTTAAAACACAGAAAAATAAACTAAAACATAGACTATAAAGGCAGAAAAATGAAGAAATAAGGAAAAAATGTTCAACTTTACAGCCCTTCTTGTTAAGTGTTCCACCATGGATTATTGGCCTAGTGGTCAGTTACAAGTCCTCTTCACCACTCCATTGTCACTGCAACGAAAGTCACCACTGTTCGGTCACATCTTTCCTCCATCGACACCCTCACCACTGTGAGTCATCACTGGATCTTGCCAATCCAGCCGCCACCAATGCTGCCAAGCTACCAAACTGGCCCAAACTTCATTCTGCTTCTGCTTCAGGCCTACCTCAGCAATGCAGGCACTGCCGATGCTACTGGGTTTCGTACTGAGCCCAAGCTTGCCTCCGCTGCCACTTCCATGAATCTGCGCCAGATGCAAAAGCCACAGGGAACCCAAACTCGCCTCCGATGCCACAGTCATGAGTCAATGTTGCTGGGCCCACTAGATTCCGTGCTGCTGGGCCCACTCAATTCCATCCTGCTGGGCCCACTTGATTCCGTGCTGCTGGGCCCCCTCGATTCCGTGCTGCTGGGCCGACTCAATTCCGTGCTGCTGGGCCCACTCAATTCCGTGCTGCTGAGCCCATTCGAGTCCGTGCTGCTGGGCCCACTCGAGTCCGTGCTGCTGGGCCCACTCGATTCCGTGCTGCTGGCCCACTTGAGTCCATGCTGGGCCCACTCGAGTCCCTGCTGCTGGGCCCACTAGATTCCGTGTGCTGGGCTTACTTGATTCCATGCTGCTGGGCCCAGTCAAGTCTGTGCTGCTGGGCCCACTCGAGTCTGTGTTGCTGGGCCCACTTGAGTCCATGCTGCTGGGCCCACTAGATTCCATGCTGCTGGGCCCATTCGAGTCCCTGCTGGGCCCACTTGAGTCCGTGCTGCTGGGCCCACTCAAGTCCCTGCTGCTGGGCCTGCTAGATTCCGTGCTGCTGAGCCCACTCGAGTCCCTGCTGCTGGGCCCACTAGATTCCGTGCTGCTGGGCCCACTAGATTCCATGCTGCTGGGCCCACTCGAGTCCCTGCTGGGCCCACTCAAGTCCGTGCTGCTGGGCACACTTGAGTCCATGCTGCTGGGCCCACTAGATTCCATGCTGCTGGGCCCACTTGAGTCCGTGCTGGGGCCACTAGATTCTGTGCTGCTGGGCCCACTCGAGTCCCTGCTGGGCCCACTAGATTCCGTGCTGCTGGGCCCATTCGAGTCCGTGCTGCTGGGCCCACTCGAGTCCGTGCTGGGCCCACTCGAGTCTGTGCTGGGCCTACTAGATTCCGTGCTGCTGGGCCCACTTGAGACCCTCCTGGGCCCACTAGATTCCGTGCTGCTGGGCCCACTCAAGTCCGTGCTGCTGGGCCCACTAGATTCCGTGCTGCTGGGCCCACTCGAGTCCATGCTGGGCCCACTAGATTCCCTGCTGCTGGGCCCACTCGAGTCCCTGCTGGGCCCACTAGATTCCGTGCTGCTGTGCCCACTCGAGTCCGTGCTGCTGGGCCCACTAGATTCCGTGCTGCTGGGCCCACTAGATTCCATGCTGCTGGGCCCACTTGAGTCCATGCTGCTGGGCCCACTAGATTCCATGCTGCTGGGCCCACTCGAGTCCCTGCTGGGCCCACTAGATTCCGTGCTGCTGGGCCCAGTCGAGTCTGTGCTAGGCCCACTAGATTCCGTGCTGCTGGACCCACTTGAGACCCTCCTGGGCCCACTAGATTCCATGCTGCTGGGCCCACTTGAGTCCATGCTGCTGGGCCCACTTGAGTCCATGCTGCTGGGCCCACTAGATTCCATGCTGCTGGGCCCACTCGAGTCCCTGCTGGGCCCACTCGAGTCCATGCTGCTGGGCCCACTCGAGTCCGTGCTGCTGGGTCCACTTGAGTCCATGCTGCTGGGCCCACTAGATTCCATGCTGCTGGGCCCACTCGAGTCCCTGCTGGGCCCACTAGATTCCGTGCTGCTGGGCCCACTTGAGACCCTCCTCGGCCCACTAAATTCCGTGCTGCTGGGCCCACTCGAGTCCGTGCTGCTGGGCCCACTTGAGTCCATGCTGCTGGCCCACTAGATTCCATGCTGCTGGGCCCACTCAAGTCCGTGCTGCTGGGCACACTTGAGTCCATGCTGCTGGACCCACTAGATTCCATGCTGCTGGGCCCACTCGAGTCCGTGCTGGACCCACTAGATTCCGTGCTGCTGGGCCCACTTGAGACCCTCCTCGGCCCACTAAATTCCATGCTGCTGGGCCCACTCAAGTCCGTGCTGCTGGGCCCACTTGAGTCCATGCTGCTGGCCCACTAGATTCCATGCTGCTGGGCCCACTCAAGTCCGTGCTGCTGGGCACACTTGAGTCCATGCTGCTGGACCCACTAGATTCCATGCTGCTGGGCCCACTCGAGTCCGTGCTGGACCCACTAGATTCCGTGCTGCTGGGCCCACTTGAGACCCTCCTGGGCCCACTAGATTCCGTGCTGCTGGGCCCACTAGATTCAACCCGAAGGTTGCAGGAACAGCAACTCATGTTCCGCTTGGGAACCCTGCAAACCAATGGTATCAATGCGGATTTCACAAGCTTCAAAATCTCCCCTCCCCCTACCGCATCCCAAAACCAGCCCAGCTCGTCCCTGCCTCCCTAACCTGTCCTTCCTCCCACCTATCCCCTCCTCCCACCTCAAGCCCCATGCCCATCTCCTACCTACTAACCTTATCCCGCCCCCTTGACCTGTCCGTCCTCCCTGGACTGACCTATCCCCTCCCTAACTCCCCACCTACACTCACCTTTACTGGCTCCATCCCCGCCTCTTTGACCTGTCTGTTTCCTCTCCACCTATCTTCTCCTCTATCCATCTTCTATCTGCCTCCCCCATCTCCCTATTTATTTCAGAACCCCCTTCCCCTCCCCCATTTCTGATGAAGGGTTTAGGCCCAAAATATCGGCCTTCCTGTTCCTCTGATGCTGCTTGACCTGCTGTGTTCAACCAGCTCTACACCTTGTTATCTCAGATTCTCCAGCATCTGCAGTTCCTACTATCGCTTAAGATAATAAGGACTGTGTTGTATCAAAGGTCATAGTACAGACTAGAAGACCATACTTTCTGAATGTATTGGAATTTTTTTAAGGCCCAATTAAATTTAAGTCACAACCCACAAAGACTAGGTAACACTTTCTCTAATGAAAGAGGATTTACCCATCTCTTCTTGATGTTAAACAACATTACCATCATCGAATGGCTAATCATCAATATCCTAGGGTCACAGAAATGTAACTGGAGCAGGCATGTATATATTGTAGCTGGAAGAGCAGCTCAAACACACCGGGTGGAATTTTAACCTTGGCACGCTTTTCCTGAGGACAGAACATGAAGTGGGAGCCACTTCTGCTGTCTTGCTATTTTCGTATTTCCCACACGATTAGGTTAAAGCACCAACGGAGACATGGTGGGGGGATGGTTTCAGAGGTGGAACCCATCAACAACTGACAATGCAACAGGTACAGGTGAGCTACAAAAGAGCCTCTTGGTTAAACTGAGAGGCTGTTTATCATAGTCACCATGTTCCTGCACAACTCCATTTCCATTAACATCAGACTTATTCAGAGTCAAAAATAGCACAGGGGATTTTCATATTGAACTTCCCGTTGTAAGTATCTCACATTACGTTAGTTTCATTTTATTCATGTATGCATCATCATTAATTCTTGAGACTACCTCGTTAGAAAGCTAAATGCATAGGCACACCTCATGGTTGGCACACATTGATGGTTCATGGGGAGTTAGGGAAATGTCTATTGTAGAAGAAGCAATGCTGTATTTTTGCATTCCCTCTTTATGCAATGCCCATGTTAGAATCCAGTACCATACTCGCATCTCTAAGGGGCATGGTTGTACTGGTAGCTAGTTCTCCCTTCCATGCATTGTAAAGGATATTGTCTGAGGTCACTTCATAATTGAAATGTTGGAGGTGGTCCAAGTTCTGTAAAGACTCTGGTAGCCAACAACCTGCGATGGACCCTTAAATACACGTAATGATGTCACCTTGTTCTCATTTTCTTGTTATGATTGACTGTTAATCCCACCACCCACAAGTTCACCCAGGATGCCAGGTCCTTCTCACTTCATTCCTTCATGCCTGCAACCTCACTCAACCGCACCTCCCCATCTCCCATTTCCTCACTCTCCCTTTCTGGGCCCCAAATGCAAAAAAAGCTTCCATTCTCCTGCTATAACACCACCCCCTGCCTCAAGCCACAGAGTTAAACAAGGAAAGCTACTGAGCTCAGAAAACTACGCAAAGCCGACTGGTACATGGCACCTTTAAACAACATGAACCAGGTGCTGTGAGATTCACGTGCATTACTCCTTTTACAATGAAGGTTGGACATAGTGCAGAATGTTTTAAAATAAAGTATTCACAGCATGAAAAATGTATTACATGTTGTCACCTACTACAGGATGGCATACACCTGACATACCACAAACACACCTCTACATCTCAACTCCCCACCAGAAAACCAGCGTTTCATCTAATTTAGTGAACACACATGTCATATTTCCCACTCTTGCAGGCTTCATAATATTGCGAGCCTCCTCATCAGGTATTTTGTGGTAAATCACTCACTTCCTAAATTCCCAAAGCCTGGTCATCATCTACAAGGCACAGTATACGAACATAATGTAACACCTTTCTTTCGCTTGGATGGCTGCAGCTCTAACAGCACACCAAAAGCTCAACACTGTCCAGAGTGAGTGACACACCATCCACCAGTTTAAATATTTACTCCTTTCATCATTGATGTGCAGTGATGGCAGGCTGTACTGTCCAGAAGGTGCTTTGCAACATCTCGCTAAAGATGATCTTTTCAATCCTGAGGCCTGTAACATCTAGAAGGGCAAAAACAGAACTCGCTCCTTAGCAGCATTATAAAGGAAAAGTAAATAAAGTTGCCATTGTCCCACTGTCTCATTAGAGAGAGATGACTGGTGGTGGTTTAATCTGAGGGTCACCACACCTCAGGGAAGTTCAAGAAGGTGGAATTTTCATGGCGACCTGAGCTGGTACAGGAATTGAACCTGTTAGCATCACGATACATTACAAACCAGCCATCCGTCCAACTGAGCTAACCAGCCCTGAGCAGCGTTACGAAGCTACGTAGATTGCAGCAGTTCCAGAAAGCTGCTCACCACTACCTTTTTGCTTTAGGAAGGGGGTGTTGAAGATATTTAGGGATGGGCAATAAATGCTGCCCCATCCAGCAAAATCCAAATCCGCAAATAATTGTTTTTACAATGTATGGCAATAAAGCAGAGGTATAACAGCTGAGACGGAGGTGACCTTGCCAAGCACTGGCAGTGCCGCCTTTGCATTGCTCAAGTTGGCTGCAGGTATCTTTGCTGCAGATGGTAAAGCTGTGCCCTGTTGACCTAAAGCGAGTTGCAGCAGTTATCCTCTGTCATTGGCAGAGAAAACAGCCAACGCTTGCAGATGGTCAGAAACCTCTTAATCTTGCTGGCGTGCCTTCTTTCATCCTGTAACATCTCAACCATGAAGTATGAGGCACTTTAAAAACAAACTTACCACACGAATGGAATAAAATGCTCCCTAAAAACTGGTTTGAGTAGCAAACGTAAAGGTGGCAAAGAAAGCAACCCATTACAATTATACTGTAAACATTGCAAGTAAAAGCAATCAACTTTTCTCATTTCTATTCCAAATGTTCACACAAGGAGAGCAAAGCAAACCTTGCACAAATGCCACTGAGTTGTTCATTCAATTGTTTTTGCATTAAATTTGCATTCGTAATGAGAACAGAAAATAGGCTCAGGTCCCTCAGCTCGGTAAAGGCAGAAGATGCTTGAGCTGCAGCCTAAACTGAAGTTGTTTCCAGCAAATGCTTTCCAAATGCAACATCTCTTCTTCAGCTGAACTGCTCCATGTGATAGAGAGTTCTACGTTCTCACTGCACTCGGAGCCAAGGGACTTCTCTTGAGTTCCTTTTCGGTTTTAGTAGTGACTCTTTTATACCCATGACTTTTAGTTTTGAATTCTTTCCCACCTATGTTATAAAATCCACAGATAATATAATGATTATTAATAAGTCACCCCCATGTTTCATTTTAATGGATATTGTCCCATACCAATGCTTGATCTTTCCTGCTAGATGTTAAGGTGAACTGTATAATCTCATGCAGTGGTAGATCTTATACTTTGGTACAATA
This sequence comes from Rhincodon typus, assembly GCF_021869965.1. Lineage (NCBI taxonomy): Eukaryota > Metazoa > Chordata > Chondrichthyes > Orectolobiformes > Rhincodontidae > Rhincodon > Rhincodon typus. Next base: position 25,003,568 of record NC_063362.1, read on the forward strand.
AGTGCAGTAATGTATATAGTGTGAATAAACAGCTGAAATTATTTCACTATAAACACATGGGTGCATGAATCGGAAGGGTTTAGAGGGATATGGGACAAATGCTGGCAAACGGGAATAGGTCAGATTGGGATGCCTGGTTGATGTGGATGAGTCGGACTGAAAGATCTGCTTCCGTGCTGTAGAGCTCTATGACAGCCAGAATGCTGGTAGAGTAGAGCAGATAAGGCAAATGAATTGAATGCTATGGGGACAAGGATAAATTGGGCCTTAGACTACAGAGAGACCAGACCATAATGAATACCTCCATTCTATACCAACTTCATCTCAAGCCACCTTGGTGAATTCATTTAGGATTTTGATTAGATGGATTTCAGCAGTGTGATGAATTCCTTCTTTTTTGTCATATGTAATTTGTGCAGTAGCAGTCAGTGTTATAATTGTCAGGGAACAGATAGTTCCAAATGATTACTACATTTAACTGTTCCAAAATATTACTTACATTTAATTTTACCTGGAAAGATGAGTGAAACATGCAAGGTTTCACTCAAAACATAGGTCATTAAAGAGCTGTTCTCAAGTCACCATTGGTTGGAGGAGAGGACAGATAGATACAGAGGTGGATTCCATGTTGAAAATGACTGTGAAGCTGTACTCTTGAGGAAACAGCCCAAAGGTTCTGTGCAGGTAGGCGCTAGAAGAAATCCTAGGACGCAGTAAGTGTAGAATGACTTATTTTTAGTTAGGGCTCAGTGATAACTCAATAGTGGTCAGAAATCAGGAATAAATTACATAGGAGATAGCAAGTACATAATTAATGTTTTAGTTCAGTTGAAAGTGGAGACTGAAACCCACAAGCAGTAATTGCTTGGTGCAACTGTGCAAAGTTAGAGCTTAGAAAAGCTTAGCACGTGCTTTGTGAATCTAACTGCTTGTGAAAAGTTGGGGTTGTGTCTATGAGTAAATACTGAAACACAGTTTCCAGAGTTCAGGTGAACGTAGGCCCAAGACAAAACGATCAACCACTAGAATGTGAGCAGTTTTTCAGACGTTCCAAAACAAAGTGATTTTCGGGAGAGTTTCAAGGACAAGTCGTCAAAAGTGATCACTTGGAATCTCTTGTGGGATTTTAATGGGATTTGATGATCCCAAAGTTGTACTAATGTTAGGTGGTGGGGGAGGGAGGTGTTTCTGAGAAATCCATGGGATCTGTCTTGATCACAGTTGTGGTTTGATTTGTTTTTCAGTTTTCATGTTATTCATATTTGCCTCGTGTTAATTTGGGATGTTGGAATATAATTTATATCTGCCTTAGCACAGCCTAAGTGTTTTTTGTCAATAATCTTAGTTTGTGTAGATTTTATTTGTAATAAGTAGTGATTCTTTACTTACTAAAGAAACTCGGATGAATAGCATCTAATATCAAACATGATAGTAGTCAGCATTGCTCCCTCACAGCGCCAGGGACCCGGGTTCAATTCCAGCCTCGGGTGACTGTCTGTGTAGAGTTTGTACATTCTCCCCATGTCCATTTGGGTTTCCACTGGGTGCTCGGGTTTCCTCCCATAGTACAAAGATGTGCATGTTGGGTGGATTGGCCATGTTAAATTGCCCCGTAGTGTCCAAGGATGTGCAGGCTAGGTGGTTAGCCATGGGAAACACAGAGTTACAAGGATAGGGTAGGGGGAATGTGTCTGGGTGAGATGCTCTTAGGAGGGTCAGGGTGTAGACTCCATGGGCTGAATGGCCTGCTTCCACACTGTTGGGATTCTATAATTCTATGGTACAGATTAAAACCTGTATAATTGCTCAGATCACCAAGCAGGTAAAATTTAAAATTAGTCTGCGGACGAGTGTACTAAACAGGAATCAGTGCATCTTTCTAATCTGTTCACAATAGTGTTGTTGTTCAGTTCAATACAATCCTCATCTTCCTTCAGAGAAAGGTTAAAATTCAACAAAAAGCTTTCTAAAAATTTACAAATCACTTGTCAGGCTTGGGTTACACAATTGAAAGAATTGTCAATAGGTGTTGCCGCCATTGTAGAAACCAGGCCGATCAGCGTGCTTTCATGTTCTTACATTCCCAGTGGAGCAAACTGAGTACTGCATTGCTCTGAGCAGGGAATCCCACTCAACAGGAGCACAATGAGGATTCTATTTGAGCACAGCTCCTTGTTGTGAGCATAGAAATGCTGAATAAACCCCAAAGGAAAATATGCAGACACATCAATATGCTGCTTGGATGTCAGATCATCAGGGATGCAGAACAAGACTAGTAAGTTTAGTTTTAGTTACAGGACGGGGACTGGAATTAAAATGCATTTGAGAGTATCTAGAGGCAGAAAATATAACGAAATAGTCAGCGTGGATTCTGACTCCCTGTTTAAATGACCTCATGGAATTCTTTCAGAAGGGTAGACAAGGGTAATTCAGTAGACATTAGCTTCTTGGATTGTGAAAGGCTTTTGGTAATTTAGGAGAGGTACGGTGGCTCAGTGGTTAGCACTGCTGCCTCACAGTGCCAAGGACCTGGGTTCGATTCCACCCTTGGGCAACTGTCTGTGTGGAGTTTGCACATTCTCCTTGTGTCTGCATGGGTTTCCTCTGGGTGCTCTGGTTTCCTCCCACTGTCGAAAAATGTACAGGCTAGGTGGATTGGCCATGGAAAATTGCCCATAGTGTTGAGGGATGTGTAGATGAGGTGGGTTATAGGGGTAGTAGGAACTGCAGACACTGGAGAATCTGAGATAACAAGGTGTAGAGCTTCATGAACACAGCAGGCCAAGCAGCATCCTGCTCCTATGATGTTGCTTGGCCTGCTGGGTTATAGGGGGATGGGTCTGGGTGGAATGCTCTGAGAGTCGCTGTGGACTTATTGGGCCAAAGGGCCTGTTTCCACACTGTAGGGATTCTACGAAGTGAAATGACTGCACCGAGGCCACTATCCCTTCGCCAAAACACCCTTTGTTTCCATGTGGACGGTACACTTGCTATGGCTAGCCGGCCAGCCAGCTCAGAGTCAGTGCCTCAAGTCAGGAAATTTTCTGAATCCCCTGTTTATATCTATCAGCGAGGGCTCCCTGATTGACCCAGGTTAACATAATCAATAAGATCCACCTAGTTCCAATCACTACAATAAATTACCACATGTTAGTCCCTTGCACTGAGTTGGGGCAAACCTCTGAGCTGATTGCAAATTGAATTTTTACAAAAAATCAGCAAGCAGAGAAAAGAGTCTTTGGATATTTATCCAGATTGTAGAAGAGTAAAATTTGGTGCTCCACAAGAACGTCTTATGGCTATAGCTCGAAATCAGCTGTGTGCAACAGCTGTCTGTTTCATCCTTGGGGTAGAAAAACGCTGCTGTGTAATTTCTTAATATGGTGTGCTTGACAGTGTTGTCCATCTTGTCTGGCTGAAAGGTTATACTCCAGTACCTAAGCTTAGTCTGATTTGTACAAACAGATCTTGTCACTTTTCAAGCTGGTTCTATTAATCAAATTAAATTGCAAGTTCTCTATAAGCTTTGATCATTTACTTTAGGAAAGGTCTCCAGACAATGTTGGTGAAATGTTTCAGGTTTCATTGCATTCTTTTTCTTACATTGATTGCTTCTCTAAACGTTTTTCCTCCAAGGTGATGGGACGGAGTTCTATAACAGCCCCATACCTTCCATTACTTCAGCCAAAAGCTGTTCCTTGTGTGATCTTTGATAACCACCAGAGAGGGCTGGCAGAACCTAGGTTTAACTTTTTATCTGAGAGATGGCACTTCCAACAGCACGCACACAGTAATGCATTGGAATGCAAGCCTTTGGGCCTAAATCCTGGAGACAGACTTGAACGCACAAAGAGCTGTCTGACTTAGAGGCATGAGTGCTACCCATTGAATCACAGCATCCATAAATGAGCAGATCATCCACTGTTGCTTCCAATCCAGTAATATCACTGACTATTTGACGTTATTTGTGTTGATGTCCTTCTAGAGCAGTGGAAATAGCCAAAATCATAGATAACCATCTGTATGTTGTGAAAAGCATCCAGAATGTAGTTAGAAAGCTGGTGCTTTCATCCAGCTTCACTTCACAGTAACCATCCTTCACATCTAAGGTGGTGAAGACTTTGCAAGCTGTGGCAAAATTCCTTCAATGGTTAGCATGAGGTAGTGTGATCTCTTCAGGGCTTTATATAAACTCTTTGGTTCAATGCGTTCTCTCTACTTTTCATTGCTCACTTCACTTCTCACATGCTGTTAATCCATTCTAAGGTTGTCACTTTTTGATTACCTTCATCTTTCCCAAATCTCTATCTCATCTTTCAGGCTAGTCTTGAGGGCAGCTGGAACTTTCCTCAACAAATGTTAAATTGGGTTTACTGTCTCACCTACTTCAAAATGATATCATCCTGGATGACATCCCAACCTGGTGACCACATCTTTATACTCACCTATAAAGTGTTCCACAGTCATTGTTTTAGTGTGCTGCTACACATTTCAAATCTCTTTTGGCATGTTGAGGACTACTAGTTCAAGCTTTAGTGTTACACCAGCAGAAATGAGTGATATTTGCTTACCATCAATGATCTGGAACTCCAGATTCTCAGCCATGTTATTGCAACGGACTCGTAAAATAATTTGTTCTCTTGGTGCAAGTACAGTGTCACCGCATAGTCAGAAGCCTACTTCAAGGGCTTCATTTTTGGATTGCCATTTGAGGTACTTTGCATAGGTCTGCACTAGAGTTTATCTGACACTTTGTATTGGCCTGATGTTCTCCTTCTACAGTCCTCATTGTAACATTCACAAACCATGTCTTACTGTTTGACTGGACTGAACCAACCTGTTGTGAGATCTGTAGTAATTTGTCAGAATCTTCAGCCACCACTATGCTTGTTCATAGAATCCCTACAGTGTGGAAGTAGACCTTTCAGCCCATTGAACCCATATTGACTGAAGAGTATTCCACACAGACCCACACCCCATTCCTGTAACCTCGCATTTCCCATGGTTAATCCCCCAAGCTCGCACACCCCTGAACACTATGAGCAATTTAGCATGGCCAATCTACCTAACTTGCACATCTTTGGACTGTGGGAGGAAGCCAGAGCATCTGGAGGATGCAGGTACAGGGAGAATGTGCAAACTCCACATAGACAGTCGCCTGAGGGGGGAATCAACATTGTGTTTCCATTTAGACATACACTTGCGTGCAAAATGATTTAGCTTTTCGCAGTGAGAACACTGGTTTGTCTGTGCTGGCCACGTTTTCTTTTTTACATGTTGTTTTCTGCAGTGTTTGCATCCTGGCCTTTGCCTGCGTATGTTCCGTCCTGGGTACCTGAAGTATCTGTTAACAGAATGGTCTATCCTACCATGAATATGCCCGAGCTCTTGATTCACAACTTTGGCACTTCTGCAAAGATGAATTCTTATCCTGAGCATAAGTTTGTCTTCTCTCAATAAGAATGCTTTCACTCCTGTCTCATTAGCTCATCTTTTAATTGTGCATATTCGCAAGTTTTTGCAAGCTGAGTTAATGATGCTATGTATTGATCAATGGACTTTTTTACACCTCATTCCATCGTATTGAATACATGATGTTCACTCGTGGTTCACCAGCTGTGTGTTCTTCCTGCTCTTCAGAAGGTTTTAAAGTGGAATATATTTTGAAACAGCCTCTTCCGAACAGTGATATAAATGTATGGATTGAATGTGTCTGGCTTGCTCAACAAAATCCATTGCTATTGCATAATTCTATTATTCATGGAAGAATTTCCAGTTCTATCTCAAATCGGCAATCATTTGAACACAAGCTGGTAGGGGAACGCTTCAGCCATTTTCTCTTAAGCAGCGTTTCTTTTTTCAGTAGGAGTTCACACATTTTTATGTCAACTCCAGACACTCCCCACTTCCAGCAACATGTTTCATGTGTGGACTGAGCAACACTGTGTTCAAACTAAGGTCTTTACTGGAGTGAAGCTCAGGTGTCCTCCTAAGCCTGCATGCTTCATGGTAGAGGCCACATGACTACCGAGGACTGCAGAAGATAGATTAGTGCAGACAGGCAACTAAATGCAAGAATCTTGCTCTACTCTTTTGCCCTGCCTTAACCAGTCCAAGTTGCTGAGGTTAGTTGAATTTGCCCCTCTTCCGTTCACTGAAAATAGCAAGACCTGAATGAATCATAAACAAAATCTGGATATTTCTAACCTGTAAAACTCAACTCTCGACTAAGCAGTTCATTTTTTTTAGGTTTCTCTTATAATGATGTTTTAGCTTGGGGAGGGAGGTGTGGTCAATGGCCTGGTGATATTATCACTGGACTGTCAATCCAATGACCCAGGTAACATTCTTGGGACTTGGGTTCGAATCTTGCCATGGCAGATGGTGGAATTGGAATTCAGTTCAAAAAAGTCTGGAATTAATAGTCTAATGACAAAACAATTGTCAATTGTTGGAAAAACCCATTTGGTTTACTAATGTCCTTTAGGGAAGGAAAGTACCATCCCTACCTGATCTGGCCTACATGTGACTCCAGACCCACAGCAATGTAGTTGACTCTTAACTGCCCTCTGGGCAATTAGGGATGGGCAATAAATGCCGGCCTAGCCAGAGATGCCCTCAACTCATGAATGAATTAAATCCAATGATAAACATTTATTTCACTATGTAAACATTTACGTTAAATGTGGGGTATGATCAATGATTATATGTCTGGTTTGCTGTCTGTAAGAATACATCAATGTTATTGCTTATTCCATCTTGTTGATGTAATGCTGCTGAAGGTTTGGACATACCTTCATTTAGATTTTAAACTGTTTTGGTCAAAGAAATGACCATGCTGGAGAGATTGCTGGATGCTTGTGGGTAATTGTCTCTAAGTTCAGCAGCAAGTGCCACTGCCTCCGTTTCTGTAACTTGTACATTATGTCATTGCAGTTTTCTATCCCTAATAAATTCTTCCCTCTTCTTCCATCCTCACTGTGCTGACAGCAAGTTTGGAATCACCCTAATCTGCTCAAATTCCGTTTTCCACTTGACCTCAGAACTCTGCAAATCTGTCAGATTTTTCCTGTCCTCTTGTGTTGCACAAGTGTTTATGTGTCCAGGGTCTGGGCCACTGAACAGAATAAAGGGGTCACAACTAAAACCAGGGCTTGGCCATTCAAGGGTGAGTGGGTGTCGGTCAATAGATATTTCATTTATTGAAAAATCATCATGGCAGCAGGCGCCAAATTGTGATAATGATACAAATAAAGCAAGCAATTTTACAAGTTATAATTTATTTTTGAATAAAATAAAAATAAGGTACAAAATAATAACTGATTGCACAATCATGAACGTAGCAGCGTATTGTGATGATGCTGTGACTTTAAGAAGTTATTTGGCCTTTTTTTTAAGAGAAGTTGCAAAGCAGAGACACTGAGCAGTCTACCAGAACCACTACAATAAACAGTTTGGGAGGCCTTGGGTTTTTTTAACAGCCTGAATGGGTCTGGCCGGCTCTCACAGATCAGGATTTCTGGATTTTTGGGTTTAGCTTTAAGCAGAAGCTATTTGGGGTCTGACCAGAGTTGGAAGCTTCGGTGAATGTCTCCTGGCTGCTACTCTCTCCGAATTTTCTCTTGATGCTTTTTTCCCTCCTGAATAGGAGAACTGCATGTGAGAATCTGTGGCTAAAATTTCTTTTTTGCCAAAGGATGTGTTTATGGGATGTTAGTATATTGGAACAGTTAATTAGTAATAGCGTACTGTATCTATTGTTTGGTTAAGTTTTCCAATACTGTTAGTTATTCCAAATTCCTTTTTCTTTTGCTTGTATTTTAGCTACAGTGTTTGAATAAATTGTGTTTTGCCTAATGTCGAGCAGTTTGACCAATCGCATTGTGTCTGGAACACAGCACTTCACATTTGCCTTTAAAATTAAGAAAAAGGTGGGTTTAGGCTACCTTCTTAAATATTTTGAGGAGGTCTGGTCTGGCCCATAACAGTACAAACTGACTGATGAAGCACGCTTAACGAACTAAATAGTTGACTCCTATTCCTCATTACTTCATAAATCATCTATTCCGCACAATGCTGAGGTAGCAGGTGAGGGAGGGACTGTGGGTGGTGGTTACCCGTACCTTGAGCTTTGAATTTTTACTCTCGTTTCTCAATAAAAAAAACAGCATTGGCTTGATGGATTGCTGCGTGCTGATGTACTATTGCAGGCTTGGATCAGTAGTTTTGTGAATGGAAGTTGTGATTCTGCAGCATGTAATGGCTTTCTGAGATACTGTTTCCCCTTGACTGAGATTGATTTTGTTCCTAATATCAATGGACAGATCACTGTGCTTTTGAATTCAACAGCCTAGATGTGAACTCAGCCACATCTCCGTGATCTGAAACTACACTGCGCTGCCACAAACCCAAGCAACGTCCTTAAGTTAACGGCACATGAATCTGTCCTTGACACAGTAAATGGATGGGGACAGCAGCAATGAAAAGGCTGAAAGTCTGCTTTATCCTGGCACAGTTCCTGAAGTGAACTACTTTTTTATCTTCTGAATCATTCTTCAGAGAAAATTTAATGGTTCCAACACTTTCAAAAGCTTCATATCGCTACAACTATTCCCATCCTATCAGACATGAAAGCAGTTCTGTGTTTTGTTTGAAAAATTAATGGAAGGAAGAGAAAGGGGGAAGTGAGAGGTGATTATGTTTGGCATCAGAGGCTGTGGCAATAAAATCAAAATTGTCACATTGATAGAAATGCATCAGATTTATGAAAAGCACTCGTACCAACTAGCTTATATCGATCTTATGAACAGTAATCTGCATCACCTTGCTCTGTTGCTTGCTTCAACATTTCAGGCGAAAAGCCAACATTATGAAAAGTGCCTGAACTAATGAAACCATTGTGTTCCAACTTATTCATGTGGAAATGGATATTTGGCACAAATACGGAGATGAACCTTTTTATTGATCCCAGTCATGGTTGCAGAATGTTTGCCACACAGTGTTCAAGCTACAAAAGTTTCTGTGCCTGGGAAGAGGCAGAGGGGGTGTGAGCTGGAGGGGTCACCAATTTTGCTTACTTAGCTAATTTTCGCTTCCTGGACCAATTTTAGTTTTCCCATTTGATGGCTGAAATTGTCCACTTAATGTTCGGAGTTGGGCAGGTGGCTAACTTTAAGGGCGCATTAAAACCCTTTGCCACTCCTACGACACTGCCTTCCTTCCACATAACCTCCTCACCTCCACACCCAAGCAGCGCCCACCAATGCCACACCTCCCCAACCCACCCCTGCCAATGACAAAATCATCTGGATCAAGTGCCAACCAGAATGCTAAGTGCTGACTGACAGGTTTCTTGACCTATCAGGTGCCATGGCCGAGATGTCCTGTCTTGATTGAAGTTGTCAACCAATCAGAGGCTGGCTCCACCTGGGAGCTATAAAATACCATCAGAGGCCCAAGATGCGTGACCGTGGAGACTGGGATTGGCAAAAATGTGAGTGTTTTTTTGGGGGAGAGTGGGGTGGGGGTGCAGGTGAGGGTCATAGGGAGTGGGGGGCATGAGGGATCAGAGGCAAAGGCAAAAGGGTAGCTTTCAGCAGCCACCTCTGAGCCTAGCCCCAATAAGATGAGCTCCCAATAGTATCCAGAGAGGGTCAAATGAAAGACTCTGTAGGGAAGGCAGATACTGTTCTCACTTGATGAGTTGACAGGTAATTGAGCCAATGATTGACTGAAGCTTCTAAGTATTTGTTAATTGACCAATATTGGGTCAGGAAGGACATCAGAAGATTTTCCCATCCACAACTCAATTACTGAGGTGCCGGGAAAGAGGTGAAAATCTCTCCGGTCAAATCTGTTCAATTTTTAACCCTACCCAACATCAAACACATCGCTTCTAGGGAGGGGAAAATCCAACATGATAAATCTTTGGCACGTTCTGTCTACAGTGACAACTTGCACTTACATCATACCTTTTTCAAATAAGGCTACACAACAGAACAGGGCTATTAGGCCCATCACACCAGTGTCAACTCTTTGAAGGAGCCAATCAAAGAGTACCATTTTCCTGCTCTCTCCTGCAACTTTCTCTTTCTCCATGTATCCCGAACCCCTTTCGAGAGCTTTTGTAGAATCTTCTTCCACCACTCTTTAAGTCAGCACACCCCAGATCAAAACAACTTGCAACGTAACAAGTTTCTCCTCATTTCCCGTTTGACTTTGGCCAAGTATCTTAAATGTACCTTCTCTTCACTTTTTCCCTATCTACTCTATCAACACGCTTCACAATTGTGTCCTAGCCTTCTGAGGTCTCACCAATACTACAGTATACCTGGAAGTCACCCAAGGCTGCAGCTGAAGTTCAGATAACATCATAGGATGCGTGATTATCAGTGGACAGGCACTATGGATGCAGACCACAGGGGGTGTGCAGTCTTCCCTGGCAATCCAGCAACTTGCATTGCATCAGTTCATTAGGGCTGGCAAGGTATCAGTGCTAGCATTGAGCATGAATCTGATGCTCTCTGTCAGGATGACCCTTCCTCCACTTTGTTAGTGACCTTGCTTCTGTCTGAGAGTCTGCTGGCCTGGACAGCCCATGCTCACCCCAAGTTGGTGCAGACTGAAGCCAGACACACCAGAGCTGCTCAAGATCATCCTGCCCTGTCTGTCCCAATTAAAGTCAGCAGCATTCCACTAGCTGTGCTGTAGCCAGTGGAGAGGTTTTGTGTAGCAGTACCACATCAGGCAAAAGCTCCTGTAAGATGGGCACTGGGGGAACGGACATAGGCAACATTACAATGAAAAGTCACTGACCTGAAATGTTTCTCTGCTTCTCTCACCACACCTAAGTTTCTGCAGAATTTTCTGCTTTTATTTCAGGTTTTCACATCCATTGGTTTTGCTTTTGTACTGGTGGATCCAAGGTGTTTTTGTGAAAGAAGAACCTCACAAACCCAACAGCATTGAAGTTCTGAGGAAAGGTCCCAGGACCTGAAACATTAATTCTGATTTCTTTCTACAGATGCTTACAGACCTGCTGAGTTCTTCCAGCAATTTCTGTTTATGTTTCCCATTGCAGTTTGTGGGATTTCAATTGAACGTGTAAGATATGGAATTGATAGTTGTTCTCAGCAATGAACAATGACCAATATAGTTATCATCAATTGTCATTTAGAAAATCCATCTGTTTCACTAATAGAGGCACTTTGTGGAAGGAAATCACTATAGTTACCTGGTCAGTGCCCTACATGTGTCTCTAGACCTACCGTAGAGGATCATATTTGTGCAGGTTACTAGCAACAATGAACAGAATGTCAACCTTTAATTCCTGGACAGTCCCAGAGTGTTGGCAATTCTAATTACACTGGAACATAATCAGGCACAGAGTGAGGATAAGTTATTCAGGACAAGCAGCTATTACATGCGCTACCTATATCAGACTTGATGCCATCTCCTTAATTTCCTGAGGGAAAGTTTTGTATAAGTAATGCCTAATCCTTTAAGTTAATCAAGGAAAGCTGTAGGATTAAAACATACACTTTGATCACACTTTTCATGCCCACTAGAAATTTAAAAGGAATTAATATCCCGCGAAGTAATTTTGAAGTGCAGTCACTGTTGTAGTATGAAGCACAACAGCCAATTTGCACACAGCAAGCTCCCACAAACAGCAATGTGATAATGACCGGTTAATCTCTTTCTGTGACATTTATTGATGGATAAATATTGGCCAGGACACCAGAATAGCTTAGCTGTTCTTTAGAATATTGCCATGGGATCATTTATTAATGGAGCAGGTGAGACATGAACCTACACCTCCTGGACCAGGGTTACAGACAATACCACTTATGCAACAAGAACTTTTCTAACAGATTCATCTGCAGAAAACAGTTCCAGCAGAACTCAAACGTGAAATCTTCTGATAGCATCCCAATTCACACTGACATCAGATGCTTTATCTATCATGCCAGTGATATTCATATTGACCTGAACAGGCAGGTGAGACCTCAAACACAATCAGAAATTGCTGGAGAAGCTCAGTAGGTCAGGCAGCATCTATGGAGAGAAAGCAGTGTTCATGTTTTGAGTCCAGTGACCCTTCTTCAGAACTTCGGGTATTGTGATGATACTATGGATTTAAGAGGTCTATTTTGTCCTTTTTTAAAAGGAAAGGTTTTAAGACAGAGGTGCCGAGATGTCTCTTGAGACCCGGCGAAGTAAACAGCCAATGAGGTCTTCGTCTTTTTTAAAGTTGGAACAACAGAAGCAGCCAGAATGGGTGTGGTCAAACTGCCACAGAACCAGGATTTTTAGTTTCTTAGTTTTTCAATAGCGGTAGTTGCTGGGTCTGTTGCTGCAGTATATCTCTCCCTGCTATGCTCTCCCAGAGTTTTCTCTTGATGTTTTTCCTCCTGAGCTGCTGTAGTTGCATGTGAGACAATCTGTTTTCTGAATTTGCCTTTCCCAAGGGTGGTTTTATAGGATGTTACTGTATTGGACCAGTTACTGGTTAGTAGTTAACTTATCCATTATTCTGTTAAGTTTTCCAGTAGAGTTATGGGCCAAGCCAATTCTTTTCATTGATTATTTCTTTTGTTGTGTTTTATCTAGAGTGTATAAATAAATTGTGTTTTTCTTAATGTTGAATAGTTTGACTGATCAAATTGCATCTGGAACGCAACACCTTATATTTAACCTTAAAATAAGAAAAAGTTAGGATCTAGGCTACATTCTTAATATATTTTGAGGGGTAACAAGGTGTAGAGCTGGATGAACACAGCAGGCCAAGCAGCTTCAGAGGAGCAGGAAAGCTAACGTTTCGGGTCTGGACCCTTCTTCAGAAAGAAGTGGGGTTTGAGGGGGTTTTGAGGCTGTTTGGTCTGGCCCATAACAGTATGGCCTCAGTTTACTATCTCATTTGAAACATGGCACATCCAACTGGGTAGTGTTCCTCCAGTACTTTATGGGAGTAAAGCTCTACACTTGTGCTCAGGCCTGGCGTAGAACATGAAGACAAAAGCTTTATTTACAGAAGTCCATTCTATGTCTCAGTTATTTAATTTGGCTCAATGCTGTCCGCAAGCAACTGGTTTCCTCTTCTCCGGCAACAGATGTTTATTTGATGATCACAGCCCACACCCTACCTTCTGAGGCACAAATCTGGCACTGGCAGGTTTTATTAATTCAAGTGGCCCTCTCTACAAGGTGGGATGACATATTGTTCACAGGCCTTAAGAGCAGTATTATAGGTCATATCATAAATTGAATCCCACCTTCCACACTGTCTCAGAACAGCTGCCTATCATTATATCACTTTGATAGTCTATGTCTGCGCAGCCCCGAGGCTGGGACCGATTTTTCCGTTTAAATTCTTCTGAGGTTTTTTCATACGTTTCTTGCTGTGAGCTGTTTGTGGGAAGGGTGACTCACTCAGACAAGCTGTTTGATCCTAAAGCATCGCTGAGCACAAAGGGAGTGAGATTATGCGAAAGATAGACAGGCTCATTAGCGACCAATAGTCCTGTGATCTGCTTCTAATTTCAAAAAATAACTGGCAAGGAAGAGAAAATTTACAACAAAGAGAATCGGTGGAGGACATTGTTTTGGACAAGGTAGTGAGACTCCAGGGAAACTTTCAATCACTGGCTGGTACCTCATTGAGGCAGTTTTTATCTGGCTATTACATTGTTTGGCTATTGAAAAACAAAGCTGATTGCACTCATTTTGTGAAGGTTAAGGCAATATTGGTTTGTGCAGTGTGTCTTACAACCGGTGTGCTCCAATGTGGAGTGATACAGTGCGTATCATTCTTCATAAAACTCAATGTCTGATCTGTGTAGACTGTAGGAGGAACTCGCTGGAGACATGCTGGCTAATATCCCTCTTGAGAACAATGTGTGGCACTTTTCCAGAACAGGTCCACTCATTGGTAGTGACTTGCATTGGAATAAAGGGTTAGAAACAGGAACTTGATAAACACCTAGTGGCCTACTTTAGGACATTAATTCTCGCAGCTATTCTCTACAAACAATCAGGAGAGCCTATGGACACATAGCCTGCTCAGGAGGATATTAGTCAAATAGAATCCATCTGCTTCTGGGAGCTTCTGACATCCCAGACTGTGCAGGGTCACAGTGTAAGTCCTCCTGCCATCTATCTTGATGGCCCCTTGTGGACAGATAGAAGGTGAGGCAGGAGGTTAGGAAGAGAAGACATGTATTATATAGGTTTGTTTTAGACAGATTTTTGGACAGGATGTTCACATGCAACTGAACTTTTTTTTTCCAGCAAGGCTGATGTTCATTTCTTATTTAGCAAGCAGCTTTCTCAGGCTATTCAATTCAAACTGCAGATTCTTTACCACCTTCACCTTGAGAACACAGATTATCAAGGAGTGGTTTCGTGGGTCAGCGAATTTTCTCATTAACAACATTGGGATCAATTTGTTGATAATCTGTCAGGTCAATGATTGTACTTCATGGGTTACATTTCGTACCATCAGCTTGTGGATTAATACAGCGTTAAATCTTACAGTGTTTACCAATGTAGTTGTTCTTGATGAATCCTATACAAAAAAAAACTGCAGTTAATTTAACATCAACTGAGGAGTTGCACATCATCTTTTTTTTTATGATATCTTATCACACTTTAAATCCATATTAAAATCTTTAAATTTGTATCGTTCTGAAAATCAACACGACTCATGACAAAACTATGGCTTTTCAAGATTCCTCGGTTCTGGTCAACAAAGTAACTTCACCTGATGAAGGAGCAGCGCTCCGAAAGCTTATGATTTCAGATAAACCTGTTGGACTGTAACCCGGTGTTTTGTGACTTCTGACTTTTTCCACCCCAATCCAACACCGGCACCTCCACAACAAAGTTAAGTGCAATGGTCCTTGGGACTACCAATCATCCCCAGGTTAATAAAATAAAAATTATTATGAATATATGACATCTGAAAAAAACTAGAGTCATCCTGGACTCAAGATATTAACTCTGTTTCTTTCTCCACAGATGCTGCCAGACCCTCTGAGCTTCTCCAATAATTTATGTTTCATCTCCTTTTTCTCTCCTTTGTTCCTTTAGTCAGTCTTTTCTTTTTAGCCACTTGCTATGATTCTCGACAAGTAATAGTTGTTATTATAAACATTGATTTGTCAGAGTCTGCAAGGTAAACTATTACTAATGACTTGAAATGACTAAATAGAAAATCCGTATAATAGTTGGATGAATTAGATTTTCAAATTAAAAATTGAGCCCTTAAGCTTCAAGAAAGTTGCATCTGATAATGTTAACAGATGACAATTCATTTATACAATTTATAAATTATAACCAAGAAAAAAGACGAGGGAAGTATTGATCCACAAACAAATATTTTGTATTATAGAAGAGGTGCTAAAGTAGCCAGTGACATGGAGGATGTGAGTGTGTGAACAGCTTATGCAATATCCTGTGCTGATTGAGCAGAAATTTCCTCAAATTAACTAAGACCATACAGTGTGGGAGCAGAAGTAGACCATTCAGCCCATTGAGCCTACTCTGCCTTTCAATGAGATCACAGTTGATCTGACAATCCTCAATTCTATTTTCCTGCCTTTCCCTCGTAACTCTTGATTCCCTTACTGATTAAAAATGTGTCCCCTCAGCCTTGAATGTACTTATCGACCCAGCCTTGACAGCCCTCTGTAATAAACAATTCCACAGTGCACTATGATCTGAGATTAGAAATTCCTCCTCATCTCTTTGCCTTAAATGGATGACCCCCTTACTCTGAGATTATGCCCTCTGGTCCTAGGGTCTCCCACAAGGAGGACCTTATATATTTCAATAAAATCACCCCTCATTCTTCTAAACACCAATGAATACAGGCCCAATCTACTCAATCTCTCCTCATAAGGCAGCCCCTCCATACCTGGGATCAACCTCGTGAACCCTCACTGGACTTCCTTCAATGCTAATACATCTTTCCTTAGAAATGGGACAAAAATCTGTTCACGGTATTCCAGGTGTGGTCTAACTGCTGCCTTGTATAATTTTAGCAAAACTTCCTATTTTTATACATCTCTCCCTTTTAAATAAAGGCCAATATTTCATTTGCTTTCTGAATGAATTTATATGCAAGGCTTTTATGCCTGAGGACATTCAACTCCTTCTGTGCAGTAGTTTCTGTGTTTTTTTCTCCATTTAAATGATATTCAGCTCCTCTATTCTTCCTGTGCATAACCTCATATTTTCCCACATTATGAGAAAATGCCAAGGTTTCTTTCTCACTCACTTAACCTGTCTGTATCCCTCTGCCAACTCGTTGTGTCATCTTCATCACTTGCCTTCCTATCTATTTTTGTATCATCCGCAAATTTACCTATAGGACGTTCACTTCCTTCATTCAAATCATGAAATGTTGGCAAGACCAAAGCCATTTGGGCCTTACTGAAACTGTTTACAACCTATCCACTTGTACAGTGTTAAAGTCAGACTCATTTTGTTTGGAACCTGCCATAACCCAATTCTCTAACCATTGACTTCTTCTTCGTCCTGGCAACTACTTGAGATTGAACCTGACTTTCACAACCTTGGTATCATATTGGATCCAGAGGAAACGTTTCAACAATATATCCATGTCATCACAGTCTTCCTATTTCCACCTCTGTAACACAAACTGACTCTATTCTTGCCTCAGTTCTTCTGTTGCTAAAACCCTTGTCCATGTCTTTGTTTCCTCGAGAAATGCACTTCGAGCTAACCTGTCACGTTCTACCCTTTGTAAATCTGAGTTCATTCAAAACTCTGTGTCCATGCATGAACCTGTACTAAAACCACAACTCTGTTCACTGAGCTAGATTGGCTCCTACTTTAGCAATGCAACAACTTTAAAGTTCTCATCCTTGTTTATAAATCCCTTCCTAGCTTCACCTCTCCATCTCTGTAAACTTCACCAGCCCCCGGGTAGTCCTCTTCCAATTGGAGTCACCCATGCACCCCTGAATTTAATCACTTCACAATGGGTGGCTGAATCTTCAATTACCTAGGCCCTACAATTGGGAGCTGCATCTCTAAATCTTTCTGCCTCTCCACCTCACTTTCTTCTTTCAAGGCACTCCCAAAAACCTAGTTCTCTGACCACATTTTTGGCCATTTGTCCTGGTAACACAAGAATGCAAGAGCAGATCATCCAGACATTCAACATGCTCCATAATTTAATATAATCATGGCTGATCTTAGACTTCAAATCCACTTTCCTTCCCACATCCTGTATGCCTTGATTTGTTGAGAAATGAAAAATCTGTCTCAGCCTTAAACATATTCAAAAATGGAGCTCTCACAGCCCTCCTGAGCAGAGAATTTCACAGATTTGTACCATTTGGATGAAAAAGCCCTCTCCTAATTGATCAGGTCCTTATCGTGACACTGTGCTTCTGTGTTTCAAATTCCCTCAGCATATCTCATTGTCTACCTCACCAAGTCCCTTAAGAATCTGAAACAAAAACCAGAAACTGCTAGAGAAACTCAGCAGGTCTGGCAGCATAAAATCCCTACAGTGTGGAAATGGGCCCTTCGGCCCAACAAGTCCACACCAACCCTCAGAGCATCCCACCCAGACCCATCCCCCTAATCTACACATCCCCGAACAGTATGGGCAATTTAGCATGGCCAATCCACCTAACCTGCACATCTTTGGTCTGTGGGAGGAAACCCATGCAGACACAGGGAGAACGTGCAAACTCCACACAGACAGTTGCCCGAGGGTGGAATCGAACCCAGGTTCCTGGCACTGTGAGGCAACAGTGCTAACCACTGAGCCACTGTGTCACATCAGTGGAGATAAAGTAGAATTATTGTTCTGACCCTTCTTCAGAAGCTCCAGTTCTGAAGGAGGATCATTGGGCTCGAAACACTCGCTCTGTTTCTCCCGCCCCAGATGCTGCCAGACCAGCTGAGTTTCTTCAGTACTTTCTGTTTCAGTTTCAGATTTCCAACAGCCTCAGTTCTTTGTTTTATTTTAGTCCCTTCATAATCTTGTTTGTCTCCATGATGTCACCTCTCGTTCTTCTAAACTCCACCATATACAAACACAATTTGCTCTGCCTCTCATCAAACAGCAATCAAATTTTTCTTTTTGTGACTTTGTGTCACATTTTGTATTATAGAGCCTTGCTGAAGTGCCATGGGATGTTTTATTATGTTAAATGTGCCACATAAATGCCAGTTGTTCTTGCAGATTTATTCTTTCTAACATCAAAAAGCCCTGGATCAATGTTAGTAAATTATTCAATATTAAACACAGCCAAAGCATAAATGCTCTCTTTCAGATCTTTTTCAGCCAATAGCCAGTGCTTTTGAGGGCCTTTTTGTATGGTTCATATTCGTTAGTGGAAACAAGTAGCATTATCATTTACTCCCTACCCCATTCCCTTCCCCCCTTTTTTCTGCATATAAACTGACATTTTCCCAGCCACCATCAGTTCTGAGGAAGGGTCACCGGACCTGAAACATTAACTCTGTTTTTCCCTTCACAGATGCTGCCAGACCTGCTGAGCTATTCCAGCAACTTTGTTCTCATAACAGTAGCACTATTATTCATCACTCACCCGCCTCTCCCTGTGTTCAGTCATTAATGAATTTACAGAATGCTGCTCCTCATTTTCACATACTCCTAGCACCAATGGCCTCAATTTCTACCTTTTTTTTGCATATTATTCATTCACAGGATGAGGACGTCACTGGCTAGGCAGCATTTATTACCCAGACGGCAATTAAGAGTCTACAACATTGCTGGGGGTCTGGAGTCACAGGTAGGCCAGACCAGGTAAGGATGGCAGTTTCCTTCCCTACAGGACATTACTGAACCTGAACGGCTATTCCCCAACAATTGGTAATAGATTCACAATCTTCATTAAACTCTTAATTCCAGACTTTTATTGAATTCAAATTCTACTAGCTGTTGTGGTGGGATTTGAACCCAGGTCCGCCAGAACATTCCCTGTGTTTCTGGTTTATGAGTGCAGCGATAATACCACTAGGCCTTCACAGTCCCATAACAGAGGAAGTGACTGCTGAGCAGTCTGTTTCCATTGTATAAAGGCCTATGCAATAAGTGGCATACGATAAGAATCAGAATCCCAGAATCACAGGGATTCAAAAATATAATGTGTGTGAGTGTGTGTGTGTGTGTGACTCTGTTTGTGTGTCTGTGTGTGTGTGTGTGTGTGTGTGTGTGTATGTGTGTGTGTTTGTGTGTGTGAGGGGGAGAGTGTGTGTGTATGTATGAGTGTGTGTGTGTGTGTGTGTCTGTTTGTGTGTGTGTCTGTTTGTGTGTGGGTGTGTTTGTGTGTGAGTGAGAGGGAGAGTGTGTGTGTGTGTGTGTGTGTGTGTGTCAAAGGGAAGGGTGCAGGGTGAATATCATCAAGATGGGGGATACAGGTTTCAGGGTGATTGGCAGTAGGTTGTCATCACTGAACACCACAAACCCCTCACCATCTTTCCCAATCACCAGTCCATCGAACAGGCACTGAGAAACTCTGATTGCGAGACTCCACACCCAACCCCAGAGGTAATAAGCTGGCTATGCACTTACAGCTAACAGACCCACCTCCATCTGGATTAATCTCATTAATAAGTGCACAAATTGGAGGCAGGACAGGGCACACAGTTTCACCGTGGGCTTTCTCACCCAGAATTCAATGCCTTTAGGCACGGAAGGGCAATGGGATTAATTATACCACCATCTCACCCAGTTACCTGGCTACATGCTGGTCCACCAGCGGGAGCAGATAACTCCACTTTTTGTCACTGGACTAGGATCAGACTGACTGGGGATAATTGGCATTAAGTGGGTGAATGTAAGACAAAAGAAGGATGTGATTCAGGGCAAGGGTGAAATTGGATGGAGAAGAGGAATAAATGGGGAAAGGTAAAAGGAGGTCATGAAGAGGCTCTGGGTCCTATTGAGTGAGATACAGCAGAGTTCATTTATGAACAGGCAATCAAGGCTGAAAATAAGAGATTGAAAATGTGTAAATGTTTGCTTGGTTTCTGTTTTTTTTCTTATTTCACCTTTTCATTATTTCTTTGCTAATTATTATGTTTTTCCATGTTAATTTGAAAACTCAGTGTAACAAGTTTGTGCACTTGATGAACACTGCACAAATGAATCTTATTATTTTCTCTACATCAGTGCTTTTTTCCATTATAATGTTCTTTATGTCTGCTTCAATAGTTTTATGTTGTTGCGAGCTTTTAATTCATTATTGTTTACATTGTTATTTTATTGAACTGCGACAGTTGAGTTAATACAATTTTTCTCAGGGTGTTCCCAGTTCTGATAGTGCAAAAATCCAGTCAATTAAGACTCATAACTTGCTACATTTTAATATTTAAAATTTATCTGTGTATAACCATTCTTGAATAAATGCATTTTTCAGCATTTAGAAATTTATTAGAAATTGTGGAAAAACAGTATTTGCAGGAAAGGGAGAAATCTCAGTTCAGGAGATGTATTTTGATGAATCTGAGCTCATCTCTCCTCTTTCAAAAGCATGTAAGCTACCACAACTTTAATTTTCTCCCCAACAGAAAATAAACTAACAGTCCCAAAACATCAGTAAAAATCCTGAAATCTAAGTCAGCAGGAAGGAAGTGAACATATATCAGTCATTTTGGAAGCAATGTTTTCAGTCATGGCCCTTTATTCAGAAATGTTTTTCAGTCACATTATGTTTTTGAGTTGAGAGTTTTTTTGAAGTGGTTCATCAGCTTTTTCATTAGGGCTGGCAACTATGTTCCAAGAACTATTCACAAACCCCGTCAGTAGTAAATAAAAGAAAAGAAGAAAGGTTTGCATTTTTATAACGCCTATGTATGAATGGTGGGTACCCTCTTACTGTCTCAATCTCATTCTCCTTGTTTGGTTTAATTGCATTGAATGACGCTCAGTATAAGGCACAGAAACAGGCTATTTGGCCCAAGAAGTTTATGCTCCACTTCAAACTTCTTCCATGGTTTCTTATCGAATACTCTCAGCACTCTTAACATCCCACCCTGAGAGTCTAAACATCATCAAAATATTATTGAAATCCTTTACAGTGGGGGTCTGTACTCTGTGAAGTTTAGAGGGATGAGCTGGGGGAGGGGGGGAGACAACTGATTGAAACTTGCAGGATACTGAGAGACCTGGATTCATTGGCGTGGAGAAGATATTTCCACTAATAGGAGAGACAGTAGTAGGGCACAGCCTCAGAGTGATGGGATGATCCTTTAGAACTGAGATGAGGGGGAATTTCTTCAGCCAGAGGCTGGTGAATCTTTCAAATTCCTTGCTGCAGAGGGCTGTGGAGGTCAAGTCATTGAGTGTGTTTAAGACCGAGGTTCTTGTTTGGTCAGGGGATCAAGGGAGAAGGCAGGAGAATGGGCTTGAGAAACATATCAGCCATGATCAGATGGCAAAGCAGACCTAATGGGCCAAATGGCCTAATTCTGCTGCTATACCTTATAATCCTCATGGAGATATTTTTGGTCTCTTGGAGTTTAGCAGTTATAGGGAATAGGTGGGAAAATGGAACTGAAGCTTAAGATCAGCCATGATCATATTGAATGGCAGGGCAGACACAATGGGCACTTTGTCTTCTCCTGTATCTAATTATTGGGTTTTTGGGTTTTCCGTTTCCTTCTCCCTCGTGTCCTTATGTGACATCTCTTTAAATGTACCCAAACCATTCACCTCATCCCCTCATTGTGAAAGCAATTTCCAGA
Source organism: Rhincodon typus (assembly GCF_021869965.1). Taxonomy (NCBI): domain Eukaryota; kingdom Metazoa; phylum Chordata; class Chondrichthyes; order Orectolobiformes; family Rhincodontidae; genus Rhincodon; species Rhincodon typus. The sequence continues at coordinate 25,025,321 of NC_063362.1, forward strand.
TTCTCACTCCGCTCTGCCAAAGAGCTTTCTTCTGATTTCCTCATTAATTTATTGGTGTCTATCTCTTATTTGATGGCCTTCAGTTTTGGTCTTCCCCACGAATGTAAATATTCTGTCTGTGTCAACTCGATCAACATCTTCCATAATTTTAAAGATCTCTAGCAGGTTTTAAGAGAACAGAAATCCAACCTATTTAACTTATCCTGGGAGGCACAACTTCACATTTTTTGTTATCATGCTTCTGAAGTATTATTCACATCCCCTTTGTCAGGTATATATTCTTCTATTCTATCATATGACAACATGAATTATACATTATAAACTGAGAATGATCTAATCAAAATTCATGTTTAACCTAACCTCTCGCCTTTTCAGTTCTGAAGACAAATCCTTGTCCTTGGTCTAATGGCCTTAGTAATCTGTATTTAGGTGAGTTCTGCCACATCTCTTTGCTGTTTTATGCCGTTTAGAGTTTTATTTTCCAAGTAACTTGTGATCTCTTCATTTTTCTTACAAATCTCACACTTCTGTCTATATTGAAATTCATTCACTAATTATATGCCTATTCAGAAAGTTTATACATTTGTCACAGTCCATCTTAAACAGGACAATTACCCCACATCTGCCTCTTGTCCCTACATTTGGTACCATCCACAAATTGAAAAATGTGTTATTGATTCCAAAGACTAAGTCTTTAATAAAAGTTGTGAGTCGTTCTCCTGGCACTGATCTTTGTGAGATTGCAATTTTCAGCTTCTTCCACTTTGAATAGTTACTTTTTATCCCAATGCTCTGCTTTCTATTTTGCAGCCAGCCATCTATCCATTCTGCTAAGTATCCCCTTATAGCCCACGCCATTACCTTGATCATTAGTCCACTATGCGGCACATTTTCAGAAGCCTTAGAGATTTCTAAAAATAAATTACGTCTACTGCATTAACATTGTCTACCCTCTAAGCCGTAACACTAAGTCAGATACAACAGAGATCAAAAAGTAGATGATGGTGCAACTTCAGCCATCTTCGCTAGATTCCCAAGCCATATCATAATGTTTATAGATGTGCTCCGGATACCGTTAAGAAGTGGAACTTGCTGTATGTGTACCATTTTTATAAAGAATGTGTAAATTTAATGTTTAAACACGGCCTGCTAGTGATCCTGCTATAGATTTGCAAGCTGCACAAGGAGCAATCAATTGGCTATTGTAAAGTCTACTTTATAACTTATAATGTGTTTTATTGTTTTAAATAAAATAACACATGGAGTTAATCAATCCCTCAAAAATGATTATCATTAACATGGCAGAACTGGGGTTGATCCCAATCTTAAAGTTGTAAAGAAAGAATTCCTCTGTGCACTATATGCAATGATATTAAAATCACAGAAATTTCAGTTATTTGGTCCTTCAAATTTATGATAAATTTAGTCCTATCTTGCACAGTTATTTTCTTGCTTTCTTCTCATATCCTTTTGCATGTATCTCTCAGTAATTATCTCGTACATTTTAAAATGCCAAAGCATCAACTGTGGCAAAGCTTTCTTCAGTCCAAAAACCCTATGTAAAAAAAAGATTCTTCTAATCTCCTGCTTTATGTAACTAGTGCTCTTGAGATCCATTGCCTTCAATGTACTTACAAATGGAAATAATCTTCCTTCATAATTTTGCCATGTCTATTCCTTTTATAATTTTGAACATGTCTATCAAATCTCCCCTCAACCTTCATTGTCGCAGAGAAAACAGTCCGTGTTGATCTTCTTCATAACTCAAATTCTTCATCCCTGCTGTCACATTGATAAATTTGTGCTACACTCCCTCATGATTAATCTATGCATCTAGTAATGGGATCCTTGGGGTTCAAGTCCATAGTTCCCTGAAATTGGCCACACAAATAGACAGGATGGTGAAGAAGGCATACGGCATGCTTGCCTTTATTGTTCGGAGAATTGAGTACAAGATTCAGGATGGCATGTTGCAGCTTTATAAGATTTTGGTTTGGCCAGTATTGCATTCAATATCGGTTGCTATATTAGGGGAAGGATATGTTTGGAGAGGGTGCAGAAGAGATTTACCATGATGCTGCCTGGGATAGAGGATATGAGCTATAAGGATAGACTAGAAAAATTTGGATTATTTTCTCTGGAGCAGCAGAGGCTGAGGGGAGAGTTGATAGAAGTCTATAAAGTTATGAGATGCATAGAAAGGGTTGATGGTCAGAATCTTAGAGTTGAAATGTCTAATACTAGGGGACATTTAAGGTGAGAGCGGTAAAGTTCAAAGGAGATGTGAGTTTTTTACACAGAGCGTGGTAGGAATCTGGAATGCAATGCCAGGGGTGGTGGTGGAGGCAGATACAATAGGGATGTTTAAGGGACGTTTAGATAAGCATGTGAATATGCAAGGAATGGAAGGATATGGACCAAGGGCAGGCGAAAGGAATTAGTTTAATTTGGCATCATGTTCAGCACAGCATTATGGGCCAAAGGGCCTGTTCTAATGAACAGTCCTCATCGGCATATAATATTCCAGTTCTTGCCCAACCCATTATTTTGTCCACAGTAATCATCATTTTCTTTCCCTTGCATTCAATCCCTCTTGGTCTGTTTGGATTTTTGATGATGTGTATGCCCAGTTTTAAGGATGCACTCAGAAAAAAACATGCCTGGCTTGATAAGAGCAATAATCCCCTCAGAATGGCTCACCAAGGTCTTGATGCCTAGAACAAGTAATTATTTTGATCCTTAAATGAATTAAATTTGTTTCATGCAATTCAAAGAGTGGACAAAACAACCAGAATGGAATCCCACTAGAGAGTCGCCATTCAAGTCTCACACGAATGATTCACTGCAAATGTAACATACTCATTAAGTCAGGAACTTGACTCAGAGATGGAAGGGTCATGGTACAAATGCATCTGACAGCAGCACCGTCGTGACCAATACTACTTAGTATCTTGCTTCTAACTGGATCCAGTAATATTACCAAGGGCAACAATCCCAGTTGTAGCATGAAACATTCACTATAAAACAGCTTCAAATGTCGAAACAGGTTTGCAGAGCAGCAGGTTATACAGTTGCTGGCTGAGGTGGTTGTGATTGATCAACTGTGATGCTTCATTGCAAATGATGGAGTGATCCTGAAATGAAGGCACTTTTTGAAACAAAGGCTTAATGGTCTGGATTTTTTGGTTTATAAACAGGCGAAGCAATCAGCATTCACTGTTACTGAAGTATAAACTGGACATTGACTTTGAGGGACCGCGCATACATCATTAAATGCATAAATCAGCAAGCTGCTGGTGTAGATGCTTAGCTTTTTAAAGGCTGCACTACAATCAGATCAAGAGACATACTATTAAAGTACAGGAAAGCTGTGAATTTGTGTTATAGTATTGGGGGTTTGTTGGCTCAGTTGGCTGAATGGCTGGTTTGCAATAGAGTCACAGATTCACAGAGGCATGGAACAGACCCTTCGGTCCAGCCAGTCCATGCCAACAATGCTCCCAAACTAGAATCCTACTTGCCTGTGCTACAGGCTGATGCCAACAGCACAGGTTCAATTCCTGTACCAGCTGAGGTTACCAGGAAGGACCTGCCTTCTCAACCTCTCCCTTTGCCTGAAGCATGGAGACCCTCAGGTTAAACCACCATCAGTTGTCTTTCTCTACCGAGAGATCAACCCTATGGGACAATAGTGATTTTACAACACATTAAACTCACAGAAAATGTTAGGGCTAGTCCTTTACTGTTTACGTACACTTTTAATGGAATGCTAATTTTTCTTTACTGCCAAATAACTTTTTGGATAATGAAAATTAAATTTAAAAAATAGGGAGTATCACCCTTTAGTTTATAATTGGGGAGAGGAATGTTTTTTAGATGTAATTTTTCTTACTATCCCTCTTCTAATCAATCTTTCATTTATCTTTATCTCACTTTCTGTAGCTGATTTCACTCTAATTTCATGGGTCAGACTCTGTGCTGTCCTTAAAAATATTTCAATCAGTTTGTATTTCTCACCCTGATCGCACAGATTTCAGGCACTGGGTAGAAAGCACTTTAAGGTAGTTGGATAACAGGAAATTCTTGTGAAAAATTCTTTGGACCAAATCAGACAGCGAGATATAGGAGCAAAAAAAAAAGTGCTGGGATTGGGAATCTGTGCAGGAAATATTTATAAGGACAGGCAGCATCTGTAGAGAGAGATAACACTGAATTAATATCACATTTAACTGGAAGCTCTGGGTTACAAGGCCAGCATTTATGGCTCATCTCTAATTTCCCAAAGAGTAAAGAGTCAACAATAAGGCTGTAGGTCTGGAGTTATGTGCAGGCCAGACAAGGATGGCAGATTTCTTTTTCCTAAAGGATATTAGTGAACCAGGTGGTTTTGACAGCAATGAACAATAGCTATGTCGAATCATATAATGCCTACAGCACGGAAGCAGGCTATTCAACCCACTGAGTCCACACCAGCCCTCCTAGAATACGGCTGCCAATACACAAGCTTTTAATTCCAGATTTTTTGATTGAATCTGTTACAGTGGAATTTGTACCCAAGACTCAGAGCATTACACTGCGACTTTGAGCTTACTAATTCAGCAATAGTACCACTACCCAATCACCTCTCACTGCTCGGCAAAGTGATCCACCCAGTCTGCATTTGGGTCTTCCTAGTGTTGCAGAGACTACATTGTAAGCTGTAATTATGGTATAGTAAATTTTAGAAAGGACAAATAATTATCAGTTTCACTTGGGAGGCTCATTTTGTACTACAACTGTATTGCGATGAAATGCAACAGAAGCTCAAGACATTTTACAAACTTCTAAAGTCAGCATTAAGTCCAAAAATTTCAGATGATTACCGTTTGTTCCACTTTTTCAATGGTTTCCAGGTTGGGAACGTGATGGTGGATGTGGCAGGACCCCTGGAGGAGGTTTTCAAGGAGGCAAGACCAGTAAGAGGCACGTTTCAGGAGCTCTGTCCATTTAAGGTTGATGGCTGCCTTATGAAGGCCTGTAAATAATTCAAAATGTGCTGTGACGACAGTCATCGTAGCAGAGGAGGGACACGTCAATGGGAAGTTTTGTGTCCTTGCAGCCCAGCAGGTCTATGCTGAGCCTTTTGCAGGATGCCCTTTGCTAGCCCCTAGTGATATCCTTTTGGCTTCAGTTCCCACCATGTTGAGTGGGGGGGTGGGGTGGGCGGGGGGGGCGGTCATCTGGATAGTCTATAGTTTGCCCTCAATTGGCACTTTAATTGATATAATTGACTGCCTGCCACTGGCAATAGGCAGCTGTCAATGCACGCTCCCCCACCCCCCCCAACCCAAGAAGATTCCTCCTTGAAAATAAGCCTGAGGCAAGCACATCTGGAAACTGATAACCTGATCGAGGGCAGGAAATTGCCAATACACTCAACTCCAAACTCGCCCCCACCTCAGGCTGGAAATTCCTCTTGATGTTGTTGTTTTTCATTTAATCACTTCTGCTTTTTACCCTAACACAGACTTTCCCTCTTGATTTCTCCTTCTATGCCTAGCCCCTCTCCCTGCCTCTGCACTAACCTCAAATTGAACGCTTTCCAATTCTGATTAAAACTCTGTTTCGCCTTCCACAGGTATTTCATATGGCTAAGCTTTTCAAGCGTTCTGTGTTTGGAATTTCAGTTTGTTACAGTGTCTATTAAACTACAAGAAGGAACGACATGTAGGGCTTGCTAGACAGACTGCAGGAAAGGGGAATCAATAACAACAATCAATACAGAGGGGCTGACAGTTCGTCAATCAGAATCTCACTGGAGCCCATGACTCACAAGTGGAAGTGGAGACTGTCAGGAAATCATTAAGCCTAAACTGTAGAACGGAAGGGAATCTGTGTGAAGAAATTGACATTAAATGTGGGAAAGCTTCTAAATACCTGAGGTTTATAGTGAGAAGGAAAGACCAAGTGTGTGAGGGAAGAAATTCCATAATCTCAAGTTATTGGAAACGAATACATTAGAAATGGTCTGAACACAATTGGAATGTTTCAAAGCTGGAGGATCGTGTGTCTTTGGAAGAACAGAGAGAGGAACGTTCAAAGGTTCACTGATTGTAGTAGCATTGAGGGACAGATGAAACAGAGTGAAAAATTAGATGTTAGGGGAAAAGTATGATTAGTTAATGATTAGAAAATATTTTCTTCATACACCATCCAAAGTGTGAGAGAGGGACTGGAAGAACTGTTTCTCATGTAAATGCTTGAAGATATAATAATGATACTGCCAATGCTGTAAAAAAGAAATGGTATAATGAAGGTCATTCGATTGATTCCTGGGATCAGAGATATTGAGCAGAATAGATTATAATCTCTTACATTTAAAACATAAAGAAGTGATCAAAGTCTGAGAGGGTTATCAAAGTAAATATGAAAAGGCTCTTCCTCCTGGCTGGTGAATCTAGAAGGAGAGACAGGGCCTGCCATTGTGAACTGAGATAGAGTCATGGAGTCATACAACACAGAAACAGACCCTTTGGTCTAACTCAACTGTGCTGACCAGACATCCCAATGTGACCTGGTCCCATTTGCCAGCATTTGGTCCATATTCCTCTAAACCCCTTCTATTCATATACCTATCCAGGTGACTTTTAAGCATTGTAACTGTACCAGCTTCCACCACTTCCTATGGCAGCTCATTCCACACGTACACCACCCTCTGCATGAAAAAGTTACCCCTCAGGTCATTTTTAAATTTTTCCCCTTTCACCTTAAGCCTTTAGGTTTGGAATCCCCCTCCCTAGGAAAAAGACCTTGGCTATTCACTCTATCCATGACTCTCATGATTTTATAAACCCACCGAGTTTACTCGGTCATTCAGTCATGGCTGATAAGTTTTTTAACCCCATTTTCCTGCTTTCTCCCCATGACCTTTGATCCCTTTGACAATCAAGAACCTATCTATTTCTGTCTTAAATATACTCAATGACCTGGCCTCCATAGAATGCCCTCAGTTTCTTCATCTAGATCATTAATGTACAAAGTGAAAAGTTGTGGTCCCAACACTGACCTGTGTGGAACACCTCTTGTCACCAGCTGCCATCCTGAGACAGACCCTTTTAACCCCACTCTCTGCTTTCTGTCAGACAGCCAATCTTCTATCCATGCTAGCATCTTGCCTGTAACACCATGGGCCCTTATCTTACTCGGCAGCCTCCTGTATGGCACCTTGTCAAAGGCCTTCTTGAAGTCCAGGTAGATAACATCCATTGGCTTTCCTTGGTCTAACCTGCTCGTTATTTCCTCAAAGAATTCTAGCAGATTTGTCAGGCATGACATCCCCTTGATGAAACCATGCTGACTTTGCCCTATTTTACCATACACTTCCAAATATTCAGGAAGCTCATCCTTCACAACGGACTCCAAAATTTTACCCACAATTGAAGTCAGACTAATCGGCCTGTAATTTCTCGCATTTTGCTTTACTGCCTTCTTAAACGAAGGGGTTACATTAGTGATTTTCCAGTCCTCTGGGCCGTCCCTGATTCCAGTGATTCCCGAAAGATCACCACTAATGCTCCACTATCTCTTCAGCTATGTGCCTTAGAACTCTGGGGCATAGCTCATCTGGTCCAGGTGATTTATCCACCTACAGACCTTTCAGTTTTTCTAGCACCTTCTCCTTGGTGATGGCCACCATACTCACCTCTGCCCACCCAACTGTCTTGAATTTTTGGGATGTTATTCATGTCTTCCACTATAAAGACTGATGCAAACTACTGATTCAGTTCCTCAGCCATTTCTTTGTTCCTCATTACTACTTCTCCAGTATCATTTTCCAGCAGCCCAAAGTCCACTTTTTCCTCTCTTTTGCCCTTTATGTGTCTATAGAAACTCTTGCAATCTTTTTTTTTATATTACTGGCTACCCTGATTTTTAATCTTCTCCCTCCTATTTCTTTTCTCATTGTGCTCTGTTCGTCTTTGGAAGTTTCCCAATCCTCTGGCTTCCCACTGCCCTTTGCCACATCATATGCTTTCTCGTTTGCTTTTATGCTATTCCTGACTTCCCTTGTCAGCCATGGTTGCCTCATCCTCCCTTTAATATGTATCTTTATCCTAGGGATGAATTTTGCTGGTTCTCCTGAATTACTGCCAGAAACCCCTGCCATTGCTGTTCCACTGTCTTTCCTGTTAGGCTCCTCTCCCAGTCAATTCTGCCCAGCTCCAACCTCATTCCCTGATGCCTTTGTAGATGCCTTTATTCAACTATAATACCATTACATCTAATTCCACTTTCTCCCTCTCAAATTGCAGAGTAAATTCAATCATATTATGATCACTGCCTCCTAAGGGTTCCTTCACCTTAATCTCCCTTATCATTGCACAGCACTAAATCCAGTATTTCCTGTTCCCTAGTCGGCTCCACCACAAGCTCCTCCAAAAAGCTATCTCATAGACATTCCACAAATTCCTTTTCTTGCAATCCACTACCCACCGGATTTTCCCAGTCCACCTGCATATCGAAATTCCCTACGATCACCGTAACTTTGCCTTTCTTACACACCTTCTTTTACCTCCTGGTGTATCTTGTGCCCCAAAGAATGACTACTGTTTGGAGGCTGGCACATAACTCCCATTATGGTTTTTTCCACCTTTGTGGTTCCTCAGTTCTACTCACACAGATTCTACATCATCTGACCCTAGTTTGTTTCTTGCTATTGATTTAATTTCATTTCTTATTAATAAGACAACTCCACCCTCTCTGCCCACCTGCCTATCTTTTCGATAGAATATATATCCTTGGATATTCAGCTCCCAATCCTGATCCCCTTGCAGCCACATCTCCGTGATGCCCACCACATCATACCTGTCAATTTCAATCTGCACCAGAAGCTCATTTACCTTATTTCATATACTACGTGCACTTAGATACAACACCTTCAGTCCTGTATTGATCACCCCTCTTCTCATTGTCATTTGTTTATCCAGTGTGCTTGAAATTTGATTCCTAACCCTTTTCAAACACTGTCCTATTTTGTGTGCTGCGGACTTTAATAACCTCTCCTGAGTTCTCCTTCCTTTTCATTTTTTTTCATATTTTTCCACGCAGTTGAATCCACCTTCACAGATTAACCTGCTGCTTTGTTTCCCATTGACCACTACACTTCTTGGAGTTTTGCCCTTCCCTTCCCCCCACTTTCTAGTTTAAAATCCTGTTGACCAGCTGATTTACCCTTTTCGCTAGAACATTGGTCCTAGCTCGGTTTGGGTGGAGACCGTCCCAGCGGTACGGATCCCTCCTGTTCCAATACTGATGCCAGTGCCACATGAAACGGAACTGCCCTTTCCCGCACCACTCTTTTAGCCACGTGTTTACTTCCCTTATTCTCGTGTCCCTATGCCAATTTGCAAGTGGTTCAGGTAGTAATCCGGAGATTATAACCCTTGAGGATCTGTTCTTTAATTTGGTTCCTAGCTTCTGATAATCTCTGAACAGGTCCTCTTTCCTAGTCTTGCCTAATGTTGTTTGTTCCGGCGTGGACCACAACAACTGGATCCTCCTCCTCCCGCTCTAATATCCTTTCAAGCCAGTCAGAGATATCTCTTACCCTGGCACCAGGCAGACTCTCAATCCTGCTTACAAAAGATGCTGTCTATTCCCCTAATTATAGAATCCCCTACAACTACCACTTGTTTTATTGCTCCCCTCTCTTAAATGGCCTCCCATGCCACAGTGCAGTGGTCAGTTAGCTTATCCTCCCTGCAGCCCTTTTCCTCATCCACACAGGGAGCAAGTACCTCGTACCTGTTGGACAAGGTCAAGAGCTGAGGCTCCTCTGTTTCTGACTGCAGGATCCCTCTACCCACCTCGCTTACAGTCACACCCTGCTGTCCCTAACCACTGATCGAATTTATAGTATTTAACCTCCCAGGTGTGACTGCCTCCTAAAACACAGCATCCAGGTACTTCTCCCCCTCCCGGATGTGCTGCAGTGTTTGAAGCTCAGGTTCCAGCTCATCAACTCTGAGCCAAAGTTCCTCGAGCAACAAACACTTGCTGCAGATGTGGTCACTGAAGTTCGCAATGGGATGAGCCAGCTCCCACATCAGACAGTTACAGCACATCACCTGCCCAGCCATCTGTACTTAGTTAATTAATTTATTAGTTAGTTAACCCCTGGTTAGTTAATTTATTACTTAGTTTTGGAGTGTTTCTTTTCAAATCTCGGACAGATTTCCTACCAGCCAATCAGGTCACAGCTCTCCTGAGACGTCGCTTGTCTCTGAGATAGTAGGAACTGCAGATGCTGGAGAATCTGAGATAACAAGGTGTAGAGCTGCATGAACACAGCAGGCCAAGCAGCATCAGAGGAGCAGGAAAGCTGACGTTTCGGGCCTAGACGTTTCTTCAGTCGCTTGTCTCTGTTTGGTTTCAGATACTCTGGGTGCTCCTCCCTCTGACTCTGCTCCCTGGAAACAAGGCCGTGAAACCCCGAGGGAAGTTAGATTTATATTACCGTGCTCCAGGTGTTCATCCCTCTGACTCTGACCCTCCAGGGAAAATTGACCCAGCCTATTCAGCCTCTCACTGCAGCTCAAACCCTCCCGTCCCAGCAACATCGTTATAAATCTTTTCTGCACCCTCTCAAATGTAACAACATCTTTCCTATAGATGGGCGACCAGAATTGCACACTGTATTCCAAAATTAGCCTCACCAATGTCCTATACAGCCACAACATGACCTCCCAACTCCTATACTCAATGTTAAGATCAACGAAAGCAAGCGAACCAAATGCTTTCTTCACCACCCTGTCTATCTGTGACTCCACGTTCAAGGATCTATGCACCTGCACTCCTCGTCTCCGTGTTTGACTACACTCCCCAGGGTCCTACCATTGACTGTCTAAGTCCGGCCCTGGTTGGCCTAACCAAAATGCAACACCTCACATTTGTCAAATTTAAATTGACCTGCCACTCCTTGGCCCATTGGCCAATCTGATCAAGGTCCCATTGTACTCTGAGATAGTCTTCTTCACTCTCCACTACATCACCTATTTTAGTGTCACCTGCAAACTTACTAACCATACCTCCTACATTCGCAAACAAATCATTTATTTCTATGACGAAGAGCAGTGGTCCCAGCACTGATCCTTGTGGCACACCACTGGTTGAAGAGACACATTTCACTCGGAGGGCTATGAACGTTTGGAATGCCCCACCACAGAGGGCTGGGGGTACTCAACCACTGTGGACATTCAAGGCTGGGAATGATGGATTTTTGAACTCTAAGGTAATCAGTGGATATAGCATTTGGATGGCAAAGTAGAGTTGAGATTATGGATCAAACATAAGTGGCTCTTAATTGAGGTTGACCTCCTCCAGCTCCTATTCTTCATGTTCTTATGCTCTTTTAGCAATGGCTGCATTGTCGGTAATTTCACTGTTTTGCACAGCCAAGAAATCATTTTGGACCATTGACAAAGATCAGCCATTATGCAAAATCTTCGGTACACACAGGTTACATTTTCAGCTCATGCCTGCAGATCCAAGCCCAAAAGTTCATGACGAGGTCTGTCAAAAGCACACCATTCAGAAAGTTTAATGAAGTAAATCTTCTCACTTAATTTCACACAGATTGATGGAGCAGAAAATAAAAATGGAGAGTTCCTTTGATACCATTGGTGGATCAATGCACTGGACAGCAATATGCTACTCTTTTAGGGAGAAGTACAAAATCAAGCATAGCAGTTAACATTGAGATATTTAAGTCTTGCATAAATACTGTGCTGGAATTGGGTTTGCTGACTATTCATCTTGCCCCAAGGTGCGCATGACATAACCATTCCTGTTCCATGAAGACCAGGAAGGCTGGATTGAATGGTGAACAATGAATGAGATGGTTTTGGAGCTTCCTTTGAGGACCTTTTGAGACCCAGGATCACTTCTACACAATATTCCACCAGGAGCAAGATAAATGGAGCAAATGGCATTTTTTTCCACAACCCTTGTCTCATGTTGGCCTTCCTTGCAGACACAAACAGTCATTCCATAAATAAATCTTGATTTGCATTTCATTATCTGAAGACCTTACAGCTTTCAAATGAAATCTGTTTTCAGGTTTGTTTTGTTTGAAGAGTTCATTACTTTAACAATGGCTGTGAAATTGAAAATCACAAACTGTGGAGCTTCAAAGGTCACTTTGACATTTTACAAAAACTAAGGAATTTTGCCCCCAAATTCCTTATTTTTCAGTGTTGACTAAATAACTAAGAAAAATAAACATACATATATATACATATAAATTTGGTTTTAGAAAGATGTTAAATGAATCCTACCTTGTTAATGTAGCAACAGCAGCCCTTTTATGTGCACAATCCTCTGCTTTCTTTGTAACTGGTTATACAATTTAAATTTCTTAATGGGTTTCTAGTTCATCCCTCAAGACCAAGATTAAATTAAATCTTTATGTTTGACCCAGACATCTTGTGCATTTTTCCTCCTCTGTGATGTTGAACCTTAATTGACTGTCTACAAATCACCGCAAGTGATTAAATGTGGTAGCTGACCATGTTCCTCTCCCTGTTCATTCATTCACAACTGGAAAACCTGCAATAAATATTTCTTCAGGGCTAAATCAGTCCGTGTTGTGGTAGAAACTTCTATGCTTAACGTATGGACAGGCCCTCCTTCAATGAACCCTTGAAATTTGCAGCTTAAATTTGGAAACTGTACCAATTCCAGTTCAGCCACCAGGAGGCAGTCATGTCTCCCTAACACCCAATGCTACCATGGCAATAGAGACCAGTGAACAGATAGCAGAAGCAATCAAAAGCTGCTCATTTGTGAAGAATGAATGTCACATTGATTTCTGTGTTGGAAGGTGGATAAGTGTTAGAAAGTGCTAATTTGCAAAACAAAAATCAAAAATGCTGCAAGTGTTGGGAAGGCTGCACTTATAGGAATTTACTTCACAGGCAATTAACTACTTTGATGTACAGAGACTTACAATAGAGGTGAGGGTAGTGGCCACAGAATCCCTACAGTATGGAAGCAGGCCATTTGGCCCATCAAGTCCACACCGGCCTTCAAAGAACACCCCGTCTAGACCCATTCCCTACCCTATCCCTGTAACCCTGCATTTCCCATGGCTAACCCACCTAGCCTGCATATTCCTGGACACTCTGGGCAATTTAGCATGGCCAATCCATCCTAACCTGCACATCTTTGGACTGTGGGAGGAAACCAGAGGAAATGCACATAGACATAGGGAGAACATGCAAACTCCACAGTCACCCAAGGGTGGAATCGAACTCAGGTCACTGGTGCTGTGAGGCAGCAGTGCTAACCACTGAGCCACCATGCCACCATCTTGTACACAGTAAGATCCCTCAAAGAGCAGTGAGATTTCCCAGCTATTAATGATATGACTTGAAGGTGGAATGTTGGTCAAACTGAAGTTCATCTTCACCGTAGCACAACCAAAACATGAAGCTCCCTTTCCTCTTTCTGATGCTGGCAGATATGTTATCCCAGAACTTTGTTATTTCTGATCTCCTACACTCACAGCTTCTCTGCTCATCTTTGCTATCAAGGCCCCATTGGTATAGCACCCACAGTGCAGATCTAAAACAGGTCGACATGAGGTACAATTCATCCCATAGGGAGGAATGGATGAAACGCAAAAAAAAATCTGTTAATGGGCACAGGTATGCCTTGATCGAAAAATGCAATTTGGTCACGCATGGATTTCAACGCCAACCAACGCCTATTCACTTTGGGCAGTTTGAGACCTGATACTGTGCCAAGTAGACAAAAGAGATACATGCCCACTGAAGTACACAGTGAAGTAGGTGGGATACTCAACAATCAAAGCAGCCAGAAAAGCTGGTACTATGAAAACAGCATCAATAAAAACAGTGCCAACAACAAATTTGCTGACACAGACATTCTCACTCACCAGATAATCCTGTCCAATAATCTGACTAAATAAGCACATGAGAGTCCACAGAAAATTAAACTCACTTAATCAATTATTTTATGATTGAAGGCCTTTCAAAGTTAATTAATTAGCAACAACAAATGGGACATAAACCTATAATCTTTGGCTGTCACTGCAGAGTCAAGATGTAACATCACTGCACTTGTCATGTGCTCCTATAATTCCTCAAGCCAATGCTTTAATTAGTGTTTAATGCCCTTTCTTTGATGTCAGTCTGTACGACTTCCAAGCTTCCCACACTAATGGGAAAATCTGCATTTCTTTTATTGGACCTACTCATCACAGATCAAATACTTACTTTACAAGATTGAATTTATAGTACCTCCTATTGGTTTGTTTTCTCATAATGGTCAACTGGTCCTGGTGTTATGCAATAATTAGCTTATATTGCTTCAAGAGAATAAACACAGCAAGAGACACAGAGACAATCCAAAGCTATATTACAGAAGTAATGTGATCCAATAGAGCCTGAAGGAAAGGAAATATAACAGGATGAAAGTAAACAACATTACATTTGCATTAATATATCTAGTCCAGTACTGATTCATACTGACCTGGCAGATCCCAGGTTTGATCCTTGCTTTGTTTGAGTCACCTGTGCTAAGTTTGTTCTGTGCTTTCCCAGGGGCATGGATAGGGTGAATAGTCAAGATCTTTTCCCCAGGGTAGGGGAGTCCAAAACTAGAGGGCAAAGGTTTAAGGTGAGAGGGGTAAGATTTAAAAGGGACCTAAAACGACAACTTTATCACGCAGAGGGTGATGAGCTGTCAGAGGAGGTGGTGGAAGGTGGTACAATTACAACATTGAAAAGGGACCCGAATGGGTATATGAATAGGAAGGGTTTGGAGAATTATGGGCCAAACGCTGGCAAATGGGACTAGATTCGTGTAGAGTATCTGGTCGGATAGGCGAATTGGAACGAAGGGCTTGTTTCTGTGCTGTACAGCTCTATGTCTCTATGAAAGAGATGAGCAATATCAGCCTGAGTTCACGCTCTTGATTGCTATTGAGTGCTGTCAAAAGATGGGCACTCTGAGTAGAGGTGAAAATAGGGACTGAATTTGGTCTTGCTGTTAATCGCCATTACTCAGCCGGCTCATGTCTCAACTCAGATGAAGAATGAACACTTGGGGAATAATGGAGGGTGAGTTACATCATTGGGTTGATGACCCTGCAAGTGACACCACTTTCAGGAGTTGAAGGTGGGTAACTGGAGAAGGGAAAATGCTCCCCAATAATTGGGGCACTGTTGAGATCACACCTGGAGTATTGCACACAGTGTCAGTCACTTTGTTTAAAGGGAGGATGTTAATGTGTTACAGGCAATTCAGAGGATGTCTACCAGTGTAATGTCTTGAATGCATGGGTTGTCTTATAAGGAACAGTTGTACTAGCTAGGCTTATATTTACAGGACTTTAACAGCGTAAGAAACATCCTTGATTGAAATGTATAAAATCCTCCAATGTCTCAATAGGATAGATGTGGATAGGATGAAATAGCAAGAACTGTAGATGCTGGAGTCAGCGATAACAAAGTGTGGAGCTGGAGGAACGCAGAAGGCTGGGCAGCATCAGAGGAAGAGGAAAGCTGACGTTTCGGGTCAGGACTCTTCTTCAGAAATGGCTGAAGAAATGAAGAAGGGTCCTGACCCGAAACGTCAGCTTTCCTTTAGATGTGGATAGAATGTTTCTTTTCATGGCAGAACCTAGAACAATGGGTTTCCCATTTAAAACAGAGGCTAGGCCAATTATTTTCTCATGTTGGGTCATGTGTCTTTGGAACTTTCTTCCCGAAAAGGTGGTGGAAGTAGTATCCTTGAATATTTTTAAGGCAGAGATTGATAAATTCTGGTTAAGTAAGAGGTTGAAATATAATTGGGGTAAGTGGAAATGTGATTTAATGTTACAAACTGATCAACTATGATCATATTGAATGGTGGAGCAGATTCGAGGGGCTGAATGGCCTACTCTTGCTCTTGATTCGTATGTAAGTGTGTACGTACATGTGGGAAATCCATGTTCCAGCTTAAACCTCTGGTCATAACTGAGGATATGTGGGCTACGTCCATCCTTGAACTACTCTGGTTACCTGACACACTTTTAAATTGCCATAAATTGGATACTCAAACTTTTAATCAATGCAGAAGACTCGATTTATTTGAATCACTTTCACATTCTCGAACTCACCACAGAGTTTGTTGTGCTCTGTTGCTTGTCAACATCAATTGGCAATAAATTGCATTGAGATGAGAGCCTTGTTTCTTGAAGAATGCTGAAAGGCTCTCCACACTTGAGTATGATTATGGGGAACAGACCATTAACTATCTCCCACTCCATCTCAGACCTTCTTGGAAACATTGCATAAACTTTGTTCCTCCACTCAGCAATTGGCAGTCTTTTTAAAATTGGAAACTGAGTACCACTTGAAGATGACTGTGGGTTGTACATCACCTTCTCTCCTACACTTACCCAGCATGGTGACATCCCACTGAATCAGCCTAAGACCTGCACTGAAGGTTCACAATTTAAAAAGGAATTGCATCATTACTTTGAATGCTGGCTGTGATTTGCTTCCTTGATTCTTATTCCAAGAAACAGGCTAATTAAATAGGTAATACTAATTCTTGCAGATTTACTGTACCTCATGGTGTGCAGTCCAGAAACTCAAACATTTCTGAAAAGAGCACAGGGGCCAGTGCCTGTTCACTTGGAAAGGAAAACAATGCAATATTCTTGCAGGGTGCTTATCAAACTGGGTCCAATGTACACTTGTAGCACCCATTGGATAGACGTTTGGGAGGGTGTTGGGTTTGAGAAAGCAAGTTTTACTGAAATGTTAAACTGCCTCTTAAAGGGGAGTTGTCAAAGCATTAAAATGGCTGGAAGAGATCTAGAGCTTGTAACCAGATTCTTAGGTGTTTTAGTAGGAGGGAGATTCATTCACGCTCTGCCCATGCCATAAAGCCTTCAGGAATTATCTCTAACAGCCAGTAGGTTGAGGGTATAGAGAGGGGTCAGTGTCAAGAATTTCAAGGATGCAGCTGAAATGTCTGAAAAAGTTATCAATAAAAGAAAATAGCTCACACCTCATCTTTTACCTCACACCTCATCAACTGCAGCTTCACCTATTGCATGACTCCTGACCCCACTACGCTCTTCAACAATAGCGGCACTAAGTTCATATCACGTTCTCCTATACACACACACACACACACCCTCTCCACTATGCAACACCCTCCCTCACAACTTGCACACAACATACAAACTATTCAACGATGACGATCACAGCATTGCTCACAAGGGTGCACTAACACACATTCCCTTGTTCCTGGCAGAAGGAAGTCACCTGTAACCTTCGGCAGGAGCCCACAGCCAGAGAAAGTCAAGTCCACTCACATAGCCAGTGCAAAGGGTTAACTATCACAGACAGAGCCGTGAGAGAGGAATGGTGGCAGTGAGCAGCAGTGTTTGAGGAGACGTGATGGAGGACCTGTTACACTTCATCTTCTATTTGTCTTTTCACTTGGCTCTGCATATTCTGTGACAAATTGAAGCAGCTTTCAGCAGCCCCTTGTTTCTGCTGCTCTGTAAATGTTAAACCCTTATGCTCTTTATTTTCTCTGCTGAACATGTGCTGACTCTTGTGCCTCTGTGTGGCCGTGGTGCAGACCTTTATGTAGATATTGCAATGGACATGTCCAAGGATAAGCAGGCTAAGTGGATTGGCCATGCTAAATTACCCCATAGTGCCTAGGGATATACAGGCTAGGTGGGTTAGCCATGGGAAATGCAGGGTCAGGGTAGGTCTGGGTGGGACGCTCTGAGGAGGGTTGGTGTGGACTTGATGGGCTGAAGGTTCTGCTTCAACACAATAGGGATTCTATAATTCTTTGATTCCTTAATAATTCCACACACACACACACACACACACACACACACACACAGGAATCAGACTTCAATGAGGTCTAACGCTGCCTGCCATAATGGACCCATAGGCATCCTATAAAAGGTCAAAAATCACACGACACCAGGTAATAGTCCAACAGGTATATTTGAAGACACCAGTTTTCAGTGTCACTAACACCTGAAGAAGGAGCGAGACTCTGAAAGCTTGTGTCTTCAAATAAACCCGTTGGACTATGATCTGGTGCCTTGTGATTTCTGACCTTGTCAACGCCAGTCCAACACCGGCACCTCCACATCATCCCATAAAAGAGCTGCAACATGCCAACCATCT
Organism: Rhincodon typus; assembly: GCF_021869965.1. NCBI lineage: Eukaryota > Metazoa > Chordata > Chondrichthyes > Orectolobiformes > Rhincodontidae > Rhincodon > Rhincodon typus. Next base: position 25,043,536 of record NC_063362.1, read on the forward strand.
TCTTACTCTACTCAGCAATCACTGATCCCGTCCATTATGTAGTTGGTGTTGGCTGATCCAAAGGCTTCAGGAGCTGTGAAACTTGTTACAGAAGCTGCCAAACCAGTTATCAGTGCATTTTGCGTGAAAAGTTACAAATTCTGCTGCCTATGGTACAGCTGGAGCATTCTGACCGATTAATTTTTATAAAACTTTGGACCAGGAAGGCAGTATAATTGACACTTGCTGCATATCCATGCCACTTATCACGGGCTGGAGAGCATTCTGTAGGAAACGGGGCTCACAGCCTGATGCTACAATGGCCATGAATCAGTGCGAGGTATTTAAAGTAAACAACAGGAAACATACTTCAGGTGAATTTAAGAGAGAAAGATGAGAAGGGGTGATTTAATATGTGCATGAGAGGTTTCAGAATGGGTCAGAGTGGTAGGCTAGGAATGTGAATGAAGTAAAGTTTAGGAATGTTACTGTATTAAATGTGACATTATAGAAACCCTACAGTGTGGAAACAGGCCATTTGGCCCATCGGGTCCACACCAACACACCAAAGAGCATCCCATACTGACCCACATCCCTACCCTATCCTTGCCTCTCCCATGGCTAATCCACCTAGCCTACACATCCCTGGACAATTTAGCATGGCCAATCCACTTAACCTGCACATCTCTGGACTATGGGAGGAAACCAGAGCACCCAGAGGAAACTCACGCAGACACGGGGAGAATATGCAAACTCTACACTGACAGTCGCCCAAGACTGGGATCAAACCCAGGTCCCTGGCGCTGTGAAGTGGCAGTGCTAACCACTGAGCCACCGTGCCGCTCCACGCTGATTGGCGCAAATGAGTTGAAGAGGAGGAGATAGGTGACAGTGGGAAATGGTGGGGACAAGAGAGAGTTTGTTGCGGCGGAGGGGAGCATAGGAATATGAGAGAGGACAGAATGACATCTATCTTCCAATTCTGCACCCAAGCATAGTGCCAGACCACAGAGATCTGTTGCCTTTCCACTCCTTACCACTAGCCTTTCCATCATCTTCCAGACGCTATCACTGCCTACAGGGTTACACTGCTCCTAGGCCTGGTGGCACCGCTAAGCAGGAGGATAATGGCCAAGGTGGGAGATTAGAGCAAAGGCCAAGGGCAAATGAGAAGGTGCTTGATGCTAGAACCAAAACCAAATACCATTGTCAGCACCAGATCACAGGACTCACCCCATTCCATGCTCCCATGAATCCTAGAAATCTCCTTGCCATTGTGTCAGACTCAAAGACCTCATGTCCTTTTCTTTGGTCTGGTAACAGTTGGTCTGGAATGCTTTCAAAACTCAGAACCAACCAAATAGTCAAATGTTACAAGCTCCCAGTCTGCTGATGTCAAGATACATGCTGTACAGCGCTGCCAACACCTAGGACATCCCCTGAATTTATCGTACTCCAGGACCCCATGTTATCATCTGCAAGATTTTCAACTGGATCCTGTCAAATCATACAATTCCCCCTCATTGTTGCTAAGGCCCTGAGTCAATGCAGCTCTTTTGGAAACTGCAAGACAACCCTCTTTAGTAATAGCACACCACAGTGAACTTTACTCTTCACTGAACTGGGACTTCCTAGACATATACCACACTTGCAATGAAACCTCGGACCTCCATCCCAAATTTTCTTATCATCTCCCCAAAATCCATCTACACTCCTCTCTCACACTTATAACACCAGATTTCCATCTTTAACCTCATATATTTCATCACTGCTTCCTCTTCCAGCAACCCAAGACCAAATTTTATCCTCCACCTTGCTGCTTCCCCCTTTCAATATGGTGACTTCTGTCCACAACTTACCTCAAGACCCAGAATTCCATTGGAGTGACAAAAACCATGATGCATTGTCGCTGAATTTCTAATAAAGGAAGGGAGGTTTGAAAGCGACGCTATCAGCATTTGGGAAGTTTGTATTTTGATTTAATAGCCATTAAGTTGGATCTTAAATAATGCAGATTTCTACAAGAATCCCTTTAAAAGTATCTCCTTCTTGCCAGGATTGTGTGTCAACGGTCTCTCAGCACCCATAATTTGCCATCACTACCAATCTACACTGTGAAGTTCACTTTTACAGCCTTCCTCCCCAGTGCTCCTGCATCCAACACCCACTCCCCAACAAAAACACAACCAATGCTCATTCCTAAGTATCTTAATCACGCTACTCCAACCACTGTATTCCCATAGCTGGCCCCTCCTTCATAACACTCCCAACCCTCAACACAGCCTTTTCTTTACTGCCTTAGCATTTATCCGCGCTTTCATCACTGCCTCATGCAGTCTCTATCCCAGGTCTCTCACATCCCACAAACCATCTTCCTATAGATAGGATTGCCCTTTATTCTGATACCCATTTCCTGCTCCTTTCAAGGCTTCTGGCTCTAAGTACCATCGTCTTCCCTCTCAATATTCCCACTCAAGTATTCGCCACTCCAGATGCTTAAAATTCTTGTATCCCTTCCAAACTTCACATTTGCTGATACGCATTCACACATCACTATCACTACATTACCCACAAACACCCTACTGTTGTCACATGGTTCCTGTAACCAACGTCCTATCTTCCTGCAACATTTTTCTTGCCATCTTCCTGTGTATCATAGCCTTTAAAAATGGTGAAAGATAACATTAAATTCATTGTTAACGAATCAGATCTTTGAAAAGCAATCAATCACACTTCCCATGGGAATATGTATTGAATTCAAGATTGAAATTTTTATAACTCCTTATACTTGTTCAGTACTTGGCTGTGAGCTTGCCTTTTCGGCCATCTTTATTTCCAAAGCTATGGGCTTCCATTGGATTGTTGTATGCTGGTAGATAAGTTATGCACCTCCCGTTGTTTTCTGCAAGATGGCTTCTCCTACTGTCACCACCTGCCATCAGGAATATTGGAAGAATTTACAGGACAACAATCAAGCTGCTTGGCCATGTAATGATGACACCTTCCATGGCCAACAAGTCCTGATGTGGGTCTCGAAACTTCTGACCCAGAAATAGAGACACTACCAGTGTACCACAAGACCTTCTCCAATATTCTGCTATCAAAACACAATTTGACTGATTACTGTAAACTACCAATCCTGTGTTATATCCATACTTGAACAGAAATAGATTCAGAAGAATTCCTGTACACTAATGGTTTCATTTGTCATACTACAAATCCTCTCTTCTATATTCGTCTTGTGTTTTTGCACATTAGATTGGATTGATTTTTCTTTCGCCTACGTTCCAGTCTGGTTGCTGAAAGAAAGCCTTAATTTCAAGCTCAAGGCCCCGAGGTGCCCTTCTGTTTGAAGCCTCAGACGGTATTACCCTACAGTATACAAAACCTTCCTAGTTCAGGCCTGTAGCTGTCCCCACCTTACCAAGACAACGTCCCGTGTGGCGACCTCCAAGGGCAGCCCCCGGCATGGCATCCTCGGCCCGGCATGGCAGCCTGCAGCGATCCCCCATCGTCGTGATACTCAAGGTAAAGCCTGGCACAGTCTAGAGCCAAGGCCCTTTGTGCATTAAAGGCTAAGTGTCAGCATGGTATGGGTTGGAAGACCGCTGTTCTGAACTTTTATTTCTGCAATGCTGGACATTTTATTTCTTTATTTTCTAAGATCTTGTAACTAAAGAAGCTCTACCTAGGTACCTTTGTAACTAAGATGGTGCTGTAAGTTGCAACATATAAATTTTTCACTGTACTCATTGACTATATGTGACAATAACGCTAATTCAGTTCAATTCATCCCTGTCTTTCAGAATGCTCTAACTCAGAACTCTACCCTGACTTGTTGTTCCAGACTTGTCTGTGCTTCCTGCCTCCTAGATTGTTTCTGGATGAAGCTTTATTGTTGTTCCTTACTGTTGGCAGCTGGCGAGATTTTAGAACCTAACATTTTTTCTTTAATGATGTGGTTGATTGACTGTTAATTTCATATAGAAGGTGAGGTCTATAGGTAAAACAGATGGAAGAAGGGTGTTCAACGAAAACATTGATTGGCAGATCGCAATAAAAAAAAGTGAACACTGTTGACTTAAGACGTCACCTGAACCGACTCAATTAGATTTCAGGTTTTGTAAGTCATTATATTTTTTATTCATTCTCCCCATTCAGTCACCATTTATCACAATAACACTGGATTTTCAGTCCTGTTCAGTGACCAAGCATGCCAGCTCACACTGTGATCATGACTTCCTCATTCTCCATCATAGTCAGCAGAGAATCATACATTACTGTCTGACTGTGAGCAGCACAGCAACAATGCAGAAACACTGCATATCCAAGATAATTCATCAAAATTATTAAAATGTGGAATTTCGATTAACACTACTTCATTCATATTAGGAACTCAGACAACTGAATGTCATATTTTGGCTGTTCAACTGTTTCTCACAGACATAGATTGTTATCCATGTAGACTGAGTCTAACTCCAGACTTGCTTGGTTAACACTTTGGATACATCTTATTCAGTTACCCAGATGCTGGAATTTACTCTTTAGATCTCATTTTAAAGCAAACAGATTTGCTGAGAGATTAATGAAGACTTTTTGGGCGTCTGCTGTACAGTTATGATGTTTAACCTAATGTCACCTTCACAATTAATGCTCTAAATTGGCTAAATTAGATCATTGGGACTGACTCTTGACCTTTTTTTGGCGACATGTGAGTTGCGTTGAGTTTTTGGACGGGTTCTTGCCACAAGTCAAGCAAGCTTTCTCACTGCATCTTATCAAACTTGTTTCATTAGCTGCCTACCCCACCCATATGATATCGCTCTCATCCAATCCTAGCCCCACTTACCATGCACTGCTCCTGGAAGAACGTGCCACTCAGTGGATATCCAATGAAAGACCAGCATTCCTAGCACTCACACCATCTATAAAAGGCGAGGATGAGTGCTGGGATTTTGAAGCTGCCCTGCTGGGTGATGGATACAGTGTGAAGGTGTCAGAGAAGGGGAAGGTGGCACTGTGATTCCCTGATGGGGACTTGAAGGTCCTGGTGGTCAGGGGGGTGTAAATGGGACCGTCCCCTTCCTAGATGACCAGCAGAGGAGACCATGCTCTTAGACATGGGCAGCTCAGTCTGAGGTCACCACCTGGCTCAGTGCGGTCTCAATGGTTTGGAGGAATGGCCAGCAGTGCCCTAAGAAGGTCAATGACCTTCTCCACTCTGCCAGGGTAAGTGCCATACTCTTCTCTCTGCCACCTCACTCTCACTCTATCTCTGCTACTGCACCCACTCCCATCAAGGCTCCTGCTCTGCCAATCTCATTATTGCCTTGCTCGCTCTCACCACTAACCCTGCATAGCCTCTGCGCTCAAGTCACCTCAACACCTTTCCAACACCTGCACCAATGTCAATAGCTGTGCCACCCACTTCCATCTCCTTTTTTCCCATTCCAGAAGAAGACAGCAGAATAGGGCAGAAAGGGCCTAGTCTGGCATTTGGGTGCCTGACATTGGACTTCTCAATCCCTACGAGGAGAGAATCCTGGCCCTGGAGGAAGAAAACCAAGGCAATTCCTGCAGGGAAGCTAAGACATTCAAGTCCTGCCAAACAAGTAAGTACCACTCTCCATCCACTGCAATTTTTACCTTAGCCCCACTGCCAGTCTCATTCATTGCAAACCATTTCTAACCACTGGCCCCAATGCCAACTGTCCCTTATGTCTTTCAGATGGCAGTAGGATGTCCAAGATCACTGCAGAGAATGTTCTGCTCTGCCAGAAGCCACCTCCACAACCTCTGAGGAGAAGAATACCGAGACCTCAGAGGGAGCATTGGCAAAGCTGCCTCCCGCTCCCCGAACCGGCTCAGATAGCGATCCCCTGAATGGGAGTGTTAGGGCTAGAGAGTGTGAGGGTCCACAATCAGGTGAGCAGCTCACCGCTACAGCTCTGCAGCTGGCCGAGGAAGGGGCACTCCAGGTCACTGGCATTCGGAGGCCTGCCAGGGACCGGGCATCTGCTCAGGCCCAGGCAGGAGAGGGCCCTGTGCTGTCAGTAACCAGGGACTTCACCCACATGCACAGGGAGGGACAGGAGCAGCAGGCAGGGATGTGGGAGGGCAATGGTCCTCACTGCTCAGAAGCTGCAGCAGTGCAGCTACACCATAGGGACATCTGGCTCCCTCCGTGGACAGATTGGCCCGTGCCATGAAGACACTGGTCCATCACCAGTGGATGCTGCAATGTCACAGGAAAAGAGGAGGTAATAGAGAAATTAAATAAGATAAATACTGATGAAGGAGGTACTTTAACAGCACACATTACTGTCTGGGTGGGTGCATCCTATGGTACTGAAGTTAGTAAGGGCGGAGTTTGTAGAGGTTTAAATAACATCTAAAAAATGTACCATCCCTTGTAAGTAATTGTGAAGAAGGAGATTCACTTTAAGGCAACAATACAATTAAACCTCCCGAATGGTCTGCAGGTCAAAAATAGTTCAAACTATCTCCCAATTAACCTCAGTAAAGTCAAGTCAATACAGTGTGAAGCTGGAGGACCACACCAGGTCAGGCAGCATCAGAGGAGCAGGAAAGTTGACATTTCGGCTCGGGACCCTTCTGAAGGATCCTGACTAGAAACGTCAACTTTCCTGCTCCTCTGATGCTGCCTGACCTGCTGTGTTCCTCCAGCTCCACACTGTATAGATTCTGACTCCAGCATCTGTGGTTCCTGCTATCTCTCAGTAAGTTCAATCTAGTTATGATGGGAGGAATCACATAGGGGCCAGAGCAACATGGTGAGTTTTGTGGCGGAATTGAGTGGCTATTCCAGGGAGGCCCATCTCAACATTGGGAGGAATTTGTTTATACATCATTTATATAGGGGGATGGGTCTGGGTGGAATGCTCCAAGTGTCAGTGTGGACGTGTTGGGCCGAAGGGCCTGTTTCCACACTGTAGGGATTCTATGATCCTATATAACATTTGGTGAGGTGAGTTTCTCTCTAGGCTGCAGCTGGTTGCTATTTAAGGGGGATTATAACTTGTTAAATGCCTCATTCATATTCAGCTTACTATCTTACCAATTGCACCAAACAAGCTCGATGCTGTGCACGAAGGTAGGTGAAAGTATTGATTTCATATCCCACCCTGTTTTCTGGGGAATCAGAATACAGTTATTTCTATCTGGTGGGTAGTCCCTTTCAGAAAGTTGTACGTTCAGTCCTCACTTTTATATAATTTTATATTTTTAATAGTTCAGTGGGAAAACACATTGCAATTAAGAAGCAGAGTCGATGGAAATATAGATCTCTCTCTACAAACGGGCTTTCAAGGACCAAGAGAAGCAGAACTCAGGCACGACGCTGCCACTACTGGGGGAAAGGTGTGATTACAGCATAACAAGGGTTTGTGGATAATATCAACTATGAACATGATTTTCGGAATTTGTAATTTAAAGATGAAATAACTGTAACAAAGACATGACAACAGGAAGCAATGATTTGTAAGTAGGATGTTCATGCAGCTGTGTTCCTTGTATTAAGGACTTCTGCCACTAAGGTGCTGAGGGTAAGAGTTTTTTCTTCATTACGAACATGAAGCATGTCAAGTGCAGGCATGTGGTAATGTAAAGGAAGAAAGATACACTTACGCAGCACCTTTCAGGCCTCCAGGATGTATTAAAGACATTTGCTGCCAATTCAATATTTTCAAGGTGTAGTCCTTCCTATAACGCAGGTTTGAATTATTTTACGGGTACAATATCTAATTGCGTTATTCAATTCTGGCCAAATTTATGCATCTCTGAATGCAGGGATTGTTAGCATCTTGTCTGCAGTGTGGTTTGTCCACAAAGCAGTTTTTTTTTGGATTAAAAAGAAATGTGATTGAAAAGTAGAGGGTGCCATTTGAAACACGATGGAGAAAATTGTGATGGAAAGTCAATGTATGCTGAATATATCAACAAATGATGTCTGATGGATATCTCACAGATATATATGCTGGATATCAATAGACTGTTTAATCCAATTGATATACGTTTTTTAATAATAAGGCAGGCGTGTAATATTTTGCTGAGGTGAGAGATTAATTTTTCTTCTGCTGCTCAGACAGTCCCTTGGGATTGAGAATGACTCCATATGGGTCCGAAGGGATTAAACGGTCCGATGCTGGACCTCGCATACCCTGCCACAGGGGAGGGGTGGAAGGTTGTGGCTGAAGAGGTGGGTGTGTGGGATGCTCAGATTTTCACACGTTTCCAAACCACTGTCTGCAGTGTTATGCACTTATGACATTCTGCAATTTCTTACACCAGTCCAACTGAAAATTGTGTCCACTGTGCCTACTGATGGACAGAATCTGCATAGTCACCCCAGGAAGTGCTCTTCTGTCACTAGGAAGAGGTGATTGAGGAGAATGTTTGAAATCACCTGCCCTGACTGACGGCAAGGAGACCCCTCTATAGGAACCGCAATCAGTTTCTTTTTTATTCATTTGTGGAATGTGGGCGTTGCTTGCTGGCCAGTTTTATGTGTTGTTGGGGCTGCACCCATCCAGGCAAGTGGGGGGTATTCCATTACACTCCTGACTTGTGCCTTGCAGATGGCAGACAGGCTTTGGGGAGTCAGGAGGTGGGTTACTCACCACAGTATTCCCATCTTCTGACCTGCTCTTGTCGCCACTGTGTTTATGTGATGAGTCCAGTTGAGTTTCTGCTCAATGATAACGCACAGGACAGTAGGGGATTCAGTGATAGTAACACCATTGAATGTCAAGGGATGGTGGTTAGATTGTCTCTTACTGGTGATGGTCATAGCCTGCCATTTGTATGGCACGAATGTCACTTGCCAGTTGTCAGCCCAAGCCTGAATATTGTCCAAATCTTGTTGCATTTGAATGGTGCTCAACATGGTGGAGGAAGGTCATTGATGAAGCAGCTGAAGATGGTTGGGCCTAGGACACTACCCTGAGGAACTCCTGCAGAGATATCTTGAAGCTGAGATGACTGACATCCACAAACCACAAGCATCTTCCTCTGTGTCCAGCCACTGGAGAGTTTGCCCCTGATACCCATTGATTCCAGATTTGCTAGGGTTCCTCATTGCCACACTTCAACGAATGCAGCCTTGATATCAAGGGCTGTCACTCTCACCTCACCGCTGGAATTCAGCTCTTTTGTCCATGTTTGAACCGAGGCTGTAATGAAGTCAGGAGCTGAGTGGCCCTGGCAGAACACAAACTGGGCATCACTGAGCAGGTTATTGCTGAGCAGATGCTGCTTGATAGCACTGTTGATGACACCTTCCATCACTTTACTGATGATCAACAGTAGACTGATGGGGCGGTAATTGCCAGGTTAGATTTGTCCTGCTTTTTATGTACAGGACATGCCTGGGTAATTTTTCACATTGTTGTGCAGATGCCAGTGTTGTAACTGTACTGGAAGAGCTTGGCTAAGGGAGTAGCAAATTCTGGAGCACGAGTCTTTAAGGGCCCGTAGCCTTTACAGTATCCAGTGTCTCAGACTGTTTCTTGATATCATGTGGAGTGAATCAAAATGGCTGAAGACTGGTACCTGTAATGCTGGGGACCACTGGAGGAGCTGGGGACCACTGGAGGAGGCCAAGATGCATCATCCACTCAGCATTTCTGGCTGAAGATTGCTCTGAATGCTTCAATCTTATCTTTTGTACTGATGCGTTCAGCTCTTCCATCACTGAGGATGGGGATATTTGAGGAGCCTCCTCCTCCAGTGAGTTGTTTAATTGTCCATCGCCATTCACGACTGGATGTGGCAGGACTACAGAGCTTAGAACTGATCCATTGGTTGTGGGATCGATTAGCTCTGTCTATCATTTGCTCCTTATGCTGTTTGGCATGCAAGTAGTCCTGTTTGGTAGCTTTACCAGGTTGACACGCCATCTTCAGGTGTGCCTGGTGCTGCTCCTGGCATGCCCTCCTGCATTGGCTTGATGGTAATGGTTGAGTGGGGAATATGCCGGGCCATGAGGTTACAGATTGTGCTGGAGTACAATTCTGTTCCTGTTGATGGCCCACAGCACCTCATGGATGCCCAGTCTTGAGTTGCTAGATCTGTTTGAAGTCTGTCCCATTTAGCACAGTGATAGTGCCACACAACACGTTGGAGGTTATTTTCAATATGAAGGTGGGACTTCGTCTCCACAAGGACTGTGCGATAGTCACTCTTACCGATACTGTCATGGGCAGATGCAACTGCAGCTGGCAGATTGGTAAGGATGAGGTCAAGTATGTTTTTCCCTCTTGTTGGTTCCCTCACCACCTGCTGCAGACACCAGTCTAGCAGCTAAGTCCGTTAGGACCCGACCAGCTCGATCAGTAGTACTGCTGCCGAGCCACTCTTAGTGGTGGACATTGAAATTCCCCCACTCAGAGTATATTTTATGCCCTTGCCAACCTCAGTGCTTCCTCTAAGTGTTGAAGAAGCACATGAAGAACATGAAGAAGTACAGGTTCACCAGCTGAGGGAGGACGGTTTGTGGTAGTCATCAGGATGTTTCCTTGCCCATGTTTAACCTGAAGCCATGAGACTTCATGGAGCCAGGTCAATATTGAGGACTCCCAAAGCAACTCCCTCCTGATTATATACCACTGTGTCACCACCTCTACTGGGTCTGTCCTGCCAGTGGGACAGGACATATCCAGGGATGGTGATGGTGGTGTCTGGGACATTGTCTGTAAGGTACGATTCTGTGAGTATGACTAAGTCAGGCTGTTGCTTGACTAGTCTGTGAGACAGCTCTCCCAATTTTGACACTAGCCCCCAAATGTTAGTGAGGAGGACTTTGCAGGGTTGACAGGACTGTTCCTGTCATCGTCTTTTCCAGTGCCTAGGTCAATCTGTCAGGTGATCCATCTGATTTTATTCCTTTGAGACTTTGTAGCAATTGGTACAACTGAATGGCTTGCTATGTCAATTCTGAGGGCAATTGAGAGTCAACCACATTTCCGTGGGTCTGGAGTCACATGTAGACCAAATTAAGCAAGGATGGCAGTTTCCTTCCCTGAAGGCATTCGTGAACCAGATGGGTTTTTTTTCCCAACAGTCACCAATAATTTCATGGTCATCAATAGATTCTTAATTCCAGATTTTATTTTGTCTTGAATTGTCTTTTGTCGTGGCAGGATTCGAACCCAGGTCTGTAGAACATGAGCTGAGTTCCTGGACTAACAATATTGTAATAATACCAGTAGGACATCACCTTACCTTAAAGTTTCATCTCCTTTCTTGAAGATGGTGACAATCGTAGCATTTTGGAGATCCCCTGGTATGCTTTCCTCCTTCCATATAAAGAAGATGATGTCATATATTTCTACCAAGAGAGCATCTGTACCATACTCCAGTCTTTTGGTGAGGATTCCATCAACACTGGCAGCCTTGATGGTTCTCAGCCGACAGGTGGCCTTTTCAATCTCATGTCAGTTTGAGGTCATGCTGCGATGGTGTAGGTAACATGATGTGGGATATGGTCAAATGTAACCACATCAAGGACTGAGTCTTGGTTGGGGAGATGCTCAAACTGCTCCTTCTAATGAGTTCTGAATGACTGTCTGTCTTTGATGAGTGCCTCTCCATTCTTCCCTCTCAGTGGGATATGCCCTAGGCTGATCGGACCATCGATAATACTAACTGCTGACGAATGGGCAACTTTCTTGTAGACAAGTTATTTAATTTCCTGCATTCTTTCCTCCCACCATCTGTTCTTTATGTCATTGGATGTTTTTTTTTTCCATCGGACCTCATTTGCCTGTAGAGCTGCTTGCTTTCCCTTGGGTTGTGTTGGTATTTTTGCAGCCGCTGACATTTTTGGGTGGGCTGATGGTGGTAGTCACCTGGATTAGGTGATGGTTGGTCTGACAGTCATCAGCTCCTGTCATTGCACAGGTGACGTGAACATCCTTGTGATCCCTCGCTTGGATGATGGTAGTGTTGTCACAACAGACTCCAATGGCAGGAGTTGAGGGTGTTGCCATGAGGCCCTGAATTTATCTCTCTGACAAATAGAGTATTTGTTCTGCCCAGACCATAGTGGCAGTTTGATCAGGAAGAGAACCACAGTAACGTAGAAGATAGGAGCCAGAGTAGGCCATTCGACACCTTGAGCCTGCTCTGCCATTCAATATGGCTGATCATTGAGCTCAATACCCTAATCTCACCCACCCCTATACCCGTTGATTCCTTTAGCCACAAGAACTATATCTACCTCCTTCCTGAAAGCACATAATGTTTTGGCCTCAGCTACTTTCTGTGGAAGTGAATTCCACAGCTTACCACTCTCTGGGTGAATAAATTTCTCCTCATCTCAGTCCTAAAAGGTTCACTCCTTATCCTTAAACTAAAACCCCTGATTCTGGACTCCACCACCATTGGGAACATCCTTCCTGCATCTAACCTGTCTAGTCTTGTTACAATTTTATAAGTTTATATCAAATTCCTATCTTCACCCCCATTCATTTCAACTCTAGTGAACACAATCCTAACTGAATCAATTTCTCCTGATACACCATCTCAGGTAAACCTTCACTGCACTTCCTCTACAGCAAGAATAATCTTCCTCAGATGGAGTGACCAAAACTATACACAATATTCTAGGTGTGGCCACACCAAGGCCCTGTATAATTGCAGCAAGTCATCCTTGTTCCTGCACTTGAAGCCTCTTGCTAGAGGTTTGCATTCTCACCTCCCTGCTGCACCTGCGTACTAACTTTCAGCAATTGGTGCACAAGGACGCCCAGGTCTTGTTGAACATTCCCCTCTCTTAATTTGCAGCCATTCAAAGTGGATAACCTCACATTTATCCATATTATACTGCATCTGCCATAGGATTGCCTCCCACTCAGCCTGTCCAAATCACATTGCAACGTTGCTGCATCTTCCTTACAGCTGACCCTTCCACCCAGCCTGATGTCATCTGCAAATTTTGAGATATTACATTTTGTTCCCTCATCTAAATCATTAACATATATTAGGAACAGCTAGAATGCTGGCAGTATTCCCGCTAGTCACTGCCTGCCATTCAGGAAAAGACCCGTGTATTTCTACCCTTTGCTTCCTGTCTGCTAACTAATTTTCTCTCCATCTCAATACGCTACACCGATCACATGCACTTTAATTTTACACATTAATCTCTTGTGTGGGATTTTGCCAAAAGCCTTCTGAAAGTCCAAACAAATTGCATCCATTGATTCACCTGATCAACTCTGCTGCTTACATCTGCAAAGAATTCCAATAGATTTGTCAAACATGATTTTCCTTTTGTAAATCCATATGACTATGCCTAATTCTATGAACATTTTCTAAGTGCTGTGCTATGAAGTTCTTGATAATGGACTTTAGCATCTTCCCCACTACCGACGTCAGACTCACTGGTCGAGAACTCCCGGTTTTCTCTCTACCTCCACTTTTTAAATAGTGAGGTTACACTCCATTGGTGTTCGCCTTGCTTATAGCTTCCTTATCAGTCATGTGTTCCTCACAACTCTGCCACTGAAATCACTAAGGAGAATGAACTTGTTTCCCTTTGGGTTACAGGACAATGATAGGAGTATAACCCTCTTGGGTCACATCCACAGTTGCTCCTAGGCCCGGGGAGGATACACTGACAGTTGCAGTGTACTGCTTCTGTGTTATCATGAGTCAAAGAGTCATGAGACATTTATTTATCCAAATGGGGGTAGCGCGGCTCACTGAGATGGTCAACTAGCCTGTTTTTTATGGTGAAACCAATCCCATGGAGGTAGCATTCTTCCTCAGGTTTACCTTTCCAAATGAATGTGTATCCAATGCCTTGTTCTTTTAGCTGACCTTCTCCTGCTGCGAGGTCTCACTCAGGACAATATTGTCAACACCATAATGCTGGTGTTCCCGAGCTATGGTAATGGTGTAACTCACAGATCTGTCACTGCTGGGGATGTTCACGTGGTTGCCGAAGTTCCACTTCCCAAACTTCATTTTTGAGGGGATGGAGGTTCTTTGTGTTTGAGTCCTTTGACATGGGGGAGCTGGTGCCCACCAACTCCCACATGGTGTTGGCAGAGCCAAGTTTGTGTCCCATGGCAGGGAAGGTTGAAAAGATTAGACTGTATTGCACGGTTGAGGATTAACACACACAAACACACACACACACACACACACACACACACACACACATACTCAAATAGACACAAACATACACACACACACTCACATAGACACATACACACACACACAGACACAAACATACACACACACAGACACAAACATACACACACAAACACACTCACATAGACACAAACATACACACACACAGACACAAACACACTCACATAGACACAAACATACACACACACACAGACACAAACATACACACACACACAGACACACACACACACAAACATACACACACACACACAAACATACACACACAGACACAAACATACACACACAAACACACACATACGCACACACACTCACATAGACACATACACACACACACACACAGACACTCACACACACATACATAGACACAAACACACACACGCGCACACACGCGCACACACGCGCACACACACACGCGCACACACAGACATGCACACACACATACTCACATAGACACAAACATACACACGCGCGCACACGCACACACACACACACACGCACACACACGTTGCTGCTCCTAACCGCCCCAAGTACACCCCATCCCACCCTGGGAGCCTGCTGTATATTGTAGATATACAATCTGGATTTATTGACATAAACATCCATGAGGCATGCTGTTTTTATAATAAGACAGGCACGTAATATTTTGGCAAGGTGAGAGAGATTAATTAGCTAGTACACCACCAACAGCTTGCTACTGGTAAGCCTCAGGCTTCATTGATAAAATGTATGTGTATCTTTTTGAAAATTCCCATCAGGGAGCAAGGAATTTGAATACATTCCTTGATATTATGCACACAAAGATATAGCTTCCCAATGGGTCAGTAACTATACTGTTGGAGTTTATTAGGAACATAGGATAAAGCAGCAGGAGTGGGCCATTCAGCTCTTCGAGTCTGCTTGCCACTCAATGAAACCCATGGCTGATTTTCTATCTCAATGCCATTTTTACATATTATCCCCATAACCCTTGATAACCTTATTAACTAGAAATCTAGGCTTAATGATTGATCCAGCGCAGCCCTCAGAAGTACAGAATTCCACAATTTACTACCCTTTGATTGAAGAGACTCCTCCTTAACTCAGTTCTAAAAGTACTTCCTCTTATTGTGAGACTGTGGGGCCCGACTCCAGACCTTCCCCTCCAGCCAGAACACATAATGACCAGATAAAAACTGAAAGAACTGCGGAGGCTGTAAATCAGGAACAAAAGCAGAAGTTGCTAGAAAAGCTGAGCAGGCCTGGCAGCATCTGTGAAGAAAAAGTCAGTTAACATTTCGGGTCCGGTGACCTTTCCTCAGTTCTGGGAAGGGTCAACGGACCTGAAACATTAACTCTGATTTTTTCTTCACAGATACTGCCAGACCTGCTGAGCTTTTCCAGCAACTTCTGTTTTTGCACTCAATGACCAGGAAGTTTTTACCCTTGATCTATACTGAGTCACCAGATCTCAGGGCAGATAACAATAGATCCTCAGAATCCCTGGTCCAGAGAAGAGAGAGAAAGAGAAAGAGGAGAGCCAAATAAAGCCAAGACTCACATTTGGTTCCTTCTGGTAGAAGCAGGACCTTATATTATATTAGAGCTGTGAAGGCAAAAGCTGAACAGAGCCTCCATTCAGACTGAGTCATAGAGTCATAGAGATGTACAGCACAGAAACAGACCCTTCAGTCCAACTCGTTCATGCCAACCAGATATCCTAAATTAATCTAGTCCCATTTGACAGCATTTGGCCCATATCTCTCTAAATCCTTCCTATTCATATACCCATCCAGATGCTTTTTAAATGTTGTTATTGTGCTAGCCTCCACCACCTCCTCTGGCAGTTCAGTCCATACATGCACCACCCTCTGAGTGAATAAGTTGCCCCTTATGTCCGTTTTAAATCTTTCCCCTCTCCCCTTAACCCCATACTGTCTAGTTTTGCACTACCCTACCCTGGGAAAAAGACCTTAGCTATCCATGCCCCTCATGATTTTATAAACCTCTATCAGGTTACCCCTTAGCCTCTGCTGCTTTAGGGAAAGTAGCCCCAGCCTGTTCAACATTTCCCTATAGCTCAAACCCTCCAATTCCAGCAACATCCTTGTTAATCTTTTCTGAACCGTTTCAAGTTTAACAGCACTTTTCCTATAGCAGGGAGACCAGAACTGAACGTAATATTCCAAAAGTGGCCTAACCAATGTCCTGTACAGCCGCAACATGACCTCCCAACTCCTATACTCAATGCATTGACCAATAAAGGCACGCGTACCAAATACCTTCTTCACCACCCTGTCTACCTGTAACTCCACACCTTCAAGGAACTGCCATCCAAAGACGCCTGGATGGTGAGTGTGGGTGAAGGCTGGGTGCTGGTGGGATTTTGTTGTGCTTCTAAAATATTCCGCTGCGGTTCCTGGTTCTGTGAAGACTCTGCCTTATGCACACAGAGAAAAATGGCCACTTGCAAGGCAGCACCTGCAATTGAACTGAATACTGTAGCCATCAACAGAGCTCGATTGTAATTTTCTTTTGAGCCCTCTTTCATTTTGCAGTGAGTAAATCATATTAGTTTTAATGATTTTTTGACGAAAAGGTATTGTTGATGCAGTACTCCTACCAAACTGTAGTGTGTTGTTGACTGGGTAATATATTTAGAAATTTAATTTAGTTTCCCTATTTCCAAGGAGACTATTTTTATTTTAGCTTTTTATCCATTGCAAGGCAAGCTGGCATCAAGGTGCAATCTTCTCTGCTCCTTCTATTGTCTGAAGGCAGAGCTAAAACAGCAGAGAATTCCAGCCGGATTATGAGCCCCAATGTCCAACATTCATCCACCACTGGATGAGTTCCTAGAAGAAGGTTACAACTGAAACTGGAAATGTGTTCGACTCAATCAATGCAATTAGGGCCTCACTAAAGCTAAGAGGCATCTTCTGACCATGGTTTTGTGAGTTTTGTGACTGTGAGAGCAGGTCCATGAATTACTTACTCCTCAATGAGAGCTAGGTGATGGTACAGAGTAGATGTTCGTCCAAAAGCCATTCAAATATTCAAGACCCATGAGGTAACGAACAAAAACAGAAAGCACTGGGGAAACTCACCAGGTCTGGCAGCATCTGTGGAGAGAGAAACAGAGCCAGTGTTTCGATTCCAGCAACCCTTCTTCAGAACGTGAACTAATAGTGGTGTCAGTGTTTTCCTTCCCATCGTCGCAGTGTGATAGACTGGAGTCTCCATCTCCGTGAATGTCACTGGCAGGGGACTGAATGACCGCACATGGCAAGTCACTCCACTTCCAATTGGATGAGCCTCCCAACGTCCCTCCGTTGAGACTCTTGACATGAGAAGAGTACTCAGCCTGCAGACATCGCCACAAAGAAGTGTCCGGCCAAAAACATTGCTGACTCAAGCGCCATCAGGGACCAGAATAGACCGAATTCCCCAAAATGTTATAAGTGCAGAAAATTTCGACCTAGTCATAGAGTTGGATAGCACAGATGAAGACTCTTAAGAAGTACCAGCAATGCTGTTTGAGACAGATTCTCCACCTCAGCTTGGAGCACAGCATACTAACATCAGTGTCCATGAAGCAGCGAATAGCACCAGCATTGAGGACATGATCTTCCAAAACTCATCCTCTGGGCAGGCCACATGCTTAGGATGCCTGCGTTCTGACTGCCAAAACAAATCTCCTTCGCCCAGCTCAAGGTAAGCACTCGAACAAGAGGGGGTCAAAGAAAATGTTTCAAAAACTCCTTTGAAGGCTTCCCTCAAGAAATGCAACATAGATGGTGATGTATGGGAAACGCCTGTTCAGAGAAATACTGACTTGGAGGAAGTTTCTGTATGAAGGGACGCTGTTCTTCGAGAACACCTCCCCCCCACAAACCGCCATTCACCTCGCAAGAGAAAATACAGAAAAGGAACTGGAGAAAGGAATGCCAATGGTCTCAAGGACAAGCGTCCTGGGAACACTTGCCAAATGTGTGGCGGACTTCTCCACAGATGCTGCCTGGCTTTCTCAGTATCTACAGTGTGGGTTTTATCTTTTATAAGATAAAATATTGGCTGTATTTTGCTTTTTTCCCAAGTTAAGCTGGTCGAAAGGCTGCAGTGCCTGAAGGAAAAGCTGGGCAATGGATCAGGAAAATATTCTGATAGGTCAGACATTGGTGAGGTACGCCTTTTCAACATGTACTATTTAAACATTTCTAAAAGCTAGACCAATCACTGCATATTCATTGTTTCACAGGACTGGGCATTTCATTTAGAACAAGACCCCATATTTATTACAGTATTTCTTAACCATGTTTGGTAATTTACTTTATTCAAGGAGGACTTTTTAATGACACAAAAGAAGAAAGGAATGTTCCAATCAAATTAGGTCATCTTATTGGCTGATTAAATCTTGTTGGATGTTAATAAATTTCTCGTTTTCTTTACTTCAGAAAAGGAGTAATGAAACGCCAGGTGAAACAGCTGTAACCTTGTAGTGATATCATTAAATATATAACTGTCCTATGGTCATGTCAGCATGTATTCAGTGACCGATGGGCTCCTGTTGTGACAGCCAGAGATATGCAGAGTTAAAGGTCCAAAGCTCTATCACAGGTATGAGTTGTGATAGCTGGCCTGAGTTAGGGGGCAAACTGTATTTGGCTCCAGTTTCCAGGTTGAACTTTAGCTTCAGCCCTTACTCCTGGGTGTCCTCTTTACCTCTGCCTCTGGAAGATGAACACTGATGGATGCTGGGTGAGAACTGGTTCGCTGTAATGACTCCTACTATCCCTTTCCAAACACATGCACGCAGTCAGGAACAGTCTTGATTTGGATAATGGAATTGCACCATGAATAAAATGCTGACAGGGCACCCACTGCCCATGCAGCCATGACACATTATAGGCCTTTGCCTTCAAAAGAACAAGATTTGAGGAAAAGCTGAGGAATTGAGGAACAAACTCTTCCAGCCAATCAGAATTCCTCCCCTTTCCTACGGTATATTTTGATCTGATGCTTCAAAAAACCACAGAAGGTTTTCAGGGATATTTAATCCCTTCATGACCTCACCTCTGCTCAATACAGTAATCTCCTCCAAACCCTTACAACCAATTGAAAACTTTACCTTCCTCCAATTCTAATTTCTTGTGCACCTCTTCCTTCCTTTGCCCCACCACTGACAGCTCTCCAAGCTCTCTGGTTTCCTTCCCCAAACGTACTTGAATCTCTACCTTTCTCTGAGTGAGATTAAAAACTCATTTCTGGGAGCAAATGAGGATTGTGCTCATGTGTGGAGCCTTCAAAACAAGTAGGCAGACACTTTAATGGGTTAGTTTGTAGCACAGCTTGGTTTGACATTGAAGCAGTTACATTGCTCGTTGCTATCCCAATTTATTTTTTCTTCATTTCCAATGCAGTCTTAATTGTTTACAGTGAAGAAGAATGGTTCATATCTGAAGCCATTAACTGTCTGCTCCATGACAGAATTTTGATTTAGACTAAGGAAATTCAAAGAAAGACGCCAAGGAAAGAAAGATGGGATAAGGAAAAGAGTGCGAGAGAAAAACCAGCAGACCATTATAAGTGTGATTTTGTTTAGACTGGAGGTTGTTGTCATGCCCAATACAGGAAATTTTAACTTTTCATAAATTAGACACAAACTGTCTGTTCAAATGGCTGCTGCAAATCGGCAGCATCTACAGTAGTGAGGGAGAGGAGGATCCTGAGACAGGCCGGCACTAACGGCTAGAGAAGGAAGTGAGAGTGAGACCCTGAGACAGGCAGGCACTAGCAGCTAGAGGATATAACCTGTAATCTATAAAAGTACGCTCATTATCAATGCACAATTGTTGTGTGGTGATGTTACATTTATTTGAGATGAGTGCATGGGAATAAATAACCTTCTTTAGTTTTAAATTCACAGAAGCTTACTACACACTTGCTTGGAATGCACACTCCAAGAGCAAGACAAGACACTTCCATTTAAAACACACTGATTCCAGTCAGTATACATACATAATGTTCAGGGCAGAATATTGTTCTTTAGTCATTACATTTATTAGCAAAGCAACATGACAACTTTTCATCGGAATGCAGCCTGAACCTTTGTCCCTTTTTTAATGCTGACAACTTTGTTTCCATGTCTATCAAAATCTAATGTAACCCTAGACAAATCAGTCTCAGGTCTCCCTGGATTCACATTCTATGTAGCTGATGTCCATTAAAATAGAACTCAAATACTCTTGGGGCTGTTACCAACTCTGGTGCCAAGTCTGCTGACCTTCCATCTGACTGTCAGAAGTCTGTTTTGATTTGGTGATGCCTGACAGGTGAGAATGGATCAGGGCTTCTCTGATTTCCAATGCACTGCCCACTAGCATTGCACAGCATGAGATAGGTATCTTTCAAACACTTAATTGCTGTAAAATCATGCCCAGCCAGTCTCATTACTCCTGCAGGAGATAACGCCTATCACAAGGCAGAGAATCCCAACATGAAATATGCTCCACTGATCTGCTGCAACAAATACACAAAAATACGTAGCTCCTTCAGAAATGCTTGCTGCAGTGTAACCAGCAGGTTTGCTCTATTGAGTAAGGAAAGAAATGTCCCTGAGGTACGGCACTCACCGGGTAAAAGCTAACAAATCATTCACTTCTGGCAGTTTTATTTGTGTATGTCTTCATGTCAGCTCTTGTAACTGTACAGTGCTCAGAGAGAACAGGCTGACAGTTCACTTATGTCTGATACGGTCGAAGCTCCCTGTATTCTAATTTCACATCCTGTACTGACATTCCACACACTGGTTACTGAAGAGCCCAACTAGTTCTGGAGATCACAGAGACACAGTTACTTCAAGTGGTCTCTGAGAAACTGAGGAGCCAGCCTCAAAGGACACTGCCAAGGTTAAAAAGAATAGAAGGAAAGATTAAATAAATAATAATTATTTAAACTGAAAGGATGGGATCAATGATATTTGCCTCATGTGCCAATGATGAATGTATTCTTTATCATTTATGATTGATTCAAAAGGTACCAATTCCTTCAGTTTTTAATAAATTTGGTGAACGTAATTGGTGTAAGGAGCATGAAAGCCATTTTCAATCAATCAGTGTGATTGTTAAGTGTGCATTAAACATTTGGCAAATGGAATATAATGTGGAAAAATATGAGCTCATCCACTTTGGTAGGAAGAATAGAAAAGCAAGATACTATTTAAGTGGAAAGAGATGGCTGTGGTTGTGCTGCAGTGCAGAGAGATCTGAGTTTCGTTGTAGATGAATGACAATTAGTTATTTATTATGTGAAGGTACCGGTGTTGGACTGGGGTGGACAAGATCAAAAGTCACACAACAACAGGTTAGCGTCCAGCAGGCTTACTTGAAGTCACAAGCTTGCTGAGCACTGCCCCTTCATTAGGTGAAGTGAAGAGACTAAGTTATTCAGGTACAACAAATAATTAGGAAGGCAAATCTGTAGTGATTGTAACAAGGTCAGCCAGCTGGACCTCAATGAATATGAGTTCCCTGATTGGGGCTGTTAATCTGGTCCAATCAGAGAACCCTGACTACATATGAGAGTCAGAGATATTGACATTCTGGTGCTTGACTGTAGAAGGGCAGTGCTATAGTCAAGGACAGTTCATGTGTAAACACAGGATGACTTGGTGATGGGATTACTGGTCTCTGTGGATTTATTTCAGAATCGAGTATTGGCCTTTACTTGAAGGGTTACAGAGAATAAAAGCAGTGTTACCACTGCATAGGGTATCAACGAGACTGCACTTAAAGTGCTGCGCACAGTTCTGGTCTTCTTATCTCAGAAGGGTTTGTATTCGCCTTGGGGGCAGTTCACAGAAAGCTCACTCAGCTGATTCCTGTGATGAAGGCTGAGGAAAGGTCAGGCCTGGCCAGCACTCAATGAAGTTTAAAGGAATGCGAAGTGATTTTGTTGGAAAATTTAAGATTCAGAGGTGGCTTGCCAAGGTAAATGCTGAGAGTATTCTTTTATCTTGCTGGAGAATGTAGAAGTATAATCAGAATAAGGAGAAATATCTTGTCTCAGAGAGTTATTAATCTTCAGAATTTTCTTCTCCAAAGAGCAACAGAGGTCAATGGATATATTTAAGGCTGAGTTTGATAGATATTTGATTTATAAGTGAGTATGGGGACAGGCAGGTAAGTAAGGTTAAGATCAGCCCTGTCTATTGACTGGTGGAGCATGCTCATTGGGGTCAAATGGCTGACTAATACTCCTATTTCTTACATTTTTATGATGAATCCATAGAATCCCTACAGTGTGGAAACAGGTCCTTCGGCCCAACAAATCCACACTGACCCTCGGAGCATCCCGCCCAGACCCATCCCCCTATAACCCAATTAATCTACACATCCCTGAACAGTACGGGTAATTTCCCATGGCCAATCCACATAACCTGCACATCTTTGGACTGTGGGAGGAAACCGGAGCACCCAGAGGAAACCCACACAGACACGGAGAGAACGTGCAAACTCCACACAGACAGTCACCTGAGGGTGGAATTGAAACTGGGTCCCTGGTGCTGTGAGGCAGCAGTACTAACCACCATGCCACCCTAAATCCTGCTGGAAAATGCACAAGGATCGACATTGGGTGAGGACAAGACTGAACTTAACAATGATTTTTCTCCCTTGTCACCCAAGAGACCCCAGGGTGGCACAGTGGCTTAGTGGTTAGCACTGCTGCCTCACAGCGCCATGGACCCGGGCTCAATTCCACCCTTGGGCAACTGTCATGTGTGGAGTTTGTACATTCTCCCTGTGTCTGCGTGGGTTTCCTTTGGGTGCTCCGGTTTCCCCCCACTGCGCAAAGATGTGCAGGCTAGGTGGATTGGCCATGCTAAATTGCCCGTAGTGTTCAGGGATGTGTAGATTAAGTGGGTTGTAGGGGGATGAGTGTGGGTGGGATGTTCTGAGGGTCAGTGTGGACTTGTTAGGCCAAAGGGCCTGTTTCCACATTGTAGGGATTCTATGAAGAGTCAATTAATGCAGTTTGAACCTCTGTCCATGTTCCTGTCACACATTCACAACTGTGACCTGAACAATTTACCTAATAGTAGCCAGTATCTTTGGACCACCTCCCAGTGATAGTGGTACCTTTAAGAGTAGACAAGATAAAATGGTGAAGAAAAAGATGTAATTTTTATAATAGCCAGTCGATTTAAGTGGATGAAACATTAACATTTTGTTAATCTCCTGTGCACTTACAAAACATAGATCCTCAACTTCAACAGCTCGCATTTATAATAGTGCCTTTAAGGTAGTGTTATCTATGGGATAGTTTGCTCAGACTGGAAACTGTCTGAATTTTAATCAGAAAACAGGAACAAATCAATGCTGTTTCGAACAGTTTGTAAATTTACTGATCAACATGTATATTTAAAAGAATGAAATCCACTTATTGTTTTCTGGTTTCTTTTGATTTAGGCCTGGAGGATTTCTAACCAAATGTTAGTCTGCAAACATCCCTTTCTGCAGAATGAGAGCATCTGTGTTTCTAAATGGGCAGATCATGTTGAATGACATGCTATCCTGCAGCAAAATGAACTTGCATTTTGCTTATTCTTTAATGGATATGCACATTATTAGACAGGCCAGCCTTTGTTGCTAATCCCTAATTGCCCTCAAATCACCCCTGCTGTTATCTTGCTGTGAACATCACCATTGGAGATCTGCTAATTACCTTTTAAAGATGAAAACAAAAAATGCTGGAAATCACAGCAGGTCAGGCAGCATCCACGGAGAGAGAGCAAGATAATATTTTGAGTCTAGATGACTCTTCATGAGAGCTGACATAAAGTGTGGAGCATTTATGCAGTAGTTGGGAGGGGAGTGTGGGTTGGAGTGCCGGAGGAGAAAGGGTGTTGATAGAGCAGATTAAATGATCGGATTGGCAGAACAATGGTGTGTCTAACTGCCAGACTGGAAAGAACACACAGTCCCACTAGAGGGGAAGTCGGACATGGTGACAGAGAATGAAACAAGTAAAGCTAAAAGAAAGGAAAGGATTCACAAGTTGAGGATGTTGAACTCAATATTAAGTCCAGAAGGTTGTAAAGTACCTAGTCTGAAGATGAGATGCTGCTCCTCCAGTCTTCGGTGAACACATTAGAGTTTAGAACAACCAATTCTTGTTTTGAGAAAGCAACTTTTATGTAGTAGTATGTCCTATGACATTTCATAGGACCATT
>NC_063362.1:25068296-25139113 GCF_021869965.1 Rhincodon typus
GTTCATAGATGTCCCCTAGTTTGTTTCAAGTTTTCTGCTGTCAAAGTCAGAATAAGAATGCTGAGGTAGCTGGAATGGAAGAGAAATAGAGGGGTGATGATTGGCAAGTTATTGAGTTGTCACATAATTGGGAAAATCTCTTGCAATGGGCTTGGATTCTAACCTGATTGTATCCGTAGAACTCTGGAGAGGAGCTTCGTGTTATAAATGGTGGGAATAGCACTTCATCAGTTTTGGGACCTGGTACAAATCCAGTCCAGATTATTTTCAACAAGACTCCTTTAGGTTTGGAGGTAGCTGCAAAGATAGGTAGTGGTAAGAATGTGGAGAGATTTGAGAATTGTTAAATGAGTGAATAGGTTTGTTTATTAAATAGTCCATAAATACCAGTATCAATGAGAGCTTCACATGTTCCCTGAATAATCGACATCTAACTCTAGTGACACACTGCTCAGGACTTACTCCAGCCACAACCCAAGTTTGGAAGATTCTATAACTGTACACTTCTCACACAGCAAAACAATTTCACATCCTCAGTATGACACCTTGTTGAAATCATAGAGATATGACAAGTAACTCTTCCCAAGTGCGAGAAGATTTAATAGATGTACATTCGTAGTAGTCCAAAGAAGGCTCACTAGGTTGATCCCAGGTATGTAGGGGCTGTTTTATGATGAGAGGTTGAGTAGATTGGCCCTGAACTCATTGGATCTTAATAGAACGAGAGGCAACCTTATTGAAACATACAAGATTCTTAGGGGACTTGACAGAGTAGATGTTGTTTCCCACTGTGGGAGAGTCTACGACCAGAGCACAGAATCTCAGATTAAGGGGTCACCCCTTTAAGACAGAGTTGAAGAGGAATTTCTTCTCTCAGAGGGTAATGAATCTGTGGAATTCCTTATCACAGAAACAATGGAATGGAAATATAGGGAGGTTTGCTAAAACTGTACAAGGCACTGGTCAGACCAAAGCTGGAATATTGTGAACAGTTTTGGGCCCGTTATCTTTGTAAAGATATATTGACATTGGAGGCAGTCCAGCAAAGGTTCACAAGGCTGTTACCTGGTATGGAGAGACTGGTGTGTGAGGAGAGACTGGTGTGTGAGGAGAGATTGGTGTGTGAGTAGAGACCGGTGTGTGAGGAGAGACTGGGTAGGTTGGACTGGTACTTGCTGTAGAAGAATAAAAGGTGATTTTATTGAAACAATTAAGATTTTCGAGGACTTGACAGGATAGATGCAGACAGGTTGTTTCCCTTGTGGCAGTATCTAGCATCAAAGGGTGTTAATCTCAGATTAAGGGAGTGCATATTTAAAACAGGGACAACGAGAAATGTCTTCTTTCAGAGGGTTGTGAATTGATGGAATTCTTCACTGCAGAGGGCTGTGGAGGCTGAGTTGTTAAATATATTCGAGGCCAAGATAGACTTTTTTAATTGGTAAGGAATTCGAGGGTTATGGAATAAAGGCAGGAAATTGGAGTTGTGGATTATCAGATTAGCCACGATCTCACTGAATGGCAGAACCAACTCAATGGGTTGAATGGCCTGTTTCTATCCTGTGTCTTATAATCTTACTAGTTATTAATATATTATACTACTTACAATGAAAAATATTCAATGGATGATCAAACCATTCCAGTGGAATGATATCAGTTAAGTCACTATTTTCTTTTGATAACATGTGTTTGATGTTTTTACTTATTTTTGAGGAAAGTGAAACAAATCAACTGCCTGTGGAATAAATCTCCCCAGTGCCAGTACAGATTGCTATCCTATTGGCTCTAGTCTGGAAGCAGTAGCTGCTGAGAGCAAGCCTGACTTGGTCTTGGGTTACACTGTCGGGTTCACCTCATTTTCTGGTCTGGGAAAGCAATGACCTGTTCACTGCACCACAGAAATATACAGAAGGTCCCAATTTGGTATTACATTTTTGTGCCTTCATGATATGGAATATGGGTAGATCACTAGCTAGGTTAGCATTTATTGTCCATTACAATTTGGCGAGCTCCTTTCTTGAACATCTACAGTCCACATGGCATAGGTACACCCATAGTGCTGTTAAGATGGGAATTCCAGAATTTTAAGCCAGTGACAATGAAGGAAACACTACATAGTTCCAAGTTAGTATCATACGTGTCTCAGAGGGGAACTTGCATATCGCTATACTCCCATGCTTCCGCTGCCCTTCATCTGCCACATGATGGAGGTCTTGAGTTTGGAAGGTGCTGTGTAACAAGCCTCAGTGAGTTGCTGCTTTGCTTTATGCATATGGTACACCCTGCTACCATGGTGGTGGAAGGAGTGAACATTTAATTTAATGGACCAAGTGTCAGTCAGGCTGGGTTCTTTGCTTTAAGTGGTGCTGAGTTCTGGAACCACACTTGAGTCAGGTGGAGGATAGTCCATCACACTGCTGACTTGTGTCTTGTAGCTGGTAGACAGGCAGTGGGGAGTGAGGAGGTGAGTTACTGTCCTAAAAACACTTAGTATCTGTTCTTGTAGCTGTGGTATTTGTATGGCTGACCCAGTTCAGTTTTTGGTCATTAGTGATCTTCACATTCCCCCGTTTCAGTAAAACAAACTAACATCAATGTATGATATGGCTAACAATATGTGAATAACAACCAGATAATTGATGTTGATTATAGGATAGATATTAGCCATGACACTAGGAATAACTCCCTGCTTTTCTTTTGAAATACCATAGGATTCACATGCCGGTAAAGCCTCAGTTTAACATCTCATCTGAAAGATGGCTCCTTTGACATTGCAGTGCTCCTTCAGTATTGCACTTGATATAAGCTGTGCTTTTAACTTGCTTGGGATTTGACCACAGGACCTTTTTATGCAAAGACAAGGGTGATACCAACTGAGCCTCATTGTATAATCCTGTTGCACTTTCCATTTATCCTCTATTATGTTATGGAATACACCACCAATGCTCAGCAAAAGCAGTGTGTACTATCTACAAGATACACTGCAGAATTCACCAAAGATCCTCAAACACCACCTTCCAAATCCATGACCACTTCCGTCTAAAAGGATAAAGGCAGCTGATACATGGTAAGGCCACCACCTGCAAATTCCCCTCCAAGCCACTCACCATCCGGATTTAGAAATAGATCACCATTCCTTCACTGTCACTGGGCCAAATTCCTGGAATTCCCTCCCTAATGGCATCATGGGTCAATCCACAGGAGGTAGATTGCAGCAGTTGAAGAAAGCAGCTCACCGTCACCTTTTCGAGGGCAACTAAGGATGGGTTAAAAACTGCTTGTCCGGCCAGCAATACTCACATCCCACAAATTAATCAAAGAAACACAGAATTGTTACAACTTAGTACCATTCTCTTGCTTTTTCCTCTGTATCCCTGCACTTTATTTCTTTTTAAACAATCACATAATATCCTTTTGAATGCCTTGGTTGAACCTACCTCCATTGCTCTTCCAGACAATGTGTCGCAGATTCTAACAACTCGCTGTGTGAAAATAAGGTATTTTCATCTTTTACAAGCAAGAACAGTTTCTCCCTGTCTACTCTATCCAGACCTCTCATGATTTTGAAAAATTCTATCAGATCTCCAAGTCTCCTCTCCAAGGAAGGAAAAGTCCTAACTTCTCTAATCGATCTGGCGTTTCCCATCGTTGGACCATTCTTGTAAACCTCTTCTGCACTTCCCAGTGCTTTCACATTCTTCCTAAAATCGGCTTCCAGAATGGTACACAATGCTCCAGCTGAGGTCTGACTGATGTCCTATGCAAGTTTAACATAACCTCCTTGCTTTTGAACTCTATGTCCCCGCTAATAAAATGCAGGATGTTGTATGCTTTATTAGCTTCTGTGTCCACCTGTCCTGTTACTTTGAATATTCTTTCTACTAAAATTTATCACCTCACTTCTCCACATTGAACTTCACCTACCACCTTTCTACTAACTCCATTAACTAGTCAATATCCTTTCCAAATTGTATATTATCCTCCTCACAGCTTACAATGCTTCCAAGTTTTGCTTCATCTGCAAATGAGGTCTTAAGACTGAGTCCTGGGAAACTTCACTGGAAACCATCCTCCAGCCTGAAAAATATCCATTAACCAATTATTATCTGTTTCCTTTTACTCAGCCAATTTTGTATTCACGTTGTTACTGTCCCTTTTATTCCATGACTTCCTATGTATCTCACAGGTCTATTGTATGGCACTGTATCAAATGCCTCTGGAAGTCCATTAATGTCACATTAACAGCATCACCCTCATAAACATACTGTTACCTCTTCAGAAAACTTCAACAAGTTAGTTAAACACAGTTTTTCTTAAGAAATCCATTCTAGCTCTCCCTATTTATCCATGTGGATATCAATTCTATCCAGAATTATTTTTTCTAGAAATTACTCCACCACAGAAGTTAAACTGACCTGTTTGTAATTTGTAGACATATGTATACACTGTGTTTTGAACAAGGCTGTAATATTTGCAGTTTAACTGTTTCTATCTTGCCTATCATGAAAGTCTCAATACAACTAATAGGAAGGCACTTTAGACCATCATTGTTTAAACTCAGATAGCCAGGTGATGTATAATACAAAAATAAATTCTAACATTTATCCAAATTAAACTCCATATGCCACTCTTCAGGCCATTGATCCAATTATCAAGATCTCTTTGTAATCTTTGATAATCTTTTTCACTGCTCACTATATCACCTACTTTGGTGCCATCCACAAACTTATTAAGCATGACTTCTATATTCCCACCTAAATCATTTATATAAATGACAAATAGAAGTGAACCCAACACTGATCCCTGTGGAACATGACTGGTACAGGCCTCTGGTCTGAAAAAGAACCCTCCACCATCACTCTCTGTCTACCGCCGTTAAGCCAATTTTGTATCCAATTGGCAAGCTCACCCTGAATTCCATGTGATCTAACTTTATTAATTAGTCTAATTGTTGATTTGGTTCTGAGCAGATGGCATGAGTGGAGTTTGTGTATGATTGGTTGTACAATTGCAACACCAATTGGAGAGTTTTAATCCCTGCAAATGGGAGTTAGTGAACAGCAACAGAAAAGAAACAAGCTGTCTTTGGTATATTTCCTGAGGATACTAAAACATATTCTGCAATTGCATAGCCAAAAGTAGGGCTGTTACATTAGGCCACCTAATGACCTTTAAAAGGGGCTACACAGCTTCTTATGGTGTAACATGTCAGATGGGAAGTGCCCAAAGGTATGCTGCTTGTTAATTTGAGTAAGGCAAGTAATATGGCTCTTTGTCAGTATTGAGAAAAGGCATGTTCTCATGCATAGAAATGGGCAAACATGTAAGTTAAGAGCAGAACTAGACCACACTTTTTGCTCCTCCATTCAATATGATCATTTGATCTGTACATCCTTGCTGTGATCTGCCTGTACCGCTTGTAAACAAAGCTTTTCACTGTATTTTAGTGCACGTGACAATAAATCGATCAATCAATCAATCAATCATGGCTGATGAGATTACTCCATATTCCTGCCTACTACTTGTCAAAAGTTTATCTACCTGGGCTTTAAAATGTTTCAAAGACTCTACTTCCACTGCCACAGAGAGTGGTAGGCATGCGGAATGCGCTGCCAGCAGTGTTAGTGGAGTGAGATACTTTAGAGACTTTTAAGAGACTCTTGGATAGGCACATAGAGAATAGTAAAATGTAGGGTACGCAGGGTAGACTAATCTTAGCAGGATAATAGGTCGGCACAACATCATGGGCCGAAGGGCCTGTACTGTGCTGTACTGTTCTATGTTCTATGTTCTATTTCAGTTTAATCCCACGTTTTTGTGGGCTGAAGGGCTTTTTTCTATGCTGTAGATCTCAATGACGCTATGACTGTATTTTTTGAAAAGTATGAAGTAAAGTAAATTAGCAATGGTAGATCAAATTGAACAAAAATCAAAAGTGCAAAGTAGATTTAAAATGGAAATTACAATGTTGTTATGGGTGGAGATAATGCACTGGAGCCCCCACAGTACCCAGCAGTCAAGAAAACCATCAACTATACCAGTGGATGCAGCATGCTCTCTCTCCAAGAACCTGGGGGTGGGTACTGCTCCTACATGTAGGAGTGCGAGACAATCCCCAATTAATAGCCATCATGTCAATATAATTGACACTCAGTTGATATCAAATTAACAATAATAATCTTTCATGTAGCAGAGAGGTTAATGTCACTGGTCACAGATTGAAAGTAAAAGGGCTGAAAGATTAGAGGGATCTACAGAGAATTAGTTTGTATCCAATGGGTAGTATGGGCCTGGAAGAATGGAAGTGCAGAAACCTTTGTTGGATTTATAAAGTTTTTGCTTATGAACTTGAAAAGCCTTATGTTACAGGACTGCCATCCAAGAACTGGAAAGTGGAATTGGCCTGAATGGGTTCTTGTTTACTGACAGACACAATTATCCAAATAGCCTTCTCTTAGAGTCATAGAATCCTAGGGTTATAGAGCACACAAACAGACCCTTCGGTCCAACTTGTCCACGCTGACCAAGTTCCCCAAACTAACCTAGTCCCATTTGCCTGCATTTGGCCCATAACCCTCCAAACCTTTCCTATCTGTGTACGTGTGCAAATGCCTTTTAAATGTTGCAACTGTACTCGCCTCTACCACTACGTTCCATACACGCACCACCCTCTGTGTGAAAACGTTGCCCCCCCGGGTCCCCTTTAAATCTTTCCCTTCTCACTTAAAACCTATGGCCTCCAGTTTTGAACTCCCTATCCTAGGGAAAAGACCTTTGCTATTCACCTTTTCTATGCCTGTCATGATTTTCAAAACATCTATGAGGTCATCCCTCAGCCTCCTATGCTCCAGGGAAAACAATCCCAATCTATCCAACCTCTCATTATAACTCAAACCCTCAAGTCTCGGGAACATTCTTGTAAATTTTTTCTGCACCCATTCCAGTTTAATAATATCTCCTAAAAGCAGGGCGACCAGAATTTTACGCAGTACTCCAGAAGTGGCCTTACCAATGTCTTGTACAGCCGTAACATGACACCCAAGTGCCATGAATTTCTTTGTTGGAAAGAATCTTCTCTTTTATGTCATTTCTACATTTATAAACCTTTTATACATTGACAGCCCAATGGAAACATTCTCTACGTGCTCTCTCAAATCCTTTCATCATTTTGAATATTTCTACTTTAAAAGATTCCTCTTAATCTTCTCTGCTACAGTGAATACAACCCCCTAAGGAAATTCATCATAATAACTGCAGCTTTTAACTCCTGGGATCATTGTGATGAATGTGCCATGCCCTCAAATAAAACAAATTTCTAGCAGGTGGTACACCATAATAACCGAATAGAGTTTGTTCTCCAGAATCTAAGCACTGACTAAATTGTAATGCTCACAAGTAGGCAACAATCTTATAGTATTTTGATGCGGCAAAGATCCAATGTGAAATTTGGACAATCATCACAATTTTGTTTATAGGAAAGAGGAGTCAATTATAACAATGAAAAATCAAGTGAACTGGCACGTAGACATCAACTTGTGGCAATGTGAGTTACATAGGCGGCAATGGTGAGATCACCCGAGAAGAAGCTTTTCACTAAATAGTATTTTCCAGGTCATGGAACATGAGTTGAATAAGGCACATAAAACAATGCTATAATGAGCTTATCCCATTTGCAAAGAAACTCTGTCAAACCCAAACTTCATGGTTTCCTATTCACAAGGATTAGTATAAAGCTGAGCCAAGGCACCAGATTATCTCATTGTATCACCAAAGCAAACTTGTGGTATTAATCTTTGTGAGAAATTATAACAAGCACATGCTTACTTAGCTTAGGGCTAGAGAGTTCTTCAAGAAAAGGAAATCACATCGGTTGGTGCTTTGAGTATCTATGAGGTAAGGCTGATAACATAGATAGAGCATGTGGTAGCCTTGATCAGGGTAAACTCAGAATGTTAGCAATGGTAGAATAGAGCATCTTCTGAAGGGATTGAAGTGTTGGAATAGCCTTTCTAAAACTCCCAGGAAATTCCCCAAGGGAATTGCAAAGAACTGAAGCAGAAGATTCTTTTATTGTATGGTTTGACGCCACGTTATATGTTTGCATTATTCACAGACTGATCAAGTAGAAGGCAAAGTCTAGACTGTCTTCAGGTTAAGTTTCAATGTAATGTTATTTATTATACTTTAGTATTGAATACTGAAATACATGGTATTACACTGGTGTGTCAGGTTCTGACTTACAGTTACATCGGATAAGGATTAGTCTATTTCCTTTGTGTGTTCATCTCCATGCGCTTGTTCAGGCGTTCTCAAATTTTAGTCTATGTAGTGATATGTATCGTAGTGTTCTCTATGATGTAGTTTAGTAGTGTTATAACTCCATCCACACTGTGCTACTTCTACTCAGCAATGTGCAGCTCCTTCACATCATTGCAATGTTGCTCCAATGTCCTGAAGCCCTAACACAAGAAGGAAGGGTCTGTCACCTTCAGAGGAAGCATGGACTTAAAGTAGAAGTAGCAGTTTTGTTTTAAATTCAGAGGCATGTGCAGGAAGAAGTTATGCTCGAATTTTATTTGAGTGTCACTGTGGTTCCTTCATAACATTAATTTAAGGATTTGAACATCAACCTAGGTTGTCATTTCAAGACGGTAGTGGAGGAATGTTTTTGTGTTGGAAGTGCTGTCTTTCAGATAAGATTTTAAAGGGATTATCTGTCCATCTATTCAAGGAGATACAAAAGATTTCATGGCACTATTTATAGAACAATAAGACACCCTGCTCTTTGGTGAAACTGATCACTTATCTCATAGTGCCTATTCTGTTGGTTGCAAACGGATTTCTGTATTTGTGGTCATAACAACAGAAAATATAATATTGTGATTCCAGTTAAAATTATAATTGAACCATCAAATCCCAAACTGAAATCTAACTTAATAGATCATATTTCGTTTATTTTTATTTTAATAAGGTGGCATAAACATGAAATGCTGCAGATATTATGCAAAATAAATTAAGATAGAAAATACCAAACTATTTCTAACGAATGTTTAAAGCTTTTAAAGTGCATGACTGAAATATAAACCCACTAATTCCAAAAGCACGCATTTACAGTACTCACACCACAGCGAACACCCTACTATATCACCCTTGTAGGGTTTAATTTAACAATGGTTTCAACTCCCTGTGTTGTGAATCTGATAGCCTCTTCCTGGAGCCTTCCTAGAAATTAGCTTACTTTCTCATCTACAAGTAACCACTTCAGGGCTTTAACCAAACACCTCTGGTCTAGAATTTTTACTGACTGTTTTGCAATGAGGTACAGAGCAACAGCTTTACACATCCTTCAGCCATGGCTCCTGTAGCCCTGCTCAGACAGGAATTTTTTAAAACAGAACTTTTTTATCCAACTATAGTTGATTTCCTCAATCATAGAAAAAACAAATTGATCATTAACCTTCTAATCTGGAACCTATTGCACAAATGTTTGTTTACTTTGCTGGTAAAATTCTCCCAGTGTTAACAAAAACCCATTACTCTCCAGGAAATCTTTCTCTAACACTGTTTTTGAAGAAATCTTTTGATGTGGTGACACAAATAATTACAAGTCATTCATTAAACCCTTTCAGACACATAGGACGCCCATATGCAGTTAGCTAAATTTTTTTAAAAATCCAAACTGCAAAATAAATGGTTTAAACCATGGCAACTTAGCAGTTATGTTTGCTTGTGAATCACAATGGGGTTTTGAAAGGATAGGGGCATGGAAAAAGGCGCTATAGGAATAGGAGTAAGCAATTCAACTGTCTAATCTCATACACCAAGCTGTTAGATCACTGCTGATGTGTACCTCATCTTCGTCCACTGCTCCGTAATCCTGGATGCTCTCAGCCAGCAAAAATATGACAATTTCAAGCTTGAAATTTTCAGCTATAGGCAGCCATTTGAGTGAGTGAGCTCTAGGCATTTACTTCCCTTTGTGTGAAAAGAAATCTGCCTGATTTGTCTCCTAAGAGGTCTAGCTGTAATTATAAAAATGGCCTCTTGTTCTGAATTCTCCTACTAGTGTTTTTACTTTCCACGCATCTATCTTATTAATAAAAGATTTAAAAGAGCAACATGATAAACAATTTGTCATTAAGCATATTGCTATACGCATCCATTACCTTTAATTGTCCCTTGGAATTCTGATGTTGAAAATAATTGATGCATTTATATTTCACACATTTATTATGAATCAAATTTCATCCTAAATGAATAGTGATACACGGGCAGTCTCACACAGTATCTTTGCCCTCGACTAGCTTAGGTGTCAGTTGATATTAAATTGCAATCTGACACCGATTGAAAGGTTAAATGCTTTCTTGATAATCTCTTGGCGGACCTGTGCAATTCCATGGCTACCAGTACTTAGAAATAACCTTGTTCATTTTTTTTCCAGCATTGTTGCGGTTTTTGATAACACATTTGTTCAGTTGCTCTCAAACAGCTGCATACATTTCTAGATAGCAGTCACTATTAACTGGAGTCCACCTTCCATCATTTCTGTACGTACCTTCCTTATTTCAGTATTTTCTTTGGTTCATCAAGGACAACGAGAAAGGTACTGAAGAATAAATAATCCAAGGAACCAAGTCGAATCTCCTTTTCTGTGCTGAGTTAGTTTGTCTTGTTCAGGGCAATGTTGGGAGTGTCCAAAAGAAGATAATGGAAGTAACTAGCCAGACTATCTGCATTTAATTACTGTTAATTACAATACTGGCTATACTTGAAACAACAAGGGAAAGCAAGATCAGACTGTGATCCCCTCATGATCAAATGTATTGCTGATATTTGTGACTCAAACACATCATTTTGGTAAATGCATGATGATGTCTTGTAAATTATATTTATCTTCCTCTTGCCTACTTTCTTGGGACCTGCACCTCCTACAACCAAGAAATTATCCTCCTCTCAATCCTCCTCCAATGTCGCTGCAAGGTACAATAAAGCAACAGTTCCCACAGTGTTGCAGCCAAGCAGTCATCTGCTGTGCAACATCCTGTTACAAGCAATTGTGGGATTCCTTTCTGTGCCATGCAACGCATCATGTTAGGTTTGTCTTGGGTAGCACCCTGTCAATTGCATCAGGAGCTTATGGGTTCAAACACTGCTCCAGAATGACCATAAGAAATCGAAACAAATAGAATCATGGCAGCTCTGACATTCCTCGCGTCTACTTTCCTGCTCGTTCCCCGCAACCCTTGACTCCCCGACTGATCAAGAATCCATCTCAGCCTTAAGTATACACAAGGACTCTGCCCCCACAGCTGTCAGTGGCAATGAGTTCCAAAGACTCACAACCCCATGAGAGAAGAAATTCCTCCATCTCAGTCTTAAACTGGTACCCTTTTATTCTGAGACTGTACCCTCTCGTCCAAGACTCTCCCATGAGGGGAAATATCACAAATGCACAGAGACAATGGTACATTGTTAGACGTGTCACCTTTCAAACAGAGATATGTGTCTGCCTGTTCAGAAGCATTTACAAGAATATAATGTTGAGTAATGAAAAGTCCAGTTTTGTTTGCCATTTGTTAAAGAATAATACTGTTTACAATAAGTAAAGTTATTTTCCTATTGATGAAGAAACCTGGTGTGAATGAATTTTGCCCTGAATTGCAGTCTGGTGACAAATCTTGGTGGGTGGGTTGCACATTGGTGATGGCTTTTGGAATATTGGGTTTCAATTATCAGCACACTCTTCCAAATTGAGTCAAAACACCATTTATTTTATGTGAGTTAATGTGTGCTTAGAAATAGTTAACAAAGGAGCGCAGCATGGGTGCATATGTTCCATTGATCAAAACCCCTCCTCTAAGTTTTTATATAGTGTTTTTATATAAGTTTTTATTATTTTTATATTTATATAGTGCCTTGCCCAATCTCAGACTTACCCAACATCATTAACTGTCAATAATGTCATTGCGAATGGCCATAACACAGGATTGATCAGTAGCGTTCCAAATTACCAGCCAAAATCTCTCAATGAAATAATGCCTGATACCAGTTTGGTGAAGGTAGAGGAATCTGTTTTCCTGAAACGAAAGGTTTGGCAAGTCTTCTCTGTTTGTTTACAAGCACGTTGGCGTTAAAAATGCATAATTGTATTGCTTGAATGTAATAGAAGGCATGTTTTCCGTCTTGGGAAGAAAAGGAAGTTGAAAACACTTTTGCCTAAACTTTGTGCTTCTTGAAATAGAGCAGAAATGGGAGAATGGCAGTTTTATTCTGAAATGCTGTGGGAGTAATGTCTCACTGATTGGGTAGTGCTTTTAAATTAGGAACAGATGCACGGTCTGAACAAATCTTGATTCCCAGCTGGAATGTTAATCGTGATGCTGATTCTATCCTTGCAGCTCAGTGAAGGTTCAGAAAAGGTTCAGCTGTATGCGACCAAAACCGAATGATGTAAATTTACACAGATCAGCTGTATTCCTGGCCGCAGTGGCTCTGCAGGGTCTGGAGCAAGCAATTGATTTACACTCCAGTCCTTTCATTTCCGAGGCTTGGGGTCAATTGTAGAATTGCTAGCATAAATTCTCCTTCGTTGAAAAAGAGGTCTTAAATGATCAGATTGTGTATAGTGCATAGAGCCAATGCCTACTAGATGCAGAGAGACAATGCACTGATGCTACATTGGAATGCTGGAATAGCAAGAATGAAAATGATGGCCAATCATCGTAACCTGCTGGTACTTTTGTGATGTAGAGGCTTGAATTGCATTGATGCAGTGAATTTAATACCTAATAGGGACTTCACTTTACTCTTGTATTATCTCTTGCTGACATTGAGTAACGCCTTTTAAGCTTTTCAAGGGATGTGAGTTTCACGAAGGAAGCCAGTACTGGGTGTCCAAACCTAATTCATAGAATGCTTATAGGACCTTCAGCCCGACAAATCCATACCAACCTTCAGAGCATCGCACCCAGACCCATCCCCCTATAACCCAACTAATCTATACATCCCTGGACACTCTGGGGCAATTTAGCGTAGCCAATCCACTTAGCCTGCACATTTTTGAACTGTGAGAGGAAACCAGAGCAAACCCACGCAAACACAGCGAGAATGTGCAAACTCCACACAGACAGTCACCTGAGGCTGGAATCAAACCCAGGTTCCTGGCACTGTGAGGCAGCAGTGCTAACCACTGAGCCACTGCACAGCCCCAAATTGTGTTTGAACTGTGTGTACTCTGCGTCATTTACGAGTTAACCATATTGCAGTGATCTGGAACCAAACCTGTGCTTATGTAGGTCAGACCCAGTAAAGGATAGCAGATTTCTTTCCCTAAGGGGACTTAATGAATCAGGTGAAGTTTTTGTCATTATCCTGGTCACCTTTACAAAAGAGAAAAAGCCTAAGTTTTCATTATTTATTGTGTTTTTGCACCGCCACGTGTATAGTTTGAAAGTTAAAATAAATCAGGGAATATTCCCATGACAAATATTGTTTCAAATGCTTGAGAGGAGGGTGTTTTTATTATGTGGGATCTTCTTCCCATTCCTTGAACATCATGATGGCTACGGCAACTTGTGACAAAGATGTCGAGTGAGTCCTTTCTTCGTGTTGAGACAAAAAGTTTGCATTTTTCAGTCATGTCCTGAACATCAATGTGAGATCCTCACTAGTGATTGGTGAAAGGCTGATTAACATGGTTCGTTGCTCATTACCACCCTCATTTGATCTGATTGGTTGATTTACGTTTACAAGGTCCTGAATGGTCTTGACCAGATGGAAGTGAAACGCAACTTTCTTCTTGTGGGTGAGTCCGGAACTAAGGGTCACTGATCTAAAATAGGGATCGTCCTCTTACGGCAGAGATGAGGGAATTTTCTTTTCATCTTAGATGGTTGCGTGACTCTGGAACTCTGGAAGGTGGTGTCATTGAATATTTTTTAAGATGGATTCATGGGTCGGTAAGGAAATCCAAGGTTATCAGGACTAGATGGGATTGGGGAATTTGTAACATAAATAGACCTGCCATGAACAGGCTTGAGGAGCTGAGTAGCATACTCCTGTTCCTAATGCATATACAGATAGGCACTCTGTTTATCCTTAGGTCAGAAGACCAAAACTACATATAGTACTCCACGTTTGGTCTTAGTAATTTTCTAAACTGTTGCAGTAAAATCTGTTCTGCACTCAATTCCTCTTACAATAAAAGCCAATAAACTGTTTCCTTTCTAATCGATTGCTGTTCCTGGGTGTTAGCTTTCAGTCACTGATGAACAATGACTCGTAAACCCCTTTGCACATCAACACTATCCAACCTTTCAACATTCAAGAAATGACCTGCTTTTCTCCTTTTCATAGCAAAGTGGATACATTTTTCTACAGTATATTCGACCTGCCATGTTCTTGCCCACTTACTTAGCTTGACTAAATCCCCTTGAAGCCTCTAATCATCCTTCTCACAACTCACATACCCGTCTATTTTTGTTAGATCAATAAACTTGGAAATATTACAGTTGGCTCCTGCATCCAAGTCATTAATATAGATTGTGAACAGCTGGGTTCCAAGCATTTGCAGTACCCCACTGGTCACAGTCTACCACCCCCATTTACTCCTACTACTGCTTTCTGCCTGTTTACCATCTCTCAATCCAGGCCAGTAAATTGCACCAAATCGCACACTGTATTTTTTTTCCCTACTAACCCCCTGGCACCTTTAACAAATGAAACCTAATCCATTCACTTTTCCAATTTCTGTTCTGCCAATTAAATCATCAAAAATCTCTAACAGGTTTGTCAATCATGTCTGTTCTGTCCAATATTACCATTATTTTCTAAGTGTCCAATTATCACATCCTTTATAACATATGCTAGCAATTTCCATACCATTGCTGTCAGGTTAACAGGAAGGCCCCTCTTGTGTGCAGTGATGGTCTCCGTACCCTGGACTAGAGAGGCCTGTGTTCAAGTTCCACCTGCTCCAGAGGTGTGTAATAATATCTCTGAACAGGTTGATAAGAAAAAATAGGTTAAATTTTTAAAAATCAGGTTAATAGAAGGGCTCTTGTGGTGAGTGGTAGTATCCTCACCGTTGGATTGAGTATCCCAGGTTCAACTCCCACCTGTTCCAAAGGTGTATAATAATATCTCTGAACAGGTTGATTAGGAAAAATAGGATACATCTTTTAAAAAGTAAATCAGGTTAACAGGTTAACCTTATTTTCTGACTCTTTTGTTCAATTGTTAACTTCTAATCTGTAGGAATCATTACAGAATCTGGAAAGACCCAACACATCCACTATTTCATCAGCTACCTCTTTCAACATTTTGAGCTGTAAATCATTAGGTTCAAGGATAAATCAATTTTCAGTCCCATTATTTTCTTCAATACTACTTTTTTTTAAACTAATACTCATTTCTTTCAGATGCTTATTCTTGTTAACCCCTTACTTTTCTAGTCTCACTTGGAGGGTGTTTTTGTATCTTCCTCCGTGAAGATGGAGGTATGTGTTTAGTTTCTGTACCATTTTCTTATTCTCCATTATAAATTTCCTGCCTGCCTGTAGTGGGCCATATTTGTTGTTGATAATCATTTCTCTTTTATGTACCCACGGAAGGTTTTACAAGTTGCACATGTGTTGTTTCTCCCTTATCCCCTTGAGGTCCTGACTTCCACTGCAGACATCAAAGCTGCTGAGGGTGAGTGTTAATGTTCACCTCACTGACGTGATATCCTCAACTGCATCTAACAGCTGCCCCCATTGATTCAAATATACAAGTAAGCAATTCTTGAATTTGAAAATGTGAACTTCAGGTTGATATAAAACAGGTTTAAGTTTGGGTTCATAAGCTTTCTAGTGGCATAGGATGAAATTGAATAAGCACAAAGCACAGGAGACTAGGGAAATATGAGTGAACCAAATGAATCCATAGATAACAGCGTGGAGCTGGAGGAACACAGCAGGCCCATTTCTGAAGAAGGGCCCCGACCCGAAACGTCAACTTTCCTGCTCCTCTGATGCTGCCTGGCCTGCTGTGCTCCTCCAGCTCCACACTGTGTTATCTCTAACTCCAGCACCGGCAGTTCTTACTATCTCCAAATGAATCCATTGTATTTTCTATGAGAAACCCACCTGTTTTTTTCTACAGGGATCCTGTAGATGTAATATATCTGGACTTCTGGAAGGTGTTTGATAAGGTGCCACACAAAAGATTAATCTACAAGATTGGATGATATGGGATTAGGGGTAATTTATTGTCTTGGGTAGGTGACTGGCTGATGGACAGAAGACAGAGAGTTGGGATAAATGGGTCTTTATTCTGGGTGGCAAGAAGTAACAAGTGGGGTGCCCCAGAGTTCGCTCCTTGGACCCCAGCTATTTACAATCTACATTAATGACTTGGATACAGTGATAGGAGCTCTATAGCCAAATTTGCAGATGACACAAAAATAGGCAGGACGGTAAATTGCAATGAGGAAATAAGAACCTTACAAATGGATATAGATAGGGTTAGGAGAGTGGGCCAAACTCTGGCAGATGGAGTTTAACATGGATAAGAGTGAGGTCATGTATTTGGTTCGGAAAAATGGGAAGGCGACCTATTATCTAAATGGGGAGAGGCTTCGGGGTGCTCCGGTGCAGAGGGATCTGGGTGTCCTCATTTATGAGTCACAGAAAACTAGCATGCAGGTGCAGCAGATAATGAAGAAAGTGAATAGAAAGTGGGCTTTTATAGCTAAACGAATTGTATATAAAGGTATGGGAGTATTGTTGCAATTATACAAGGCATTGGCGAGACTGTACCTGGAGTATTGGGCACAGTTTTGGTCCCCTTATTTGAGGAAAGGTATGGTGGCATTGGACGCAGTTCAGAGGAGGTTCACTAGATCAATCCCAGAGAAAAGGGTTCGTCATATGAAGAGAGATTGAATAGTTTAGGCCTATACTCTCTGGAATTTAGAAGAATAAGGGGAGATTGAATTGAGATATTCAAGCTGATAAAAGATATGGATAAAATGGACGTGGAGGGGATGCTTCCTCTTGTGCGGAATTCTAGGACAGGAGGTCATAGTCTTAGGATAAGGGATAGCAAATTTAAAACAGAGTTGAGGAGAAACTACTTCTCCCAAAGGGTTGTGAATCTGTGGAATTCACTATCGCAAATTGCGGTGGGTGGTGGGACAGTGAGTAAATTTAAGGAGGAGTTAGACAGATTTTTGATTGATAATGAGTTCAAGCGTTATGGGGAGAAGGCAGAAAAATGGGAGTGAGGAGCATATCAGCCATGATTGAATGGCAGAGCAGAGCTCAATGGGCCGAATGGCCTAATTCTGCTCCTATAGCTTATGAACTACCACGTCACCTAATCGTTTCTCAGCCCAAATGCTGCACCATGAACCAATGGCTCCACTTTATGAATTATTTTACAACTCTATCACTATTTGGTTCATGTCATCCATATAATTGTCTTCACCCTTTACCCAAAACTTCCTAATGTTAAACTGTGTCTACTGGTATTGATACCTAGTGAATAGTCTGGCAGGATTGAGTCATAGAGATGTACAACATGGAAACAGACCCTTCAGTCCAACAGTGCCAACCAGATATCCTAAATTAATCTAGTCCCTTTTGCCAACATTTGGCCCATATCCCTCTAAACTCTTTCAGTTCATGTACCCATCCAGATGCCTTTTAAATGTTTTAACTGTACAAGCCTCCACCACTTTCTCTGGCAGCTCATTCCATATACGCACCACCCTCTGCATGTAAAGGTTACCCCATAGGTCCCTTTTAAATCTTTCCCCTCTCTCGTTTAGCCTGTGCCCTCTAGTTTTGGACTCCCCCACTCCGGGGACAAAACCTAGCCTTTTTACCCTATCCATACCCCTCATGATTTTATAAACCTCTGTAAGGTCAACCGTCAGCCTCCAATGCTCCAGGGACAATAGCTCCAGCCTAGTCAGCCTCTCCCTTTAGCTCAAACCTTCTAACCCCAGCAACATCCTTGTAAATCTTTTCTGAGCCCTTTCAAGTTTCACGACATCTTTCTTGCAGCAGGGAAACCAGAATTGAATGCCAAATCCCAAAAATGGCCCAGTCAATGTCCTGTACAGCCCAACATGACCTCCCAACTCCTATACTCAATGCACTGACCAATGAAGGGAAGCACACCAAATGCCTTCTTCACCACCCTGTCTACCTACGATTCCATCTTGAAGGAACTATGAACCTGCACTCCAAGGTCTCTTTGTTCAGCAGCACTTCCCAGGACTTTACCATTAAGTGTACAAGTCCTATCCTGATTTGCCCTACCAAAATGTAGCATTTCACAGTTTATCAGTCAATTTTCTAATACTTACGACTTCATTTAGCTTTAATTAATTAACTTTAGTTGAGGTTCCCTCATTCCTGAGGAAAACATGTTTTTCACCAAGTTATCACAATTGTTGGAATTCTGGGATTGGGTTTGCAGGTATTAAGGAGGCACCCTGCCAGCAATCCAATAATTGAGTTTTCTCAACTCTTCCAAAAATAGATGAAGTTCCTCATTGCTGCTGTAAAAGAAACCCTGCCAGGAGAGTGATGTATCAGTTCCAAATCCTAGTTTGGAATAATTGAAACCTCACACTGTGTTAAACTAGCTTAATCCCTTCACAAATTCAATTCCAACTTTTCAGAGGCAAGGAGTAACCCAAAGCGATATGAAGCTGTTCATTAAAGATGAGCTAAGTATGTCAGAAACCTATATGTTCTTAAAACCTGGTAGAACTCACTAGATATGGATCAGGTAGACTTTAATTTCAATGTTTCTGAGAGAATGCTGCAGTGTTAACCCATTACTTGTTACTATTTGTTTATTGACTGAAGATTTGGAGGTTATGCTGGGAATGTGTTCGGAGATTATGGGGAGTGTGTATCAATCGTGATGATTAAACAAGAACCCCAACAAAAACTCTTCATTGCTGAAACGTCTTTTTAATTAATTCATGGGATGTGGACGTTACTAGCTCAGCCACTATTTATTGTCATTGCCCACAGGGTGTTTAAGAGTCAACAGCATTTCTGTGGGTCATGACATTTAGGCCAAACTAAGTAAGGATGACACATTTCTTTGCCTGAAGGACATTAGTGAACTAAATGGGTTTTTATGATAATCAGTAGTGGTGACACACTCATAAAGTCACTCTGCATGAAAACAGGCACTTCGGCCCAACTCATCCATGCCTCTGGTTGCCATAGTCAGCTTTATATTCCAGATTTTATTGATTCCAAATTTCGCCATCTGACGTGGTGGAATTTGAACCCAAGATCCCAGAACACATGTCTACAGCTTGAGATTATTAGTCCAGTGATGAGTCATCTTCTTGTCTAGTAGAAATGTGAAGAATGATGTCTATTCTGAAGTTTTCCTCATTTCCCTCCACATAGTCTCCAATTGTTCATTTTTGTTTAGCTGAGGTTGATAACTGATGTACGCTAATGGTGCTTGAGTGATTAAATCGGTGAATGGACTTGGTGGGGGGTGCTGTATTCAGGGAAGAAAACATGGAAACCATGAGCTGCCAACATAATTACGGACATTTTGTGACCATGCAGAGATATTTTAAAGTTGTGTAAATCATGCCTGTTGCACACATTGTGTCATCTCTGCCAATCTGAGATATTAATTATACGATAATCGAGTAATA
Organism: Rhincodon typus; assembly: GCF_021869965.1. Classification (NCBI taxonomy): domain Eukaryota; kingdom Metazoa; phylum Chordata; class Chondrichthyes; order Orectolobiformes; family Rhincodontidae; genus Rhincodon; species Rhincodon typus. The sequence continues at coordinate 25,087,981 of NC_063362.1, forward strand.
TTTGTACAGTGCTTTGCCTTGGGAATTAAGTAGATCAGAGTACAACAGCACAGCTTGTATATGGTCTATTGGGCCTTTGTTGTTCTGTACTGTCCACTGTTTTTTGTCTATATCATTAAACATCATAAGTGTATCACTTACTGTAAGCGGGTCATGTCTTTAAAAGTATTAAAACAAACAGGTATCATGTGCTCAAATAGAACACAATGATGTTGGCAGTGTGCCCAGGCAGAATAAGAATAGGTTGCAGGGCAGTAGAGAGCTAGCTGCAGAAAGTGTTGGAGCTGGGCTGCCTTAGAGCTGGTACCAAACAATTTTAAGGTTGTTTAGGAATGCTTGATGTTGGACATTGTTGAGGTTACCTCTGAAATGTCCACCTTCTTCCTCAACCGAGGATTCCCCAGCTCCGTAGCTGACAGGGCCCTCAGCCGGGTCTGACCCAACTCCTGCGCTTCAGCCCTCATCCCTTTTCTCCCTTCCCACAACAAAGATAGGGTCCCCCTTGTCCTCACCTACCATACAGAGGATCATCAGCCACCATTTCCGATTCCTCCAGCAGGATGCCACCACCAGACACATATTCTCTTCCCCTCCCTTGTCAGCCTTCAGCAAGGACTGTTCCCTTCGGGACAGCCTGGTCCACTCCTCTTTCACTCCCAACAGCCTCCCACACACCCCGTAGTACCTTCCCCTGCAACTGCAGAAGGCGTAACACCCCTCCATTTACTTCCTACCAGCTCAGTATCCAAGAGCCCAAACATAAAGCGGCGCTTTACCTATACTTCACTCAATTTAGTCTACTGCATTCACTGCTCACAATGTGATCTCTCTAAATTGGGGAAACAAAGCATAGACTGGATGACCACTTCACACAACGCCCACGTTCTGACTGCAAAATAGATCCTGAGCTTCCATTTGCCTGCCACTTCAACACATCACCTTGTTACCTGGCCAACATCTCTGGCTTGCTGCCCTGCTCCAGCGAAGCTCAGCACAATGTCAAAGAACAACATATCATATTCCAGTTGGGAACTCTGCAGCCTTCCGGGCTCAATATTGAGTTCAACAGTTTTAGGGAATGAGCTTCTCCCATGTCCTTACCCCAACCTCCACACACCAGGCCTTGTTATCACATGATCTGTTATTACACACAACTCATTTTTATCCACTAACACTCCCCTTTAAGAGCTATTCATCCTCCTAGCCTGACTGTTATCCACTCCTTTGTCTGTCCAACTGTTCTTCTCTCTCTTTGGGGTCTATCTCCACCTATCGTTTACTCCTCACACCCTCATGTCCCACCTTCACTTCTGCATAAAAACCAACATTTTTCTATTTACCATCAGTTCTGATGGTAAATTTCTCTCCACAGATGCTGACAGACCTGCTGAGCTTTTCCAGCAATTTGATTTGAGGTTTCCAAACTGGGTTTTCCTTAGTCTGCAGGACGTTATGTATCTCTGTGCCAAATGTGTCTTGCTGGTCCAGATCCCACCGTCAGTGGTTCTGACGGGGATCTCTGTCAGACACTTGATTGGCCACAATTGGGCGTTGCCCAGATTGCTTCCTGCCGAGAGCCACTTACTAATCTGAGAGTGACAGCTCCTCATTGCAGTTACCAGAAGAGTGGGTAGATGCCAGGAATGCATCCAATCAGAGGCTAAGAATTACTGAACAACCCAATACCCTCTGATTAAAGGTGGCATGAGGTTTGTATGTAAGGTGGGCACACTATAGGAAGGTCAGGGGCAAAAGTGGGGAAGGTGCCTGCTGAAAGGCACCTTCCCCAACCCTTCCTGATGCCAGGCCACTTGGTCAGGCATGGAGTGCCTGATGACTAAGACCCACTTCTGGGATGCTGTTGGCAAATCCAACGGGATTATCTGAGTGGACTTCCAGAATTACAGGAAAGCTATGCAGCTCTCATTTAGCCACTGCTGAATTGCACTGAGGTCAGGGTTACTGGGCATTAATTGGCTCATTGCTGACCTAAAACATGCACCTTCCACTCTTCAACTTAACCGTTGGAGAATTTGCCATTGCCAGGGAACTGTTGTGCAGCCTCTCCTGCGATTAAGTGGGCATAGCCCATTCTGAGTTGAGCTGGCTTAAATTGCACCAAGTCTCCAGTAGTAAAGAGCCTGCCTGATCCAATCACAGTCCAGCTTTGGACAACAGCGATCAGGAAGGATCCATTGCCAATGGAGGAGCAGTGGAAGGGAATCTCCAGAATGAAACCAGAGCTAGCATTGCTGCTAAATTGAAGGATTAAATTAGGAGGACAGGTTACAAAAGGTTTGTAATACCTTGAGTTTAAAAGGTTGAGGGACAATTTAATTGAGTTGTTTAAAATGCTACTACAGTAAATGCGCTGAAACTATTTCTTCTGTTCAGAGGATCCAGGAATAAAGTAAAAGTCTTACAATTGCAGCTCAGGCAGTCAGGCTTGAAATCAAGAAGCGATTTTACACAAGAAGAGTAGTGGAAATCTAAAATTCTCTGACTGAAAATGCTGTAAATCCTGAGGTTAAATTAAAATTTTCAAGACAGAGACCTGAAACAACTCCACAGAGGCCAATATCTGATCAGAGTGTCACCCTTTGTTTAGGCATGGACAGTCCTTGACACTAGTCCAGCTCCCTCAGAGCCAGCTCTCAGAGTGAACAGGATGTCTGAAACTCCTGTTCTTGTCTGTCAGCCAGGACTCCCTGATTGGGGCTGTTCATCTGGTCCAATTAGGGAACACATATTCTATGAGGTCCACCTGGTTGACCTTGTTACAACCACTAAAAGGGCATTTATTTGAGAAGGGCATGAATGAATATTGACTAAAGACAATTAAATGGAGTCAAGGATAACACAGCATGGAGCTGGAGGAACACAGCAGGCCAGGCAGCATCAGAGGAGCAGGAAAGCTGACATTTCAGATTGGGACCCTTCTTCAGAAATGAAGTCAAGGTTCAAATTAGCCATGGTCTAGTTAAATGACAGAACAGGCACAAAGAGTCTACTGGTTCTAAGTTCCATGAGTTTTGTTAGAACAACAGGAGGACTAAAACAGAAAGTGCTCCATTCTTTAACACTAATACAGCTTGCCAGAGAGTCTTATGAGTTGGATAAATATTCACCTTCTTGCCAATTTACACATAGCGCACACCTTGGGGATGAATGAAGAATGGGTGGAGGAGGATATTAAATTAGGCCATTGCGACACACTTTGTCCTTTGCTGCAATTTGTCAAACCCGAAATTGCAATTTGACCGTAATTAAAAATTTAAAGGTTATGAGCAAATTCTTTGCAGTCTGCTTCTCGGCTGAGTCCTGACCTGTGAAATTGGCCAAAATCAAAGTGGTTGGAGATTGTTCTAATCACCACAGCTTCTGCGGCTGCCTGATAGTTTTCTCGTTTCGAATACACTCAGTAATGAGGCAGCTGTGCTTAGATCAGTCCTTTCCAAATCCCTAGGCCCACATAATTTAAACAGAACAAAGCAATGAATGAAAAAAAAACTGAGTACAAGTAAAATGCATTTGCCTGAACTTTCAGAGCCAAATTGTCAATCCCCAGGGACTACACATGGATCTTGAGTCTGCAGGATGGAGATTTCAGCTTAACAGAAAAGTTTGTGGATCAGAGAAATCTGTCTCACCTGTCTGAATAGCCTTTTCTCATCCTTAAGTATTTTACTGTTTCTAAGATACATTTTGGGATGTTCTCTAATGTTAAAGCAGCTATATTCATGCAATTTGATTTCCATTGTTGCATCAGGTTTAGAATGTCAGGAGGGGTTATAGTTGTTTGCAAAATCAAGGGAACTTCACTCTACAATTGACCTCTGCTATATTTAGACATGAGAGTGTTTCACAGGGCAGCATAGAGGAAAGCATAACTGGCACCTAGTATATTAAATTTAGATTCACCACCTGCCACGGGCAGCATGGTGGCTCATTGGTTAGCACTGTGGCCTTACAGCGCCAGGAACCTGGGTTCAGTTCCACCCTTAGGCGACTGTCTGTATGGAGTTTGCCCATTCTCTCCATGTCTGTGTGGATTCCCTCCAGGTACCCTGATTTCCTCCCACAGTGCAAAGATGCACAGGTTAGGTGGATTGGCCATGCTAAATCGCTTATAGTGTCCAGGGATGTGCAGGCTAAGTGGATTAGCCATGGGAAATGCTGGGTGCCAGGCACAGGGTAAGGGGGTGGAATGGTCTTCAGAAGGTTAGTGTAGACTCGATGGGCTGAATGGTCTACAGTGTAGGGATTCTATGATGATTCTTGAACCCCTAACCCCAGAACATTAGCCTAGAGTTGAGGATTGCTGTTCCAGTGAAATTGCCAGCACTATACTCTTTGAGGTTATACTAGCTGGGTAGATTGCTATTGCCCCGAGTCTCTTAAATTTCTAGCTTACTCAAGGCTTTCTCACACCCTCAGTAATCCTGTAAACTGTACATTTACCTGATGACATACATAATGTTGAACACGTTGTTCTAAAGCTCCTCTTAATCAAATGTTTCTCTCTGCTAGGCTGACATCAGAGTAACATTACCATTCACATCATTTTCCTTAATATATCCATTTCCCATTATTCTGCATGTTCCAACCAGGGACTACGAATTGTGACAAGAAATGTGAAATATTTAATTCCCAGCACAAATATCCCTCATCTTAATGAGTGTTGAATTTGTGGAGGGATCAATGCAACAGAGCAGCTCTGTTGGCTATCTCATTAATGCCATCCATGACAAGGGGAGCAATATTTAGATCCAACAAAATGATAAACACAGTACATTACAAGGAGGATTTTAAAAAGTGTTCATAATTTCCAGACGGAGAGAACAAAATCTTAATGATTTTAAGTAAAATGCTCAATACATATTGTCACTAACAGATTGGAGAACTAGGCACCTGCAGTTGTACTGAAAACTCTTAAAATAAAGCGATGAAGCAGCTCATTAAAATGCTGAAGAGTTTATACAGATAAGCAGGAGACTTGACTTAGACATTGTGCAAGGGACTGGAGGACAGATGTCGAACATTGACAATCTGAAGAGATAGTATCAGTAATGTGAAAACTGTTTATCCCACTGCACAGGACAGACTACCAGACAAAGTAGCTAAACCATCAGGAGGTAGGTTGTAGCACAATGGTAATAATACTGGATAAATAATCTGGAAGACAGGGGTTCACCTCTACTGCAGATTGTGGAATAGAGTTTAATTAATAAATCTGAAATTCGCAACTTGTGGCTGATTGTTATAAGAAATCTGTTTCAGTTGTGGTATCCTTACTTGGTCTGGCCTATATATGACTACAAAACAATGTAGTTGATTTCTAATTGCCCTCTGAAATGATTATTCAGTTCAAGGGAAATCAACCACAAATGTTGGCCTTGTCAGTGATATGCACATTCCATGAAAGAAAAAGATGAGTTGAAAAATTCCCATGAGGAATAGGATTGAAATTTACAGGGTAGTTATTGGGGCTATTCCCACTAGGAATAGGATTGAAATTTACAGGGTAATTATTGGGGCTGAGCTAATCAAGCAGAACAAATAGTGAAATGCTAGAAATCTGGACTAAGTGCTGATATTGTGCCGCATGGAGAGAAATAATGTTTCAGGTCAACAACATTTTGTAAAAACAGATCCATTGATTAACAGTTGTGAAGAGATGATGTCATCAGGAGATGGCCAGCAGCTACAGGGATGGCCAAGCTACATTTATTGTTGAGAATGGGGACACTTCATGAGATTAAGCACAACACACTACCACCGCCTCCCAACCCCAGGCTGAGGTCTGGGACAATGAGTCTTGTTGAATTGTTGACATGCAAATCTAGTTGATGTAGGATCAAGACCTCAATCAAGCCATTAAATAATCCTAATTATCCTCAGTTAGATATCCATTGTATGACAATGAGCAACCAATCAACCTTAATCTGGCCTCTCCAACAATCACAGGGTGGAATCATTGTGCTAAATAGACAGGACACTAGCCTCCAAACCTTTCCCTAACCTGCATCTAAAATTCGGCTTTTGATGTCAACACAAAGAGAGAAAGAATGTGGGATAAGAAGAGCGGAGTTTAGATGGAGTGAATGTTGAGTATTCAAGGTGCAGGGCTGGATGAACACAGCAGGCCAAGCAGCATCATAGGAGCAGAGAGGCTGACGTTTCGGGCCCGAAACGTCAGCCTCTCTGCTCCTATGATGCTGCTTGGCCTGCTGTGTTCATCCAGCCCTGCACCTTGTTGTCTCGGATTCTCCAGCATCTGCAGTTCCTACTATCTCTGAATGTTGAGTATTGGTGTCTTTAATGACAACAGGACAGGGTTATATCTTGTATATTTACGGGTTTACTTGATTACTTTTGAGGATCAGGAAATATTTATCAAGGATTATCTCTCAAAAGTTTAAATCCGTGAGGCAGATTGTACGTGGCATATGGCTTTGATGCACTTTGTGATTTTCCATATATTAGCCTACATAATATGAACCACAGAGAATTAGGTTCTTCTTGAGACGAATGTATAGTCATGCAGTCGTAGAGCTGTACTGCATGGAAACAGACTCTTCGGTCCAACTTGTCCATACCAACCAGATATCCTAAATTAATATAATCCCACTTGCCAGTATTGGGCTCATATCCCTGTAAACCCTTCCTATTCATATGCCCATCCAAATGCCTTTTAAATGTTGTAATTGTACCCAACTCCACCAGATGTCAACATCATGCTTGTTTAGCAGTTGACTAACCTTGGCCTAAAACTAGCTTGATCCTATTGGCAACTTTAAAGGTGATGCAATGCTATATCTAAGGAAATATACATTTACCGTAGAGGGAGTTCAACAGAAATTCACTGAATTAAGCTCTGGGACAGTGCAGTTTTCTCATGAGTAGAGATTGAGGAAACAGAGTTTGTATTTCCTAGAGTTTTGAAGAATGAGAGCTGATAGTTGGACAAAAGATAAGATGTTACCCCTGTCTGATGATAGTAGAACGAGGGTGGAGTATGGGCAGGAAGATCTATGTAGTATGTTTCTCAAACATGGGAGCTGCTGGTGAAGATAAAACATTGCCCACAGGAGTAGCACATGGGATTTAACATAGCTGTTCGAAAACCTTGGTAAGTTGCTTCACGTTTAATGATCATGGATTTTCAGCACGGGCAGTGTGTTCCAGAAGAGTAGTGAGGAGAAGATATGTTGAACACCTCATTTCATGCAAATGCCTTGGAAGGGTGTATTAGCATACTATGAACCATTGTTGAACAAAATGTGTTGAGGAATATACTAATAATGGCAGTCAATGTGTCAGCAATCATTACACTAGTGGTATCTTCAATTTACAGTACAAAAGGGAATCTGTTGAAGAAGCTGCCAGAATATAACCTTATCCTTGGGCATGGAAAATATCTGTAGTAATCTGGCAACACAGCTCAGGAAGAATTTCATGTTGAAGAAAGATTCTCTCGATTGTTGGAGTTGATCAAATTGGCATATTTCACATGCCTTTATTACATAATCAATGTCCTTACTAATTCTGGGCCAATACATTGATCTATGTACTAATCTCTTGGCTTCTTCTGTGTCCATATGACTTTTATGTATATGGTCTAGCATGTGATATGTAGAGTTGTGGAATTACCACTCGTTTACCCTTGCAAATGATGGTCTTAGAGAGTGGTAATTCATCTCTGAATGACTAGAATGAACATACTAGATCAGGGATCTGTTAGTTTTATTCAGGTCACTTGCCAATGGTAATGATGGTCATCATCTAACACAGCTTGGTAGATCTGCTGTGCTGACTGTAGCCAACTTGTATGAAATCAGTGTTAATACTTTCTTTTCGCACAGATACAATATCCGTTCTTGTGTCTAATTAAATATCGATGCTTCTTAGAAGTTTTGGAAATTGGCTAAAAGCGTTGGAAGTGGCAATTTGGGAATGTCACTTGCATTGTACTTCTGTCTTGTCCTCTCAGATCTTCACAATTAATTATTGTGGTTGAGGAGATGTACTTGTGAGAGATTTTCAATACATCACTTCTAATTGTTTGTGGTGGGTATGAATAATGAATTTCTTGTCATATTGGTGCTTGATGAAAACTATAGCAAGAGTGTTGGAGTAGTTATAAAGCAATTTTGGGATGCATCTATTTCCAACATGGTAATCTTTTAGGAATCATAATATTGAAGTACATACTCCGCTGATGATGGAGCATTTTTGAGAGGTTGGAAAATATGTAGGTGATGTTTCTGCTGTATGCATATATACATATACTATAAATGGCGTGTCTTTGCAGAGAAAATTTCAAACAAGCGAGACTTTGGTTGGAAACATATGGGTTAAAAATTCAAAGCAACTGAGACACCTTTGTGACCTATCTTTAGTCTGCAGTGTAGGCAGCTACTGTACGTCTTCTGTTTTGGTAGAATCAGATCTAATACCAGTTGTTGAGCACATTGAACTGAAGACATTGATTTGTCTCATTTGAATTGACATTTTTTGCAACTGAAAGCAAAACACTGCTTCCTTTCTGCCGTCATCAGCTGATGGCAGTTTGTGTCATGTTCTTCCAAGAATGTGATATTATCTGTAAAGCAGAGACAATCTGTCAGCTTTTTGACGATACCTTCCATACGTTGTTGGAATATGTCCTGGCTGATCAATAATCTGATTGGTAATCTGAGGTAACAGTATCAACCGACTAGTCTTCTAAAAGTTGTTAGTTTCTTTGACTCGGGGAAGATGTATGGACCAATATCCATTCTCTGCATCCAGCTTGGAAAAATATTAAGCACCTGATAACTTGGAATGAAGCTATTCCAGGGTAGGAGACTTGTGTGAGCATCTCTATACAGCAACATTTAGATCACCTTGGATCTGCCATCTTTCTTCAAAGTGCATATATCCTCACCAATCAACATGTACTTGACTTTCCTTTTGATGTTGTTTTGTACAATGGAATCCAATTCCAGTTTGAGGTTTTCTTATGTGTGCATGTTGCATTTAAAGGGAGGATAATTGCTGGATTGGATATCAACTTTCAGATGTAGCATTGCATCACCTTTAAAGTTGCCAATAGGATCAAGCTAGTTTTAGGCCAAGGTTAGTCAACTGGTAAACAAGCATGATGTTGACATCTGGATTCATCTGCTTTGCAAGTGATGGATTTATCACCTCATGGACTGTGACACTATGTAGATTCATGCATTCTGGTTAATTTGTAATAGGTGGTTAACAATAGAACTGGCTTCAGGTGTCCATCTTGGATATCCATATTGATATTGAAGACTGATGCCAATGTATGTGATGACAGATCTATTATAAACAGTTAACATATCTTGTATGGATGGCATCATGCTGTACTAGTTTTCCTGAGCACTTCTGGAGTTGCTTCTTACACACCTTAGCCCAATGTCATCTTGTGGAACACAGCTTGCAAACATCCTAAAATACTGGACATGATCTTGATGGGTGACAAGCCACATCAGATACAAAAGCTGGATGTCCTACTGACTTTTTTGATTGTTGCAAAAGTTGTACCAGAGTCGAGCACTTGTAGATACTGCAGGTTTGCTACAATTGCATCAAACTTGTGTCCTCCTTCTAGCACAGCATCAATAGTACATTCTTTGGGTTTGCCCAGAAATGCCTTTCTGAAGGATTTGGTGGGTGTAGAGACAATGACCAGTTCTTTAAGACTTTCAGCTAAATTTGCTTTGGTGAAACCACATTCTGTACCTTTGAATTCTTGATTCTTTCCTCTGACAGTTATCAGTATGACCTGAATTCAAGCCTGTATGTCTTGAAATTGACAGAAACTCTAAATTGACCTTACAAAATCTGAAAAATTTTGTTAGGATCTTTACAGTTATTGTCAGAAATACCAGAGTATTTTATTCTTGTTTATAGTGCTAAAAGTGCAACATCATTCTGTTAGGAATGTGTTGATCCAAAAAGGAAAGGTTAGTTCTTTTTTTGAATAATGGAAGTTCTTATAGAATGTCAATGAATTGCAAGTTCATGGTGAGATACTAGTTTTCCATCTTTATTGTATAGCGTTATGCTTTGTAAAATGGGGAGGTAATAACTTAGTGGAGTAATCGCTAGACTCATCATTATTATGTTACCATCCAGAGATGCAGATAATGCTCTGGAACCTGATTATGAACCCTGTTCGTGGCAAATAGTGGAATTTGAATTCATTTAAAAACAAAGTCTGAAATTGAGAGTCTAATGATGACGATGAGCAATTGCCAGAAAGGCACATTAGTTCACTAATGTCTGTTAGGGGAAAGTAACTGCCATCCTCATATGGTCTGGGCCACATATAACTTCACCTCGGAGTTTGGACAGATTGATGGATGACGTTAAAGAAAAAGACCTCACACTGCCATGCTGCTATTACCTTTTCAGCCTTTAGTGTGCACTTACTTCCCCTAACCAGCTGCTTTGATGTGCTTTGTGGTTTTCTCTCAATTAGTCCACATTACATAGTTATGGAATATTGGAGTCATTGAGTCATACAACATGGAAACAGACCTTTTGGTAAAACCAGTCCATGCCGAACATAATCCCAAACTAATCTAGTTCCAACTGCCTACTCCTGGCCCATGTCCCTCCAAACATTTCTTACTTAAGCACATACTTAAGTGTCTTTTGAACACTGTAACTGTGCCCCCATCCATCACTTCCTCAGGAAGTTTATTCCACATGCGAACCACCATCTATGAAAAAGATTTGTCCCTCCATGTCTGTTTTAAATCTCTCTTCTCTCACCTTAAAAATATGTCCCCAAGTCTTGAAATCCCCAGTCCTAGGGAAAAGATACCTACCGTTAATCCCAACTATACCCCTCATGATTTTATAAACCTCTATAAGATCACCTCTCAACCTGTGAGAACAGTCCCAGCCTAACTAGCCTTTCTTTATATTCAAATCTTCCATACCCAGCAACATCCTGGTGAATCCCTTCTGAACCGTCTCTAGTCTAATAATATCCTTCCAATAACTGGGCAACCAGAACGCAGTATTCCAGAAGAGGCTTCACCAATGTCCTGTACAACCTCAACATAACTTCCCAACTCCTATACTCAAAAGGGCTGAGTAATGAAGACAAGCATTCTAAGCGCCTTTTTAACTTTCTAATAAATACTATGGAGATGTGGGTTCCTGTTGAGACTGACGTCTTGAAGTTTATTTACAACACTGACTACTTACATAGCTATTTACCACAGATTTACACATGCAGTCTGGATTCTGTGCTTGCTGTTGTTACAGTACATTACATACACAGAGCTTTCTTGACCTCTCCTTTTCCATTTCTGGTGACAGTTTATGGACCAACATTTACTATAAACCCATAGACTCCCAAAACCACCTAAACTACACTTCCTCCCACGCTGTATCCTGCAAAAACTCCATTCCGTTTTCCCAATTCCTCCATCTCCGTCACACCTGCTCTGATGAGGAGACATTCCACTCCCAAGCGTCCTGGCTGTCTGCCTTTTTCAAGCAACACCTCTTTCCCCTCTCTGTTATCCAGACAGCCCTCCACCATGCATCCTCCATTCTCTGCTCCAAAGCTTTTAACGACCACCACCCCTTCCAAACATAATAAAGATAGGGACTCCTTGTCCTCACTTTCCATACCAGTAGCCTCTGCATCCAACATATCATCCTCAAACACTTCCGTCAACTCCAATTAGACCCCACCACCTGGAACATCTTCCACACCCACCCCTCTCTGCTTTCCACAAGGACCATTTCCTTCACCACTCCTTAGTTTACATTACACTCCACCAACCACTCCAACCTGCCCGGTACCCTCCCCTGTAATCACAAAAGATGCAACACCTGCCCATTCACCACCTCCCTCACCTCTTTCCAGCCCTTCCAAGTGAGACAGAGCTTCACCTGCATCTCCTCCAACCTAGTCTATTGCATTCGGTGCTCCCGATGTGGTCTTCTCTACGTCGGTGAGACCAAACATAGACTAGGTGACCGTTTCAACGAGCATCTCTGCCTGGTCCAACGTAACCTCCTGGTCGCCACCCATTTCAATCCCCACCCCACTCCCTCTCTACATGTCCGTCCTCAGCCTCCTCCAATGTCGCAGTGACTCGGAACGCAGATTTGAAGAACAACACCTTACCTTCCACTTGGGCACCCTACAGCCCAGAGAACTCAACACTGAGTTCTCTCATTTCAAATAACCTTCACACCCATTCCCCTGCTTTCCCTTGCAGCCCCGCCTACTCCCTTCCACTCCACCAACTGACCCTCCCTTCCAGCTACCAACCAGATTCATCCCTCCCATCGACCAACCAGCTCATACCTACTACCAGTGTCCACCTATCACTACCATTCTGCCTCCGCCCCTCCCCCCTCCTTTATCTGCAGCTCCCCCTATCCCCACGTCCAGTCCTGAAGAAGGGTAATACCCAATACTTTGTCTGCTCCTTTCCTCCAGATGTTGCCTGGCCTGCTGTGTTCTTCCAACCTCCTGTTTGTCTACCTTGGATTCCAGCATCTGCAGTTTTTTTGTCTTTAACATACAGAGTGGACTGACTAAACAACTTCACTGATTCCATGATACAGAAGAGTTAGAGGGTGAAGCTGATGCCTTTATACCAGAATGTCATATATTGCGATGTCATGTAACTCTATTAAAGCTACAGGCTTGTCTGTTCTGGAATTTATGCCCTAATACAAGCTTGGTGGACTGAATGTCCTTTCCTGATATCATCCTTCTTATAACAGCCTTTCACTAGTAAAATAAATATTTTTCAATCAACATATTTACAATCCATTACCATGTGTAAATATGCATGAATTTCCAAGAACATAAAAGTCAATCATTGCATTTAAAATAATGGGGTATAGTAAAGCATTTTCTTCAAATCACAGCTGCTTTAACATCCAGCACATATTTCAAAGGGATGGAACAAATTAGGAATATGATGTATTTTCAGCAGAATGCACAAATCCTGCCCTAAGGTCTTGACTAACTCTGTGCACATGGAAACAAAATTAGAGAAAATAATTGCACAAACTTGAGACAAATAGCCAATAAAATGTAGATAGATGATTGAGACCAAAAACAAGCTGCATAAATAACACAACACACAAGACAGCAGGGATTTCTTCAGAAGAAAAGTTCTAAAACATTATCGACCATCCTGGATAATAATGGGAGCCAGTGCCTTACTTGATGAAATATCCCAAATTATAATCAAACAAAATGTTTATGAATGCTGATAGTTTTAATTAATTTGTTAGGGCCTCCAAAAGCACCAGACAACAAGAACATTTGAAAACTTGGTCTGACTACACTCAAAATCTGATCCCTAATATTTTAATATTGGTGTTGTATATGCCTGAAATAGAAAATCCTTGTCAGTTTTTTAGAAATGATTTGCAGTGGTGCAACCACTCTGCAACTTTGACATCACACCATTATTTGTCTGTCTGTGTGTACTTCTCTCTTACTCCACAGGACTCTTTGGTGTATTTCATTTTCTGAATATGCAACAGCTGGTTGTATGTAGACTGGGTTTGGGAAAATCTATTGGCGTAAGAAACTTATGTGACGTTCTCAGTCACTCAGTTTAGGGTTTGCTCAAGATGGTGTTCGGTTTTCCTGCACATCAGGCACTCAAAAAAATGAGCCGAGACTTCTAACTCATAGTAAGCATCTCTAACACAGAGGAATGCCATATGCAGGTGGCCATTGAGTAAGACTGGTTCCGCTCTTTCACAGCAAACAGTTGGTCCTCAAGGATTGGATGAATAACCCTTTGAGATTAGGCTGGCTGGCATTTGAAGTTCTACTGAAAAGTAAAAGTATAGATATTTGAAGCACAGAAGGATGGTGCTTGGCTTACTTTGTCCTTTAAAGAGCAATCCCAAATCAGCCCTGATGCCTTGTTCAATATATTTAGTCCTATAACTTCTCACACTCAAAATATTTATCTAGATGTAATATGAAAATGACATTCACATCTTCCTTCCTCATTGTCAAAACACAGACAGACTACACTATCTCCCATCTTCCACACTTTCCAGAAATCTAAAGACTGTGGAACCCTTTACCCCAGTTAGATTTCCATTTCTGTCAAACTTTTGAACACTAAAGTCCGAGCATGGTCATTCTCTGTGTGCCGTGCCGACCAGTTTCAACAGGCCTTTCAATTGTGGAGACCTGATGTGTCCTTAGTCGCAAAAGGGTAATGGTACTGTTGATCATAATTGCCAACAGAGATCACAGGATGGGAACACTGCCTGATTCCTACACTCCCTTCTGCCTGGCTCTCATTGCTGAAGCCAAATTTGACACTCTATTGTTGTCCCAGGTTGTGGCCAATAATTCACCACAAATAAAACGTCGAACCTATGAGCTGACAAATTGTGTGGTCAATCATCAGGAGAGCTAAGGAATCACAGAATTATTCCACCTTAGAAGGAGGCCATTTGACCAATCATGTCTTCACTGGCTCTCCAATGAACATTATGGCTCAGTGCCATTTGACTGCCTTTTCCCCAGACCCTTGCACATTATTTGAATAAAATGAATCATCCAATGTCTTTTTGAAACCTCCACTGACTCTGCCTCCATCGTGTTTCCAGGCAGTGCATTCCAGGCTGAAGTCACTCATGGTGTGAGAAACAGTTTTCTCATAGCATATTTGCTTTATTTGCAAATCGCTTTAACTCTGTGCCCACTGTTTCTCAATCCCTTTCTGAGCAGGAACAGTTTCTCCCTACGAACTCTATCCAGATCCCGCGTGATTTTGAACACCTCCTCTTTGCCTTGTTCTTTCCAAGGAGAACAGTCTTGACCTCGCTAATCTACCCTCATCACTGAAGTTTCTTAATCCTGGAAACATTTTTGTAAATCTCTTCTACCCTTTCTCCATTGTGTTCACATTTGGCCCATAGCTGATGCCCAGAAATGAACACAATACTCCAGGTGATGTCTAACAAGTGTCTTTTATAAGTTTAGCATCACCTCCTTAACGTCTTTACTTTTTGCCCTTAGAGTACTGAATGCATTATTAACTCTGCCTGTCCCACTGCCTTCAGTGAGGTATACACACAGGTGTCTCTACTCTTGTTCCCCTCAAATATAGTATCCCCCAGTTTATATTGCCTTTTTCAATATTCTTCCTACTAAAATGCATTTCTTCACATTATTTCTCACTGAACTTCATCTGCCACGTATCTGCCCACTCTACCAACATGTCTATGTCCTTTTGGAATTCTACACTGTTCCCTTCACAGATTCCAATACTTCCATGTTTAGTGTCATCTCAAAACTTGAAATTGTCCCATGCACACCAAAATATAGATTATTAATCATACATCCACAATAACATGAGTTCCAATTCTGACTAATAGGGAGCCCCTGTACAATCCATCCTCCAGCCTGAACAATATCCATTCACCACTACCCTCTATTGCTACTCACATGACAAATTTTGTATCCACATTGACACATCCATTTTATCCCATGAGTCATGACTTTCCTCACAAGTCCATTGTGTGGCACTATATTGCATAGCTTTTGAAAGCTACGTATACTACATCAACAGCATTACCCTCAGCAACCCTTTTTAATACCTCTTCAAAAGGGTTTTCTCAAGCTGATCTGAGAAACATTTGGGAATTTACTTAATGTTGAAGGAGGTATTTAGATGAAGTAGTTATAGCTGGCAAAGTGTTGGAGGTGTTTGTACGAGTGTAAAATTTTCCCCTTCATTTCTTATGCTAACACCAGTTCTGTTTGACAGAAGCATCTTGAATTTAGCTTTATTCCAGTTCATCCCACGAGAGAGGTGCAAAATTGGAAAAGCACAACTTCATGACTTTTAATCTTCATTTTAATAAATATTAATTGCCATTCTCAAACAAATATTGTGAAGATTAATATCAATCCATCTTAATAGGTTAAAGGTAGATAATCACCATTTGTGCTATGCAATCCAAAATCACTGAATTACTTGTTCCACTCAATAGGATTGTATGTCTGTTACCAGAGGAGCTTCACATTGATTAAGAAATGCTTTCTACAATATGACTATGAAATATATTACTGTCCTGGCATGTTTACTGCAGAAATTAGACTTAGCATTTGATTCCTGTGTGTTTTATATGTTAGATGCCATAGTTAATAATAACTAGCAGACTAATTTCCCCAGAGGATAAACATCCAGAGGACTGGAAATACTTCATAAATAAAACTGCAATGACTTTTATTGTGGTACATTCAGTAAACCATTCAGGATGGTGAGATTTGCCATCCCTGATTGATTTAAGTGTTTGATAATAATCTTATTTCAAGATTTTCACCAGAACAACAAGAACTTCCAGTCCTCTCATAATTTTTACTATTGATGATTATTTTTGTTTGCTTCTCTAAGTGAGGGATTTCAGGATTTACATAAGAATCTAATAAATCATGGCTGACTTAGTTCAGCTCCACCTTGCTGCCATATTCCACCGAGGTTTTAAGAAATTACAAATATTTCTTACTCTACTGCTTCTGTCATACCACTGCCTTCAAAGATCTATGTTCATGAACACCTCCCTTTCCCCCAAGTCCCTCTGTCCCTGTACACCCTTGAGAACAGTGTTATTTTGGCTATATTGTCTCTGTCAACCCATTCTGCCAAAATCTGTCAGCTCACACTTCACCATCCATCTGCTATCTTCTCAGCATTTACTTTGCTGACTCCCTCAAGAATTTAGTGGATCATCTCATTCTGCTAAATTCCAAGGAATGTAAGCCAACTCAATTCAATCTCCCCAATAGGACAATCCTCAGGAGGCAGCCTCGTTAATCTTCACTGCACTCCCGTTAGGGACCATATGCCCTTCTTTAGGCGAGGAGACTAATACTGCAGTGTGGCCTTCCTGATATACTTTACAATGTTTTAAAAAATTCACTCATGGGATGTGGACATCTCTGGCTAGGTCAACATTTATTGCCCAACCCCAGTTTCCCTTGAGAAGGTGGTGATGAGCTACAGTCCATGGCTCTAGGTAACTCCACAATGCGTTTAGGGAGGGAGTTCCAGGATTTTGACCCAGCGAGATTTAAAGGAACAGCAATATATTTCCAAGTCAGGATGGTGATTGGCTTGGAGGAGAACTTTTTAATTCCCTTTGTTGCAGACACTGACATGCCATTTTCCATCTTAACTGCTTACTGTTCCCACACGCTCAATTTCTGTGCATCATGTACAAGGCCACTCAAGTCTTCCTCAATGCAAACATTTCTCAATCATTTAAAGGAAATGCTCAAATTTTGCTTTTCCTATCTCATATCATCATGTTGAATTCCATCTGCCATGTGATTACCTACTTGCCCAATCTTCAATGTCATTCTGCAGCCTCTTTGGGTCTGTGTCAGTTTTTTTTCCCACCAAGCATTGTATCAGGGTAATAGATTAAGGACGTTGGCTTGTATAGTGGATTATAGTTACTGACTCATCTACTAGGCTAAGAATACTGCAATGGGCTAAATAATGCTGGCTAATTAGTCGTAAAGTCAGACAGCACAGAAAAGGCCCTTTGGCCTATCAAGTCTGCACTGACAATAACTACCTCTAAAGATGCGCTAATCCCAGTTTCCTGCATTTGTCCCATATCTTTGAATGTTATGATATTTAAAGTACTCATCCAAATAGTCTTTTAAAGGTTGTAAGATTTCCAACTTCCACTACCTTCCCAGGCAGTGCATTCCACTTTCCCACCCCCCGCTGATTGAAACTATGCCCCCTCATAATTGACCCCTCAACCAAAGGGAACAGCTGTTCCCTACGCCCCAAATCCATATCCCTCATAATCATATACATCTCAATCATGTCACCCCTCCGCCTTCTCTGCTCTAATGAAAACAATCCAAGCCTAACTGGTCTCTCCTTATAGGTCAATTTCTCTATCCCAGGCAACATCCTGGTGAACCTCCTCTGTCCCCTCTCAACTGCTATCGCATCCTTCCTATAGTGAGGTGATCAGAACTGCACATAGTATCCAGCTGTGACCAACTAACGTTCTGTACAACTCCAACATTATCTCTTTGCTCTTATACTCCTTGCCATGATCAATGAAAGCAAGTGTCCCATATGCCTTCTTAACTATCCTATTCACATGCTCTGCCGACTTCAGGGATCTGTGAATAATTACCCCAAGATCCTCTGTTGCTCTAAGCTACCTAGTGTTCTGCCATTCATTAAGTACTCCCTCATCTTATTTCTTCTTCCAAAGTGCATCACCTTGCACTTAACAGGGTTAAATACTATCTGCCACAGCTTTGCCCAGCTGACTAACCCATCTATGTTTTCCTGTAACCTGCTAAAGTTGTCACAATGAACTCAATGCATAACAAAAAGACTAAAATCTTAGGCTACCCCAATCTTAATGGGTCAGTGAGATTCCAATGAAGAAATTTTCTTTGTTTTCCCATATCTACCGGATCCTATTATTTATGTTGTGTAATTTGGTCAATTATTGCACCTTGGGGACAGTGGGTTCATATTTCTGCATGCACGCTGAACTAAGGATGCTGGGTGGGCCAACCTGAAAACATTGTCACCTCATTTAAATCATCAATATAGATTATAAACTGCTAGGTCCAATGACTGAGCTTTGTGAGAACCCACTAGTTACAACCTTCCAACCCAAAAAAGGTCACATTTAATCCTACTCTCTATTTTCTGTTTTTTGGAGAGAAAATGTTTTCCATTCCGCTAATACCAAACTCTCCCACATCAGGTGCAGTATTGACAGTCATAACCTTCTTTCTGCTCTTCCTACCAATGCTGCATTGTCCCAACTCCTGAATGACTCCTACTGCTGCTGCTTTATTCCCTATATTCACCTTCTTAATGATTTCATTGATTCACATTCAAAACTTGTTGCCTGATTGCAATTATCTATGTACTGTGTGTTGGTCCCCATTTTGAACTGCATTGAAACTCTTATAGTTGCCAAAATACATTCTCAGCATTAACTGCCCCACTTAGCATCCTTAGCTCACTGTGCATACAAAAATAAATCTTAATCCGCTGTCCCCAGGAGCTCAGTGCCTTTAAATCATTACACCATTTATGCATTTACATAAGTTCTGAAGAAGTCATACTGGATTCGAAGCATTAACTCTTTCCCTCTCCATACATGCTGTCAGACTAGAGTCTAATTTCTCCAGCATTTGCTGTATTTGTTTTGCATCATTTACCCTATTGGGCCATTCAGTACTCCATCCATTAGATGAGCCAGTAACAATAATGCACTATCACCTAATACCTTTAATCCATTATCCCATCCTACTATGTACTATTTAAAATCAACTAATCTGCTAATACCCTCAGCTTATTGTTCCACACACTACCTGTATACTCACAGCACCACCAAGGATCTTTATCCCTCTGTACTTAATAGTACACTTAACTCACTCTCACTTCCTGTGCTTTTTTATACTTTACTGTATTATTTCTGACATGGGAATTTGTTAATGTAATTTACTGTTTAAAGTTTCATAACAGCCTCAATCCCATCCTCATTCTCAATGCCAATCCAGTATATGAAAAATAGGTGTGTTGCCACAAAGATTTGGACAAATGCAGTTTTGCTGCAATGCTATGGTAACAAACAACCCAAGCTTAGGTCATGAGAGAATAGCTGAAACTTTCAGTGCCAGAAATTGTCATACAGCATGTTAATGATGTGCCAGCTGGAACACCTTTACTTTCAGTCACACGTCTAATCAATTCAGCAACGTTATCTCTTCTGGCAGATGTGCAATAGCTGCTTTTCCCAATACAGTTTCTTACATGGAGTTTCAGCAAGCTTCTCTTTCTTAACATGGCTTACACCAAGGGTTGCTAAAATCTGAGAGCAACTCTAAACCACATCTTTTTCATCCAATCTGTTTTATTGATTCATAGTTACTACTATTTTGAAGTTACATGTCATCTTATTTCAAAGCTTCCCAAGACACCAAACTTCCCTTCTCTTCCTGAAGATACTAATACTTTGCCTGCATTCATTTCTCTAATGTGTACAGATCAGACTTCTTTTATTAATTTATAGGATGACAGCATTGCTGGCTGGGCCAGCATTTATTGCCCATCCCTAATTGCCCAGAGGGCAGTTAAGAGTCAGCCACATTGCTGTGGGCCTGGAGTCACATATAGGCCAGACCAGGTAAGGATGGAGTTTCCTTCCATTAGTGAACCAGATGAGTTTTTTCCCTGACAATTGGCAATCGATTCATGGTCATCATTAATTCCAGATTAATCTTAATTCCGAATTTTTGTCGAATTCAAATTTCACCATGGCAGGATTTGAAGCTGCGTTCCCAGAACATTACACAGGACTCTGGATTAATAGTCCAGCAATAATACCATTAGGTCATCACCTCCCCTCTATTACCAAGGTTAATCTCCAGACTGTGCTGGGTTGTCTGATCTCGTCCTGGGTAGCAATATGGTCCCAACGTTTCTGAGTCATGGATGGGGAAGAAAAATCAGCCATGTTTTTTTTGTGAGGTTCTTGGCCGTTCATGGAGCCTGAGAACCGCTGGTGACTGCTGGACTTAATATTGTATGAGTACACAGTATAGCTCCTATGAGAAACAATCACCCTGGCTCTTCTGCCTTGATCGCTCCACTGGTTCTGTGTGACAGCTTTTATGAACAGTGTATTTAAATATTGCATTCCAATACACTATGACACAACGTTTTCCTTCTGTTTACATGCCCCTCCTCCTTAGTATAGCATGTTTCCATAATGCATCACCATAGTGTAAACAATAAATTTAAGCACAACTCAGTCAATCAACTTATTACATCTTTAACTCTTGTACAAATCTACTAATGTCCTCAGTTATATACAATGTGATGAAAGATTTGTTCATCATCTTCGATCATCATAGTCACTTAAATATGATATTATGATAATCCACTCATGAATAGGACATCAAATAAACTCGAGTGGTGGCATTGGCTCATGTTCTTCAGTTGAGATGTCATACTGTTCATCTGAAATGTCAGTGTCAGATTCAACATTTATGACTTGGATTCTTCAATGCTTTGAAGAATGACACATTCCATGTGATGATTTGTGATTCACTCAGCAATGATCATTGATCCTTTTGTGTTTGTCATAACAAATGCTTAAATGTCATAAGAACTTGTTTCAAATGACAGTCACATTTTACAAGTGCTTTATCTCCAGGCATTAATTGTGTTGCTCTGAAACCCTTGTTTCAGTATGTATTTACCATCATTTGATCCTTCTTTTCTCAATCACTTTTATGTACATGTGGGTAGCTCAGAAAGATGTGTGTGCATTGAATGTGCAAAGATCAGGGTAGCTGGAGGCTTTCTAGAGTCAAATGAAGTATCACTCTACATTTGCAATGTGCACAATACAGCTCTTACATCCATGACTTCCTCTCAGCTGTGGGTTATCACATTTGCCAAGTATGCATAAATTTGTCGAGCTCTCCGTTAGCAGTCAGCCGACAGGAAGTAATATTCCGATGAGCAAAATCCAGGTAGTTTGCAAATTTCCTGAACTCACTGCTATTGAATAGTATTCCAGTGACACTTCTCACAGCCCTGAGACTCTGAACAACGAACAAGGTCAAGTTTTGGGATGTCTGCTTGCTTTGAAGTTAGAACTCACACAATACCAGGTTATTGTCCAATATGTTAATTCAAAATCACAAGTTTTCGGAGCACTGCTCCTTCGTCAGGTGAAGTCACCTGGTGTTGTGTGACCTCTGATTTTGTCCAACCCTGTCCAAAACCGGCACCTCCACAGTATGAAGTTAGCATCACTTATTTCCATTACTGGGAATCTGCTGGAGTTGTCAGTGACAACACAAAGGTGTTCACTATTGTGCAAATCTGCAAAATCATCACTAACCTCAATCCATGGTCTTGGAGGTGGTTCTTGAGAGGATCATGAAGATTTAACATTGTGATTGCTTGAGATGGCAAATACCACCATTCTGTTGATTCCTAGAAACTGTACCTTTTTGCTAAAGAGTTTTTTGGTTTTGATACTTCACTGGTAAAGTTCCTGAGCTATATTGATCTCAATGACTACGGAAATACAATGCAGTTGTTATGCAATATGAGATTAAATATAGTCATAATTGTGAGCTCATTTTGAACGTTGTGAAGACCATGTGCAATATGGATGGTTGCTTTGTCTGATGCTCCCTAAGTCATGGCTTTGCAGGTTTGTCATACTCTAGCTATCATACACAGTTGTACTGTCTCACTTGTTTTACACTGCTGCTTTGATGTCAGCTCGTCTTAGTGAATTTGGCACCACATTTAGACTTGCATAGTTAAAATGTTGTTTGATGATAATCATGTGCTGATCCCTTGCTGTGTGAAAACTCATAATCATGTCACATTCTCCAGAGACAATATAAATACCGCTTTTGTTCTAACCATTTTGAATGAGATTCATACTTCAAAAGTACCAAGAATTTGCATTGGTTTGTCACTGTTGAAGAGAAAATGTTCACATTCTCTACTTTGCACATTCCTATCATTTCTTGTATGTTATGCCTCCCATGATATTGTCAGATGCTCCTGTATCGATAAGGGTATCCATGTCTAAACAGCCAATGGCCACTGTCACACGTGACTGTTTGCTACATTTTTGAGAGAGAGCACAAAATATATTTGGGGTCATCAGCTTTTACTTTGGCTACATTCGCATGCCGTTTTACTGTGGTGTGTATCCATGGCACCCTTCTGTATTGTAAATACCAATCTTGTTCACTCATGTCATTTAGTGACAGAAATCTACCAACCTTTCCTGGTCTGGCCGATATGGGACTCTAGACCCACAGCAATGTGGTTGACCCTCATGTACTCTCTGAAATGACCTCTCAGCCACTCAGTTCAAGGCCAGTTAGGCATGCTGACCTTGCCAATGACATCACATCTCATGAAAAAATAAAACAAAAGTGTCCATGTGGTGTCACCTAATAACCATGTTTCACCTCCCACCATTCTTTTCAATTCTAGTGGAATCCTGAAATGTTGATACCCTTCAGGCAATTGGGTTTTTCAAGCATTAACAACAAGTCAACATTGTAAAAGATGTATATTTAGTGGAGAGAGATTTCAAGACAGAATCACCCTTTCCCGTGATGAACACAAGAAAAACCCTTCCGACTTTCCACCTAGTGTGCTTGTACTCAATGATGAGGTTTCTTTTTGATATACAGCTGCCAGTTGTGATCATATTAATTTCAATATCTTGACAACCATTTCCATTAAGCAAAATTATAAATTCAGATTTGTGTAAGAACTGTTGACATTAAAGAATACAAAATGCTGATTGATGGATGCAGTTTACACAGCCCATGCAGTTGTCAGTCAAATTTCAAGGCAGAATAAAAATTAAAAGAACTGCAAATGCTGTAAATCAGGAACAAAAACAGAAGTTGCTGGAAAAGCTCAGCAGGTCTGGCAGCATCTGTGAAGGAAAAAACAGAATTAATGTTTCGGGTCCGGTGACCCTTCTTCAGAACAGTCTGGAAATGTTAACTCTGAATTTTTCTTTACAGATGCTGCCAGACCTGCTGAGCTTTTCCAGCAACTTCAGATTTTAAGGCAGTATGGGTGCTGTCCAATTTTCAATAAACCCAAATGGAACATGTGGGATTACCTTGTTGCTGGTAATCATGGATGGGAATAGCTAGATGTTCTGCATGAGGCAAGTTCAAGACAACAATGTAATTAAACACTTTCCCCTCATGGAGCCAACACATGGGCTGTTTCTGTAAAAACCTAAGAAATAAGAGCCGACCCTATGGATCCTTGAGCCTGTTCCTCAGCCAATCTTCAGCTTCAATTCCACTTTCCTGCCTGTTTCCCATATCTGGTCATTCTCAGAAAGACCATAAATCTGCCAATTTCAGCCATCAGTGTGGTCCTTAATGGAACTCCCACAGCCCTCTAGGGTACAGAATTCCATAGACACACAATACTTTTTTTTTATTGCCTGTCCTTAGCTGCTTACCACCACCTTACAGAGTCGTAGAATTGTACAGCACTATAACAGACCCTTCGGTCCAACGCATCCATGCTAACCAGATATCCTAAATGAATCCAGTCCCATTTGTCAGCATTTGGCCCATACCCCTCTAAACCCTTCCTATTCGTATACCCGTCCAGATGCATTTTAAATGTTGTAATTGTACCAGCCTCCACCACTTCCTCTGGCAGCTCATTCCATGTGAAAACATTGTCCCTTATTTCCCTTTTATATCTTTCCCTTCTCAGCTTAAACTTATGCCGTCTAGTTTCAGACGCCCCTACCCTGGCGAAAAGACCTGGACAATTTACCCTATCCACGTCCCTCATGATTTTATAAACCTCTATAAGGTCACCCCTCAGCCTCTGATGCTCCAGGGAAAATAGCCACAGGCTATTCGGCTCTCCCTATAGATCAAATGCTCCAACCACTGCAACATCCTTGTAAAACTTTTCTAAACCCTTTCAAGTTTCACAACATCCTTCTTACAGCAGGGAGACTGGAATTTAACGCAGTGTTCCAAAAGTGGCCTAACCAATGTCCTGTAGAGCCGTAACATGACCTCCCAACCCCTATACTCAATGCACTGACCAATAAAGGCAAACATACCAAATGCCTTCTTCACCGCCCTATCTACCTGTGACTCCACTTTCAAGGAATTATGAACCTGCACTCCACGGTTGCTTTGTTTGGCAACACTCCCCAAGACCTTACCATTAAGTGTTTAAGTCCTGCCATGATTTGCTCTACCAAAATGTAACACCTCACATTTATCTAAATTAAACTCCATCTGATACTTCTGAGCCCATTGCCCCATCTGATAAAGGTCCCGTTGTATTCTGAGTTAACTTTCTTCACTGTTCACTACACCTCTCATTTTGGAGTCATCTGCAAACTTACTAACCATTCCTCCTATATTCACATCCAAATCATTTTTATTAATGACCAATTGGAAGGGACCTAGCACTGGTCTTTGCTGCACGCATCGCTGGTCACAGGTCTCCAGTCTGAAAAACAACTCTTCACCATCGTCCCTGTCTCCTACCTTTGAGCCAATTTTGTATCCAAATGGCAGGCTCTCCCTGGATTCCATGTGACCTAACCTTACCAACCAGTCTACTCTACCTTTCTCAAAGACAACTAGGAATAAGCAATTTAAAAATGCTGGTGCAGCCAGTGAAACCCATATCCCACGAGTGAATTGAAGAAAACTTCTCCTCATCTCAAATTGATCAGCCCTTTATCCTGAAACTGTACTCCATGTCTGTGACTCTGCATCCAGGGGGAACAATCCCTCAGTATCTGCCGTGTCCAGGCCCCTTCAGAATCTTGCATGTCTCAATGAGATCACCTCTCATTCTTCTGAACTCCAGAGAATATAAAGGCAGTTTAATCAGTAATTTATTATAGGACAACCCTCTTATCCCAGGCACTGACCTCATGAACCTTTGTTGCACTATCTCCAATACAAGTGTATCCTTCTATTAGGGGAGCAAAAGCTGCACACTTTGTTTCAGGTGTTGTCTCACCAAACCCATATACAACTATAGCAAGATGACTTATTTTTTGAACTCCAACCTCCATGCAGTAAAGACCAACGTGCCATTTGTCTTCCTAACTGTTTGCTCAGAACCTGTTTGGTAATTTTCTGTGTCCGTTAAAGTGCACCCAAACTCTTCTGAACATCAACATTTACAAATTTCATTCCTCTTAAACCCTACGTCTACTTTTAAGTCTTTAATTCAATCAGTTGCATTAAAACTGAATGCATAGAGAAACAAATAATGACTTCTGATCTTGATCACCCTGACAAAGAATTTTGAATGTCACTTCTGCCTCCACTACACATTGCTAACTCAGTAAATCTTACAGATTAGTGTATCCAAAATTGCAGCGGAGTAAGTCTCCTCAGCAAGATGTCGTCTGCTCCATCCATTTCTTTTCTTTGTTTCATTCTTCTTTTCATGCTTTTTTTTTTTCCTTCTTCTTGCATCCTGTCCTTGAGCCCCGAGTAAAGTCAACGCTGACTTCTACACCAACCCCCTCCCACCCCCGTGGACTCCAGACCTCGAGACCCTTAAGGTGAGGCCCACTGCAATCTGGAGGCAAGGTCTGGTGCAGTCTGGAGGCTAGGTAGTGGTGTGGATTGGATTGGAAGAACTGTTATTCAGAACTTCTAAATTTCTTTATTTTTCTCATTTATTCCTATGATTTTGTACTTAAGATGACATGAAGGGCTATAATACTGGACATTTTAATTTCTTTATTTTGCTCATTTTTCCTTAAGAATTTATACTTAACAGTCTGTTCATTTGTACCTAAGATGGCGCTGTAAGTGGCGACTTGTAAACTTGTTACTGTGCTCATGTGAGTACATGTGACAATAAAGTTCATTCTAATTCTAAAACTGCCGAGTATAGGGTCTGTGTTGCATTGGCTCAGAAAGCAGTAAGGCTATTATTTGACATTCTCCATTGCCTCTTGACACTCCCAGGCTGTGCTCTCACATAAGGGGAGCCTAACTCTGAGCAACATAACGGAGGTTTGACAGTCTCTAGAACTGTAGATATTTTATGACGAAAGCTGATCCAATTTCTCCCAAAATTCACGCATGAATATTTTCCAACAGTCGTCACGGATGACAACCAAAAGTATGAATCTTAGTTTGACATCGTCTTCCATTGCTGGAACAACAAGGACTGCCTACTCAGAGATAGTAAGAACTGCCAATGCTGGAGTCTGAGATAACACAGTGTGGAGCTGGAGGAACACAGCAGGCCAGGCAGAGTCAGAGGAGCAGGAAAGCTGACGTTTCGGGTCGGGACCTTTCTTCAGAAAATGGACTGCCTACTTCTGCCTTGGGTGAAATGATCACCTCAGTCCAAACTGAGGGAAAAACCTATGACTCTTTTCAGATGATGTGGCTTATGCCAGATCGAGGGGTGCCATTACTAACTGAGTCAATAGAAAAAATCTATTTTTATGACATTAACTGAGTGATTTAGGAGGTGAAATGAGTCAGAGATTAATTTCTAGCAGGAAAGTATACTTTAGATCTTTGCAAGAAAGCTATAAATTCAAGCAATCCCAGTGATATCCAGGAAGTGGATAATTACAAATCAATCAGGAGAATCTCCCAAAGTTAACACTGTCAGAAGGCTGGCTGCTTAACTTCTATCCCTTTTTGGAAAGCTAACTTGTGACAGAAAGGCAAATACTTTCCCAAATTCTCTGACACACGTTATTGAACTCCGCACTTTCAGAATGCCTGTGTTTAAAAATTAATGGCAGTCTCCTCATAAAATGTTTTTAATTGAATATATTAAGTTAGATTTATTACAGTTTAATATTTCTTTTTAAAAGGAGCTGGAAGTTGTAGGTGGTTATTTTTGTTGAGGGAAGTGGACCTTGGCCATAAAAACTGACTTTCAGAGGAACAGTACTTGGATCTTCAGAGATTGAATTTTGCACACATACATATGGGATCAGGAATTTAGATTTAAAAACATCCACTTTGCTTTGTTATAAAGCCCTTTAAAATATTGCCCAAATATTTCCCCAGTAGCTTGTGAGAAGCAGCATTCCCTCCCGGAATAAAAAAACAAGTAAAGAGTTTCAAGTTCCGTCTCAGATTTATGCTGACTTAGTTGAATGTGGCCCTATCACTTAGCTAATGTTTAAGGAGAGATCCCATCAACATTTAACAGGTTAAATAGGTAGCTGTAAGAAAGGAGAATGGGGGGGGTGGGGGGAAAGGGGAAATATAGGCATATGGGATCAGGGTTGTTGGCCATATGGAGGATCATAACCAGATGGCTAAATAGCGTTCTGCTATTTCAATTGAATTCAATTGGTTCAACATCTGGTCTTACTGGGTTAGGGGAAAATCAGCTCAGGTGCTCAATCTCAAGCAGACTGTCACCCCAGATAGAGAGTTAGGCCAGAGTGGTCTGTGATGCACTGTACCCCCCATCTTCCAAATATGTCCGGTTTAACTCATTAATAGGTGTTTTCCACTCTATCAGAAGCTTGTTGGTTCAAGTACCATCCTTGAGACTTAAGCACTATAATCCTGACTCGCATTCTGAGGGAATGTTGTACTTTCAGACGCACCGTTTTACAGAATAAACATTAATTCAAGGCCTTATCTGCCCTCCAGGATGGATGTGGAAGATCCCACAATACTATTTGAAGTGGAGTGGGTTCTCCTCAGTGGACTTCAACAATGAAAAATGTTCTATATTTCAAACAGTGCCAAACCAGATAACCAGGTCATGGTGACAGTACTTTTGTTTAGGACCTTCCTGTTTATAAATTGGTGGGTGTGTTTCTTACATTACAGCAGTTCAAATGTACTTCAGTGATTGTAAACTGCTTAATGGGATGATACAAGGTTGTGAATGCCGATGTACAAATCAAAGTCTGTCTTTCTTTCGTCAAGTCTCCGGTTTCACTTGCCAGGGTTATACATGGAGAATGGCCACCAGGGTAAAGTGGCACCAAAATGAAGGATATCAACCGTCCTAGAGATAGAAGGAAAGACAAGGATACAAGCTTTCCGAGTCCTCACCATTTACGAGTATGCATGAAGTCTGCTGCATGTATTTATGTAAACCTATCCAAAGCTGAAAATTTATTTAAACAATCAAATTCAGTAATCCCATCTTGCCAGTGGGAAGGCTCATTCAAAGCAATCATGCTTCACACAATTTGACCCATGCTTCCTTCACGCACTAATTGCACCTTCCAATCTCTGGTGCAAACTACAGAGGCCTTTAAAGGATAGTAGATAACCCTCTCTGTTTTACACAGCATTCTCTCTGTCATTGTGCTGCCGCTCATTAGTCCCAAATTTGCCCTGCGACTTTCATGCTGCAAGGTAATTATCCTATTACCGTTTTGGAAGATTAAAGGACAAAGTGGGATTGGAACGTACAGTGAATTTCTACAATTCAGAAAGCAGTTTATCTCAAGTAATTATCAAAGCTGATAGTCTCTGCAGAGTGTTACACTCATTGAATCCTGCTTGGATCGCTTTAGCATTTGGAGGAGTGACGCAGCTCATTTTTATATCTGTGCTTACAACCCATTATATCTTCTTATGTCTGTCTTGTCCTTGCTAGTATTAAGTGCACTGTTATAGAGTAATTTTCAGCTAGGCCTTCAATCTGCTTCAGATTGTTATGAGACCCTGCTGTTAGGTAATTTTACTACTTACAGTATCCTATAATTAATTGCTGGAACATTTGTATTGCCTCTCACACCCTAGCCTGTAGCACATAATTTCTGTAACTGTGATCATCATAAAAATTTATTCCTATAAATTATGTTTTTTTGAAGATTACAAACATTTTTTCTGTGTTGTAGCTTCATCAGTGGCATTGAGGAGGTGGAAGGGAGGGTGGGGAAGGGACGGGTAGAGTTTCATGCAAAATAACTGGCCTTGCACCACTTCAAACAATACAATGCCAGATGCAGGATGAGGAGATAGAGACCAGAAAGCCCAGAGCAATTCTGAAGTCATTCTTGATTGGCTAACCACTGCCTCCACTTATAAAATGAGAAAAGGCCATTCAAATTCACTGCTCCAGCAGCTCTGTCCAGTCGTCCCAGTAACCACAATCTTTGAGAGAGAATATGCTGAATATCTACAGAGAATTGTTACCTGGTATTACTTCAAAACAGCCTTGCCCTAATTTAAAGATGATGTCCCCTATTCCCCCACCAGAGAGATATTTTTTCTTTGTACCTACGCATATGAATCCTTTTACAACAGATGTAGTGTTGCTTTCTGCTTAGGCTCCACACTCAGACTGTACGGCTGATACCTAGTATTCCTTTGACAACTCTCTTTAGAGGCATCATTGTCATTATGGCATGCCCATAAATATTTTACAAAAACAGAAAACAGAAGAAACACTCAGCAGGTCAGAGAGCAACTGTGGAGAGGATAGGAAAGATAGATACTGGCTGACCTGCTGAGTGTTCCCAACCTCTGCTGTTTACTTTCCATATCTCCACCATCTGTAGTACTTTGTTTGTTTTTACAATTAAGTGCTTTGTTCTTCCTGCCTTGCCACAAATCACAGAAAATGTTCGAAGTCAGCATGACGAAGACCTCTGAGGCTAAGCTTCAGCAATCTTGTAGCAAAGAGGGGTAGTCAGTATAGCAAGGATAATCCAGGGCTGCCAACAGTTGCAATCTTCATCTGATTTCTCTGTGCTCCCTATCCCAGTAAAACGAGACTATTGAAATAGTAATGCTGAAACAATAAATAGTTATCGAAATTGAGAGTGTTGGCACCATGGTTGATATAAACGTTATTAAAAGAAATGGATGGTTTGTGGATTGTGATTTCTGTGTTGAGGTTGGTTGGCTCGCCGAGCTGGTTTGTTGTTCCGCAGACGTTTCGTTACCGTGCTTGGTAACATCCTCAGTGCAGCCTCTGATGAAGCGTCGGTGTGGTTTCCCGCCTGGTTTTTAAACTCTGGGGTCCGTTGCGATGGATTTCCTCACTTCCGGGTTTTCTCCGTAGTGGAATGTATATGGGGTCGAGTTCAATGTGTTTATTAATAGCATGCTTCGTGGAGTGCCATGCTTCCAGGAATTCTCGTGCTTGTTTCTGCCTAGCCTGTCCCAGGATCTTGGTGTTGTCCCAGTTGAAGTCGTGGTTCTCCTTGTCCATGTGGATTGAGATGAGTGAGTATTGGTCGTGTATTTTTGTAGCCAGTTGGTGTTCATGTACTCTTGTTGTTAGTTTCCTTCCTGTTTGTCCGATGTAGTGTTTCTCGCAGTCTCTGCAGGGGATCTTGATGACAAATCTACTCCAAAACCTTAGTGTGATTTCTGCCCCAGGATACCCAGCCTTTCCTATTATCAGAATGGCATCCACAGGAGGGCCTGGTTCTATTAGAGACTTCTAAAGTAGGCAGCATGAGGTTATTTGCTTGTAATTAGTCAGAAGGCACAGTGTTGGCTTTTCAGTGATATATAATGTTGGCATTTCAGTGGTATATAATGTTGGCATTGTGCTACACTGGGGATGCTGGCAGTGCTGAAGGCTACATGAATGCATTCCATGAATAATCTGTATGATGAATCCTCTGTTATATTTAAGGTCATTAACATTACTTGTTCAGTTATGGCTGACTGACTGGCCACAGCGTGACATTCTCAATGGGACTAATTACTTATTGAATAGTTTGCACACCTTTTAACATGAAGGGCATTCTCAAGAGTTGAGGTGAAGGAGGGCCTTTGATGACTCTGGTGTGTCTTCTTCATTCCTAATCTGAAGTTCCCTTTAATCAAAACTCAAGGTGACTTCGAGCTACTATGGAGGTCAAGTGAACCAAGGCAAGGCCCTTGGAGTTACTAAATACCATGGAACAGGAGTCTTCAAAGTTCTCCACGTAGCCTGTGTTAACTTTTTAAAATTTATTTGTTGGGCTGTGGGTGTTATTGGGTGGGCCAGCATTTATTCTCCATTCCTAATTGCCCTGGAGGTTGTGGTAGTGAGCTAATGCTGTCCATGCAGTGCAACTACTTAAATTAGGGGTTCTAGGATTTTGTTTTTTGAAAACCCCTACGCTACAGCAGTATTGCTTATTTTCTCCAGCACCCATGTTGTGCAGGTGTGAGATATAGTTAAAAAAAACAGCTGTGATAGTCCACCACACCCATGTGACCACAGAACCAGTAGCAAGGAGAGCCCCCTGGAGGCAAGGCCTGTGTGAACAAAGAGGTGAAGGGGAGGGTAGGGATCAAATTAAAATAGAATTGCGGGGTGGGGGGAATAAAGCACTCCACGTCCCCACGGTGCCCACCTTTCCCGAAAGGTATTCAGAGCGTTGTTGCACCCCGCGTGCTCCTTTTCCAGGACACCTGGGCCTGCACATAGCCACAGAAGAGGAGCAGGCAGTCGGCCATAATGACCCCCTTCCATGGCCCGCTGCCTAGACCTGTTCATGGCCAGCTTGGCCAAGGGTTCCAGGACATTAACCTAGCACCATCAAAGGAGCAGGGATAGAGCTCTGAGTCAGGGTGGTTGAATGGCTTGGAGGGGAACTTTCAACCTCAGGTCCATCTTTTCAATCCCTTCTCAGCCCCTCTCCATCAAAAACCCATCCTGTCTCCCCATCTCCCTCTGCCTCACTTCCTCACCTTCTCTCCCCAACCACATTCCCACCACCCTCCACCTCCTCATGTCTCACCTCCCCACCTTTCCTCACCCCTTCCCTCCCCAACTCCCCAAGCCTACGCCCCCACACTGCTGTGAGATCACCTGCACTCAGCTCCTGCTGGGTTTTTGAATCTCAGAGCCTCTTGCGGTTCAAGTCTTGCTGCAATCAGATTGATCTGAAGTTTCAGAGATAGTAGGAACTGCAGATGGTGGAGAATCTGAGATTTTAAGGTGTCGAGCTGGATGAACACAGCAGGCCAAGCAGCATCAGAGGAGCAGGAAAGCTGATGCTTCTCTGATGCTGTTTGGCCTGCTGTGTTCATCCAGCTCCACACCTTGTTATCTCCTTATCTGAAGTTTGTTGAGGCAGGTCTTCCTCTCAGCTGAGAGGTGGAATTACAGTTCCAGCCAAGTGATGCTCCTCGAAGCATGCCAGCCAATGTCGGTGGATTGTATCCATGGCTGACTGAGTGACAAGGCACAAAACCCTTCCAACCGAAAACTCCTGGTCTGCGATCATCCAGAAGCAGGGAAGAGATTGTTACTGCAAGCTGCAGAGACTTGGCCTTCCTATGGGTCTGATCCAGAACCAGTAAAACCTCTCACCTACCACAGACTGTACACCTACCAAATATCAAATCTGTCTGATTGTATGTTATATTTGGACCGTCCCTTCTCAATAAACCACTTCAAATCAAAATAGGAATCACCATTATCTTACTGGACCACAAGGCTGCTCTCTCATTAAAGAGATAGATGACTGGTGGTGGTTTAACCTGAGGGTCACCTTGATCAGGTCACTAAGGTCAGGGCAGAGGTTGAGTCCTCCGTGGTAACTTCAGCTGGTGTGGGAATTGAAGCCATACTGATGGCAGCACTCTGCATCGCAAATCCGCCACTGAACTAACACCAATAACTATTCCAGCAATGTTGCAGGTAAACATCACAAGGGGATAAATGCTCCTGGAGATCTGAGGGAAGTAGGGGAGCTGCAACTGTGAAGAGAAAAGCGGAACTGGTCTAGTGACATGGACCACTTCCAACTATGATGCTTCCCATTGACTGCTGCAACTTCTCCTTTCTATAGCCATGCTTCCCAAACATTCTCTCTCTGGGACCCCAACTTGACACTTAAAACCTACTGTGACCCCTTGGTAAAGGGGGTGGTTGGGGGAGGGGACAAGGCCTGTGAGAGTTGGGGGAAGGAGAGTAGAGTTCCGAGGTGACCACTGCTGCAAATCACAAATTTGAGCTCGCAACCCCCTGAAGTTTGATCTAAGGCAATCACTGAACTACTAAATGCATCGAACTTCTAATGCCACTTTCTCAAATCCTTTAGCCCCATTCAGTCCAATCCACAGCCTTTTAGAAACAGACCCAATTTCAGCTCAGCCCCATCTCTGCAAACAGCGACCAGTTGATTTTCTGAGCAAGTCTTTGATGGATCCAGAAACAAGGGATTTCAGTTACGTGGGTACATCAGAGAACCTGGGGCTTATAGACAAGAAGAGAAGATCGAGATGAGGCTGAATAAAGCTTCTGAAAAACATGAGAGATCTGGGCTGAGCTGATAGAGAGAAAAACTGTTCCCATTGGTGGACAGAAGATGTTGCTTTTTCTGTTACCTATTACTTTAAATCAATGCTGACACAAGGTAAAATCTTGCAGTGAATGGTTAAGCACTGTCTAGTGAAGGCAGATTTGATTATCGCTTTCAAAAAAAATTTGGATAATTATCTGAAGAAAAAACATTTGCAGGGATATAGAGGAAAGGCAGGGAAGTGGGACAAGGCAAATTGCTACTGCGAGGAGCTAACAGGGACACAATGGCCAAATGGCCTCCCTTTGTGCTGTAACCAATCTTTGATTCTATGACTAAAAACAAATAGAAACTCAGAGGCATTGAGTGATGGAATCATAAAGTGAGACGGAGAACTGTACATATGTACAGAGAAACAAAAATGGTTTTATTACAGGCTGAGATAGTAGGAACTGCAGATGCTGGAGAATCTGAGATAACAAGGTGTAGAGCTGGATGAACACAGCAGGCCAAGCAGCATCAGAGGAGCAGGAAGGCTGACGTTTCAGGCCTAGACCCTTCTTCAGAAACCCGAAACATTAGCTTTCCTGCTCCTCTGATGCTGCTTGGCCTGCTGTGTTCATCCAGCTCTACACCTTGTTATCTCTTTATTACAGGCAATCCATTTTTATGGGCACCAAGGGTTTCCCACAAATTGTTGAAAATCGGAAGTAATTTGCCAGGATTCATTATGTCTACATGCACATTCAGAAAGACATAGACAGACAATAGGGGAGTTGGTGATATATTGGTAATATCGCTGGACTGGTAATCCAGAGATCCAGGCTAACGTTCTGGGGTCATGAGTTCAAATCCCAGTATACCAGATAGTAAAATTTTGAATTTGATTGGCGGGGGCGGGTGCAGGTGAAAATAATCTGGGATTAAAATATTAGATTTATGATGACCACACTGTTGGTTATCGTTAAAAACCCACCTGGTTCACTAATATCCTCTAAGGACGGAAAATTACCTGGTCCGGCCTATATGTGACTGTAGCCCCACAACAAAGCAGTTGACTCTTAACTGCCCTCTGAATAATGAGGAATCGACAATAAATGCTGGCCTAGCCAGTGATGTTGCGATCCCATGAACAGATAAAAAGAAATGCATATGACAATGGTTCCAAAGTATTTCTAGTTGAAAGACCACTTATTAAATAAGCAAGGAACTCCCACCTAAGTAATGGGGCTTTATTTAATAGGGGAGCAGTGGGGGAGGGGTGTATATTGCTTAACTCCCTTTGAGGAGAGACCTTAGAGGAAGTCCCACCCTCAAGAGGTGCTGGCCAATCAATTCGGAGCAACCCCAGGAGGAAGAAGGGTGATGCTGACTAGACTGAGCTCAGTCTCAGGCTTTTCAGACAGGTGTGAAGTGAGGGATGAGTTGACCACTCGCTTGGTGGGTGTTCACAGTAAACAGGCAGCCCACCCCCGCCTCCAACCCCAGTTGGACCCCTGTCTTCCTTCCCACCTTTTCAAAAAAGCAATTTTAAAGGTGGCTTTCGCTCTCTGACCCACTACCAGAGTTCGGCATTTCAATCTTCCGCCTCAGGCATGTTATAACACACCTCGGGGGCAGAGTAGGACTCAAGCCTAGACCTTCCGGTCCAGAGGTAGTATTGCTTTAAAGCATCTGTTTGGAGAGTGAGATAGACACAACTAAGACTTGAGCTTCAGATATTCTGTTTACAGGCACTACATTAACCCACTAAGGATTTTATGACAGTGCAGGTGAACTGAGGCACTTAGTTGTCAATTAATTAGAAAGTTTGACCTCAATCGATCTGAATGTGCACATAACATCTGTATCATTGAGAGTGGGTCAGGGCTGGGTGGCCAGTCAATGTATTTTCTGTGCCCCCACTTCATGATTGGAAATATGCCCGGCAAAGAGACAGTGCAATCACACTTATAATAACACATCATGCGAACGTGCTGCATGTAAAAGCATGTTTTGATAATACTTTTAAGAAAACAGCTATTTGCTTTCAGTTATCAGCTTGCATGTGCCTCTCAAAGTGAGACAGCAAAGCCACCCTGCATTTCTTCCATGGCAACCATACACTACTCCCACTTCCCATCTCCCACACTTGCATACGGCTGCCACTCATTAACTAACTTCCAAACACAACATTCCCAACATCCCATGTACCACAGGCACAGTCGACTTGACAGTGGCCCATTGGGTCTATCCGTGCTTGGTAAACACTTTCACTTTTTACATGACCTTCTGGAAATTCTCCACTGTCCACAGTTTGAGAACCGTTGGCATAAAGAGAGAGAAATTGGTTTAGATGCATATACACAAACAGACTGAGAAAAGAGACATACTTTTTTTATTCACTTGTGCATGTGGGTGTTGCTGGTTGGTCAGCATTTATTGCCCGTCCCTAGTAGCCCTTGAGAAAGTGGTGGTGAGTTGCCTTCTTGAACCGCTACAGTCCATATGCTGTGGGTTGACCCACATTGACATTAGGGGGGCAATTCCAGGATTTTGACCCAGTGACAGTGAAAGAATGATGATATATCTCCAGGCCAGGATGTTGAGCGGATTTGAGGGAACTTGCAGGTGGTATTCCCATGTATCTGCTGCCCTTGTCCTTTTAGATGGAAGTGGTCGTACGTTTGGAAGGTGCTGTCTGAGGATATTGGGTGAATTTCTGCATCTTGTAGATAGTACACACTGCTGCTACTGAGCATTGGTGA
This sequence comes from Rhincodon typus, assembly GCF_021869965.1. Lineage (NCBI taxonomy): Eukaryota > Metazoa > Chordata > Chondrichthyes > Orectolobiformes > Rhincodontidae > Rhincodon > Rhincodon typus. Next base: position 25,124,538 of record NC_063362.1, read on the forward strand.
TGGAGGGAATTGATTTTTGTGGATGTGGTGCCAATCAAGCAGGCTGCTTTGTCCTGGATGTTGTCAAACTTCTTCAGTGTTGTTGGAGCTGCACCATCCAATCAAGTAAGGGGTATTCCATCACACTCCTGACTTGTGTCTTGAAGATGATGGATAGGCTTTGGGCAGTCAGAAGGCGAATTACTCACTACATATCCTAGCCTCTAACCTGCTTTTGTAGTCACTGTTTATGTGGGTAGTCCAGTTAATTTCTGGTCAATGGTAACCCCAAGGATGTTGATAGTGGAGAGTAGTGGCTTAGTGGTTAGCACTGCTGCCTCACAGCACACGGGACCCAGGTTCGATTCCAACCTTGGGTGGATTTGCGCATTCTCCCCGTGTCTGTGTGGGTTTCTCCGGCACAGTCCAAAGATGTGCAAGTTAGGTAGATGGACATGCTAAATTGCTCCATAGTGTCCAGGGATGTGCAGGCCAGGTGGATTAGCTATGAGAAATGCGGGGTTATAAGGATAGTGTAGGGGGCTGAGTCTGGTTGGGATGCTCTTTGGAGAGTTGGTGTGGACTTGATGGGCTGAATGGCCTGCTTCTACACTGTAGGGATTCTATGATTCAGTGATGGTAACACCATTGAATGTCAAGGGGCAGTGGTTAGATTGTCTCTTACTGGCGATGGTCGTGGCCTGATGTTTGTGTGGTGAGAATGTCACTTGCCAGTTGTCAACCCAAGCCTGGATATTGTCCAGATCTTGTCGCATTTGAACATGGACTGCTTCAGTATCTGAACAGTCATGAATGGTGCTAAACATTGTGTCATCATCGGTGAACATCCCTACTTCTGACTTTGTAGTGGAGAGAAGGTCATCGATGAAGCAGCTAAAGACGGTTAGGCCTAATACACCACTCCGAGGAACTCCTGCAGAGATATCCTGGAGCTGAGATTTCCGACCTGCAACAACCATGACTATATTCCTATGTGCCAGGTATGACTCCAATCAGTGGAGAATTTGTCCCCTGATACCCGTTGATTCATTGCACATTAATTTGCAGATAGATAAACAAAAGGGAAACAAAGACATGCAAAGACACAGAAATGAGCTGTATGACATAATTTGTCTAATTTATGTATATTTTTTATATTAATTTTATGTTTGGGTTTTCTATGTCTGAAGTTAATAATTCTTAGATTCTTAGAGTTCTTAGATGGTTATATACAGGAAGGCTGCTGAGAAGGGGAGAATCTCATAAAACTTCATTAACTTAGAATAAGGAGGTCATGATAGTGCCAACCCAGAAGTATTGGGATAAAACCCTGAAAAGATCACTTGAAGGTGAGTATGTTTAAGCTCCAATGAATGATAGTTCTAGCAAGAAATTACCAGTGTTTCCAATCTAGGAGTTAAAGTCAAGGTGTCTCGAACCAAGTGAGGTGTTAGGAGATTTATTTTTTTTCTGGTGTGAGTACTGTACAAGGGTTGCCTTGGATACTATACAAAGAATGTTGTTTTATCTTTCAAACTTCTAAAGAAGTGTTTTGCGACTAATAGGATTATACTTTTACAGTGTGTTTAAAACTCTTTGAATTTGTGTTATAAGTAATTAGTTCAGTTTATTCAATTTCATCTTCATTTCTCTTGGTTAACAATAAAACAGAAACATTAGATCGGCAACATTGCATGCTTATGTTTCAGTGAGAGACCACCTCAGTAAAATCAAAACAAAACAACATATGATCTATCAAGCCAAGTTTCAGTCCAGGGTCTGACTTGTCCAAAAATATATACCTGCTTGCATTATAACAACACATGCACACATGCACAGACCAGTATTTTCTTGACTAGCTTTGGTAAGGGAACTGTGAGCCTGTTCTACATTTGTATTGGGACAGCAGATCCCTGCGACTCCTGCTACCAGAGCCAAATGCAGAGACCTGATTGTCAGAAGAGAGTACATTTACCACTCTAGCTCTGTGTATCTACTGAAACACAATGAAATCTGATGCTGCCTAACCTAACCAGCATTTTCTGTTCTGATCTGATTTCAAATATTGTTTGCCTTTGGTTTTGCTCCACTTCATTGTAAAACTGCCTAAGGGATGACTCAGTAATTGGCGGCCAGCTCAATTTGTTCAATGGTATTTTTCACCTGATTTTTGTCTGAGCCACTGTGTTAAACTCTCAAATGTGTGAATCAATGATTAAATTAATGTTGAACATAATGGTTAATAAGCAAAAAAGATGGGCCTTTACAAACAGCAGCATAAAAATACCAGTAAGTTACGATGACCTGGTCCAGTCTCAACTGAAATATTGAGTCCAATTCGGTTGATTACACTTTAGGAAGGACATGAAGGCATTTGTGAGGGCGCAGAATAGTTTTACAAAAGTAGTTCCAGGCCAGGGAGAGATAACTTCAATTACGTTGCCAGACTAGGGAAGCTGGGGCTATTGTCCTGAGAGAAAAGAAGATTTAGAGGATTGAAATGAGATGTTCAAAACCAGGAGGAGGCTGGATTGAATACATAGAAAAAAGCTTCGTAACTGTTAGTAGAAGAATCGAAAACCAGAGGACACTGATTTCATGTGATTGGCAATTAAGAAGTGATGGTGACATGAGGAAAACTATTTCTTGTTACACAGCAGGAAGTTGGGATCTGGAGTCACTGCCTGGATGTGTGATCGTGGCAGATTCGATAGACACATTCAAAACAGAATTAGATAATTGTCTGAAGGGAGAACATTTTGAAGGCAGGGACTGTAAATAGGTGAGATGTTTTTGCAAGTTGAGAGCTGGTAGGAACAGTATGAGCCAAATAGTCACAGCCATTCTTTGATTGTAAACTCCCATTGATCCTGACATTTCCTGCATCTCAGTTGATGGGTGGTCTTCATTCTGCTTGCTGAATTTTAGATTCATTTCTTTCCACATGGATGAAATGTAATGATCTTGACATGGCTTTCTAAATATGGGTCCTGTGGAAATATAAAATCTAATGTGCCTGAAAAGAAGCAGCGGAAAATTGTTAAATAGACATCATCACATTTTAGGTCGATTGGAGGACTGCAGTTTTCTTTCAGCATGACAGAAATATAAATTTAATGATGTCACAGCAGTGTGTACTATTTACAAGATGCACTGCAAAAATTCACCCAAGATCCTCAGGCAGCACCTTCCAGATCTACGTCTCTGCAACTCTACCTCCCAGACGGAAATAATATTGCCCATTACACAGATACAGTTGTAAAGCTTATAATTGTATTCCTCTCTAATTCTTCTCCTTTGTGAGGTACAGCAGCATAATACAGTTATTATAGCACAGAAAGAGGTCATTCAACCTATTATGCCTGCTCTGGCTCTTTAGAGCAGCTAAACTAATTAGTCCCACTTCTCTGCTCTTTCTAGAGCACTGTGAATTTTGAAGTATTTATATAATTCCCTTTTGAAAGTTATGATTGAATTTGCTCCACATCTTTTCATAGGTACATAGGCACTAGATTCCAGATCACAAAAACTCACTGCATAAATTATTTTCCTCATGTCAGCTCTATTTTTTTCTTGTTTGAAATTATCTTAAGTTTGCGTTACCAACTTTGGAAACAGTTTCTCCTGGTTACCTCTGTCAGAACCTTTCACAATGTGGAACTCCATCAAATTTCTACAACTCAATTTCTCCTGTAGTGATTGTTTGAAATTTGACAAACTTTCTTCTGTCCTGATGAATACAAAATGAAAGGTTTTGGCACTGCATGTTTCTCTCTAGCGTGTTGGAGAATTAAAATCTGTGTGGCAGTATGAAAATTTGAGTTCAATTTTTGCAAAGTGGCTCTGTAATTGTTAGGTTGCCACAAAAATGCATCAGGTTCATTAATGTTGTTTCAGAGAGGAAATCCTGCCATTCCCAAGGAGAGGCGGATGAGAGGGAGGGCTGGACATGGGATGAAGCCAGGGGTGGGGAGATTTTGAAGCTGGTGAACTCTATGTTGAAGCCATTGGGCTGTAAGCTCCCGAGGAGGAGGCCCAGGATGGACATATCGCCAAGGGAGTGGGAGGGGGAGTTGAAATGGCTGGCAACCAGAAGGTGGTTTGATTGGAGCATACAGAGTGCAGATGCTCTGTGAATCAGTCACCGATCCTGCGCTTGGTCTCTTTGATATAGAGGAGCCCATATTGGGAGCAATGGATGCAATAGACCAGGTTAGAAGACATACAGGTGAATATCTGCCGGATTTGGAATGATTGTTTGGGGCCATGGATAGAGATGAGGGGGGAGGTGTAGTGGCAGGTGTAGCACTTCCTGCAGTTGCAGGGAAAGGTGCCGGAGGGTCATGGGGCTAGTGGGGAGTGTGGAGCGGACAAGAGAGTCGCGGGAGTGGTCCCTATGGAAAGCAGATAGGGCTGGGGAAAGAAATATCTTTTTTTGGTGGTGGGATCTGATTGCAGATGGTAAAAATGGCGGAGGGTGATGTGTTGGATTTGGAGATTGGTGGGGTGGTATGTGAGGATCAGACATCCTTATTGATGTTGGGGGCAGGGGGTTTGAGTGCAGAAGTGCGGGAAAAGCAGGAGATGCAGTTGAGGGCATTGTGAATCACAGGAGAGGGGAATTTACGGTCCTTGAAGTAGGAGGACATCTGGGATGTCCGGGAGTGGAAAGCTTCATCCCGGGGGCAGATGTGGCGGAGACAGAGGAATTGGGAGTATGGGATGGCATTTTTGCAGGATGGCGGGTGAGAGGAGGTGTAGTTGAGGTAGCCGTGCGAGTCAGTGGGGGCATCTGTGGAGAGAAATCAGAGTTAACTTTTTGGGTCGAGTGACCCTTCCTCAGAACGTTAACTCTGATTTCTCTCCACAGATGCTGCTAGACCTGCTGAGCTTTTCCGGCAATTTCTGTTTTTGTTTCAGGCAATCTCTTGTTCAGCTCTGAAGCCCAGCCTTTCCTGTAGCTTTATTTTTGTCCCGCTTTCATCATAACCTAATCTGTTCCTCTTAAATCACAGATCATAGACCTTATACTTCTTTTCTCTACATCTTTAATGCATTGACTCCTTCTGACATCTCTAACTTTAAAACACTCTTTCCTTATCGCGCATGAACTCTCATTTCCACCTTAAGACTTTACAAGAGCTTGAAAGAAATAGTAGCTGGAGAAGACCATGAAGTCATTCTGAGGAAGGGTCACCGGACCCGAAACGTTAACTCCGTTTTCTCCTTCACAGATGCTGCCAGACCTGCTGAGCTTTTCCAGCAACTTTGTTTGTGTATGTTGTGTATGTGTGTTCTTAATTCACTCATCTCCCCTCCTAGCTTTAGATCATAGAATCATAGAATCCCTACAGTGTGGAAATAGGCCCTTCGGCCCAACAAGTCCACACTGACTCTTAGAGCATCTCTCCCAGACCCATCCCCCTATAACCCACCTAATGTACACATCCCTGAACACTACGGGCAATTTAGCATGGCCAATCCACCTAGCCTGTACGTCTTTGGACTGTGGGAGGAAACCGGAGCACCCGGAGGAAACCCACGCAGACACAGGGAGAATGTGCAAACTCCGCACAGACAGTCGCCCGAATTGAACCCGGGTCCCTGGCGCTAACTACAGATTATAGAACTGAGGTAAGGAGAAATCTGTTTTTCTCTGTACACATGCGGAGTTTCTGTTTTTAATTTCAGAATACTAGCATTCATAGTTCTTTGTCTTATTTTTGGAATTGTACACTGTTGATGAGCTACTCCGGAAGTACAGTTTGGACAAGAGGAGATGAAGTGAATTTTAATTTCGTGTAGGATGTAGGGAGAAGATTTAACGTATGAGATCTTAATATGTGGAAAAGGAAAATTCAAACAATAGGACCATCTTAAGGAGCTGAGCCAGACACAGCTGGAGAGCAGGCCGAGCTTTTACAGAACAGCAGTAAAATTGGAATTCTTAGTATCCTTCAACAGGTAATAACAGTTCCACAGACGGATAATTGTGTTGTAATATTTTCATTGAGACAAGCACAAAGGAAGCTGATAGATTGAACAGCTCTGAATATATTGCAAAACTGAGGCACTGATACAGCCATCCAGCAATTTCACTGCATTAGAGAGAATGGTGCGAGTATCCATTAGGAAAAACCAATGTCAAACAAATAATGAACCTCTCTCTCCATCACACTTTATTAGTTTCTATTTTGTTTTGGTTATTGTCATTGGGTCTCTAAAATTTTCTTTATATTTCCCCCTTAGCTTGAAATATTCCATTGTATTTATTCTTTATCATCCCTTCCTCATGTATTGAAATGAAAAATGGTTCCATTAGAAATTAGCAGTCATTGGTAGAGTGGTGCTGGGTCGGCCATCATTATACGGAGATTCTTTTACTTTGACTCCAATGGAACTGCTATTCAGGTGAGCGTATTGTGGATGCTGAATACAATATTGTTCGTCTTATATTTCTGCCCAAGTCAAATTTGTAGCCCATTACATTGTTACCTGTTCAAAGTCATTCACTTCCACATTGTCAAAACTGTGGAAGCCCTTGAGCCTCCTGACATTCTGCAGGGTTCGAAAGCCCAAAGCTATTGTTGTCTAATCATTTCTCTTCTCTTCCACTCTATTGAAAGCACCGATATTGCTCTAGACTAGGATCTCTGATCCTGTGCCTGCATTCCATCAGTGGTCTGTCGAACATTTTTCCTTCCAATTACTTAATGTTCTCCTGATTACAGCGATAATTTTTTTTAATTTAAAAAATCTACTTTATTCATAAAAATATCTTTGTCTGAAGCAGTTTGGTTTTGTACAGTAGCATTGGAGAAACAATCAAACGTTGGAGCTTGACACTATCCAGCAAACAAACCAAAGGTACTTCTTACTTGTGCAAGATTATATTGATCAAAGTTATGATCAAAGTTCATAACCCCTGTCCTGTGATATTTTAGTGGTGAGCCACACAATCCTTCTGTACACTAATGTCCAGAGTTTACAGCTTCCCCATATTAGTATGTTGAATGTGCTGCATTCAGAATTCAGAGTGCAATCTGAGCAAGGCATGAAGCAGTTTTGACGCAGTACCTTCAGGCTTATACTTCTGGGACTTGACAACCTAGCTCAGTGTGTTACTTACTTTGTTGATTGCTGTTCTGCACAGACTAGACATTGTTATGTGTCACATCAACTTCGACTCCACAGGGTGCTAATTTCGCCTTTGTGTGACTGTGTGAAATGGGCGACAGTGAATCAACAGCCCATTTTATGGTCTCACTGGGATGGAGAGGAAGCAAATCATTGTCACTTGTTCTACACTATCGCACAAAGTCGAGATCTAGCTCCACCTCCACTCCTTCCGCTCATGCCCCACACTATGTCCTCTCCCCCTGCACCCCCTTCCCCCACCCCCACCCCCCCGCCCCATCCCTGGCCAGTTCAATGTCATTCATTGAACAAGTTCTGAGTTCTTCCTCCAATATGCATTTTTGTCTGGAATTCCGAGAGGTTCAATAGCTAGATAAAAGTCTCACAAATGAAGAATATCCACAGCATAAGCTCACAATGACAGAATGGAAAACGCCTTTATCTGCAGTCTTTGTCCTCAGCCTATTTTCCTCTCCTTGTTCCTCAATCTTTAACTCTCCATTCCGGTAGATGGCAATCATCCTGGAGACTGGTTCCACAGAGTTGCAGGCTTCCACCAGTCATCTTGATAAAGTGACCAGTATTCCTGCAGTGCTAGTAGGAACTGCAGATGCTGGAGAATCTGAGATAACAAGGTGTAGAGCTGGATAAACACAGCAGGCCAAGCAGCATCAGAAGAAAGGTCTAGGCCCGAAACGTCAGCCTTCCTGCTCCTCTGATGCCGCTTGGCCTGCTGTGTTCATCCAGCTCTACACCTTGTTATCTCAGTATTCCTGCAGTGTTAGTTTCAATAGACAGCACACAACATTGCAGGCACTTACCACCTGGATCTCAAACAGTGTTGAGCAGCAAGGTCTTGCTCTTCATTTCTTCCCATCTCCTCCCCACCCTCATAGTGCTGACTAGTATGAGTTCTTTCACCTTACCTGAGATAAATCAACTTGATATCAATGGAAGATTAAACCCAGGCTCATCCTAATCCATTTGGCTTTTTTCCACTTGCTATAGGAAATGACTTTTTGGTAAGAGTCCAACTGCAAGTTAGCCAAAAGAAACTTCCTTAGTTCACATTGCATTTTATATCAGCTGGCATTTAAAATAAGCCAGCGACCTTGAACATTACTTGCTTATGTAAATTTTCAATGAAGACAAAATTGCTTTAGGATGATTTTAATTTTGAATGATAAGATAATGCCTTGCTTCAGTTTGTAATTAAAACCTACAAGGCCCTGCTGTTCGCAGTAATAACCTGTAACGGGACACTATTAAAAATAATGGTTTCTGCTTGAAAATGTCCTCCAGGGACAGTCTGAAATGTCTTAATAGCGGATGCTGGTTTTACCATGAATATCTCCTCAGTCTGCAAGGAGGCAATCATTTCATCTCACGTTGGATGAATGTGAGAAGGCCACAAGCTGAAGGTTTTAAGATGGAGCTGAGGTCTGATGGGTTTGACCTCACATGAGGAACATGAATGTAACCTCATCCTATCCAGAAAGTAACCAGTTGGCTTTCCCAAAGAAGCCAGTTCTGTGCCGGGTCAGCTGACTTCAGCCAGGTGTCAGGGCAACAGTTGCCCCTGGTGACTTGAGGATTGAAGGTGATGTGAGGTAAACCACTCATGCCTGAGCACACTCCGACACCTTAATGTGGGCGCAGGCATAATTTGTTCTTTAGTCATATATAGTATATGGACATCACTGTTAGGCTAGCACTTATTGCCCAATCCTCATTGGCCTAGGGAGGTGGTGGTGAGCTGCTTTCTTAATCTAAATCTCAGTCCTAAAAAACTGGGCCCAGCTTCAAAGCCCCACTCAATCTTATTGCCAGCTAGCAAGCTAATTTTGATGTGTTCACTGTCCTGAGGACTAAAGGCAAAAGGAAAATCTGGACCCATGGAGCAGGCTGAGGCAGAAGGAACAGGCCACTTTGGGTGAAATATCATGTAGCTGCTGATAATTCTGGAATCATATCCTGTCTGGATGCATCACAGCTTGGTATGGCAACTGCTCTGCCCAAGATTGTAAGAAATTATAGAGGTTTGTGAAAGTAGCCCAGTCCATTACACAAACCAGCCTTCCATCCATTGACTCCATCCATCCTTCCTGCTGCCACGGAAAAGCAACCAACATAATCTCCCACCCCAGTTATACTCTCTGTCATCCTCTTCCATTTGGTAGACAATATCCAAGGTTGAAAACCCGTACCAACAGAGTCAAGAACAGCTCCATCCCCACTGTTACCAGGATTTTGAACGGCCCTCTCGTATATTAAAGTTGATCTTTCCCTGCACCTTCTCTTTAGCTACACTGTATTCTGCATTCTGTTCTATTAAGCTAATGTATTTATATTAAGTATGATTTGACTGAATAGCACACAAAACAATGTTTTTCACAGTATCTCAGTACATGTGACAATAATGGATCAAATCAAATCAAATATGCCCAGTGTGAGCCAGGGTAGGCTCAGGAGAGGAGTAGAGAAAATGCTAATAAGAAACACCAGCATGCCAATCTTCCTGCACTGGTCTTGTCCTGAGGGCATGGACCCATCCTGGGTACTGTACCCATGCAGACGATCTGGGAATATTTTATGGGCATTCATGATACAGTATAAGATAAATATATTTATTGCTAACTTTTACACTAATACTTCAATATGTCTGAGAGTGATCCATTGCCACTGAGGGCACAGAGAGGGTTGAATTCTCTTCTGGATTCTCCTGGTGACCGGAGGCCAATTACCTGCCAGTTATAGAACCTGATCCTCACTTCATTGAAACTAAAATGACACAAAACCCTTGATGGTTCAAGGATAACATGTCAATAGTAGTTGGTCATATCTTTGGAAGTCACACTCTTTCCTGCCCTGTCAATCAAGACGTTCTCCTCATCTCCAATACCTTTATAACAAATAAATGATGAAATTGAAAAATGAAGGTGCTATATTGCTCCTTGTCGGTTGATAATCATGATGTCACAAGAGATTTGCGCCCCTACCTGCACAAATCCCAGACTAACATCTTCAATCTGAGGCAGTCTGCATAGTTCAAAAGGCAGCACCATCCATACAGGCCACTCAGATCTGCTGCAAGAGTCCCTGTTAAAATTTCTGGGTCCTGGCCCTTTAACACCATTTGGCTTAAGAGGAAAGGGTGATTGATTACTTCTTCTATTTCTCCACGTTTCACCGAAGTTGTGAAGGGTAACTGAGAGTTTTACTCTGTCAGGCTTCAATATACCAAATTTATCTTTGCTTTCCACTCATCCCACAGCACTTACAAATTTAATGCTTGCTGATTAAGATGTGGGTGAAGAGAAAATAGAAGTGACTCAAGCCGTGATCTCTCGCTATGTGAGTAAATCTCCTGCTGGTTCCCTTCCTGTGCTCTCTTGGTGTGTCTCAGTCAGTGCAGTTAACCTAGTCTTGCTCAGGAATTCAGCCTGAGAAATCCAAGTTGCTTTCTTTTTAAGTTGTTCTTTCTTCCTCTGCTGGAGGGGCTGAGTCTCACTGGGTTATAGTTCCCACAGTCACTGGCTACTCTCCAGCATCTCAATCAAAAAGTTATACTTCAGAGGGAACACGTTCCAGCAGGTTCTCGAGAATATTTGGCTATTTCACGCTTGCCATTCACCACCTCAGTGTCCTCCTGCTTCGTCATCTGCCCCTTCACCCTTACCCTTCATGTTCTCACACTCACCATCTTCTTCTAACCATCTTCACTATCATCATCTACCTCCTAACCCCTCACCTTCCATGCCATACCCCTCAACACCTGCACACACTCTCTGCCCCTTCACTCTCCAGCCCTTACCTTCCAGACCCTCACCCTCCCCTGCTCTCTACAATCTTTGCATTCTCTGTTGCAACTTGCTGCCTCCTCGCCCTGCATCCCCTCACTATTCTACCTCTCCATTGTCCACTCAGCATTCACCCCTTTATCCTCCTCGCTGTCACCCTCCACGCTATCCACATCCTTTCTATCCCTCCTCTCCCCAGCCCAATGTGCCCTTGCCATCAGATTCTCCCATCATTTTTGCATTCTCTGTCCTCTTCCCTCATTGGCCTTTTCACCATCTGGATAAGTAGGTGTTAGTTAGATGTCTAGCACCTCCTAAAACATAATTTCGTCTGAGGTTAGAGGTGAGTAGTAGAAGTCGGGCAAGGTGTGGGGCCAGGGAGTAGGTGGAGGGTTGGTTGGCAGACCAGAATAGGGAAAAAAAAATTTAAAAATTGAATACTCGCAAGTGAACATACTGGTTACACACAAGGTCCATTTTGAGGTTTGCAAGATGAGTTAGACCAGTTTGTATCATTCACAAATTTTACTGGATTTTTCCTTTGGGTTGTGATGGACATTCTAGTGCAGAAAGCAGGGCGAAAGTATTTAGAGTAACAGCTTTAGCTACAGTCGGATTTTAAGTCTTCCATCATCTAGTCGGTATGCCTATCTTTCACTGTGGCCTGTATTCAAATTGGCCTCGGTACATTGAGCTAAAGACAGATTTTCTGCTGACTGTTAGTTAAGGCAATAATTTCAAAGTTGTTTCAATCTAGGTCCTAATGGGCAACCAACTGCTCACAATTTGGTCCAAATTAACACTCAATTATCATGTTTATTCCAAGAGGCAGTAGAATGTTGCTCTTGGAAGTAAAATTATGGCACTGGTGTAGGAGTAGATGTTCTTCTGAAGTTGTTTTTAAAAGAAAATGCTGCAGATGATAGAAATACAAAGTGAAAACAGGAGATGCAGCAGGCAAGGCAGCAATTATAGAGAGAAAGTCTTTAGTTATGACCAAGGCAGGAGGAGTGCACTGTCACTCCACTTCTGCTACATCACGGTTCACAACATGAAATAAAAATACCTTCTTTAGATACTAAGATACCAATTAAATACCTTATCTAGATAAGGTTTTAAACAATGAGATCCAGCAATCAGGGTTTTTAATAAGCATATTAATTTGGACATTAATCAAAACAAAATTTATTCAATGAAGATGCAATAATTGGTTAATATACAGTGTCAGTGTAATGCTTATCCTTCTGAATATCTCAAAAACGTGTGCACACACACACATACACACGTGACACATGCACGCACGCACATTCAATCTTCAGGAAAAGAGGGAGAATAAACAAATTTCTCTGCAGAGATTAGTTGTCTGCAAAAGAAAAACCACTTTGGCCAATGAGTTAATGTTGAAAGCAAAAGGATGAAGCATAGACTGTTACAGCATTTGTTGCTCTAATGTTCTGGTGTTTGAAGTCATGCCACTAATCAAACATGGTTGAAGATACAGCTTACTCAGGAAATGCAAGCTTGAGTTGTTCCTTCCCTTACTCTTTCAAAAGAACAAATAGGTTTCAACCTTTGAACTCAACATGAGAGTTTGCTTTTCAGAAATGGGGAAAAAAGCAGCTGGGCAGCTTGCTCTCAGCAGGTTTTGCCCCACCTCAAGGATAGTAGGAACTGCTGATGATGGAGTCTGAGATAACAAGGTGTAGAACTGGATGAACACAGCAGGCCAGGCAGCATCAGGGGAGCAGGAAAGCTGACGTTTCGGGTCTGGACTGTTTTCTGAAGAAGGGTCCAGACCCAAAACGTCAGCTTTCCAGCTCCACTGATGCTGTCTGGCCTGCTGTGTTCATCCAGCTCCACACTTTGTTTTCTTTGCCCCACCTCAAAATGTTTTTAGCAGCCTTCCCTTAAACTGAACCAAGTAAAACAAGTACAAAATCAAAAGTTGCTGGAAAAGCTCAGTAGGTCTGGCAGCATCTGTGAAGAGAAATCAATGTTAACCTTTTGGGCCCAGTGACCCTTCCTCAGAACCCTTTTGAGGAAGGCTCACCAGACCCGAAACATTAACTCTGATTTCTCTTCACAGATGCTGCTAAACTCGCTGAGCTGTTCCAGCAACTTATGTTTTTGTTTCTGATTTACAGCATCCACAGTTCTTTCGGTTTTTGACAAATCAAGTGCCTCTCTAAGCCAGTCACTGTTCAAAACATCCCCATCAGCAAGCACTTGTCACCCAGTTATGTGAAATAAATTTGAATGATCTCTTTTAAAGAAACCACACCAGGAATATCCACAAAGCTCGAAATAAATCAATTTTTCCCAATCCTTCAAAACTGAAATCCTTCAAGCCATATTAAATATAAAACATTTTCCTAACACCTTTCATCAGAATGGTTCAGAAACACTTACTGCTTTTCTGTCCACAAATGTTCCTGGATCCCTTGATCATTTCCAGTATTTTTAGTTTTTATTGCTGTTAAGGCATGTGAGTTGTAGGTGGAGCATTTGCCTGTACAGGATAATGCTTCAGGGGCCAAAGTGGGGGAAGGCTTTACTCTGCATATGACAAATATTGTAGCTGGCATGTAGGAAACATTGGCACAGACAGTGTCTATACCTACCTAATAACCTGTCCATTTTAGAATAGAAATCTATTGTCATGTGTATTTTTACACAAAAAATTGAAACATTTCATAAGCTGCCATTCCCTGACACCTGTAATAATGACATAAGTCAGAGATAAGAAAAAAAATTAAGATAGAGTTCATCTCAGATCAATTTCAGTTTGGGGAAAGTTGATTAAGACAATGAACGCTGAAATACCCAGAAGCCCCTGCTAAAGAAGACTAATACACTGAGACCTTCACTTTTTGGAAGTGCTTGATGTAGCACTGCTGAAAATAATTGTTACCAACTGGGATTCCTAGCAAATAAAACCAGGTCAATTTTACAAGTTCACTTTCCCAGTGAAGGGACCTGAGGCACTGTTAGTCTTACTCATCACCATAAAATTACCCTTTGTACTCTGCCAGCACCATGTTAGTGTTGTCCCTGAGAACTTTGCAGAATGAAAGCAACAGAAACGAAGAAAAGAAATCAAGCTTTTAGCCCACAGGGGAATCTGATTCAAAGTGAACAGCTTTGCCCAGTGATGCCAGCCCTGTGTGAGGCTACATTAAGCAGCTTGCCTGTGGCATTGCACAGTTATTGAACAGGTAATGTACTGGCGTTGCCAGCGGTTAGTATAGAGAGATGCACAGAAGGTCACAGAATGTGGTACACATGCCAATGCCACAACAGGAATAGGAGAGAAATTTTAATTTGATATCCTGAAGAGCTAATCGCAGTTTTTAAGATATTGGTTCTCTTGTTTGTAAGGAGCTTTATTGATCATGCTGTGTATCAGAAGCAGACTGTCAACAAAAAAAAGTCAACAGACAGAAAGGGTTTTCTGGTAATGTGGGGGAAGGAAAAGCACTCAGACTGCTCATTTGTAAAGCTTTATTGTGATTGTTACGTGACAAGTAACAGTTGGATCAGAGATAGTAGGAACTGCAGATGCTGGAGAATCCGAGACAACAAGGTGCAGGGCTGAATGAACACAGCAGGCCAAGCAGCATCATAGGAGCAGAGAGGCTGACGTTTCGGGCCTAGACCCTT